>NC_058379.1:83280967-83927330 GCF_018350175.1 Felis catus
GAAGTTTTCGAGTAGGTTATAGTTTAAAAAAATTTTTTTTAACGTTTATTTATTTTTGAGACAGAGAGAGACAGAGCATGAACGGGGGAGGGGCAGAGAGAGAGTGAGGCACAGAATTGGAAGCAGGCTCCAGGCTCTGAGCCATCAGCCCAGAGCCTGAGGCGGGGCTCGAACTCACGGACCGTGAGATCGTGACCTGAGCTGAAGTCGGACGCTCAACCGACTGAGCCACCCAGGCGCCCCACACACACATTTATATACACTAGAATTCTATCAAATTATCTGATTAAATACATTTTTCAAACATTTGATATATTTGGCAGTATGTTTTCTGGAAACTTCGTAAAATTTTACAAAGGTAGCATTAGTATTTGAATAGTAGTTGAACTCCATGTGTATATATATATATGTATATATATATATATGTATATGTGTGTGTGTATATATATACAATATATTATATATATATTACTCTTAATAGAATTGATGAAAGCAATGTTCAAGTATATATTATTTCATTTAAAGTGAAAAGGTTTTGTGTATAATTCATTTACTTAACCAAATATCTATGCTAATCAGATAGGCACAAGGTCTACAATCTTGATCACAGTTTTTGTTCTCATGGAACTTATCTAAAAATAATAGCCATAATGGTACCACCTGACAGCTATCAAACTATTAAATGGAATAGGCAGTAATTTAATCCCTTCACCTATAGTAATCAATTTCCCTCTGTTGTAATTCTCAGAGATATAATGTTTAATTCCCACTTTTCTGATGAAGGCTGTGCCACAGGTAGATTAAATATCTTGCCCCAGATTACACTGCATGTATATAGGAAAATGGAATTTAAACACTAATCGAGAAAAAAGGCATTTAACAAGACAAGGATACCTTTATAAGCACGTATGAAGTCAACTGTGTAGGAATCACCAGAATGCTACGGCACGTACTATCACAGGGAAATCTGTGTGGTGAGAATTTCCATGTAAGTGACACGTAATCTGAGACCCGGCACATAAGAGCCATTGTTACCAAGAGTTGAGGGAAGGCACGAGATCAAGAAATGGCCTGGGCATACCAAAACCCTTGCCACGCTTTTCGCTTGTGTAACATTTTTCAAATGGTTTTCCCATTGAAATATACTTTAAAAATACTTTTTATTTTTTACACTTAGCTTGGTAAATCATTTTGTGAAATCACTACAGAATTAAAGGCGGAAGTACAGAGAAACAATTATTGGCACAAAAATCAGCAAAGTGTCTTAATTTTCCACAACTTCTGATGACTTTTTTTGGAAAATTTCAGACTATTCCCATTAATTTACTTGATAATTAAAAACATTTTACATTTTTCTGGGCATTTTCCACTTCTGGCCCTCTGTTTCTGTGTAGAAATTCTAATTTCCATCTGGTACCTTTTTCCTTTTGCCTATGAAAAAAAAAACTTAAAATATTTGTGATAGTTACATTCAAAGTTCAAGTGGAATGAATACTCTCAGCATATGCTTGTGTGGTAAAGTAATTTACCTATATTTTTAGCAGATATATTTAAAAATTATAGAAATCTGTATTTACAGAGTTAAATTTAAAGATGTTCCTCCATTGATCCTTGATAGTGTGGTTCCTACCAAAAACTCTTACCATCACTTTTCAGTATTCCTTGGTATGAAAGGTCTTTTTCACCAGGTTCAACAATTTAAATTTTCATTTTCAGAAGTTTGGCTATGTTGCATCATTAAAAAAAAAAAAAAGTCTTTCACAGTTTCTAGTAAACTCTGGAGAACTTAGGACAAAGATTTCTGAGGTAAAATACAAAGCATGAATGGGAACAGGAACAATAAAAAATTGATATATTATTTGAAAGTTATAAACTCTGGCCCCTGTAAAGACACTGTGAAGACAAAGCTAGAAGACAAAAAAAAAAAAAAAAAAAAAGACAAAAACTGAGTGAAGATATTCACAACACGTATCTGTCAAAGTCATACTCTGATAAAAAAAAAAAAAAAAAAGAGAGAAACTTCCCCAAGGGTTATGCAATTGACGGATAGCACATGAAAAGTTTTTCAGCATCATTGATTAGGGAAGCACAAAATAAAGCTACAATATGGCACACTGCACACCCACTAAAATGATTAAAGGAGACGGACAAGAAAGGGTGTAGACAATCACTTATTTCAGTCCTTGTTATAACATTTCATACTCATTTTATCAAACACCATAGCTGTTTCTTAAAAGTTCAACATACTCATAGCCAGGACTCAGCAATTCCACTCTGGGGTATTTACCAAGGAGAAATGGAAACATCCCTCCACATAAACTTCAAATTTTATTCCATCTTTATTCTTGGTAGCCCCAAAATAGAAACAATCTGAGCATCTATCAAAAATCAAGTACTCAAAACGTGGTCAACAAACTACTGGCATATACAACGGAGAATCTATACTGATCTGTACAAACCAAGTGGAAGGAGAATATAGGCAGTGTGACTCCTACCTATCTCTAGAAAAGACAACTCTAATGTATAGTAATGAAAATATATCCCTTTGTGCTGTGGTTAAAGATCGTATGGAATGGACCTGGAACAGAAAAAAGGAACTTTGTGTTGACAAAGCTGGTGCATATCTTGAATATCATTGTGGATGCGTGGGTGTATAGATTTGTCACAATTGATTAAGCGATGCAATTAAAATGTGTATAGTTTATTTAAGCTATTTAAACGAATTTTAGAAGACTGTACAAATCTTTGTATTACACATGTTGTTGACTACGAGTCCAAAAACTAATGGGTTTTGTTATTACTATAGAAAACGTTGATCCAATGTTGATCTTTTAACCACTTCCTACTCCTCATGTGTTACCTCCGCCTTCAGTCTGACAACTTCACTGCCTCCAAAACTAATGGATGCTTTCCCGGAGTTTCATTCTTAAGAATGTCTACATTTCTGTTTATTTATTTTAATATTCACGGAGGACAGAGTAAATATACAAAAGGTCAAAGGAAAATATTAAGAAGGTGGGGTTTAAAAAAAGTTGGAGAAAAGGAAGAAATAAGTTATTGAAGTTTTTCACAAAAGGTATACAAATAAACCGAGAAGTTCTTGATCTAGTCAAGATGTAAAGAGGCATAAAGGTGACAAAGAACAACCTGACGATAGAGATATTCTAAATAGTGATAATTAAGTGGATTAAAAAAATTAATGGCTCCTTTGGGAAAATTCTGGGATTTACCATAGGACATACACACACGCGCGCGCACACACACACGCACACACCCCAAAACAGTAAGACCCTGGGCACTCGTGTGTAAGCTTCTTATTGAAATTTTCCTATGTTTCTAAAGGTTCTTTTTTTAAAAAATGTTAATTTTTGAGAGAGAGAGAGAATGAGTGGGGGAGGGTAGAGTGAGAGGGAGACACGGAATCCGAAGCAGGCTCCAGGCTCTGAGCTGTCAGGACAGTGCCTGACATGGGGCTTGAACTCACGACCTGTGAACATCATGACCTGAGCTGAAGTAAGACACTCAACCAACTGAGCCACTCAGGTTCCCCTACATGTTCTAATTTGACCTGCCACCAGCCACTTGAACCACTTTTCCAATTGCTTACTTAGCCTGGGACTCAGTTATCCAGTCCATATTGTGAAGGGGAGAGGGGTTTTCTTTGAGTCAGCTTCAGAATTTCCAGAGAAGGGTTATGTCAAGAGGAAAATATATAAATCTGAGAATACTAAATCAAAATTTCTACAAATCTTACCTTTCTTTCCCTACAGTAAACTTAGTTGTAGTAGGATGTTAAATACAACCCAGCTTTGCTCAGGCAGATACTTTAAGTTTTCACTGTTAACAGATACTTATTTAGTGAAACAAAATAAGATTTACAATCAAAATTCATGGAGCCAGTTTTAATAGAGCTTTATTCTTTCATACATCCTCTTTTTGCTTGTTTACATACACTATTACGCAGATTATTGGTGATCACTTTTTCTGCAGACACTTTAATGTATTCTGATTGTTCACCAATGTATTAATAACCGCTCAAATATTTTTTAAGCTACCCAACGAATAAAGAAAATGGCTACAAATTTAGGACCTGGAAGAATTCCAGTAGTTTCTAAATTTTGGATATTTTGAGACCAGCTACCCACTAGGATGAGGTGTTAAAATGTAGCTTCTCCAGACTAACATTGCAATAGGCTTAATCTGGAGAATTCAAAATGCCAAATAGGTCAGCATTCATTTCAAATTTGGTACCACGAATGGACATGCAGAAGTTTATCCCTTGATAGTGGAAATCAATCTCCATTATGGGCTTAGTTACTGGAATTGGGGGGTATATTTAGCATAGTCATATGGAGGTTATGTTCTTAGCCTTAATATCTTTAACCTTGTGATTTTGCAATACATTTTTAATCATTTGATTGTCACAGTCTTATCTTCTTTTTTGGCATTCCTTCCTAGCTCTAAGCTTGAACACAAGGATTCTTTCTTTAATACTAAGGATAGATAGAACAAAAATCACCTCTTCACAAGTGAAACAGTTGTTTTGTCTCTAGCAACGTTCTTACACAAATATTAAACAGCGACAGCAGTTGGTGCATTCATAAATCTCAGGACATCTCAGTCAGCAGTGATTCCAGCATCTCTTTTGACTTGATTCTGGGAGTCACTAAAATAAAGTGGTAGGTGTCAATCTAGTTAATTGTTAATCCCACATTAGGTGGCTGCAATTATTCTCATAATCTCAGAAGATACTCCACAGAATAGAAGCGCTCTTTCTCCTTGATCTTCGCCTGGATCTTTGGCCTCTCTGATTTATTACCAAGAGAGTCTTTGTATCTGCCTGGGCTACTGCATTATCCAATGTGTATCTAGTCAAATGTTTGCATCAGAATACCTATCGATGGGATTCACTGCAGTATTAATCTTTGAGGTAAATGATCAGTGGGGTCCATGGCACAGGTAAATGCAAGGTAGTTTGGGTGCTATGCTGTTTCCAAGATCACTGATCTCACCCCCCCGCCCCCCCCCCCCCGGAATGTATTCACAAACACACAGTGTCAAGATTAACGCCAACTCTAGTCTTCTTTGACATAGTTATGAGGGAAATTTAGTACAACATATGGGAGAAAATAGTAGATACCAGGCTGAAAATGAATAAGAATATAAATTAAATTTTAGAAGCTTAAATTATGAAAATATTCTCTAATTGTATTGCTTAGATATTATTTAATCCAACATTCTTATTTTAAACATAATTGACACCTTTAATCATAAAATTGAGCTTGTAAAGGCCAAGCCCACCAGTTACTGGCAGAGTTGCAACTGATGTCTTAGTTTCAATCTAAGTTTATAATTATCAACCAATCACCACTTTGGGACACTCTGAGAAAAAAATATTACTTTACTTCCAACATAAAGAAAAAATATTTTGTGTGTCAAATTGTAAGACTGATGCTGAAAAGTACAACATTATGAACACATTTTTAAAATAGTTTCTAGAGGGGCAACTGGGTGGCTCAGTCAGTTAAGCATCCGACTCTTGATTTCGGCACAGGTAATGATCTCACAGTTTAAGAGTTCGAGCCCCGTGTCAGGCTCTGTGCCAACAGAGCCTGCTTTGGGTTCTCAGTCTCCCCCCCCACCCCTCTCAGCACATTTCTCTTCAAAAATAAACATTAAAAATTATTATATACTATATTTATATACGTGTATAAATAGTTTCTGGAGAGTTCTCCACAGTTTGAAATACTTGTGATATTCTATGGATAAGTTTCATGAAACAGAGAATTTGAAGACCTCATTGTAACACATACTTTAACCAAAGTATTAGGACACTTTAAAAATACTAAGTTCCTTTTCAGTAGAGAGAAAAATCAAACTCATTGCCTATCACAATTTATTCAAATGAATGAATCACTGCCACAACAAATTTACCCATCTTTTTTTTGCCATGTAATCAACACTTGAAAACACGGGGCATAATGTCTTTATCTCATTTATCTTATGTAAAAGGAATGAGTTTTACTTTTGAGAACCTCCTAGACAATAACTCATCCAATATTAATACATTACTTAAGTTGATAAACAGTTCCATGACGATAGAGTTTGTATTTTGCTATTTTTATCTGTGATGTCTAGAACCATGCTTAATAAATGATGACTTAATTTACTCAATAGACACTAAATAAATATTTCCTGAATATGTTCCAACTCCAGCCAGAAGAGTACCACCAAGCCTAACAGAACTCATTCTTTACCTCAAGCTATTCCCAGTAGCCTCAGCCTCAAAAGGACAATAGAAATGTAGACAAGCAGAAATCACTAGGCGATATTGCCTCTCAACTATGCTTTGGAAGTTGAACTTCATAGATTATGAGCTAGATGAGGAAAAACAGGATTTCTATTTTGACTTTGTTGCTCTTATTTCTAGCACTGGACTTTATTAGGTAGTAAAATAAAATTTATTTAATGAACATCAGATCTGATGAATAGTATTATGTAAAGAAAGGTGGTTTTAGGTAGATGTAGGACAGTGAAAGGTATACTGGCTTCCAAATTTTGTTGTAACAAATTGCCACTGATAGCTAAAGCGACTGTTGCTAACAAGGTTCAAATGGCTGGTCTCTTTTTAGGAGTATTTAAGAGGGATTCGTGGAGTGCCTAGGAGGCTCAGTTGGTTAAGTGTCCGACTTCGACTCAGGTCATGATCTCACCATTTGTGAGTTTGAGCCCCACGTTGGGCTCTGTGCTGACAGATTAGAGCCTGGAGCCTGTTTTGGATTCTGTGTCTCCCGCTCTCTCTAACCCTCCCCCACTCACACTCTGTCTCTGTCTCTCTCTCTCAAAACCGAACATTAAAAAAAAAATTACAAGGGACTCAGATTTGGGTGGGAGGGATAGACCAGAAGATCTATATAAAACCATGCATCCAGTGATGTCTGTTACCTATTACAAGATCATTGATAGATATCAAGTTGTTTGGTGAAAAGTGTCCCTTTGTGGAATTGATTTAAATGGTTACTCTACTGTGATCTATTCTTTATGATCTAATTACTTGTGAAAATATGCCATTTGGAACAATGAACATAGTAATATACTGCCTTTTAGGCCACACGCTAACACCAAGAGTCCCCATCCTAATGACCTAACTTTCAGTATGTACAGAAAGTAGGATTCCCCCCAATTAAACACACACACACACACACACACACACACACACACACACACACACACACACTTACATTCAATGTGATCTAATGGAATAATATTTCCATGGCGTATTACATGCAAAATCTTGTGTTATGCATTGTAGGAGAATCTAGAAATGAGAACACAGCGGTTCTTATCCCAGTGGATTAATTTTATAAATTGCATGCATACGCATTTAAAACCATCATCCCTTTCGTTCTTCTGACTAGTCAATGGAAGCTAAAAGCAACGTGCACTCTCAGGGGTGCTGTAGGTAGTGCCTAGTTTGAGGTGAGGCTAATATTTTTCTCATTCTTAGAAAAACAATCCATGATTCAGGTTAAACAAATTTAGATCCAAAACAGTTATTTACTCTTCTGTTAAAATATCTAATCATACTAATTTCATCAGATTTCTGAAAGGTGTTTTCTGCAACCAATCAACGGGAAAATAGATTCAATTACAAAATTAGAGTTATATTGTATTTTACACACGAGGTTTATCATAACAGATTAATGCCTGCTATGAAGTATTAACACCTTCAGGGTTCTAACAATCGCATCAATAACTCATTGTGAAGCATTTGTCCAGTAAATGAGTAATAAAAAGTTAAATCCCAAATATTTAAAATAGGTCTACCATTAAGCAATTTTTGAAGTTTCCTAGATTTAAATCAAGGAGTACAAACCACGTTGATCTTCAGTTACTAAAATACTGTATTTTTTGTAACTTCTGCATAGAAAACATAACCTTGCTTCAAAAGAAAAGAGTGAAGAATAACATTTGAAATAAAATTCCCATTTAAAACATCAAAACAGATAATCGGTTCTTCCTCATGCTGCTGTTGTGTCTCTGGAGGCCGCAGGCTTAAATGACACTGATTATACCTGTTACTCTAATGCATTATTCATGAAATTGGTGATAGAGCATCTTCAAACAGCCTGTCATTTTCCATTACATTCCATCAGAGAACCATATGCCGCTCTCCCAGTGTATTGATACTGAGGCATACTTAACATACTCAAGCATATGGACACATTATAGACTTTCTGATGAGCTTCTGGAAATACTTATGCAATGCTTTCCATGGCCCTTATGATAGTGCAGTGCTTTGACTAACACGCTCAGCAAAGGAGGCTATAGGTAGCTTCCAGGTATTAGACCTAAAGTAGAACACTAAAGCTTCCTGACTTTTTTTCTTACCTGTCAGATGGGGTTAACGAGGTGGTTGTGAATACGAAATATAATACAAGCATGTGAACCCTATCAGTGTCTGTCAGAACAATGATGTTCAGTCAGTGCTTATTGTACCAGCTAGGTTTCTACTGTTTCGACAGGTAATAGAAGCATAAAGGAATTTTCCAAGGGGTAAAATACACTTTGGAAGTTTAATGAATGAAAGCTGTGCATATTTATTTTGGAGCAGCCAACACTATACAAAATACACTCTTCCACGATTTAGGATGTCAGCCACTAGACCTCTCAGTGAATATAGAAGGAATTCTTGTGGCTAGGAGGTTAGCATTTTTTAGTATCTCCATTTAGCTACACTGGAGACTTTTTTTCTGGTTTGTCGATGCCATATGCCTTTGGATGATAATATTTATTGCCATGTTTATATTACTCTGAGATGCAACGCTACATGCTTTATCAGTTGGAAACAGCCAGATTTAGGTTTTGATTATTAAAATAGGAAGCTTCTTCTCACCCCTCTTTTGATGATCAGTTGACAACGGTTGCAAAGAATTCATATGCTGCTCTCTGCCCGAGCACATTAAAGATTTGCTGGTTTTAAGATTAAGAAAATAACCAATGCCTTTAGACCCGCAATATCTTTCACAACTTACTAAAGTTATCTCAACTTTGCATTTCGGGATTATTCTCATTGCTTTTGTAGGCAGAAATGCATAATCTCACCAAATGGAAAACAAAGTCTAAAAATAGACAAATTCCTTTAGAGTGACAATGTGGGAAGAGAGTTTGTCCCCTAATAATCTGGAGCTCAAGAGGTGGGTTTACATGGAGTTAATACCAGAAGATAAGTACTTGAAGTTGGTGTGGATTTTGAGGTTAAGCCCAGCTTGGCTTCTACTGAGAAAGTGCTTGAGATAAAGAAATTTGACAATTAGAAAGGCAATCAATTTGCATATAAGGGTTGTAGCACTTGCTAACTGAAATCTATTACTATGAACCACTGATGTTTGCCAGAACAGATTTATGGCTGAGACTGCTATAGAGAGCAATAGATTTTTCACTTTTTTTAAAGTACATTTGACCTCAGATAATTTTTATGTAGTAAACTGCTTTTCTTTTCATGAGAATTTGAAAACTATTATATCTGAGTCACATCAAGTGACAGAAAATATTGTGTATTTGATCCAAGGTAAGAATGACAACAGAGGCCAGAATAAGTGAATGTATATGCAGGACAGATTATATGTACCATGCATAGGTTATATATACACAAGCAAGAATGATGGACAAACAATATCTGAGATTGTCAACAATTGACCTGTGAGGTTACTGAAATGGTTTTGAAGTCAAGTCCGTGTAGAAGCTGGATGTTATTTTTTAGAATTGATATAGTAATCAGTGTTAACTTTTCTTCAATCTGTGGACTTGGAGTTCTTATTCACTGAATTCATGAATATTGTAACAAATGACATTTGCTAGATTATCATTTTATAGTTTACTTGATTGCTGCTTTGAAACACGATTAACGTATTTTCAAATTAACCCCACACAATGAATTCTCAAAATCAAAACCAATTTTAAGTATTTTTGACAAAGCCTATACTGCACAGACGATAGGTAATTGGAACGCTTAACTTCCTTTCATTTAAGTTTAGTGTTTACTTCATCTGATCTTTGCATTAGGTCTCTATCTTTTATAGGGTCTCTCATTTGGTCTGTTTCATGTAAGGTACCAGTCTGTTTCTGACAGGTGTGAAAAGAGAGATATGTACCTGGGATTCATATCTTAGTAGCTTTCCTTCTGCTTAGGAGGTCTCATTCCAGTGGTTCATTCCAATGGTTACCTACCAGCATTTTCCTGCCTTTATGCTGCTGTACCCTCCCCCTGCCGGAACACATTCACAGTTATAAGCTGAAAGCAAACATCAAAGCTGCCTACATCACAGACTCAGTGTATCTTTTCAGGACGCTAGTTTTGTGCTCGAAACTCTCGTGTGCTTTTCTCTGCAATTATTGAAGTTTCATGGTTTTCCCCCTGTACTCTGTGAGCGTGGTGATCTCTCTCCAGTCATTTTTGAATGTTAAGCTATTCTTGGGATAAGCCTACCTGGTCAAGACCTTATTCTTAGTATGTATTGTTACATTTCCTTCGATAATATTTTAAGGATTTTTAGATGTTCCTGAGGAGTTGTCCCAATAGCTCTCCGCCAGGACTTTACAAGTGGAAAGTTCCTTTGCAATTTTTCTTTAACAAAAGGAGAATCTTCTATTTTTAAGCGGTGAGGGGGAAGTAAAGAGCTTTCCCTGCTTCTGCTAGTTTACTATTGCTTTTGATTCAAAATTATCCACATACCAAAGGGAGCCTTTCCAGATAACCCTCAATATCAAGTACGGACATCAAGGTCAGGCTGAACATATCAACACAAGTTCGGTTGTTCCCCTACTCTTCTGGATAAACTAACTTTGGAATTTCTTCAAATATTTGATAAAGTTTACCAGAAAGGCCATTTGGACTTTGAGTTTGCCAGAATTTAAAGGGTTCGCATATTTAGGTTTCTTTCCTATTCTAGCCAATGATTATGAATATGTAGAACATGACATTTCTCATAACATTTTAAAAATATACAATTCAGTGGCCTGTAGTATACTCACAATATCACATAATCACTACCTCTCTCCAGTTCATAGTATTTAACCCCAAGAAACCTGCTCAGTAAGCACGCGTGCCCCATCACCAAGGAATAGTCGCTTGGTGTCTGGAGACTTTGTTTTCCAGAAGCTGACAAAGATTCTGATGATTTTGCTTGATTTATTTGATGCCTACATGGAAATATAGGCTGCAGAGGGGCACCTGGGTGGCTCAGTAGGTTAAGCATCAGGCTTGATCTTTCTCAGGTTATGATCTCGTGGTTTAGGAGTTCGAGGCCCACATTGAGCTCCGTGCTAATGGTACAGAGCCTGACTGGGATTCTGTCTCTCCTCTCTGCCCTTCTCCTGCTTGTGCTCACTTGCTCGCTCACAAAATAAACTCAAATGATTTTTTTAAATAATAAAAAAAAATAGGCTGTTGGACCTGCCTACCTACACTGCCATTTCCCCATAATTTCTTGCCTTTCGTTTCAATAAGGTCTCACATTTCAGGAGTCCTTGTAAGTTAGAATTTGAGATTTGAATTTTTTTGATCTTTACGGTACATTCGTGAGTGACGCAGGATTCTCTTCAACAGGAATAAAGCCAAATTTCTGTGAGATGGGGACTTTGTCACTGTCTGCAAATGACAAACATTTAGCTGGTACCTCTTCTGTGCCGTGTGGTATCCTAGGAGATGTACATTACTTCTTATATCCGTAACATGGAATTTGAACTCAGAACTTCCGTTCTAGTCTTAGCACAGCTCCGTTAACAAATTACATTTGCATGATAGTCCAGAGTTGAATAGGGTTAATCTGCGCTTTCCAGTTGCGAGAGTAATGAACACATGCGGCCTAGATCACAAGGGGGAGATGAACACTTGAAATTAAATTCCCGTCTCCAACTTCAACACGTGCCTTTTTTCACTCCGCCACCTGACTCACCACACACCCACCCTTTAGACCCTACGTCATTAAAATGCTAACCGAACGTTCTCCCCTTTATGATAAGATAATTTGTCTGTGTTGTGTGTAATTTAGCAACAGCTAGCTAATTATCGTTGATTTCACAGCATTAGCTTATGGCACCTGAATATTGAAGGATTTCTAACAGAACAAAGCAGCACACAACTTGAAATATGCTGATGGCATTTGCAGGGTGTTCTGTTCTAAGCAGGAAAAAAAAAGCTTTTGATTTTGAGCTGGATTTTGAAGCAGTAATATCTCAGCTAGTAAAAGTGTCAGCTTCATGGTGGATAATGTAGTGATGTACATGAAATGTAATAGTGGCAAGATGTTTCTTGGGCTTTTTATTATAAATATTGTATAAACGTTGACCTCTACCCAGCCCCTTGGAGATTTAGGTGTCTGTTTGAATATCCCAGACAGATTTTGTCATATCACTATATTCTCATATGTGCCTTTTGAAATTGTGCTCTTAAAAATGACACCATTTATGGAACCCATAAAGAACATGATTTCTCTGGAGTTTTAGGTGATTCTAGTGAAATATTGTAAAGCAGGCTGTATTATTAAGTAGTATTAGAACTTTACTCTAGGCAGTTATATAAGGGGTTTAAGTATTTAAACATCAAATCAGCTAGCCTGTTAGGTGCTCCCTAAATATACAATGGAAGATGTGATCTACAGAGATTTTAACAATTCACATTCAAATAGTTGTTTTCTACTTCAAATGAAGATACGTCCCCTTACTTTGTCATATTTTGTCACTTAGTAAAGTTAAGCCTTTGGGTTTTATCTTCGCAACTACTCTCCCCCACCCCATTGTAAAAGGTACTTTGTTTTTCTCTTTTGCTCTTGAATTAAGGCTATTAATACCGGAAGTAGAACAGGAGAAGAATTAGAAATACGTCAAACCAGAAAGTTAATTGGGAATTCATTCTGCTTCATTAAAGGGATACTGTCTTGGCACTTTTGAGGACATCAAATGCGTATCAACAGAGGCAAGAGAAGAACCCACTTTTTGTAAGATGGTTTAGACTATTTTCTGGCACCTAGCATTCCCTGTTCCTATTTCCTCCTTAGCCCAATTCCCTAATCTTCCTGCAAATCCTGTGAGGCGCCCAGTCTCAATACATTTGTTCTCTAGATGAGTTTACTTTGGACCACCTGACTAGCTCAGAAGATGATTAGTTCAGAGAAGTGGATCCTTGATGGAACTGGGACTAGAGAAACACGAACCAGTTAATAATCAAATATTGGAATGCCGTACCCACGTGTACAACAGCTTGATAGTTAACCACATCATTTCTTGAGACCACCTGTTACCAATTCCCCACTGAAGGCACAGCGTTGAAAGCCACAAAGAATTACGTTACTACAGAATGAGGTAGTTGAATAATCATAGAAGTCCTAAAGAACGAACCAAAATTCTTAAGTTCTTAGCATTAACAGTCAAAACCATAGAACACTCATAGATCTATTCTAAAATCTTTGTAACATTAACTGAGCAAGGATACTTTTGATGCAGACCAAGAATACTTGAGGCAAATCCCTGTCCCTGTTTGTTCCCAAAGGCAGCTGAAATGTGATTTGCAGCTTCATCGGGTCTCCTACATGAAAATTTGGGGATTTATCAGGTAAGAGACTCTGAGAATTACACAAGAGATTAAGGACTCAGTGTTATTTCCAACACTCTAGTGATGTTTTCTTGGCAATCAGAGAAGTACTTTCTTCCTGGAGTGACAACTCTTTTCTTGCCTTGACTGGAAATGCAGTAACATACCATCCAAATGGATTCTGTGTGAGGGAAAACTCATTGCCATACCGATAGCAAATGTATAGTCTACAGTCCCATAGATTCAGATTAGATTTAGGTAACCAAGTGTCCTGAGGAGACTTATAGATGTCTTTGATTCTATAAGAGTTACAGGGATTTGCTAAGTTGCCAACCATCTAAGAAACATGTGGGATGGAGAAAGAACCGAACCCAGATTGAGATGAAATCATCCATATGGTTTCATTATAGGTAATGGGTTGAGATTTCTAGCTCAAGAAGCTAGGACTAGTTATGTTCTAAAAAGTGGTTTTATTAATCATTCTTTGATTTATGTCACTAAGTACTATAGTATCAAACACTTTGGCATACAATAATGAAGTGCCCTAATAATTCATGGAGACAGATTTCTAGTTTGGATTTATCAAGAGCTACTCACACAAGGACCTACAGATGCCAGCTATATCTTAGGATCTCTTTTCAAATACATTGGTTAGTAAAGCACCAGCCTCTTTTTTAAGCACCAGACTTTTTTTGGCTTTTTTAAAATTCTGACCCAATACTGGGTGGGGGTGTTACTGTTTCAAAAACCCCACCATTTCATGTGAGAGGTGCCTTTCTTTCAGAGTCTACATGCCAAGTTTTAGTTTCTCTTTTCAATGGTTCAACAACAAAGAATTCAGGGTCGCTATGGTGCTCGATCATGACAATCCAAGGAAAATCCAATGCTATTTTACTCAAAGAATGGGGAGAATCTAGATGATTCACTGACATGCCTACTTGTACAATACCCACTATTAAAAGGTGATCATAAGTTTTGAGACCTTATTAAAGCATAATGTCCCAAGACTCATTGGTTAAAAGACCTTGACCAGTTTAGATGTTGAATAAATGCAAAAATACACAGAAGAGAACATAAAAGCCAGCAAACCCTCATGAACAGTTTCAGAAACAAGGTACAACTTTTTTTTTACATGGTTGAAATTTTCTGTATTTACTTCCTTTCAGCAATTACATTTCGATTTGTTGGTATGGCTTAACCGTATCACTTAACGCACGGGTTACAGAAACATACCAGAAGGAGGAATGGGCACCATTCAGCTTGCAGCTAGAGACAGCAAGTGCTAAAACTTTGGGCTGCCCGATGATGAAGGGGAAAATATGCCAAAGTTCAAGAAAAAGTTGAATTAAGTGAAGCTATTTATACTTTGACCCCTGTGCATGGAAACAGGTATATATTCATGATTATAGTAACAGCTGTAGATAGATTGCACCTGCATTATTTTGGCAGCTTAGTATCCGAATCTTCTTCCTATGAGCATAGCCCCTATATTGTGGTGACTCTTAGCAAACGCCCTCAATTAATGAAATTAAGATAGATTTGGTCCTTGAGGCTTTGATATTTGTTCACTGAAGACATACATACTAAATAAGAACTACAATATGCCAGATATTATTCTAGACACATATGTAAGTATTAGATGTATGTATGTAATACTTCCATGAAGTATTAGAAGTCGAGGTGATGACAACAAAAATGATGCCTAGACACTGAATATACTATATATATATATATATATACATACATATGTACTATACATATACTATACTATATATATACTATAGTATGTGTAGTATACTATAGTATAGTATGTATAGTATACTATAGTATACTATAATATGTATATATATACATACTATATATATACACTATATGTACTATACATATATAGTATATGTACTATACATTATACTATATATAATATACTATATATATACATATATATATGTGTGTATATGTATATATGTGTATATATGTGTGTGTATATATATATATATATATATATATATATATATATGAGATACCAAATTAACTTTAAGGCAGGACAAATATCTACCTTGTATTAACATCTAGAGGCTTAAATTGTAGAATAAGCATATTTAAAGTGTTCTGTTTATGGACCTATCAAAGAACTTTCAAAGTAAAAAAACAAACAAACCAGAAGTCTGCCATTTCATGTGTCAATAGGGAGATACTAAGGATTTTTTAGGAAATAAGCAATTTCCTTCTGGTAGCAAAATCCTTGCCTGTTGGAAGAAATCTGAGTGATGGAAAGCAAATTATAAGGCTATGCATATTTGGCCAGAAAATAGGTAATAAGAACGAAAGCAGCTGATGTTAAGTGCGTTTGAGAAGTATTCTGCAGTCAGGGATATGGGTGTTAAAGAGTCAAGAGGAATGGGGGAGATAGGGAGGGTGGGAGATGCTGAGAACAGCTCCAGAAACAAGAGGAAGATTTCTCCGAGAATGGGAGGCTGTTTGGGTTTGTAGATGGGATTACTAAACGCGATACTATTCCATGATAATTTAGCTACCCTTTATCTCCTATTCTGGGAGGCAGCCTCTCCATCTTTGGCATTTCCTCAGTGACAGTGGGGTCTTTGCTATTGATGGTGGACCCCAGGGGTCTCTGCCAGTGAGGTGACTCGAAATGGGCCCTTAGATAGTTTGCACAAAGATGTTGATCCCTCAGTATGGTAGCTGGCCATGCCAGAAGCACCACCCATGTGATTAGAGCATTGGGACTTTGAGTTACAGGATGTAGGTACAATCTCTGGAGAAGGAGAGATGGAGTTCAACCTCATGATCAACAATTCAATTAATTATGACTGTGTAATGAAACCGCAGTTAAAGCTCTGGACACCTGAAACTATGGAGAGCTTCTCTGGTTGACAATACTTTGTGCATATTTTCACACATCAGTGTGATCAACATTCTACAAAGGTGATCTCACCGAAATCCATGGAAGAGAGAAATGCATGGACCACATTTGGGACGTGCTCAGACCTTACATTACCAATCTCTCCTTTTGAATGGTTCCAGTACGTAGCCTTTTTGCTACCATAAAGCTAGAATATTAAATATAGCTTTCCTGAGCTCTATACATTGGTATAGTAAATTATCCAACCTGAAGGGCTAGTAGGAACCCCTGAATTCATAGTCTGTTAATCAGAAGGGAGGGTGGCTTCTGGAAATCCCCACTTTTTTTTTTTTTTTTTGCCGGTGGATGAGATATGAGCCACCTTGTGCAAGACTCTATCCCCAGATTGGGGGTTGGCCTAACTCCACATAATCAACCTCAGAGATCACTGCCCCCATAAAACAGGGATTTTTGTGTCCGAAGAGGAGGAGGTAAATTGGGCTGGTTTCTACAGCGTTTATGTTAAAACAAAAGGAAGCTAAGAACGCTTTCATTTTCATTTGAATTTGCAGTCTGTATTTGGATAATGATTACAGCATTCTAAGGAGTTTTACTACAAATAAATAGAACAGATTTCATTGCTTGTTTAAAAAGGAAATAAGGCTCTCTGCTGTCAAATCCATTTCATGCTTAAAGAATTTCATCATGTTATCGGAGATAGAAATGCATTCTCAGAATGCAATCATTCTGCTCTGTTTAGAAGACTTTCAAATATTAATTGCATTAATAAATAAGTAATTCTCTTACCTCCATCCAGTGGGGTGGTAGAGAGCAATGATTGACTTACCATTTATGGTGTAGTCTTTTCTGAGAACAGTTCTCTCATGAAGATGGTTTTCTTCTTTATTCTCAGTCCAAATGGCTTGGGGAGGGGGGGAATCAAAATAGCTTATTCAGGTTTATTCACACTTGCAACTTTATCAAGAAAAGTAAACGCTGAAAAAGCAAGTTATAGACACTGTGGATTTGTGTCTTACTCACCCTTGAATCCTCACCTAGCAACTGCCTGCCGCATAATACAAATTCAACAAATACACAATACATTTAATTGAGGATGGTTTTCTATAACATATATGTACACACATATATATGTAATTATAATATAGAATTCAGTACAGATATAGGATACTTCTTTTAATGTTAACTTAAGTTCATTTCAGAATATAAAGGCTGGCTTTTAATAAAAGTTTTGTCAGTTGCATTTTTTTTTCTATTACTCAGTTTGTAAGGGGTAATCAATAGTGATATCCAGATCACCCAAATAATGTATTTATCCCAGTAGAAAAGATATTTTGTATTCTAGGTCTTTGAAAAAAATTATAAATCTTTATTCTAATGAGATTTTATTGAAGTTTTCCAGTTAAAAGCTTGGGCAGAATGTAGGTTCTTAGTCATTTTCCCCTAGAATAGAGCAAAATCTATTCTATACAAAATATGGAATGGCTTACAAATTCAAATATACAATTTTCATATTCCTATAAGAAATTCTTGAGGTATGAATAGGTGACACAATATTAACTTCTCAGTGCTATTTATCCAGAAAAACATCTTTATCAAGAGGTTTTAAGTTAATTTCTCATCGGAGTTGATATTTTAACACCACAACTTATTTTAGCCCCTCTGCTAAAATGAAAAATGGCAAATATTTAGTTAAATGTATTACACCGATAAAGGTGAACCTCAAAGTAATATTTGCTTTAAAAATTGCTCCAGAAAAACATTTAAGTCCAGAAGGCTTTATGTACTTATGATTTTTAAATGTTGAGTTATAGTCTAATCCCGATTTTTAAAACTACTCTGTAATACGAGGAAGACCTTGTCAAAAACAAACTTCACTGAACAGATCTTAAGGAAAATTCTTAAAAAATTAATCCCGTACTTTGATCAAAAGAATCAGAACCTTAAAAAAGTCTTCATCTCATAGGTTGTTAGCACAATTGGTTGCTAGAGAAGATTTTCATACATGCAATTTTTCTTCACTCTTAACTCGATCTAGTAATTCGCATGCATTCAGCTTTTTCTAGGTCCCCCAGTAGTTGACGCTGTAGTCACTGGCTTTCTCTCATACCATGTATAAAAACAGACGAAAGCTAAAGGAAAAGACTGTCATCCCTTACACTGATGCCCTCAAGCACCCAACTCTGAAGCCACCCATCACAATAGACAACTTGTGTCGGATTTCACTTGGCATTGCATTACTTCCCAATGAAAGCATGGTGGTGGGGGGAGAGGTGGGGGGGAGGGGGGCGGGGACAGAGAGGAGAAACTAGTTTGTTTAGTTTACTTCATGTGCAGAAGTTTATTTTATTCTCATCATCTGTCTTCTGGAGTAGTACAGGTATCCGCATTACGTGAAAAAGGAAATTTCAGAACCAAGAACTGAACTTACAAGCTTGCAGAAGAACACATATGTGGTATACAAAACCAGGTAGATCAATCCAAAAGCCTATTGTCATTTTTATTGTAGTAGCCTTTGTTGCCTTTCTCTCCACACACTTCCCCTTTACCATATTAGGTAAAATTTGAAATATGGCATATAACACTTTAAGATTATTACAACTAGGGGCACCTGGGGGGCTCAGTCGGTTGATCTCAAGGCTGGGATCATGATCTCATGGTTTGTGGGTTCGAGCCCCGTGTGCTGACAGCTGAGAGTTTGGAGCCTGCTTCTATCTCCCTGTCTTCCTGTCTCTCTGCCATCCCCATGCCCACCCCACACCCACCCTCTGCCTCTCTCAAAATTAAGTGAACGTTTAAAAAAATTAGATTATTACAGCCAATTGATCTTTGGGACAAAGGTAGAATATGTGATACATACAGAACCTGGTGTCTGACTTATTGGGAGACGATTCCTTCATCCATAAAGGCATTTTTAATTTGCACGTGAACGGTTCCAAAAGGGAGAAGGTTCTCATTTTTTAAAGATGGTCCTTTAGGATTATTTGCCTAGTGTTTGTCTAAACGTTTTTTTTTTTTTTTTGATGTTTTACCAAAGTTGGAATTTGATTTTTTTTAATGGAAAAAGACACACCTTTAATACAAAGTGAATGATTCCATAAAAAAGCGATGGGCACCTATGTTTATAGTGTTCTAGTAATCAAAGAAGGGATTTAGAAACAATTGGAGGTAACAAATATACTCAGATTCATTGCTGGGTTCATAAAAGTTAACAGCAATGTCTGCCTGCTACCTTGATTAACATGCAAAATATAGGATAGAGTTTGCTAAAGCTGCATTCAGCAATAAATGCACTGCATCTGTATCTAAAATACAGAGAATCTCCTCTGATTACACATTCCCCTATTACTATCTTATACAAGAAGATTAATGGATCACTGAAGCCCTGAGAAAAGTTAGCTGCTGAACAAAACAATGCATGGTTAAATTCAATTTATTGCTAGAAATATGGCCTGAGTATTGCAATTGGCCATTAAGAGCAGCTGAATGCTAGCTAAGGGTTCTCCACAGCAACCTGTATAAAACTTTCACCTGTGTTGATTTGGGGTCACAGACACCTTGAGAAACTGAGTTAGAAACGTTAGACTCAAATTTACTTTCAAAAAAACCTATGGAATATTGCACTACTCCTTTAAAAATTATATAAACCTTGTATTCGTATACCTGCTGCTTTAAGTATTAACAGAGACACAAACTGGTACAATTCTGAAACCTGTTGACAATGCCTGGGTTCAGAGATTTCTGGAATATGCAAGAATGCCGAGGAGGTGAATTATCATTCAGCTATACTCAATATTAGGCTTCCAGAGGCTTTTTAGTGATTTTTGTTTGTTTTTGAAGCCGTTAAATTTGAACTTTGGTGCCAAGTAAATGGGAGCAAAGGTTTATTCACATCTCCTATAAAAATCTGTATCAGAGCAAAGAGTGTCTCAGTTGTTGGAAGTTTTATAGTTTAAAGGTGTTCAAGTCAATCATCATTCTGTCTGGCTTTATTTAAATGGCAGAATGACCCAATTAATGGACAATACAAGGTGGTTTAAAATGATTGAACTGGCCACATATTAGAGGTGAGCTCATAGTAAGTCCTGAACTTTGACACATAGCCTTCAGAGTGAAAGCTAATAAGTATGGACCTAACTTTGCTCTCTCCTTTGTGAAGCAGTCGACTACATTTAAAAATTTATCATCGAGGGTCATAGGTGCTTGGTGAAGTCAATAGGTGTGCCTAGGGAATAAGACGATTAGACGCAGCACGATCAGGAAAATTCGGAGTTGACATACATCTCATGATGTTAGATCTTCAATACAGTTAGAGTTTCTCAGCATTTTTTTTTAAGGGAGCTTCATTCTGGAAGTCTTTTCTGAAGTCCTGTTTTTCACATTTTTGAAGCTGTTGGATCTTTTTGTGCATACCCAAAAGTATGATACCAATTTAACTTGTTATCATTGATATTGAATGAACTTTATAAATTACGGCGTACCACTTTTAAAACATCAGTCAGAATAAAGATTTTGATACGTCATTTTGATGACCGACTTGAAGACTGGTTAAGAGAATAGTTGAGGATTCATTTAATAATAATTAAAGATTCATTTGTCCTTTACAATTCAGCATATAATGTACCCATTTCATTTTGGTTATATGTAACTGAGTAAAAGCTAGCAAACTGTTCCAGTCGTAACCCTTTTTTTTTAAATATTTTAATTTTAAAATATCCTTGAACAAAACTGTATCTGGATTTGACACCAAAAGCAAGAGCAACAAAAGCAAAACAAAATCAAAACAAGCGGGACCACATCAAACAACCACAACAAACAACCACATTTGCATAGCAAAGGAAAGCATCGACAAAATGAAAAGTCAGCCTCCCAAATGTGAGGAAATAGTTGCACATCATGTAGCTGATAAAAGGTTAATATCCAGGAGCACCTGAGTGACTCAGTTTTAAGTGACTGACTGGAGTTCAGCTCAAGGCATGATCCCAGGTTCATGAGATTGCGACCCACCTCAGGCTCTACCCTTCCAGTGGGGAGTCTCCTTGGGATTTTGTTTCTCTCTACCCCTGATGTGTTGATGCACTCTCAAAATCAACTTGAAAATGGGCAGCGCTGAGTAGACTTTTTTCTAAAGACGACAGGCAGGGACGTGAAAAGGTGCTTAACATCACTCATCAGGGAAAGATAAGTCAATACCACAAAGAGCCATCACACATCTGTCAGAATGGCTGTTAAAAAAAGGAAAGAGCAAATATTGGCGAGGATGTGGAGTAAAACAAACACCCGTGCACTACTGGTAGAAATGTAAATTGGTGCAGCCACTATGGAAAACAGGATGCAGGTGCCTAAGAAACAAACACAAATAGAACTACCCGTACAAGCCTGCAATTTTTACTTTTGGGTATTTATCCAGTGGAGACCACTACTAACGTGAAAAGATATCTTCATTCCAATGTTCACTGCAGCAATGTTTACGATAAGCAAGGTATGGAAGCATCCCAAGTGTCTGTGGGTGGATACATAGGGAAATGAGTGAAGGGGATCCAAAGGTACAACCTTCCAGAGGCACCTGGGTGGCTTGGTTGGTTAAGCGTCAGACTTCAGCTCAGGTCATGATCCCTCAGTTTGTGAGTTCGAGCCCCGCATCAGGCTCTGGGCTGACAGCTCAGAGCCTGGAGTCTGTTTCAAATTCCGTGTCTCCCTCTCTCTCTGCCCCTCATCTGGCTTATGCTTTTTATCTCTCTCTCTCTCTCTCTCTCTCTCTCTCTCTCTCTCTCTCTAAACATACATAAAAGAAGAAAAAAGAAGTACAGTCTTCCAGTTAGAAGTCAGTCCCGGGATGTACTATCATGGTAACTATAGTTAATACTCGATTGTGCATTTGAAAGTTATTGAGACCCTAAGAGTCCTCAAAGAAAAACGTTTGTAGCTGATAGGGTGATGGATGTTAACCAGGCTTATTGTAGAGATCATTTCACAATACCTACAAGTATTAAATCATTTTGTACACCTGAAACTAGCATAATGTGTGTGAATCATCTCAAAAATAAACCTCCAAAGAATTTGAATTACTTGCAACTTGAGTTCCTTGGATTCCTTGCAATTAGTGTTTTAAAATAAGAAGTGCTAATAGTTTTTCTGTTATGAAGCCTATTGTTACTATTATTTACTCTATCACAGTTAACGGCAGGAATATTGGTAGTCCTAAAGAATGATATTTGTTATAAGTGTTAAGTTTCTGTAAGTAATAATTTATAAAAAGACTTTTCTCTCAATTGACAAAGGGGCTCAATATAGATTTTCATTACATAAAGCCGACTTCCAGAACAAAACCTGGAATCAGAAGGTTTGTTACACGTTTTGTTATACACGTTTTGTTGTAACAAAAACGTGGCTGCCAGATTTAACAAGAATACAGGATTCCAAGTTAAATTTAAGTAAATTTAAAAAACAGTTCAATAGACGTCCCAGTATTTTAGGTAACGTCTTTCTACCCAAACAGCCTTGTCTATCCGAAATTCAGTTTAACTTAGCATCCCGTATTTCTCAAGTCTAAACAAAAAGGAAATAAATTGACCCCAATAAGAATGTAAAATAAACTCTTCATCGCAGATATGGTAGCATTGCTAGGAATCTATTTTAGGTGATTGTTACCATCCAGAGTAAAGGAGAAAAAAATACGTGGAGTCTTCAACGTAAGAGACTGGACTAAAACTTCTTGTCAGAAAGAAAGAGGGTTTCAATGTTGCAGTATTTACAAAAAGAAAAAGAACTGAAAAAAAAAAAAAGCTTTTGTTTGGGGCCTTAGAATTGAAATCCAGGAGCACGTTTCCAGGTAGCCACCAAATCGTGTCCCGTCAACAGGAAAGCTTGCGTTTTTTGTTTTATTGGAATAAGGAGAAAGGAAAAGCCTTTCATCAGCTCTTTACCAAGAATCTTGATTAGGGTTGGTTACAAATAGCTAATATTGCCTAAACATAATTGGTTGCTAAAGCCATCACCATGCAAAAGTTCATGATGATAGCAAGTTGCAGGTGTGTGGGCAGAACCCTCGGAGTATTTGCGGCCCAACTCAAAAGTTCATGGTCCACCTGGTGAGGAAGGCCATAAGGCCCACCTGACTCTATTTTACCTTTCACAGTGGGAACAGGTGTAGATTATGAGAGGCAAAGAGGCAACCCCTGGTGACAGGGCACATTTCCGACACCGTTTCCAAGCTTTCATAACCTATGCTGTGTACCATAGCTTCCTGTTACTGCAAGGGAGGGCACAGCTTTGCCCGTTCTTAGGGACTAGTGGTTGTGAGACACCTGAAAAATGATGGGAATGCACCAAGAGGAGGACATAGAGCAACTAGGGCAGACTTATTGGTAAGAGATGCAGGCTACACATTATCTGGGAATATCCACGTGTTCAGAGAAGTGCCTTAGAAGGAATAGAAGGTGACGCAGGGAAGGCTTCACAAGGCACACACTGTCACACTCTTCCATTTTAAAAAAGAAGACGTTGGAGAGGAAAAACGTATACATTCTATAATCTCTCTTCGTTTCTCCCTCCTGACAAAGTACCAGAAATTCCAGGACTTAAAACAACACAAATGTATATGTCTTACCGTTCTGGAACTCGGAACACCAAATGCATCCCTTTGTGTTAAAACCACGGTGTCTGCAGGGCTGTGTTCTGTTCTGGAGACTCTAGGCAAAGACTCTCTTCTCCTGCTTTCTCCGTCTCCGGAGGCTACCTGCACTTCCCGTCAAACAGCCTCTTCCTCCAGCTTTGAAATCAGCCACAACCTCAGCCAACCGGAACCTTCGCTACCACGTCCACGCCTCTGACTCTCCTGCAGCCCTCCTCCCTATATAAAGACCTGTGGATTGCATTAGGGCCACTGGAAAAATCAGGATACTCTCCCCTGAAAAGGATCCACGTGGTGATCCCGGATCCACCTGGATAATCAAGGATACTCTCTCCTTTGTACAGACCTATGCTATCACCTTGGGCCCACCTGGGTAACCCAGTGTAATTGTCTCAAGATTCTTAACTACTCACATCTGCCAAGTGTTTATCATAAGAGAACATATCCACTGGTTCTAGGGATTAGGGCGTGAACACCTTTGGGGTATTCTTGTTCTGCCTACCATGTTTTCATATGTAAAGATTAAAACCAAATAGCCCATAACAAACTCATGCTCTTCATCAAGGATTGATGAGCAAATGTAAACATCACATTTATGAACCCCATTTTTTAGTATTTATTAATTTTTGAGAGAGGGGGAAGGGACAGAGGGAGACAAAAGGATCCAAAGCCAGCTCCGTGCACACCAGACAATGGATGAATGTGGAAAGAGTGGTAAAACACTTGGTTTGGAGAGTGGGTAAAAACACTTGAGTGAAACGCGTCCCTCAAACGGAAGGCAATCTCTGGGGATGTATTTGGCCCCAAGTCATTATAAGGCAGCACTTCTGACAGCTTGGAGAAAAGTTCCAGGATCTTACAAGAGATACCTGACCGAGGATCTATCACACCCAATCCATCGTGTTCTCAACAAATGATAAAGCACATCAGTTGCAGAACAAAACCCATCTCATCGTGTATATGTGCTTTACTCAAGTTCAGTATGTTAGTAGTAGTGATACCAGCACAACGGAACCTCTCGTAACAGTTTATGCTTTACCCTATATCCTGTATGTTTTCTCATTTTCTTTTAAAATGAGCAAGACTTTATAATCATAGTGCCATATATGCCTGTGTTTATTGTTAAAAAAAATAACTACAAAAAATAACAGAGGACTATTAGGTACTGGCTTCCATTAAATCCTGGTATGCTTTTAAGTTTCTGGTTTAGTTCTGTTGTTTTTTTCTAAACTATTTTACTGAGGTATATGATTGACCTATTAAAAGCTGTACATATGGGGCGCCTGGGTGGCTCAGTCGGTTGAGCGACCGACTTCGGCTCAGGTCATGATCTCGCGATCTGTGAGTTTGAGCCCCGTGTCAGGCTCTGTGCGGACAGCTCAGAGCCTGGAGCCTGCTTCGGATTCTGTGTCTCCTTCTCTCTCTGCCCCTCTCCCTCTCATGCTTTGTCTTACTCTGTTTCTCAAAAATAAATAAATGTAAAAAAAAAGTTAAAAAAAAAGCTGTACATATATAATGTGTACAACTTGAATTTGGGGATAAATACATACCTACAAAACCATCAGCATCAAGGCCATAATCACCAATCAGCTCCCAGTTTCTCTCAGCTCTCTTTTTATTATTACATATTTGTTTGTTTGTTGTAGTAAGAACACTTAACATAAGTTCTTTCCTCTTAGCCAATTTTATGTATAGGATACAGTATTATTAGCTACAGGCAATGTGAAGGTGATGTTTAAAGGGTACAAAGTTTCAGTTATCTAAGTTCTGGAGATTTACTATGCAGTGTTGTGCCTATAGGTTTTAGTTTTGAAATAAGAGACAAAAACTATTGAGTTTATATGTGTATGTTCTATACATATATATTATATATGTTATATGCATATATAATATACAGTCAGCAAATCTTTTTAATTAAATAGTTCAACTTGTACTTAATTTTATTTCTGTTTCTGTTCAAGTTAAACATTTTTATTTTTTTTAAGTTTATTTATTTTGAGAGAGAGAGAGAGAGAGAGTGAGTGTAGGCAAAGAGAAAGGGAGAGAGAGAGAACGCCAAGCAGGTTTCACACCATCAGTGCAGGGTTCGAACCCACAAACTGTGAGATCACGACCTGAACCGAAATCAAGAGTTGGACACAACCGACTGAGCCACCCAGGTGCTCCAAGTTAAATATCTTTAAGTCATTCTCTTGTTTCTTTGTTACATATCTATTAAATCTCTCATATGTTTTATGAACACAATTTAAATAGACTGAGTTGTTCTCTCACCATTTGCATTCCTTGTTTAAATTCTATCCCTCCCGTATCCATAGTACACTTTGGTGTTATTTCGATTTCCAGGTGAAATTTGTATTATCTTTTGGTGACGTTTTTTCAAGAAATTGTTTGTAGGTCAATCCCCTGTGTTCTCTGTGGAAAACTGTCATTTTCCTCAATAAGGCCTTTAACAGGCTGTTTCTCCCCGAACTGAAGCTTGCAGGGAGACTAACAGGCTTTTGAAGTTACTTGTTAGATTTTCTTTGATGTGTTTCTGAAGATTGTAGAGAACACAATCAACCCCTGGTGTGTTCATATATGTTTTGATGTCTTTTCACATCCAATTTTTGTTTCTAAAGGGGAGAAGTCCACAACCGTATTTCTAACAGTTTTTGTCCTTCTAAACTAACATCTTTCAGTCTTGTACCTCAACCACTGTGCTAGCATTAAATGGCTCACTTCTATGGCATTCTTGAAGACTGAAAACAGAAAAAAAAAATTATATTTAAATTTGCTTGTGAGAGAACGAGGTATGTATTAAAAAGTGTCTGGCTTTTCGAAAGTTTCATGATTTGATTGGAATTTACATTCATTTTATTAGGGGATATTCTGGACAAAATCAAAGTGGAGAGGAGAGGTAGCCAGGCTAATGAGCAGACACACGGATTATGGCTTGTCTTTCTTGCGTCATTTTTACTCTAAGAAAATATTTCTGAGTAATTCCTCCCAAAGGAACCTGTACGAGTAATTAAGTTACCGATTGGTAGCTTTTCCTTTGGGGATTGAAGAGACCACTATTACTGACAAGATTCACAAAATCGTAGCTCCTACTTGAGTATCTAGGAGTTCTTACAGTCAGGACAAAGAACTTTCTTCCCTCCCTCTTCTGTCGTGTTTTGTTGTATCTTGGGTTAAACATCAGTGGAAATTTATAATGGCTACTGCTTAATTAGTGAGAGAGAAGCAATATAAACAATAATATGTACAATGGGTGTAGGTTGCAGAGAAAGTCAAACTGAATAAGAATTTCAAAACTATGTACGATTACCTCAAGAGTAGTTATCTAGTGAATATTAAGTGGGTAAATAATAATTTAGAATTTAAGTAATATTTATTTGCCTTAACACACTTCCTCTTGGCTCTTAGTAGAATGACACTAATTGTATCTTGTCAAAAACTCTTTTTAAGAGAAATTTAAAGAACCAAGCCTACTAATGTATGTTTTAGAGCTCATTTCCCCCCCTATAGCTTTGTATGTGACAACTCAAGTCAACTCCCCACTTGCTTCCCTGCCAATGTTTCTTCAGCTTGAGGACTAATATCAAGAAGGATCATCAGTTCTTTTTTTATAAAAAAATAATGTTTATTCACTTTTGAGAGAGAAAGAGAGAGAGAGAGAGAGAGAGAGAGAGAGAGCTAGTGAGTGAGCATGAGCAGGGGAGGGGCAGAGAGAGAGGGAGACACAGAATCTGAAGCGGGCTCCAGGCTCTGAGCTGTCAGCACAGAGCCTAATGCAGGGCTCGAACACATGAATCACGAGATCATAACCTGAACTGAAGTCAGATGCTTAAGTGGCTGAGTCACCCAGTACCCTGAAAGGTCATCAATTCTAAAGTCAGGAGGAATCTTATTTTCCAGAAGTCTTTTTCAAATATTCTAATCTCAATAAAGTTTGGTTAAATGATGCCATTCTAAATTTCTAATAACATACCCATAGGTTTTTTTGTGTGGGTGTTTCATCTTTATCTTTTCCTGTTTATGGGTCTTTCTCCATAGGTATATTGATACGAAGGTATGTCTTGAATGATGAGATACCTTCATCATTTGTCCTTGGTATGTGATATGCAATAGATGTCCGATATATGTTCATATTTGCCAAGTTGACAAATTAACACAGCTGTCTGCTCCTTCTCTCAAAACTCAACACTCAAGAAACCATAAAGGGACTATAAAGCTAAAACAATAAAACTGAAATCCAAGAAATTAAAACAACAATACTAACCCACAAGAAATCCCTGAGATTTAGAGGCAGAAAGGAAAAAGGTAGAAAAAAAAAAGATTAGGCTATTTCAGAAGACTATATACATGAGATGGGAGGGAAAAAAAAAGTGCCATGATTATAAAGGAAATATTGATGAACTAAACTCAGAAACTTTTGTTCCTCAAAAGTTATTAGGCAAATGAAAGTGCAAAGCTGAGAGGAGAATCTATTTTTGTAACAGATAATAGACAAGGGACTTCGATCCAGAATACAAAGAGAATACCTATAAATCAATAGGAAAAATAAAGTAACCCCACCCTCAGAACAGTCATACCCTTGAACACTTAGTTCACTAAAGGGAATGTGAAATGTTCATTAAACACGTAAAAAGGCTCTCGACTTCATTAATATTCAGGGAAATGTAAATTAAACCGTGATTGATTAGATGCCACTGAACCAGATGGCCAAAAAGATAAAAGTCTGATGATAACGATTGTTGTACAGAAAGTGGGACACGTAGAACTCTTACACCTACTTGTTGGAATGTAAATCGTCTCCATCCCTTTGGAAACAACTGGGAATTATTTACTAACAAGGATCACATGTGCAGTATTCCCCTCCTGGGTACGTTCTCAGCAGAATGCACATCTGTACACCAATATGATGTTACTAGAAGCGCTATTTAAAACAATAACAACAATAAAATAATCAAAAGCAACCTAAATGATCTTGAGTGGTGCAAATCAATTGTGATATATCCACACAGTGAAATATTATACAGTAATGAAAATAAACTGGTGCTTGCACTCAATGCCAAAGATGCGTCGTCTCCCAAACGCAAGGGAAAGAGTGAGAAGCCAGATATAAAGGAATATGTGCTATGTAATTTCAGAGATACAGATGGAAAACAGCAACATCCTCAGGATACTGGTGATTCTCAGGCTATGAGGCCCATTTACCAAACAAATGAAACAACTCATAATTGGTGGGAGTTCTGAGAAAGGCTAAGGTAGGAAATTATCTGGAATAAAATAATTTCATTATAACAGAAATAAATTAAATGAGTTACTTCCTGGAGATTTTAAAATGCATTTATTATTATATATTTTATAAAGGAATAGGTGATATTTCAGAAAACAAATGCCATCAATCATATCATTGTCTAGTAGTTATTTTGAACAATTGCATGAATCACGTGCAAAATTTCCCCTCCTCTCAAAAGTTGTATTCCTATCTGTGTTCGAGAACGTTTGGTTGTAAGTTAGCACCTAAGCATGTCATGATCCTTTTATTACATGATACGTTTGCAAAGTTTGAATGTTTGTGGATATTTAAATGCTATATTTAACTAAGAATATTTATATCTATTCAAGTTTATTATGCTTTGTGAGACTAAGCTAAAGTAACTTCTCTTTTGGGGTGCTTGGGTGGCTCAGTTGGTTAAGCATCCGACTTGATTTTGGCTCAGGTCATGATCTCATGATTGGTGAGATCAAGCCCCACGTCAGGCTCTGAGCTGACAGCATGGAGTCTGCTTGGGATTCTCTTCTTTCTCCTGCTTTCTCTCCCTCTCTCTTCCTCGGTCTCTCTCTCTCTCTCTCTCTCTCTCTGTCTCTGTCTCTCTCTTTCTCTCAAAAATAATTAAATAAATATTTAAAAAAAAATAACGTAGGGGCGCCTGTGTGGCTCAGTTGGTTGAGCGTCCAACTTCGGCTCAGGTCATGATCTCACTGTCAGTGAGTTCGAGCCCCACGTCGGGCTCTGTGCTGACAGCTCAGAGCCTGGAGCCTGTTTCAGATTCTGTGTCTCCATCTCTCTCTGAACCTCCCCCGTTCATGCTCTCTCTGTCTCAAAAATCAATAAAGGTTAAAAAAATTAAAAAAATAATGTAAACTCTTTTAAGAAGCACTTTTCATAAATTACAGGTCAAAATAATTTATTTTTCCAATAGACTAACAGCTATTACTAACAGCTATCTCTAAGGCTTAATCAACAATAATCGCTTAATTGCAAAATGGAGCCATTGCATTGTCTACAGTTCTTTAATTCATTTTATTGTTAAATAGTTCAATGAGCTTCATTATTTTATGCGCAAAAGACAAAAATATGCTTCTTAAAAATATTGTAGTTGTATTTATAAATAAATCTTAGCATATATATATTGAATTGCATGTATCTGGCATTCAAACCTTTTTTCCCTTATTAATATTCCCCTGTGTAAATATACCATAAAGTTAATTTGAGTTAAATTAAGTAGAATTTTGCAATTCTTACAGAGGGTATTTCCTGTGAATATTGGGTGTCATTTATTACTGTTTAATATATAATATTTGGTAAATGTCACTAAATGTTGTTGCCAATGAGTTAATCATTTTCTATGATTAAAAAAAAGCTTGCACGTTATAGTAAAGTGTAGTTCATTCAGCGAAGCAGTAGGCAATTTAATATTTTAATGTTGATGAATAAACATATGTTCACATAGCAGGACTATATAAATAATTAATATTTGCAATGTCCCTTAAATATGAAGCATGGGTTGCCATACTTTCCATGTAAGTAGTATTATTATTATGGAATTTTCCCCCCACATCCATCAAATCTCTAGTAATCTATTCTGGATTTAGTCAATTTAGCTATTGAACATGAACGCATCTTAATTATTGAAACCATGTGTCTCTACTCTTGCACAGGTATTATGCTTAAAAACCATCATTTTTTAACATTTAAAAACAGCTTAGACCTTTAGCAAAATTAATTTTGAGGAACAAAAAAAGGTATGAGAAATAGACAAATGGGTTTAAAGGCTTGCAATGGCTCATTTTCCCAGAAGTTTTTTGAAGCAACGACTGTAATTTCCACCATTACAGTAAGCCATTTATTCTAAAAACAGAAAGGGAATATCTATCACTTGGATATTTTAAAACAGCCTCCCATAATACATTTCTGATAAATGAACTGTTGCACCGCCAGGCTATAATGGAGTCACCGAAAACGCAGAAGCTTTGTGTTACACTCCATCTGTTCTAAGGAGTGCCTCTCCCATATCAGGGAGCATTTTGTTGGTCTGTTTAGGGAACCTCAGTGCCCTTTAATTATAATACTGCAGGTTGTTTAGGAACTCTTTTATCCTCGAAGTTATTGGTAAAATACATCAGGAAAATAGCTCTTGCCCTTTTATTTATTAATTTTTTGAGTGTTTACTTTTGAAAGTGAATCGGCTCCCAGCATTCAGGGGGACACTTTGTCCCATTCTTATGTAAGTGTTCTTCATGCAATGTCAAGAAGTGATAAGTAACCCTGAAAAAATCCATCCTCCAACAGGCATGTTGCTCAGTAACTTAACTTCATCCCTTGACTGATGTGATAATTTAGTAAATGAAATAAAACATCTAATTTTAGACCAAGAGAACTACAAGGGCTAAAGTACCCTTTTCAGCGTGATGGATGTAGCATTTTAGGAGATAATAAGTGACCCTCATACACCATTGCTTCACTTCTACCTTTTCTAAGAGAAATTAACAGGTAGTTTCTGATGTGCCTGCACACAACTTTTCCAATTAAAGAGATAAGGAAAGACAACAGTTTTTGTGCAGGTGAAAAGTTATAAAAAGGGGAAAATATATGCATATGAGAGGTTCTGAAGTTGGCTTATAAAGGGGAGGGGTATCTAACTTTTCAAACAGAATGTCTAATTGACAAAGGTATTACAGTGTTCACTCATTTACGGGCCCCTGGGTGATACAATAGTGATGGCCCACAATACATTTTTGCGTTATGTTTAATCAGAGCTGTTCACCTTACAAAATCCTTTGTCTATCTTTTATCTGGAATCGTGTTCTCAGAAATTCAGGGATTTAGAGAATTAACCGTGTAATAAAGATTTCTTTCTCCTCAAGGTAAGTAGTACATTGTGTTTATCAATTTACATTTAAAAAATCTAAGATGAGTTTAATTATAAATGGGAAGGGGGTAGAGACGTTATTTTGGGAAGTGGCTCAAATATTTTCTACATAAATATATTTTTGCCAAAGATATGTGGGGTTAAGCAAATATTTTTCGTAGAAAATTAGAGTTCAGCCCAGGATTCTTTTTTTCTATTTTCTTGAATCATGAAAACTCATTATAGGAGTCCAGGAATAAGAGACATAATTTACCATAAAATCTATTAAACACAACACTTAAACAAAGGATAAAATCTAAATCTTATAAATAAAGCATACTGTCAGGCTCCAAAAATATTGTAAAAATAGATCTTGTTTTCCACATGGTTGATAATGTAAAATATAGTATAAATGATTACAACATTACTAAACAGACACTGGTCTCAGAATGATAAATCAGAGGGAATTGCCTTTTACGTGTAAGTCTGCACAGAATTCATCAATAAAAGCCTGCATTTACTAGTTTTTCTTTCAATGACTAATCAGCCTCAGTAAGTTGAGGCACTGGAAGGGGATTAGGAGACTGGACAGGTGGGGCAGGAAGAAAGAGAAATGGAGAGTGTAGAATATTAAAGATATTTTTACCTTCTTCAGTATTTCACTTAGGATTGCTTCTACCCAATCCCAAGTTCCCCTTGCACTGAAGGAAGCTTAATATTGAAATATAGAAGGAGAAGACAGCCAAAAGGATAGAGAAACCAATGGGCATCCCGTTTGTTGTTGTTGTTGTTGTTGATATATACATTTATGTTAGTAATATTATAGTAATTCTAGAAGTAGCTATTTACCTACAGCAATTTGACAGTCACTAATTTCTTTACAGCTCTAAGATTATCTGGGTTGATTTCATGAAATACTTCTGTTGTAAATACAATTAGTCATGTTTTAGCGTTAAAAAAAAATCAGGTTTCTTACTCTAACCTCTTTCTGGCCTTGGTTTTAGATTGAATTTAGTAGATACCTGGGTGATGTTGATTCAACGAGCAAAATCACAGGGACAAGTCAAGAAGAAAGGTTTTAGTCAATGATGTGCTAAAACTTAACATTCCCTTTCATTTGAAAAAAAAAAGATAATTGAAGTTTAAGCCTTTCTACAAAGACTAAATATTAAATATCTCCGTGTTATATGCTATTTCACAAGGCTATCATTAGAAGCATGGGGTTTGTCTAAATAGGCTAATGATAGTCTGCAATGATATCTTTTCTTATTTATACAAATAGGGTTAATAAATTTCAAGAGACTGAGATTACTATTCCTAGTAATTTTAAAGATATAAATAATAGTGTGGATTTACAAGGAAGGAAACTGGTCAAGGTGTGCTGGCATGAAATAGTTGACCTTTTGAGAATGCACACATTTAACATTCAGTGTGTAATGATTTAAAAAAAAAAAACAGCGAAACTTAGCCGTTTTACAGACATTTCATTTGTTTTCAGGGTCACAAAACTGGTGAGGAAGTATTGTGCTCTCAACCCACATCCACCCTCAGGCAAAGTGTCATCATTATCATTTTCGAGATGGGTGAAAGACAGATATGAGTTTAAGTCAGTGAATTTATTTGTTTAATCAATAAACAAAAGTAGGATAACATTTTACTGACTCTGTCTCCACTGACTAAAAGACAATTTTCAAAAAAAAAAAAAGAATGATTAATATAAATAAACATGTGTTGAAGATTTTGTTTAACTCAAGGCTACCAGATGGAGGCTATAACTGTTTCAAAGGAGAATCCAAAGAAAAGACATATTTATAGATAAGAAATATTGAAAAGAACGTGCAAATGGAAGCAAATTAGTTTCTTCAACACCGGTTGGGGGGTGGGGGGAGAAAACTCACTTGAACCTGTACTGGGCAGGACGTAATTTGCATTTCTAAAGACAAGAACTATTTGCGTTGCTTAAAGTGTTCTATCATTTCCAGAGTTTTAGAATAACTGAAACATCTGAGTCAGACAAGATGCAGGCCTGTCCTCTAGATGATGCATAATTTTGTACGGGAGCACAAAATTTTCCCAACAATAAATTTTGGATAAATTAATATACAGTCAACTCAAGCAACATGACTTTGAACTGTACAGGTTCACTTATATTCAGGTTTTTGCAATAAATTATACAGTACTGTAAATGTATTTCTCTTCTGTATGTTTTTCTTAATAGCGTCTTCTTTTCTCCAGCTTACTTTATTGTCAAATTATAGTATGTAATACATAGACCATACAGAATATATATTAATCAACTGTTTATGTTATCAATCCATAAGGCTTCCAGCCAACAGTAGGCTATTAGTAGTTACATTTGGGGTGAGTCAAAAGCTATACGTGGATTTTCCGATTGTGCAGGGGGCGGGCACCTCTAACCCTGTGCTGTTCAAGGGACAACTATATATTTTTAAGGAAAATTGTGAGAGAGGAACATCTGTGCTATTTCTCTTAATGTCGATATGAACTTAGTCATCAAATGATTCCAGGGCTTAGTTTTCTCATATGTAAAATAAATGAAATAGCTTCATATTATGCAGGAGTTGGGGGGCTTAAATCAGACAACATATGAAAGTGACCCGCGATAAATATTATAAAAGCGTGTCACGTAATTCTTACAATAAATATTTGAGATGAATGTAGTCACAATGCAATACTCAGAGTCTGTGCTCAAAGGTGTATGCCCATGTTACACCTAGCACTAACTCTTTGGTGGTTTCTGAGATTCACATTCTGTCTAGTATAGAACCAATTTTGTTCTCTCTGAAACTGGATGCGTTCTAAAATCTTTGGTATCTAACAAATGCTCTTGCCCACGCGGCCGTCACGGGTGTAGTTGTGATTGATCCCACATGCCCAAATCTGGTCTCTGCTCTTCACGTTATCAGCAGATCAGTTGATTACGTGCCTTTTTAAATTGTGTGTGTTGAAATCATCTGTTGTGTAAATTGTCTTAAAATAGTATATCGTGGTTTACATTAAAATGAAAAGTTACAGGATGTTCAGAAAACCATGAAAACAGAAAAACAACATGTTCACTTGTAGAGGATTGGTACATTTATTTGCTCTAAAATAATTTTTCATATATAAAACAAGTCAAGGTTTTCTCTTATAGTTTGGACATGTTTTCCTTCTGAGTAATATGGAAATGATGGTCTTCTTTAAAACTGACAGCTTCCTAGATGCAATGAATTATAGAATGCCAATTTATTTAATTTTCATAACAGCATTGATGGAAAGGTAGCTTTTATTGCATTATGCAAATGAAAAAGCTGATATTTAGAAAGCACTAGAACCTCCAAATTGTTATGCCTAATCCGGTGCCCTCTGGAACTGACCCTCAGCAATGATAGCTTTCTATTACCCCAGCGATGACACTCAGAAAACTTTTGTTCTATAAAGATTTCACTACGAGCTTTAAGTGAACACACAGTCTTGGATGCAGCAGTGTCTTGATCCATTATTTAATTCTTTAGGGATATAGTACTCAGTCACGCTCAAAAAGGAGAGTCGTTGAAATAAAAACAAGTAACATGTCACTTGTTTCAAACCAGTCATAAAGGGGATTTATTTATTTTTCTTTGTCAATAATGACAGCATGCCACGCCATTTCAAAAGACAGTGAATGTAACTCTCTCCAGGATTTCTGCGTTATGGATGTTGTCCCTTTCTTAGGATGTCAGATGTATCAGAAGCATTACATCACAGTGTCATCATATATTCTGGGGGACATGAGATCATGAAAGGCTTACATAAAGTCAGATTAGACATGGACCTGTCCCAAGAAGTAGCCTTTCTATTCCACCTACATGTCTCCAAATCGACTTACATCAATGGATGTGTGCATAATCGAATTATATGGAATAAATATAAAGAACACACACACACACACACACACATACACACACACACACACACATACACACTGCACAGTTCACATATCGCCCAGGTATTGCATAACTGGCACACCACTTAATCAAATTTCTCATAAGGAAACTAATAGGAAAAGACAAAGGATAGTGAATTTCAGGAGGGTAGTAAATTGGAAGAATGTAGATCCAGAATATGTGACGTTTTCTGAGGAACAGTGGTGCACAAAGGCCATTACGATGAGACTATCAGCTTCCCCAAGAAGAAGCTGGGTTCCACCCAACCTATGAAATGTCACATTTATTTTCCACTGCCTTAACGTCCATGTGATTGTTGCATATCACACTCTCATATATTCTTAGATCTATATGAAATTCCTATTGTGTTCCACTGGTCTGGTTATCTAAATCAATACCAAAACATAATACTTGATTTATGAACTCAGGGAAATTATGGAATTTCAGCAGATTTATGGTATATTTTAGGGAAATTAAATTATTTTGACTATTCTTTGTCCTTCTTTCTCTTATTCTAAGGATTTTTAATGATAACTTTTAATGATAATTTTATCAGTATGTAGAAGAAAAAGGTTAATAATAATTGGATTCTCACTGAAATTAGCTGTTACATTTATATATATATATATATATATATATATATATATATATTTATAAATTTTGGAAGAATTGAAAATTAATAAAGTTTCCTCTCATCTGAGGAAAAGATAGGACTTTCCAATTACTCAGATAATCTTTTAAGATGTTAAATGAGATTTGGGGCGCCTAGGTGGCTCAGTCGGTTAAGGATCTGACTTCAGCTCAGGTCATGATCTCATGGTTCGTGAGTTCGAGTCCCGTGTTGCGCTCTGTGCTGACAACTCAAAGCCAGGAGCCTGCTTCCGATTCTGTGTCTCCCTGTCTCTCTGCCCCTCTCCCACTCATGCTTGCGCTCTCTCTCTCTCTATCTCTCTCTGTTTCTCAAAATAAACATTAAAAAAAGATAATTGAGATTTGTATTTTTCTATATGTGAATCTTCTCTATTATTACGCTGATCTCCAAGATACTAATTCTAGCTTTCTTGCATGTTTGCCAAAAAAATAAATGTACTTTTTTGTTCATTTGTTCCAATCTTTAAACAAATTGTTTTATTTTATTTTTATGGCATTCACTAGGTTCCCTAGACTAATACTCAAATGATGAGAATAGGTCACACATCTCTAATTTCTGACAACTTTTGAGGTTCGCTATTTAGAATAAACGCAATTGCAATGGATATTTTTATACTGTCTTTATCTTGGATGAATAGTTTTCTGTTACTATTTTATTTAATTTTTTAATAGATTTTAGTTTTAGAGTAGTTATAGGTTCACAGCAAAATTGAACAGAAAGACACGGTTCACATTTACTCCCTGCCCGAATACATACACAGAGTTCCCCACTTTGAACACCCCACACCAAACAGAAACATTTGTTTAAATGGCTGAAACTACACCGACACATCTTTGACCTTCTGAAGTCCATAACTTACCTTAGGGTTCACTGTAGTGATTTGGATATTCCATGGGTTTTGATAAATGCATAATGACATATATCCACCAATAGAGTATCATACAGAGTAGTTTTCTTACCTTAAAAATCCTTTGTCATGTCTGTGCATCTCTCTTGTTTATCATCTCAGTGGGAATGTTTCTAGTTTCTCACCGTTAGGTATGAGGTTAGATGCAGGTTTTTGTAGATGTTCTTTATCAAGCTGATTAAGTGTCCTTCTATTCCTAGTTGGATGGCAGATCACTTATTGTTTTTTAATAGAAATGCTACCTCAAATTTATCAAATAAATTTTGGCAGTTTTGAATTCATATGCTTAATAAATAATGATAAAACCTTTACTGCATTATTGGGATAAATTATTATTTACCATTTTACCCTATAGTTTAATAGCCTTCTTTCCAAATTTTTACAGTTTTATCCACTTTGACTCATTGCTTTTATTCATTTATGAGTTAAGAATTATACACCAGCTTACTCATATAATTAATGGCCATGCTTCCTTCCTGGGTGTCCAGAATTAAACATATTCTTTTAAAATGCCTTTAAAAAAAAAGAAAGAGCCACCAGCTGGGCGGCTTGGTTAAGCTTCCGACTTCGGCTTGGATCATGATCTCACGGTTTGTGAGTTCAAGCCCCACATCGGGCTCCGTGCTAACACAGCCTGCTTCTGATTCTGTGTCTCTCTCTCCTCTTCTGCCACTTGCACTCTTTCTCTGTCTCTCTCTCAAAAACATTGAAGACAAAGAAATAATTTTCTACCATTTTCTTTCCTCCTCTACTCCTCTACAATATAAGCTTCTTGAGTGTTTTCAGTTTATCTTCCTCTTCCATATCCCCCATTCCCTTCATCAACTTATTAGAAAAAAATAGATTTTATTTTCACATCTGTCCCTCGATTACTGGTTTTCCTAAGGCAGTTTGCCCTTTTGCTTCTAGACTATTGTCAAATTTTTCTTTTCTTTTTAAAAGAATCCTTATGTAACACTTACATTTTCAGCATGTCTCTGAATATTCTTCCAGATGTAAGTTGATCTGTCTAGTAGTTAAAGAAGCATCACTCATTGTTGACTTCTGCCCATCGTAGTTTGAGATCTCTGCTCAAAATATTTACGATTTGGTATAGTCCTCTCTTTTTATTTCCTTACATGGGGTACATGCATGGCCAGATACTTGCCTACCCTCTAGTATATTTCCCTACTTTTGATACGTGAATAATACAATCCTTGCCTGGGTGCAGTCCTCTCTTACCCCTTTGTACATGTCATTCCATCCTTTACTGGCTTTTAGTTTTGCCTATAAGAAACTCAAGATCAAATTATTTTCATTATTATTTTTTTGAGTAACTTGCTTCAACTGTCAAAATTATAAAATTTTCTTTTAATGCATTTATTTTATCAATATATGTCAAGCTATATGCTTTTTCTTATGATTCCCACCTGGAATGTGGGAAAAATTTCAATCTGCAGACCTCGATCTCCCTACCTTGGATAAAAATTCTACTTTGGATTTGTCTTTTGTTCAGCTTTTTCTTTTCTTCCTTCTGGAGCTCCCTTTACACATAAGTTGCATGTATTATATCTATGTACTGAGTATTTTTCCTTCCTGATTTATACCCTTTTGTGTGTTTGCTTTACTTATATTTCATTGACCTTTTATATGATATTCCAAGCTATAAGTTTGTGAACATATTTTACTTCAGTCTGATAACTAATGTTCTGTTTCTGCTGCTATTTATTCACAGGGAAAAAAAATCATGTTTCTGTGTAGCAAATTATCTATAGGGGTAGAGGAAGGGAGGCCAGTTAGTAAGTTACTGCAATTATCCATAAGACAAATCATAGTGGTATGGCGTGGACCAGATGGTAACAATGGAAATAGAGAAAAGTAGACCAATGCCACATATACTTTCAAGAGAGAGTAGAGAGATATTGCTGACTAATGGAATTGGGGTGTGCTTGAGAGAATTTGGATTCAACAATGAGGAGATCACTGGTGATACGGACACAGCCAGTTCTGGCAAAGTCGTAGAACAAAAAACTTAATTAACGTGAGTCAAAATAGGAGTTGGAGATAAACCTCTTTTTTTTTTTACTTTTATGAGAAAATCCATTTTGAATGATTAAAAACATAATTGGCCATGTATATATACAGTCAAATATTTGGATGTTTTAAATGTATCCTTTTTTTGTGACTTGTACGTAGACAGATGAGGAAGTAGTTTAACAAAGAAATGGGGTTAAGATTGTATGTTTAGGTTGGGAGAATTATCAGTATGTTTGTAGGCTGATGTGTTGCGATGTACATGGTTAAATGGAGAGTTTTCCCCAGGAATGTCCTTGATCAGGTAAAAAGGGAAGAAACAGATTAAAGATTAATTTAATGTATGTTGCACTATTGGTTATATTAGGCTCAAGACTTGGGCACTGAGAATACCATAACCTGGAAACTCTGCAGATAGATAAAGCTACTTCAATTCCTTTACACATTAATTTTGATTTTGTGTCTTCATAATTTATTTTCGATGCTTCTTTTTTTAATAAAATTTTCAAAACCTACCTTTCTATTTTCAAAGTTTTCAGTTCCCTCCAGAAATAAGATTGCGTGATGAAAAAAAAAAAAAAAAACGCTGGGATGATCTGAGCAAGGAGGATTAATGAGTACATGTCATAGGACGTTGGCTAAAGGATTAGTTTAAAGGGAATTTTCTCACTATGTATCACAATACACAGACCTGGGATCCTAGTCATCTTATTCTAGTCATTCTGTCTTCAGATGGTAGCATAACAATGCTTATCATATCTTCCACTGAGAATTCAATGATACAGTCACCACTAAATTATAAAATTTCCATGCAAAATAGCTGAATTCACAAAGATCTTCCTTTGAAGTTGAACCAAATACACAACATCGCATAAAATAAAACAAATATTTAAAATCTCACAACACAAAAACTCATCTCGTTAGGATTATATTAGAAACTTTCAGTGAGGATTCTCATTAATTCAATTCCTGATTTTAAATGCTTCCTATTTGACATACATAGACTATTCATACACAAACATTTTAGACTATTCAAACCCACACATTTTACAAAGTTACTGCCCACATCAATAGCGCTTTTGCTATGAATTTCATGGGCCATTCTGTTAATGGTTTATTTTTGGCAATTCAGTAATTTGGTAATTTTTAACATTTACTATGACTGAAGGAGAAAGAGCGTGCAGTGATGAATTTTCCCCAAATCTTTCAATTTAACAAACTTCCTTTAGAGGGAGCACGCCCATTTATTATCACAGGACAGAGATAAAAAATAATGACTTTGTAAAGTAACTGGATTTTCAGAGACTCTTTCCAGATGGCTTTTGTGGCAATTTGCTTCCCAAAATTTCCTTTTGAGGAATACATCTCTGATTTTGAATACAGAAATGGAAGAAAGCAACACAGTTAAACCATGGATTTTAAACATATATGATACTTTAAATCCCAATCTACTTAAAAATAAGTTGTCATTTTGTAATGAACTATAAGTCTTGGAAAGAATTTACTTAGCTCATAAGAAAGGGACATCTTCACAATATTCTAAAATACATTAACCCTGATAGTTAGTAAAGCCTACAACCTTTTACTTTTCTAGCTCCTTCTTGAATGCACACACAGAGACGTTTCCCCCAAGATTAACAGGGGTACTAAGAGATTTCTAGCTGTAATCACTGCCACCACTGCTGCCTTCTCAATATTACCCTTGAGCAGATATATTTTACATATATATATATATATATATATATTTTACATATATATATACGTATATATATACGTATATGTATATACATATATATGCATACACATATATATGCATACAGATACATGTATCATTACATACAGATAGTATTTCGGAATGCTCTTAGGGTATTTTAATTTGTATATATGTATATGTGTGTGTGTATGTGTGTGTGTGTGTGTATTATACATATATATATTATTTCCAAATTAAAATACTTATATATATATCCCAATTAAAATATTACAATGCTCTTAAGAGCATTCCAAAATATTATACACATACATACATATATGTGTCCGTCTGTCTGTCTGTCTGTCTGTCTCTCTCTCTCTCTCTCTATATATATATATATATATAGTCACTTCCAAATTAAAATACTCCAATATAAGAGTATTTGAAAACCTTATGTATATATAATGATACATATATTACCTCTAGCTATTTTACTTCTTTTCCACAGTAATTACATAAGTCCCCAATTAAGCCCAGAATATCTCATTACAACAGGACTTCTCTGTTGTCAGAAACAAAAACAATACCAATACAAATCTGCACTTAGGTAAGAGAGACTTTATTTGAAGAGACTATTGCAGTAGGGAGAACACTCCAAACATAAGATCTCTGAGTCCCAGAGGTCAGGCACATTAAGCATACTGCATAAGCAGACGGTATGATCAGACACTTCAGCAGAAAATGATTTTCTCTGTGGTCATATGACCCCTGGCAGGACCGGTGAGCTTGCCCAGCTTTAAGGTCTTATGGGGAAGAGAGACGCCTAATTAAAGTTTGGCTAAGTCAAATTAGCAGGCAGTTGTCCAGACTGGAAGAAGACAAAATTTCACCTAGTTATTACGAAACAAAGGATAGGCATTTGGAGGATCTGTGTCTGGCCTTGTCAGAGAAACCATGGGGCCACAGCAAGTCTTCCCTGCGTCCTGTGGGAAGGGTGGTTCTTCGCAATATTTGCAGGAACTTAGAAGGGGTGAATTGGTCACCCCTTTTTGTTTTCGGGAGTACAGGGCACAGATAAAGTTCAACATGGCGTGTTGTTAAGCAAATTAAATTATAGGTATTTGCTTTTGTTTATTTTAGGATTGTTTCCTAATCTCTTTTTTTATAAAGGCATAACAAAATAACATTTTTTCCCACAACAGTAACATGGCAAGGCTATTAAGGTGTTCACTTGTGCTTTCTCTCTCTGTCTCATTTTCCTTATGAGAATTGTCTCTGATGCCTAATTCTACTTTTTCCGTTACTAGTTTTCCAATGAGATCCAGATAAAATCCCAGTTTCTCCAAATTCTTTCTCTTCTATCCCAAACTTTTATGTTTACCAGTCTCTCTAATAGTAGTTGTAATTATTTTTCTATCAAACCCATGAGCAGTCTCGTAATGTCTACTTTTTACTGGGACTTATATTCTTATGTATGTGATCTAAATGGCCAACTAAATGGGAAGTCATTCAGAAGCAGAGAATATTTAAATGATATATTTTTGTATTCTAGCATTTGGGAAATATCCCTTCATATGTTAGTTGTGTAATAAGCATTATTATTGATGGGCATAATGGTATTGATAGAAATACTATGTAAATGTGATAAACAGAAAACACAATATAGTTTAACTGAGTCAGATTGTGGTTGCCAGAGAAGAGATGTGGAAAACAACGCAGGGTTATGCGTAATGTAATTTTGCAGCTATTGCATTTATTTCCTGCCAGGAAAATGTCCTTCTTTTCTGCTAAATTTGTTAAATGTTAGTTACAGTTGGAGATAATCTGTAAACTACAAATACTTCTGGGAACTATAATAACTTGAGCTAATTACAAGCAAATATAAAACTATACACATACATATACACACAGGCACAAACAACTTGACTTATAATAAACATTTGATTGCAACACAATAAAATAGTGGACAATGATCTGAATTTTGGAATCAGAATTAGTTCCATCATCTACCAGTTCCATAAATCTGGATAATTCATATAACATGTGATACACATTTCCTTATTTTTAAAATGAATGCATTACTTTCTCACAAGGTTATCTGAATTATAAAATGCTGTCAATTTGTGTTAACATGCACCTTCCTCTTTCTACATTCCCACCATTCACAGCTTGACAGGGTGACATTTGATCACTAGCAGATCATTGAAATAGATTAGAAACAAATAGATAGTTCCAGGCTTCCTATTGAGTCTAGATTTATATGTTTTTAATCAAGAAAAATAGAAAATATGATTCTTTTCTGAAGAGTTGAACGTTACACTTCTTTTTTTCTTTTTTTAATTTTGTCTTGCAATTCTCTAAGAGAGACTGAAAAATTGGCCTCAATGAGTTTAGGTTACAGGATAAAGAAATCAATACCAGAAATATCTTGCATGAACTAATTATTCTGAAAATGGAAGATTTTGTTTTAATTGTTTTCTATAGAAAAGTTTCAGTAAGAAAATAATAAGCTGAGGATTAGAATTATGATAATTTGATGGAGCACCTCGGATGGCTCAGTTGGTTGAGTGTCTGACTCTTGAATTATGGCTCAGCTCATGATTTCATGGTTCGTGGCCTTGATCCTTGCATCAGGCTCTGCACTACGGGCTCTGCACAGACAGGGCAGAGCCTGCTTGGGATTCTCTCTCTTCCTCTGTCTCTCTCTCCCACCTCCCTGCTCATGCATTTTTCCTCTCTGTCAAAATAAATGAGTAAACTAAAAAAAAAAGAAGTATGATTATTTGAATTGTTTGACTCAATCAGGATGCCATTTATCTGCTTCCAGACAATTATCCTTATAATTTTATTTCTATTTTTTTATCTAATGGTTTCCATTTTGTTATTTATACATGAATTTTATAACCATCTAATCTTGTAAACTAGTTCATTCATAATAAATGTGGTATCATCAGTTCATTCATTCTATCAATACATTGAGAATGTCTCATTATTGGAGGAATAAATGTAATCACTTAATGGGGTTAAATAACAATCAAATTAACTAATAGGATTAAATAAGGTTGACTTAATAAACAAAGATGGAACCCTGACAGAACATTGATTTTGAACTTTCCAACCTCCAGCCAGAACTGTGAGAAAATTCATTTCTGTTGTTAAAGCCACCTAGTCGATGGTATTTTGTTATGGAAGCCCGAGCGGATTGAGACAATTTCTCACCAGTTTCCCCCAATCTTGGTGGTATTAAGCAATACCACCTATTTCCTTATGATTTGGAGCAGTTTGGGGAGGGGTAGCAGTCACAAATTCACTGTGCTGTGGTCTTCTGAGCGCATGGCTGGGCTAGCCTCCAATTTGGCTTACTCCCTAGGTTGGTAATCAAAACTGGTTATCTTCTGGGACCTCATCTATGTTTCCTACTAGATTATTGTGACTACATGGCATCTCTGGGGCTTAACACTTAAGGGTATTTGGACTTCTTATATTGTGGCTACTTTCTCCAGAGTGAGCCTTTCAAGGGAACTGGATAGAAGCTTCATGGCCTTTTCTCATCTAGCCTCAGAAGTCATTCAGCAGCCCTTTGGCTGCATTCTAGTGTCAAAACGGTAAAGAACCCATGGAGATTCAAAGACAGAGGACACAACCCTATTTCCCCTCAGGGAAAGTAACACTAAGTATTTATGGTCATTAAAATACACACGTGCGCGCGCACACACACACACACACACACACACACGCTCCGAATGCTTGTATGCAATGGATGGCTTGTAACATCTGTGCCAAAAATGATACAGAATATCTTAGAAACTGTAATATATTAAAGTACAGCAGAGTGCCAGCAATATCCTGAGCACCTTCAAACAGAGAAAGAAAACAACAGTGCCCACTAATCCGGTACCTAGTGTTCTCCTTTCTGGTGGTGCTTATCCCTAATGGATGGTCATACTGTAGCTATCTTTTGTTATTGTTGGATTAATCCACTTCTGTTTGTTCTGCTTCCAGCAATGTCATTTCAAAGTTGAAGCAAAATTTTTTGGAAAGTATCTCTACTAAAAAGTCTTTGTATAATATCTAGAATAACACAGAATAACACAGTAACACAGATAGAAGTACTTTAATTCAATTTTGAAGAATTTGAGCGTTCAAATCGATGTGAATTATATACTTAGTCGGTATTATTTCCCAAGGACTATTCAATTGAGTGAATTGTCCTGTATCTCCTGGATTAAAAAAATGAATAAATCTTAGGCCACAGGCCTTTAAATTATTCTTTCTTCATTTGAGACAAGTTTTACCTTGTCAAAATGGAAAAAGAAATTGTTCGTACCAATACATTAAATCACCATGGTGACAAATATGACACTTATTTAGTATAAAAAATGTGATTTGTACAGGGTCAAAAATATCTTGCATGAATAATATTGGTAAGAACACATTCTTTAAGATTTTCAAATAAACAGAATTAATTCTTGGGTTCAACTGGAGAAAATAGCAGCTATACAAATAAGTTACTGAGTCAAAATTGGACACAATCTACATTAAATTACTGGTTAAAATGCTAACATTTATTCCATGAGAAAATTATATAAGACTTGTACTCCGGCCATCTTATGTCATTGTCTGCCACCCCATATGAATTAAACCACAATTGGGGCGCCTGGGTGGCGCAGTCGGTTAAGCGTCCGACTTCAGCCAGGTCACGATCTCGCGGTCCGTGGGTTCGAGCCCCGCGTCGGGCTCTGGGCTGATGGCTCAGAGCCTGGAGCCTGCTTCCGATTCTGTGTCTCCCTCTCTCTCTGCCCCTCCCCCGTTCATGCTGTGTCTCTCTCTGTCTCAAAAATAAATAAACGTTAAAAAAATAAATAAATAAATAAACCACAACTTATATTAACATAAAAACTGAAGTAGTTCAGAGTTCGTTAAACCAAAATTTGCTGCTTTGGAATATTGATTCTTTTGAGTTAACATCACCTGAGGATCAGAAAATGCATGAAGGCCACTCTGACCATCCCTTTAATTCCTGAATACAGGAGATGAAATTCTTTTTTTTTTAATTTTTAAAAAATTTATTTATTTTTAGACAGAGACAGACAGCATGAGCAGGGGAGGGGAAGACAGAAAGAGAGAGAGAGAGAATCCAAAGCAGGCTCCGTGCTGTCAGCACAGAGCATGATGGGGAGCTCGAACCCACAAACCATGAGATCATGATCTGAGCTGAAATCAAGAGTCTGAGGCTTAACTGACTGAGCCACCCAGGTGCCCCAGGAGATGAAATTTCTGTATGAAAAATACCTTCCCGAGACCAGAAGGAAAGTGACATGCTTATCAGTTGAGTGCTATAGAATTCTATACAAAGAGACCTTGTTAGAGAAAATCTCTTTCTTTAACCTCTCCACGGAGTTTAGATACTCTTCCATAATTGCTTCTCTTTGATCAGCCTGCTATAAGAGCACACAGGTTCCATTTCTTTGGGTCTTTAATCCCAGAGCTCTCATATCATCTAAGACTTACTATAAATTAAAAAAAAAAATTCTAGTATTTTTTATTTTGAGAGAGAAAGAAAGCAAGCACGAGTAAGAGGGAGGCAGAGAGAGAGGGAGAGAGAGAAAGAATCCCCAGCAAGCTCCACACTGTCAGCACGGAGCCCGATGCAGGGCTCAACTCCATGAACCTTGAGCCAAAGTCGAAGGCTTAACCGACTGAACCACCAAGGCGCCCACCTTACTGTAAATTTGTATGTTTGTGTCCTTTGACATGTCTTATGTCAATTTTAATTCTAGGCCACGCCAAGCAGCTCTAAAAGGGTAGAGGCAAAAACCGACCTCCACTACCCCATCAAATTAAATCTAACACACATAAGTTACATGCTTCTGACATATATAAATACATGAAGAAAAAAGTTGAAGGGCATCTCGCAAGAATTTTAACATTCAGAGAACCAGATTGTATTTGGGAAATATTTTGAAAGCAGGCAAATTAAATGTATATACCCTCCTAATAATGAAGTATAATTATTATTGTATAATCTCCTCCCAAATATTGTTTTTAACATGTAATTACATTAAAATATTAAACACAAACTGAGCCTATGTCTTAAAAAAAGTCCCTTCATGGGGCGCCTGGGTGGCGCAGTCGGTTAAGCGTCCGACTTCAGCCAGGTCACGATCTCACGGTCCGTGAGTTCGAGCCCCGCGTTGGGCTCTGGGCTGATGGCTCGGAGCCTGGAGCCTGTTTCCGATTCTGTGTCTCCCTCTCTCTCTGCCCCTCCCCCATTCATGCTCTGTCTCTCTCTGTCCCAAAAATAAATAAAAACATTGAAAAAAAATTAAAAAAAAAAAAGTCCCTTCAAATCTGGCATTATTGTAACCCAGAAAAACTCTTTGAACAAATTCTGATGATATGAAGTCCAGGTCAAATTTTAATTGCTGCATATAATATTAGTTTCATGTCCACAGGATGTTATGTTATACCCAGGGAGTTTTTTGCACTTTTTTGTTGTTGTTGTTGTTGTTGTCATTGTTTTCTAATGATCATAACAGTATCTAGGTGACAATATAAGAATTAATAAATGCATTTCTTTCACTTCTATTAGGACAATTGAAAGGATGTGCTAACGATGAAAAATTAAGTGAGCTCTCACATTAATTATCCTCAAATATAATAATTCTCATTTTTAGTTATAATAGCTGTCACTTGGCAGTCATTAAAGCATAGTAATTGTTAGAATATTATTAAAAAAACAGAAATAAGATATTTTTAATTTTCTTTAATTCATTGTGTTGTTTGATTCCTCAACCACTAAATCAATGTGTTTTAGTATATCAGAGAAAAAGCAATAATGGCTCTAACAATAAATTTACTGCTCAGGTTTTAGTTGTTGATTTTGATGCTTTCTTATTTCTTACCGTGATTACAATCTGATCAGTGAGGCTTTGCCAGAGAGAAATAGGCTTTATCTAATTCTAAGGGCTTATCTTTGCATATCAAGAAGTAATCCCTGTGAACTCCATCAGAACAGAGATTTCTACTCAATCAGATCCCACATACCAGACCCTTACTCTTAGTTTCTTACTAACAATAGTTCAGTTTTGTTTAGGGTGGCCTCTCATCCTGTGGTAAGAAGAAAGTCCTTCTATCTTAGAGGATCTCGATTTCCTTCCTTGTCATGTGGTTGTATGTGGAAATGTTCATAATGAGGCAATATGCTTAAGGCAAAAAGTCAATAATTACAATGAGGCAGACCAGATGGAAACGTTGGAGAAAAACATCAGTGAGGACCAACCTAGAGTTATTAAGTGAGAAAAGGAAACCTTTAAGTTACTGTTACATGAATTTCTACTAGGAGAAACTTAACACCTTCCTAATAGAGTCCTCAAGGGAAAGACCCCAAAATAGGGAATTCAATGTTATAGAAAAAAGCAAGTGAAAGTCACCTTCTGCATCCCAAACTCTGGTTTATCCAAGAAGAGGCAGAAGATTAACATAAAAAATAAAAAAAATAAAAAATAAATAAATACAAATCCTTATCAGGAGAAAATATTGATAGGATTAGAGTCCCAATCTATTTTCATGCTATTTGTTAATTATTCTCTTTTAGACAAATGGGTAAGGAAATTGGCAAAGATATATTAATGATGGTTTTTCCCCATCTAAGGCAGTGTTTGAATTTTCTAGGGCAGAGGCTGTTAAGCTAATGGCTAATGGGGTGACAGAGCACAGAAACCAGAGGCTAAAAGACAAAAAAAAAAAATCAGTCTTATAGAATTTTTCTAAACATTTGACTTTAAGCCTTTATATTGACCAGATGTAAGTATTCAAGAGTCGGAATAAATGAGAAAACGACGTTGGTCAAAAAATTTCAGTCTAAACGGCAGACATAAATGTGTGCCCAACTCCTGAAATGACCCTGTTCTCTCAAATCTGCCACATTAGCCCATGGAAACTGAACATGCCTCCAAAATGGTTTACCACCCAATTCCCAATTCATATATGACCATAGAAGACAATGGACAAAGAACTTCCCTTCCCTGGAAAATGGTTCCCTTACGTAGAACACCAATGTCAGACTCACAGGAATGACAGTCTGGATCATCCGACAAAGACAGAAACCCAGACCAGCTAAAGTGGAGGGTAGAAAAAAGACAGGATGAAAATTAGTTACATTAGCTGCACTAGTTGTAGCAACAGGGGTCTATAGATTACCTTGCTATAATCCTTCTTACAGTGTTTTTAGAACAGAAGTTGGTAAATTTTTTTCTCTAAAGAATTATATATTGGAAATCTTTCAGTCTTTATGGATCTCTGTCACAGATGCCCCCCCCCCCCGCCCCCATGCTGATTTTTAAATATGTGAAATTCTTTGTTCAGAAACACACAGAAACAGTCCTGGGGTTGGAACTGGCCACGGGCCTTGCTTGCTAATAGTTGATGTAGACGATTACACCCAGCCACAACTTGAAAGAGTTTGACCTTTCCTTCCTCCTCAGGCCAGATGTCAGGGCATCTAATTTCACGGTGAAATTCTAGGATCCTCAAAGCGTACAAGGAGATCTCTTTAAACTAATGGCGGACTGAGAAAGAATGATGCGCCAGTCCAGATTCTTGCATCCTTTCTGTCTAGCCAGAGCGGGCTTTTAAAAGATAATACTCGTCATCTGTTGTGGTCCTGGGCTCCTGTTCATCCCATATCTGTGGCTGCTTACGAGGATGCTGTTGTTACCACTGCCCCTAGTCTCTTGTATCACGCATCAGCAAAACTCAGCATGTCCCGCTGTGATACACTGACTCTTCTCACCAAATACATACTCGTAGAGTCTCCGCAGAAGCCTGGCAAGAATGGATGTTTATGTGGTAGGAACGGTGTGCTTAGTTTCACATCATGTGTCTAATAGGTTTCCTCTCTCTGCCTCTCTTCCCAGTCTCCGCACCCCTGCCTCCTTGGAATTGAATCCTTCTCAGAAAAATCATCATCACACAAGCATTTACCTTAGCTTTTGTTTTCTAGAGCATTAGGACAAAAATACAGTCAGAACCACAGCTAATTGATAAAAAGTCATGTGAAAGAGAGGAGCAAAGATAAACTTCACGGATAAGTCCCACCCATGAAACAGCAGGGGCAAGAGATCAGATGACAATACCCTCAATTCTTCCCATGTCCCTCTTAGATGATTCTTAAAGGTAGGATTCATAGGAAAGCATGAAATATGTCAGAAGAAAACCAGCAAATAAGGGCTTGAGAGCACCACTTATGATTTTGAATTCTGGAAGAGAATTGCCTAGCACATTTCCCTGTGTCATGATGGAGAAACCAGAGTATGGTATGCTTAGGGAGACAGGAAAGTCTTGAGATTGATCAATTTTCCTCACACTTCCCATGGATGCTTGCCTCATGAAAGATAATCTGCTATTTCTGAATGTTTATCATATGAGACCAAGAGGATGACATCAGGGGTCAACTTACAAGGTGGAAAAGGTGAGGGCAATGTGTCCCTCGTAGCAGTAGCCGGGCAGCCCCAACCAGAGGCATGAGCAAAAGGGAGTATGTGTTTCCAAGAGGTGACTATGCTTCCTCCAACACACCAAGATTTTTCTTTTTAATTCACACTTCAATTTTGAAGTGGTACAGGTTTATGCAGAGAGTGACAATGTTTTTAGAGAATCTAAGTCTTCAAATGTTCCCCAATATTGGACAAAGGTCAGTATTTCATAGTCAGTAAGAAATATCACTGAAACACATTTGTACCAGTAACTTAAATGCTTTCCGGTTTCTTTCAACTATGAACTCATTGAAAAAATGGTCCAGAACACAATATTCATTTCTATTTCTTTTACTGTGTTTTTATTTATAAAGAGTTTTCTTCATTCTTTTTGGTAGACTCTCAACACCATTATGTTAGATTTAGACAAAATGTATTGAGCTATCACAGGAATGTGTGACAGACAAAAGCCTTCCAAAGTCTGTAAGAGAAAAGTATACATTTCTGAGTTACTCTTAACGCAAGACAGTTTTAAAACACGTAGAAGTTAAGAATGAATAAAGTATGGCCTAGGAGGTATAATAATTTTTGTAAAGTGCAGCCAAGAATGTCTCTTTCTATAATAGCTATTGAATTTACAAACACAATTAAGGGGAACTACTGGTCTCATGCATCAACTGGACTTGAAGTCTTTACTGAAAACTCCCATTAGCGTCAAAAGCAAGATATAAGAACAAGTTTTACAAACACCGTTAGATTTTCTAATGTAAGGGGCAGGGGTAGCAATGGAATTTCTCTTGAATGTATCCGCGGTAGTTTTTAACAATTATTATAGATGCAACATATCTGTATTGTTCATTTAGTCACATATTCCCTTATTCATAAGAATATACCACACCAAAGGGGGAAAATAAATATAATCCACAAGTTAAGAAAAAGTCCACATATAATTGGCATTTATTTTATTTGCTCACTATCGTCCCTGTTTTCATCCTGAAAAGCTCATCTTAAAAAGTTCTGTTTGTTTATTTATTTATTGTTAAGTGACTGTAAAACCTCAAGAGAAAATTTTTTATGCTCTGATATTTGAATATATGGAATAAGGCTGAGGGCAGGGGGAAGGAGAAAACCAGAAAATGAATAATTAAAGTGTCATAAAGCCTTAATACTTGAAACTAACTAAGAGAAATGAATAATGTGAAATACAGGACAGAAAGAAATGTCATAAAATGTAACACGTAATAAGAGGAATGCCTTTGATTGTCCATAGCTATATACAGTAATTCAAATAAAAGCTAAAAGATGTCATATAACTTCCCTGTATTATCTGACTTAAAGTTATTTAAATCAACTTAAATTAACAGTTTTTGTGATTTTTGAAAAAGGTTTTTGTTTTCTTGTAAAAAAAAAAGAGACAAAAATACTGTATCGCCTTGAAGAGACTTCAATTCTTTCCTGAAAATATTCTTGTTATTGATTTAGTTAGCATTACTAAAATTTCGGAAAATTAAGAAAAAATACCTTTTTTGCTCAAAGAGTGCCTTTCTAATTTTGCAAAACTTCGTTTGAAAAGTTTGTTCTTTAGGCTACCAGAATAATAATTTTTGCCATGAATTCTTTATGTTTCTAATGTTGACCTTGGATAAACTTTGCAATGCATGCATTTTCTACCACTTTACGATTGGATTAAAGACAATACTCAATTTAAGGAATCTTAATAGAGATGAGCCTCACTGTCATAAAAAGGAGATAAAAGTGACATGGTGTTTTAAGGTGCATCAAGCCCCTAAAAATAAAGACTTTGAAGAAACCATTTTCTCTGACCTCTAAATCAGAGATGAGTCTGTGATATGTCTCTAGCTAATTGCCTTATTTCTGTGGTTGACAGGTTTATAGATGAAGGTGATGATGAGTACGCAGCATCTAGATGAATTTATATGCATCCACGTAACTCTAGCTCTTACTTTTAATTTTCCAAAGTACGCATGTGCCCACATACAAAATAAAATACATATGTGCTGAGGACCTGTGTCTCAGTCCAGAAGCTTCTACTAGTTCTCTCTCTCTTACCACATCCAGCTTAGTCTCTGCCAGCCTTTGAGGACTTCCTAGCCTGGTCTTATGCTCTACCCAAAATTATTTCCTTCTAAATTTCTGTGAAAGTTAAGTTGGTCTGTCTGTGTGTCTCTCTCTTTGTCTCATTCTTATATTTAAGAAACTGCATTAAATAAAGGGTAGCTACTGGGAGCCTGGGTGGCTCAGTTAATTGAGAGTTTGACTTTGGCTCAGGTCATGATCTCATGGTTCATGGGTTTGAGCCCTACATCAGGTTCTGTGCTGATGGCTCAAAGGTTGGAGCTTGCTTTGGATTCTATGTCTCCCTGTGCCTCCTCCATTCACACTCTCTGTCTCTCTGAAAATAAATAAATAAAATATTTAAAAATAATAATTAAAAAATAAAGGGTAGCTACCAAAGTATGTGCCACCTCTCTGTGAATCTTCTCCTAAATGTGTCCCAGCCTTCCATCTTGGAATATGTTTCCTTTATGTCCATGCATACCTCTGTTCTTTTGTTTTTCAAATGTTTGTTGTTGTTTATCTTTAGAGAAAGAGAGAGCATAAGCAGGGGAGAGGGGCAGAGGGAGAAAGAGGGAGAATCTTAAGCAGGCTCCATGCTCAGTGCGAAACCCCATGTAGGGCTTGATCCCACAACCCTGAAATCAAAAGTTGGACACTCAATCAACTGAGTGACTGAGACACTCTACATAACTTTATTTTTTTAATGTTTCACTTATTTATTTTCAGAGAGACACACACACAGAGAGAGAGAGAGAAAGAGAGAGAGAGAGAGAGAGAGAGAGAGAGAGAGAGATTGCGAGTTGGGTAGGGGCAGTGAGAAAGGGAGAGACAGAATACCAAGCACAAAGCCCAACACGGGGATCAGTCTCACCAACCATGAGATCATGACCTGAGCGTAAACCAAAAGTTGGACACTTAACCGGTCGAGCCACCTAGACACCTCTGTTTTTGAACATAGTAGGGCACAGTAGAAGGAACCATGAAATTGTCAACGTTCTATCATTTTTTAATCTATAAAAATGGCAATGTAGATGGGTCAGTTTAATAATAACAGTATTTGGTAATGATGGAAACTTCTATAATTAAATAATTTTACAATTTGGGAATGAAAATTTTGAAAATATTTTCTTTTGAAACAGTTAGTGATAATTGATGTACCTTAAAATATGAGGATAAGGCAGTGCTTTTTATTTATTTCAGTACATATTAAGTTTCTTGGTCTATGCACTTTCATATCCTTTTTTAGCCAATGTTCTAAAATAGTAGCTTTTAACATTTTTTTATTGCATTATAATCTTTTCTTTATGTACAACCTTATGAAGAAAGTCAGAGTATACAAAAATGAAAATGGAGTTTTTTGTGTGGAAGAAGGTGAAGTGGGAACTTCATTACCTCAGCTTTCCCGTTGCAGCTCAACACAGGGTCACTTGGGTAACTATTTTTACCCTAGAGCACAAGATTCAAAGCTCATTTTAATTAAGTATTATGGTCCAATTTTAATATCTGTGGGACACTGATTAGATAACAGCTGAAAACGAAAAGTGAGAATTCTCTTTCAAGATATTCACATGAGTACTCTCCTTAGAATCAAGTGTGTTTGCTGAGTCTGCCAATGTTGTACCATGGAATTTCATAGAGTAGAAGTTCTGAATCCTAAAAGAGGATTTGGAATCTTTCCCTCTCTGAATGCACTCGTACACATGATCTGTCCAAAGCATGCCATATATATACATATACATATATATATATACATATACATATATATATATATATATATATATATTCTTTTTTGGTTAAAATTTTTTTTTTGAGAGAGAGAGAGAGAGAGAGAGAGAGAGAGAGAGTGTAAGGAAGAGGCAGAGGACAAAGGAGAGAGAGAATCTTAAGTAGGCTCTATATCCAGCTCTGAGCCTGACAGGGGGCTCATTCTCATGACGATGAGATCATGACCTGAGCCAAAATCAAGACTCTAATGCTTAGCTGACTGAGCCACCCCCAAGATGATATATTTTATGTTATGTATATTTTATAATAATTTTTTAAAGAAAAAAAAGACCGCATGATCTTGAATGTGAATTCAAATTACCTGAATGAACTTGGGATGACCTACCTCTGCCCACTGGAAAGGTCTAGAAACAGTGACAGCAGTGAGTATCCCAGAATCCTTGTTTAGCCTCTAAACATCACTTTTGATCATGGTACTAATTTTTTGTACTCTTCTGTCTTTGTTCTGGTTGCCATAACAAAAACACCATAGACTGGGTGGCTTAAGTAACAAACGTTTATTTCTTATAATTTTTAAGGGTAGAAAGTCTAAGATCAAGGCACTATCAGGCCTGGTGCTGGTAAGAGCTTGTTTTCTGGTGCATATACGGCTGGTCTTTCCCTGTGTGCTTACGTGGTGGAAGGGATGAGAAAGATCTCTGGGGTCCCTTGTATAATATGATACTAATCTCATTCATGAGAGTTCCATTCTCATGATCTAAGCACCTCCTAAATGCTCCACCTCCTAATACCATGACATATTTGGTGTCTGATGAGGGCTCGCCTTTTTGTTTGTATATGGGCCCTTCTTGCTGTATCCTTACATGGTAGACAAAGAAGCAAGCTCTCTTGTGTTTCTTCTTCTAAGGGCACTAATTCAATTCATGAGGCCTCCGCCTTCATGACCTAAGTATTTCCCAAAGACCCCATTTCCAAATACAATCACACTGAGGGTTAGGATTTCAACATGTGAATTTGGGAGAGACACAAACATTTAGTACACAAAAGCTTATAAATCTTTGTAATTATGTGTAAATCATTATGCAAAATCAATCTGGTTTTCATTCCCCCCCGCCCACCAACAAAAAATATATTAAAGTCAAAGGCAATCAACATATCTAGAAACATAAAGTCCTTAACACCACAAAGTACTTATATTATGAGCATTATTTTTAAATTATGTGCACTAGGTGTCAATATTAGAACTGGACACATTGAAACAATTAGCCTAATAGAAACAAAGGGGAGATAGGGCATTTATTGAGCTTTCATTCCAAGGAAATACACTAGATTCTGTCCAGTTAACACAATAATTCTCCAACAACTATACAATTTATATCATTATCTAATCTATATAGAAACATAATTTGATTACCAAAATTATGAAACACTTTGACAAAGTTGTAACAGTAAATAGAAGACTCGAGATATAATGTTTTTATTTTAAAATCCATGTTGCCATAAAACTCAAGGACATAGAAGGTTTTGTATTGACTTATAACTTTTCTATCCATTAACCTTGAGATGTTGCATAGGCCACAGCCAAATTTGTACTCTCAATGGTGTTCAAAGATTTATTCCTTCCATTATGTATATACTCAGTAGTGAACTTAGGCTAATGTACTTTCAATAAAGAGGTGACAAATAAAAAGCATCTTTATATTAGTTGAAGAAAATATCCTTCAATCATTAAAAAAAGTAAAATTTCCCTCATATATCCCATTTTCCCCTTTAGCTATATAATCACCTACTTCTTTAAGTAATGATGACCTAGGGTTGACTATTTCCTGGCAGAAAAAATAACCACATTATTACCTGCTGGAAAAATCCTATCCACAGGTCATTAAGACCATTATGAAGCATAAATACATAAGGAGAAATAAAATAAAGGAAATATAACTATTATACTTTTATAGATTCTAATATTTTTAGGGGGAGCAAAAGAAAGTTGGCAAGATTTTCTTTCCAAGTTGAATAAAATACAGTATAGAATAACGTCCATTTTATTAACTTAATTTTAGTAATACTACTTTACATAGGTATCTTTCTGATAATTTATCAGTGCTGGGAAAATGTCAAAAATATTCTCATTTCATTTCAAATGTTATTTCAGTTGATGAGGTTGTTTATACTTTTTTTTTTGCAAAAATCTTAGCTTGTTTTTTTAAATTGATTATTAAAATTAAGTCAATAATACTTTCCCTAAAAGGTTAGCATTTGATTTGGGAGCATGCTGTTTTTCATGTGAGCAAAAGCATTTTTGGAAATACATGTATTTGGGTATCGGTATGGGTGCACATTATGTGTGATATCCTAATCTATACACCTAGAATTGACTTTAGTAAAATGACTTTAATTCCTACTTTGAACTTTAATTTCCAGACCATCATGCCTCTATCTGTACACACAGTTAACCAAAGTGTAAAAACTATAAGCAATTAAATAAGTCAATCATTAGGTACTAAATACATTAGGAAACAATGCCACCTCATAAAATTTCAAAATAATTTATTATCAGAAATTTCAAATCCTCAAAAATGAAAGCAACTAATAAAATTGTGCAATTTGTTTATACTACTTTTAATATATTTCACATGCACTTCTTTCTCTTTAAATTTTTTTTTAATTTTTTTATTTATTTTTGAGAGACAGAGAGTGCAAGCAGGGGAGGGGCAGAGAGAGAGGGAGACACAGAATCCAAAGCAGGCTCCGGGCTCTGAGCTGTCAGCACAGGCCTGACATGGGGCTCAAACACAATAACAGTGATATCCTGACCTGAGCTGAAGTCGGAAGCTTAATTGACTAAGCCACCTAGGTGCCCCTCACATGAATTTCTTATTTTATTTTAGAATTTTTTAATTCTCCTTTTTACTGAAAATTTCCCCTTATTATTTTTCAGGGTGCCACTTTACATCTTGAATTGATGTGAAATTTAAAAATGACTTATTTCAGGGTGCCTGGGTTGCTCAGTTGGTTAGGCGTCCGACTTTGGCCACGGTCATGATCTCATGGTTTGTGATTTTGAGCCCCGTGTCAGGCTCTGTGCTGACAACTCAGAGCCTAGAGCCTGCCTTGGATTCCCTATCTCTCTCTCTCTCTCTGTCCCTCCCCTGCTCACATTCTCTCTCTAAAATAAATTAACATTAAAAATTTTTTTTATTTAAATAATTTCTTTCTACATGACAGAATTGTAGCTCTGTCCAAATGAAAATAGCCACTCATACTTGAAGCATATATTAATAAGACTGGTACATAGTAAAAGTTTAGAATGGATGAGAAAATATTAAAAAAAAATTCTGAATATTATAAATTAATTTAAAATGTGTTAGAAACAATAGCACTGTTAATGGTTGCCTATAAGTACAAAATTGACCCCTTTTTAAAAAATGGATTGCTTTCTATTAGAGTCAAAATAATATCTAGGGAAAGAAAACATTTTTTTGATTGATTGTAAAAGGTAATGTTATTCTTTGTTGAAAATATGAATAATATCAACATGTTTTATAAAAATATGCAATAGTATCATTTAATTAATGTCAGTATTATAAAAATAATTTCCATTTAAATGCATTTGTGAATTGCTATAATACAATGATCTAAACCAATAACTATTTTCCTAACTCAATATCCATTGATATTTCTATGCTATACACAAAGAGTCTGTTATGTAATCAAAATAAATTTTTGAAATAAGTAGATGCATTTTTTTCTGCACTATTTTGTGGGTGATTTATTTCCTTCTATTCAATCAGAAACAACTAATGTTACAGGAAATCACTGAATTATTATAGCCACAGTCTGAGAGAAAACATTAATTTTTCAGCTATTATTTTCCAAAATAGATATTTAATGCCAAAAAGATGATAGCCTTGAAATTCAAATATTTTTCAAGGTAATTGTTTTTACGCCAACCATCTTGCATATATCAAGAAGGAGGCTGGCAATTCCTGTTATGATAATGGTTGGGTAACATTTATTGGTCAAAATCTCATAAGGATAGCAACTGTAAACTCTGGACAAAGTAGAAAGGGCAAATGTTTGAAATTGCTAAAACTTAACCAAATTTGGGCAGAAAAGGTAGAGTATGATACTGGAAAGAAGTAAACATTCTGACTGAGCTGACATTTTCCTGGATTTTCCTCTTTGGTCACCTCCTGAAGGTACATCCACTGAGGCACAGAGAATTTCTGGGTAAACACAAAGAAGACCATACCTAGGTAGGTTATTTTCAAATTTCACCAAACCAAAATAAAAAGAAAGCCAAAAAACCACCAAATGGGAACAAAGATTGAGTCACATTGGACTGCATTTCTGATCTCTAGAACAGTGAAATAATAACTGAGGTTTGTTTTAAGCTACTAAATTTGTGATCATTGGTTACACTGCAATATAAATTTGATAAAAGCATTCCTATATATCACGTGTGTAGGAATAAAATTAATTTAAAAATTTAATATCACTGTATGCAAAATAAATCATTGCTAAGAGAATTTTTTAAATATCTAATTAAATAAAGGGATATACAATGTTTGTAGCATTTGTAGACTCAGTATTAAGATATCCAATTTTCTGCCAAAAGAATCTACAGATTCAAACATATCTTAGTCGAAATCCCGCCAGCTTTTTTTGTGTATATATAAATTGATTGTAAAATTTATACAGAAAGCCAAAGTCAAAGGACCTAGAATAGTTAAGAAAAATCTTAAAGAATAAGCCTCTAAAACTTAAAATATTGATTTCAAGATTATTAAATCATTGATAATTTAAACAGTAATTCAGTTTGATATTTAAAAATAATTTAATGTTATTTATTTTTGAGAGAGAGAGAGACGGAGTGTAAGTGGGGGAGGGGCAGAGAGAGAGAGAGGGAGACAGAATCTGAAGCAGGCTCCAGGCTCTGAGCTGTTAGCACAGAGCCCAATGTGGGGTTCAAACCCTAGGACTGTGAGATCATGACCTGAGCAGAAGTTGGACACTTAACCGACTGAGCCACCCACCCAGGTGCACCTAGTGTGATGTTGTTGAAAGGATTATTAAATAGATCAAAGTAACAAGATACAGTCTCAAGAAATAAACTGCATATATATATATATATATATATGTATATGTATATATATATCATATTATATTTGGAAATAAACTATATATTATATAAAAGACATATACATATAATTTAAGTTGATTAATTTATGATTTATAAACTATTGCAATTCATTAAGAAATAAAAGACTTCAAAAGACTGTCTTGGAATAACTGAATATGTGAATGGAAATAAATAAATCTTGACATTAACTCTTGTCATAATTAAATCAGAATGACTCATAGACCTGTGTATAAAACTGAAATTTAAAACTGCTAGGGAAAATACATGTAAGAAATCTTGTAATAATGGGAGATAAAGATTCTTAAGAGGGACCCAAATAAAACTAATTGCAAGAAAAAATATTGATAAACTGGATTTCATCAAAATTAAAATCTGCTCATGAAAAATATTATTAAAATGATTTGCAAGTCATAAACTGTAGAGAATAATTAGAACACATGTATCTCATAAAGTTCTCACTCAGAATACATACAGAACTCCTATCCAACTAAAAATGGATACATTCCAGAATCCTTTACAAAAGGAGACAGATGAATGATCAGTAAACTCTTCACCCTGACCCCTCCCCAAAAAAAATTTTGCTTGAAATCATTAGTGCCAAGAAATACTGGTATATATCTACCAAAATGACTAAAATTAAATTGACTGCAATTACGATGTTTTAGAAAGAATGTTGAGCAACTGGAATTCTCTTGTACCTGCAGGATGAAATTTTACAATGAGTTTGGGGAAAAAAATCATATTTAGGAGTTGTTTGCAAATTTAAACATATGCGTACCATCTGGCCAACTAATTCTTCACTAGGTATCTATTCAAGGCAAGAAAAACATGTCCACACAAAACCATGTAATGGAAATGTTATAGTAACTTTGTTGACCATGAGTTCAAAGTGGAAACCAGTCCAATGTCCCTCAGCTGGAAGATAGAGAAACAAATTATAACGTATCCATATAATGGAATGCTACTCAACAATAACAAGGGGCCAGTTACCCCCACAGGGCACAACATGGAGGCTTTAGTAGAAAATGGCACTTAGGAGTTTTCTGAGGTGATAGAAAAATTAATGCTCTTCATATTGTATGCTTAATATCTGTACATCTTACTCTATGTAAAATTTCACGTCAAATAAAACAAATCTTGAAATCTAGTTTTCTAAAAACTGAGAAGTCAACTATAATAGATAAATAATGACACTTAAAATTACACATAAAATCAGTGTACACTTATTTATTTTATATTTTTAAAAATATTTCCTTATTTTGAGGGGGGGAGGAGAAGGAGAGAGAAAGAGAGCAAGCGAGCACATGAGGGATGGGGATAGAAGCCTAAGCAAATTCCACACTGTCAGCGCAGATCCCGACAAAGGGCTTGATCTCACAAGCAAATGATGAGATCATGACTTGAGCGGAAATCAAGCGCAGATTGCTTTAGTGACTGAGCCCCCCCGGAGACCAAGTGTACACTTATCTAAAACAAAAAATTAGGATCCCTTTATCCTGCAGAATGATAAGAAGTTTTTGAAAAAGGCAAGATTTAGACATCTGGGCCTTGGCTTTTCCTTCTTACTGAAGATATTTCTGGGAAGATGATGACAAAGGTACTGAACAAAGAGATAGTTTGGTGACAAGAGCTGAAGTATGCCTGCATGCTCGGTACTGCTCTGGGCTCCCCCTGGCAAAACTTCAGCCCATCTCAGAAAAATGTCTGCATTCAACTGTGTATGCAGAAATAGTTGAGGTAAAGCTCTCTAGTCAAAGGGAGAAAGCAACCCTTGCCGTCTCGAACGAGATTCCATGTAACAGGGAAAGCGTGCAGGGTTTCCGTGAGCTCGCACTGGATGATGGAGCACGTCTTTCTCTGGATTGGTAACGTGTAGATTTTCCATGGAGCTGCCATGGTGCGACATGACATGATGCTTTTAATGGGGCTGGGACAGAAGATATTCCTAAAACCAGTGAGAGGGCAGGGCAAGGACAGTCATGATAGCAACGACCTACCACAGACTTTCAAGCAATTTGAGAGAACAGACCTAATTTTAACTAGCCAAGGACTTCGTCAACGGAAGCCAGAGCACAGCCAGCAGATATGCCCCACAAAGCACACCAAAACATTCTTTCTCTGACTTCCAAGTCATCATGGATCTGGCCTGGCAATTAAAGAGTAAGCATTTTTTTTTTGTTGTTAAATGTTTTTGTTAACGTCTATCTATTTTTGAGAGAGACAGAGTGTGAGTGGGGGGGGGGGGGCAGAGAGAGAGAGGAGACGCAGAATCCGAAGCAGGCTTCAAGAAGGCTCTGAGCTGTCAGCACAGAGCCCTATGCGGGGCTCGAACTCACAAACTGTGAGATCATGACCTGAGCTAAAGTCGGACGCTTAACCGACTGAGCCAGCCAGGTGCCCTAGAAAGTAAGCTTTTTTATCATTGATTTTCTACCATCGGTAAACTTTTGTTATAATTATATTCATGTACAAAGGAAGCTCATTTTGTCATTTATGGCTACCTTGGTTTGTTCTAATTTCTTAGAATCTTTTTAATTCACCAAGCTAAAAAGTCAAGGGAATGACCTAGGCTAATCAATATATGGGCAGAAATGAGACGTCTCATGTCACATTCATATGGAGAGGTACAGAAAATAAGCTAGAAATAGTATTTGAGGATGGATTTTTAGTGAAAGAAATAGTAGGGGGAGAGGAAGAATGAAGCTGGCATCTATTGTGTACTTACTATATGCTAGAAATTATGAGGCACTTTCCATTTTATAAGCCCTGCTATATTCCACAGATAATTTAAAGTTGTTTAAAAGTGAACAAGCAATAAAATAAATGCATGAGCAAAATGATAAAATGGCAGAGTAACAACATATGGAATTAAAATAGAAAGTCGATATGAGAATGTTCCATCAAGATGCTGAAAATTGTTGCTACCAAGCGATGTTGCAAATAAAAACAAGAGGTCTACATGGTGAGTTAGTGTTGTCCTTATCACCACTTCCATGGGAACTCATAGATTTTCTCTGATCTCAGACAGAAAATATTTTCCCCTATGTCAGGTTAAGCAATATCCTAAACATTAAACGGGGTAGAGAATTATAAGGTCATATATTGAATAATCACTGAGCAGTAGCTGAGGGCAAATTTTAGATATTTAAAGTGAAAACAACTTGATTGATTCACACAAATAACGGTGTTCAAAGAGATTGGCTGTAACAGCGGAGGCACAGATTTAGGATGGCAAGTGACAAAAATACCAGGCACTAACATTGACGCATGCATTCCATCATTCATTTACTTAATATAGATTACTTAGCAAGCACTGTAAAATGCGCGAAGGATACAATAACAAACACAAAATGAAGAACCTCTCTTCCCTCACTGAGCTCCCAAACTGGTGGCTCCCAGTAGGCGATAACCAGTGAATGGATTTGAGTTGAGGAAGATCTGACCTACTGTTCTAGAAGAGTAAATTCGGAATGAGTAAGCACAGTGTCAGGGTCCCAGCCCGATGAACCTGGATTTAATTAAAATGACAGTCTCTCAAAAGAAGCGATAAGAGGGGAAGCCAAAAGACGCCGGGTTGGAGAGACCCTAGGAACACATCGGAGGTTGAGGATCCAGCAGATTCAAAGCAGAGAGCTCACCAGTGTATCTTTTGTTTTGGTTATGATTCGGGAGTCATGGCCCTGGTTACCTGAGAAGAGTCCTGGTCTAATTATTAATAGGGCTGCTGTTACTCTCAAATGTTTGGAAACTAAACTTGTGTTTATCTAAATCCAGCCACAGCAATGCCTTGGTGTCATGAGCAGGTAGAGTTGAGCACAGCAGCAGATAGAAGCAGGGGCGGCAGCCTGGGACTTCAGCACCATCTCTGCTGGCTGTGGGTAGCACTGAGAGTTGGTTGACCTAAAGTCAGACAGCCCCTCAAAGAATCCACATGTTTGAAGCAGAGTAAAATTCACCGTGTGGCTTGCATTACTTGTTTTAATGGTTTCTTAGGAATACTTGGAATGCTTTATGAATACCTGAGGGAGGGCATATTCTCAAAGGCTATAAACCCCCAGCCAATTATGGCTGAGTTGGGGGGAGGGGGTGGGGTGGCGTTCATATTGTTAGGGCAGGCAGCGTAATTCTAAGGGGGCCAAGTTGGCTCAGTGCCAAATCGTGCTTCTCTACTGCCTTGAAATTTACATTTGGGGAATATTATTAATTATAGCAATAGCTCTGTCAAAAAAAATGGCCTGAGGTTTAATAAAAGGAGGGATTGACTAGTCATATGATGCTAATGAGTAAATTAAAAGATATATTTAAATATTCCTATCTATGACGATTGTTCCTGAATGCATCTTATTATCACAGGGATCAGGAAACATTAAGTTTAATGACTCCTTCTTAAAAAATAATTCCAGAAAAGTATGGAAACAAAGGAAATAAATGGATGGATAGACTGTTAGTTCATTAGATGATGCGTAAGTAACTGAAAAAAATAGATGATAGGTAGATGATAGATAAGGTAGGATAAGAATTTATTGATAAATATTTTCCTTCTTTTAAGCCTCAGATTGCTTCTTAAAGGCATATATTTAATTAAAAACATCAATTTTTGAATGAAACTTTAAGAATATATTAACAAAAAGCTAATTAAGTCTGTAAATATACATTATGACTGGCTTAATAAAATGAGCATTTTGTTTGTTTGCTTTCATTTTTTACCTCTAGTTAATAGAGTCTCTGCTAACTCCGAGGCAGTTTCTATTTTTCTTTCTGTGACATTTATAAGGTAACAAGACCCAGAAATGCATGAGCATTTTAAATGTGATATATCAAATAATAGAGAATAAATCTCTCTTATTTTATCTTGGCGTCCTCTGTCCTCATTTGCCTTTTCCGGGCTTTATTTAGAGGGAAAAGAAGGTTCATTCGTTCTCACTGATAATAAAGAAACCCAGTTTGGAAAAGTTATTTTTCTTATATTCATTGGAAATGAGATCTTATTTGAAGTTGACTGCATTTACATTTATTGTGCCTGTAAAGGATCTGATTTAAAAGATTAGGAAGTGCTTTATGCATCATGCATTATGAATATGCACCAGAAATAACACTGCCAGGAGATAATTTAATTCACCTTGGTAGTGACATATGACAATGAGACTCATACAATCTGACCACATATTATACGAATCAAAGATAAATAAAATAACAACAATAAGGTAACACAAAAGATAAACTATCCCCCTTGGCCAGAAAAAAAAAATGCCACATTTGAATCTTTTCTTTCATAAATATAAATTGTTCTAAGGCAGAAAACATGTTTCTTTTTGTGACTAATATAATTGTTCAATAAATATTAATCAAATGTCAAGGAAATCAGTATTACTAAAAATTATGTTTGTTCATTTTGACGGGGGCTGAAATAGATAGTCATTCGGGGCCTTGGCGAGATGTCCTTTTGTTTAATTTAGCAGAATATTTTCGAAGAGTTCAGTGAATATCACACAAGAGCAATAAAACCACGTATATAGGAAGCATTCTGCCTAGATGCAATTCAGCAACTTTGGTACATGCGATATCCCTGAAGGATCGATTTTAAGGTCTTGTTATATTTAAACACCTGTATAAAATGATCTTGGTTGCAGTTACCGCGGGCTCATTTACATTTTAATGTGGGCAGTACCATTTTGGATGCCACTGGGCCCTGTTCAGAGAAGTTCAAGGGCACTCCCCGGGAGTCTTTTGACATATTACAAGTTAGGTTTGTAGTGAATGTAGCTGCGCATAAAATGAGGGCACTGTGGTTTACATCTTAAAATGTAAATGTAAAGAAATCCATGGAACTTACTACTGCACCTCAATATCTAAATCTCTGTGTAGCAGGTAACAGAGTATGAGCATGAATACAGATTGATGTGAAGTGTCTTTAACTCTACAGATAAAAAACACAAAGTCGTTTATTTAGCATCAATATTGTTTTGTTTTCTAAGTCAGGAGGACTTTATCATTTTTCTAAAAACCTTAAGAAAACAAAGAAACAAACAAAATCCCTACAAATATAGTCATGCCCTGGAACAGTCTCTATCTTGAACCCAAACGATCAAGAATAAGTCTGGTATGGGGGTGCCTGGGTGGCTCAGTCGGTTGAGCGTCCGGCTTCGGCTCAGGTCATGATCTCACAGTTTGTGGGTTTGAGCCCCGCATCGGGCCCTGTGCTGACAGCTTGGAGCCTGGAGCCTGCTTCAGATTCTGTGTCTTCCTGTCTCTCTGCTCCTCCCCCACTCATGCTCTGTCTCTCTCTCCTTCAAAAATAAATAAAAATATTTTTAAAAATTAAAAAAAAGAATAAGTTTTGTATGTTGGTGAATCCTGTCTTTTGGTCACTGTATGGAATTTATTACACTATAGTATGTAATTCACGTATTCCCCTTTTAAACTTTATGCATCCAGTCCATTATACTTCGAAATGCCAAAAATAAAGTATTTAAGTATTGCTCAAAAAATATAAATAAAGAAGCCTTTACATTAAACATTTTAGAGAGAATACAATATGCCTCGTGACTTGTAATCTATGTCTCTATGATAGATGCCAATATTAGGAAAAGCATTTAGTGAGAGTGATAAATATGATGTTATTTGTTAACTGAAATCCATTTCCAAATTAAGCAAAAAACGCTTTAAGCTAATTTCTTAAATTCTATCGAGATAAGATTCTTGGATGAAAGCATTTCCTTTTTTAATCAACATTTTATAAGCAGTTAAAGTTCTCCTTAACCACCACTGTATTAGATATATACATGTTCTTATGGAAATGAGCTGTTGTGTCTTCATATATAAATAGTCCAAATAGAAAAGTAAATTATCCAGTGCAATTGCATTACACCCATGTTCTTAATATTATTTTTTTTTCAACGTTTTTTTATTTATTTTTGGGACAGAGAGAAACAGAGCATGAACGGGGGAGGGGCAGAGAGAGAGGGAGACACAGCATCGGAAACAGGCTCCAGGCTCCGAGCCATCAGCCCAGAGCCTGACATGGGGCTCGAACTCACGGACCGCGAGATCGTGACCTGGCTGAAGTCGGACGCTTAACCGACTGCGCCACCCAGGCGCCCCCCCATGTTCTTAATATTATATAGCAATTTTTAAGATTCAGGAAAATAAATATGTATGCATACATATATATACATATTACATATATACATTATATATATTATGCATATATTATATGTTTATACTATGTATACATATAATACATATGCATCTATATTTATTCTGAATCTTTACATATATAATATATATTTATATTTGTTCTGAATCCTAAAAATTGCTGATGTGAGAGACCTGCAGATATTACGTAATACATCATCTATGTTAAAGCACACAGTATTATGCTTTTCTTCCGGGAAATACCTACTTATGTAAGTTTGCGAAAAAAGATACACAGAGAAGACATGCTGAGCTAGAAAGAGTGACCTGGGTTTTAACACGGCCAACACATTGGGCCATTAGATGCATCTGCCATTTCTGAATCATGTACTAAGTCAGCATTTTCAAGTAACTGGTACATAATGGGAATTTCATTGCATGAGGAACTAAAAATAACCAGTGTTCCCCGTAGCCCATCCATCTCCTGGTGGCATGCCTCTAGTTCTAGCTGCGTCACACTGTTCCCTTTTTCCTCCGTATTTGTTTTACGTCCTGTTACATGGTAGGGTTCACGAGGGCTGACTGCCCATCAGCTTGTTCACTGCTCGGTCCTTAACCACACATGCGAGTTCTCACGGTAAGACCCTTCTCTGTGTTGAATACACGAACAAAGAAAAGAATGATTTTGCCCTTCAGTAATAAAATGGCTATTACCAGTGAAAACAATATTCCTGCTTCTATCCCTATTCCAACATAGCTGATCTCTTAGTATTCTCTATCATCTACCACTCAAACACTCATTGCACGTTTGTATTACATTTATCGACATTTCAGGACAAGTTTAGCCTTACTTTATAGAATACAGATTCTAAGAGAACATATGCCTATGTGAAATGCATTAAAACCTATCACTGACCAGTGTCTGGGTGGCTCAGTCGGTTAAGCCTCGGACTTCGGCTCAGGTCATGATCTCGTGGTCCGTGAGTTTGAGCCCCACATCAGGCTCTGTGCTGACAGCTCAGAGCCTGGAGCCTGCTTCCGATGCTGCGTCTCCCTCTCTCTCTGCCCCTCCCCTGCTCACACTTTGTCTCTCTCTCTTTCAAAAATAAATAAACATTTAAAAAAATCTATCATTGAAATATATATTCATACATACATATGTGCCCTATTTATGTACTATAAAAACAATTTTATACATACGTTGTTCTTTTAAAATTACATACTCATTATACAATGCCCAGATTTTTCTAAAATAGATTTTAATTATTCTCCTTTTCCTTTATACGTATTTGTAAGTCCCCATTTTTCTTTGTTTTCTAACAAGCATGATACATATAAATAGATATAGACATATGATTTTATAAGTACTTCTAAACACAGTTTTGAAGTAGGTAGGCTAACTTAAAATATGTGACAGTTTGAAATAAATTGATTTTTCATATGTATTTGGCCAAAAAAGAAATGCATGCAAATTCTACACATTTTCAAAGGCATAGTAATAATGTCTGCATTTTTTGCTAATATTTCTAGAATGAACTAAGTCTAGGTATTTAATAGACTTAAGATAGCATGTATATGCTTATATTTTGTATATTAGTATTTTCAAAATCACAATATGTGAAAAATAGCTACAAAAATAGAATAAAAATAGATATTGTTATAAAAATTAAAAAAGCATTTAAAGAATTCATACCTTATCAGGCTACAATGTAAATAAAAAAAACAGGTTTTGTTAGTATATTTTCTCAATGAGAAACATGAAATCATCTAAACAACATCTGCCTCAGAAGCTGAATTGTGTTCACAGGGCTGAGCTGTTTACAAAAACAAAATTCACTGAAACAAAGGAAAATGGATATTCTAAAACACATTAATAGAGGAAATACTTAAATATACTTGGGTTGCAAACACTAAAATACCGTTGGTGGACATTCAAATTCTTTAATTAAAAATGCATTGCAATAAATCTATGCCTACTGTAGCTATTCCAAATGATTTCATATTAAATATATTATGTGCCGTAGATATGTACGTTTATTATTCAAAACTGGCATATACTTTCAAAAACACAACCCCACAATCACCTCCTTTTTGCTGTGTTTGAACGTGTTACAAATCGTAGCTCAGCATTGTGATAAAACCAAAGTAAACCTGAACTGTAGACGGTCTGTTATTTCTTTAGCAAATGAATTACAAAAAAAACAATAAAATTTCCTGTTTAATTACTAATTCTTATGTATGCATATGGTGTAAGAATTTATGCAAACTACTTTGCTGTTGTCTGTGATAAAATTTTATCAGTCACGCTGCACAGAATGAGGTATGGTACTGGTCCTTTGTTTGTTTTTTTCAGGTAGTTTGTGACATTTTGTCTCCATCTCTTGTAGTCATTATATGCTAATTCAACAATTATTTTAACAAAACGTTGATGACTGGCACGTTTTACTATAAAAGATATTTCTAATAAACAAGCAACAATATCCAAATGATCATGAATGGAATTCTATATGGAAGCTGTCAGAGTCATTGGTCAGGTTTGTGCAGATATTCTTTGCCCAGTTTTATAAGTCTACAGTCCAAAAAAAAAAAATCAAATAGTCTGATTTTTTTCCTATAAATAAAAATGATATGGATCATAAAACACAGGGGAAATTTCTTCAATATTTAAAATATGAGGATCCATATTACTCATTCCATCGAAGTTCTGTGTTCCTTAGGTAAATATTACTCAGGCAAAATAATCTTTGAGAGGGAAATTGCACCTTTTGTCTCATTTTAAACAAGATCCACAATTTATCCTTGATAATTGGAATTGAGGTTGTGGCTAGTAATTTATGCAATAAATGGGCAGGTGGAGAACATTGCTTCCATACACAAAGTCTATTTAGAAGATAATTTATGCTAACTATATTTGTAAATACATAGCGTTGCAAATGCAAAAGTTGGGAGAAGATAATTTCAATACATTAAATAAAAATAAGTGCAGATAGAAATAGAAATAGATATGATATGTTCTCTCTACATTGTATCAGTCATATAAATGTCTTATATTCATTACTGTGACAGCTGCTTGGTCCATGTAGCTTTTTGCTTTAAATTCTCCAGAAGTCTCTTGGCTGTTCATTTTGATTTTACACTTAGCTCCCAACAGTCTATTCTGAACAGAATATCTCAGATGCTTCTTTCAAACTAAGTTAGATGATGTCAATCATTTATTTAAAATCTTGCAAATGTTGTGCTCTCAAGGTTAAAGCAAATTTCCTTACGATGGCTCACGAAGGTCTTCCAATCTGGACACCTTTTAATTTTCTTCCTGTAGCTCACTGACTACAGGAAGGATCTGACTCTTTCTTTCAGCTCAGGTCATGATCTCATGGTTCCTGAGTTTGAGACCTGCATTGGGCTCTGTGTTAGCAGCAAGGAGCCTGCTTGGGATTCTCTATCTCCCTCTCTCTCTCCATTCCCACCTCATAGAGGCTCTTTTTCTCTCAAAATAAATAAACTAAACTAAAAAAAAACAACATATGAAATTACACCTGCAAAGAAGAAGAAGAAGAAGAAGAAGAAGAAGAAGAAGAAGAAGAAGAAGAAGAACGACGAGAGGAAGGAGTAGAAAGAGAAGAAAAGGTGGGGGAGGGGAAGGAGTAGAAGAGAGGCAGTGGGGATAGAAAAAAGAGGAAGACGTAAAAGAAGTCAGAAAAGCAGGATCTGGGGAGAAAGGGTTCCCATGAGAAGACAAAGCAAGTATGAATTCCTTATTTAATGCCAGAACTTGGCATGTTGAGCGGTAAGGACAGAGGGGACAAAGATGTACTCAAAGGTAGAAGGAAAGAGTTTGCTTTTCAAGGGCCTTCTCAAACTCTGTGGGAAGTTTGGATTTTATTCATTGGGCAAAATGGAACCACTGGGGAGCTTTCATGTAGGTTAGCGGGGTGATGTGGTTTCTTTTCTGAGAGGCTCTCTCTGGGTCTTGTGTAAATGGATTTCAGGGGTCAAATTCTAGATGCAAGGGAATCCAGGTTGAATGTTTTTGCAGTTTTCCAGGCCAGAGATGATGGCAAATAGGAAAAGATGGTGATCGCCACAAGTGGACGGATGTGACCGTTTTTTGACTTCGACAAAAATACAAGTAAAGCCGGGGAAGCCGGTAAGATGTAGTAGTTAATCCCCAACGATCTGACGCTGCATCTTCTTATTTACTCTTCTAAGCAAAAACACATCCCAACAGCAAACAGGCTCATATCTATATTCAGGAATTTGACCCAGTCACAGAGCTGGTAGTGGTAGGTGGTGCCGAATTGCACACAGGCGTGCCGGCCTGTGGAGCGTATTCTCCTTTATCGTAGGGCAGCGTTTGCGCGTCCCTTCTGAGAGCTACGTTAGGGACTAGGTAGACAGATTTGCGTCCATGGGAAGGCCAAGCAGAGAGGGCAACTTGCATAGTTAGAGGATTTTGCCTTTCGATGATTTTACTAGCCAGAACTCTGCTGATGCCCTAGCACCGTTCTCCCAGCCTGGAGACTAAGTGTCTGCTCCTCAGCGTTTGCATCTTGCTTGCCGCCTATTTCTGGAATCTTGACCACTTGCCCTCTTGTACCGAACACACGTTATTTGCCTTCTGTATCGAACCTTTGGGGATCACTGTAGAACTCATTTTGAGGCCTTTGTAATTCATTGTATCTACAGGTATCCCACATATCTATCAAGCGATATCATACTGTCCCCCTCTTCTTCCATTTCCACACCGTTTTAACCCCTTCCTGCAGAGCGAGGGCTTTGACACGTTTCCCCTGACATCCAGTCCTGAGCTGTTTACCATTCCAAACTGCTATTGGATGCATTTCTAAAATTCAGAGGACATACACATACATGTGTTTGTATGCACATAATACACTTGACTAATTGTTCTATTGTAACTTAAGATAAGTTTTCAGCACACCATACTCTTTTTCTGCAATGCTTCCAAAAAAATCCCCCTTTACACCACTTAGAACTTGATAATATAGTAAATTGTCTAGTGCTAAATTATATATTCTTTTTTAAAATTTTTAATGCTTATTTATTTTTGAGAGAGAGAGAGAGAGAGAGAGAGAGAGAGAGAGAGCAGGGGGAGGCAGAGAGAAAAGGAGACACAGAATCTGAAGCAGGTTCCAGGATCCGAGCTGTCAGCACAGAGCTTGACGTGGGGCCCGAACTCACGAGCCATGAGATCATGACCTGAGTTGAAGTCAGATGCTTAACTGACCGAGCCACCCAGGTGTCCCTAAATTCTACATTCTTATATGTTATTTTCAAATTGCTCCCCAGTCTATGTTATTATTACCTGAGCCTAATTCACCTAACTAAAGTATAAATGTCTTGAGTACAGGGATCGAAGCACCTAAAATAATGCTGAATGAACGGCAAGTAGTAAATAATGCTTATTAATGGCGACATCAGGGAAATAACAATGAAGAAGAGAAAATGTGAGAAGATACGGGTTTTCTTCCTCACTTTGGCATAATAAATACTATGCTTTCACATATATAAGTTGAGGTTTATCATTTCTGATATTTTCCCGAATGTTGGTAAAACACACATTTTCATCATGCATATCTTATAATCGTGTTTATTCCATCTTCTGAGTTTTTGCTTTCTACTTTATGTCACCACTTCTAAGTGAAATTTAACTAATTAAATGAAGTAATTAAGGAATCAAAATGCATCTCCCAAGGACGGGGTTTTAGGTAGACAACCATGACCTTGTTTGCCCAGAACACAAGGGATTTCATTATGACACCGTCAGTACCTTGGCTTAGGGAAATGTATTTGACCTCTTAGCCTATTGCTTTGGACAGGAATTATATCCAATCCATCACTTCTAATGTCAAAATGATAAAATCCTGGCAGCAGTAGATTCCTCGTTCGGGGGAAAATCATTTGCTTTTTCCCCTGTCAGTTCCTGTATAATTCTAAATATTTAGATGACATTTGCAAAAAACAATACAAATGTGTGCTTAATGAGCATGACAACTGCAGAGCTAAATCCACTGGAAGCTTGAATACACTGGAAAATGAAAAAAAGGTCCGTCTGTTTTGAATGTCAACATCCTAATGAATTAATTCAAAACTATTTTAGCACTGAAAACGAATATGCTTTTATTACCATTTCCAGGACTGCGGTTTCCTCGGGGGTGGGGGGAGGCTTCGAAAGGGCAAAAGAGTAACTCCTGTGACGTCCAGGACCAATAATCTGCTTCTTAGTGACATTGGCCTATGGTTTTTAAGTTCACGCGTTGTGTTCTTGGTCAAAGGACATGGTCGAAGTGAATTGTCTCGGCTCTCTGACGGTTTCATCTCGAATGTGCCATTTCCCAAGTTGCCTAACAATCTAGTTATTTATTCAACATGTAAAAAGGTATACCTCACGCTCCGACTGCCTGCAAACCTGCCCGTTCTTTTTCATCTCCAAACAGAGTCATTTCCACCTCCTACATGAAGGCTTTCGTGTGCCTGTCCCTGCCTGGGCACCCGCCCCAGGATGCACACTCACACGCGCTCATCTTTCACACATCAGCCTGAACGTCATCGCTTGCCTGTCACCCGATGAGGCCGCACCTCATCCGTATATCGTCCCAGGGCACCATCCTTTTTTACCTGTATCATTTTTCATAAATATATTTATGTGTTACTTTTTTTTCCTGCCGTGCTTCATGTTAATTTCCCCTTCTAGACTGTAAGTTCCAGGCTGGCAGGAGCCTTCCTCTTTTCTCCCTTCTGTCATGTGTCTTTAGCACAGCAGGCTCATTCAAGCTCTTAATTGCATGGATACATGAATGAAACCCTGTTGTTCTCTATAGATCTTCTCTGAATTGGACATGGGCAGAAAGCCTGATTTGTTCCATTTTTGAAAGAAAGGAAGCGTTTGGCATAATTAAGAAGGAGAATCCGACACGCCCAGCGAATGCTTCTCCATTTGTAAGTAAGTCCATCTACGTGTTTCATATGGAAAGTTCTCCGGGGCGCCTGGGTGGCTCAGTCGGTTAAGCGTCTGACTCTTGGTTTCAGCCCAGGTCATGATTTCACGGTTCCTGGGCCCAAGCCACAGATCAGGCTTCGTGCCGATGGTATGGAGCCTGCTTGGGCTTCTCTCTAGCCGTCTCTCTCTGCCCCTCCCCCACATGCGTGTGTGCTCTCTCTCTCTCTCAGTCTCTCTCTCAAAATAAATAATCTTTAAAAAAGGAAAAGAGGGGCGCCTGGGTGGCTCAGTCGGTTGAGCGGCTGACTTCGGCTCAGGTCACGATCTCGCGGTCCATGAGTTCGAGCCCCACGTCGGGCTCTGTGCTGACAGCTCAGAGCCTGGAGCCTGTTTCAGATTCTGTGTCTCCCTCTCTCTGACCCTCCCCTGTTCACGCTCTGTCTCTCCTTGTCTCAAAAATAAATAAACGTTAAAAAAATTAAAAAAAATTAAAAAGGAAAAGAAAATTCTCAGATGGGATATGCAGTCAGACATTAACATATACAGGAGAAAATTATCCGCTACCGCCCAAGTAAAAACCAAAGAAGACAAAACAAAACACCTTTTCTGATGGCTTCAGGGTAGCAGAACCTGCCACCTCAAAATATGCCGCTTTGGCATGTTGATTATTTTGAGCTGAAGGCACTCGAAGAAAGGTCCAAGCAGGGAGAGGGTTTCTCTGAGTTCTCCTTATCTGCCTAAGGACAGATCCTCCAAAAAGAACCAAATGGGCGTAAATCCCCTCCCCAGAAAAGTTGCTGCAACCAGGGAGATGGACTCTTATCACAGGGAAGGAGAGTGGAAGTGGACATCACACCCAGACAAGCGGTCACAAACATTTGTTAACGTTAATGCAACAGGGGAACCATGTAGATGAACGTGGTTTTCATGCTGCAAGAGGCCTGCGTAGCAAACCACAACTCCCAAGCTTGTAAATCCCTTGACGTTAGGAGGTCAAAACGCGAAGGAAAAGCAGTCACAAACAGCCAACTAGGCTTTAAGCTAGAGCCAGTCAACAATTTCCTTTGCTTCTGCACTTTCTTTATGTAAGTCTTCCCCTGGTTCTCATCTGCAGACTGCTGCTCGCCGTGTGGGTTTGGCACTTGGGTTGGCAACTGCATTTGGCTCAAACACACTCTGAAAATGCCCAAAATGCATCAGTTTACCTTTTTTTTTTAATGTTTATTTATTTTTGAGACAGAGAGAGACAGAGCATGAATGGGGAAGGGGCAGAGAGAGAGAGGGAGGGAGACACAGAATCGGAAGCAGGCTCCAGGCTCCGAGCCATCAGCCCAGAGCCTGACGCGGGGCTCGAACTCACAAACCGCGAGATCGTGACCTGAGCTGAAGTCGGACGCTCAACCGACTGAGCCACCCAGGCGCCCCATCAGTTTACCTTTTAACACCGTCCTACCCCAGACCTATTCTTCTAACGGCCCATGGATCTTTCCCCAAAATCATTTTCGCTCCCCTCAGAAGTCCTGCTTCCTCCCCTTGCCCTGTTAAGATACTATTTAATCCTGAATTCAAAACCACCTTGGGGAGTTATTCATTTTCCCCAGGTGTCTTCCATGCATACATGAGGTAGACGTGTGTTATTGTTTATTTTTCTCTTGTTAATCTTTTATTACAAGCGATCTCATCTAAGAACTCAGGAGGGTAGAGGGAAAATTATTTTTCCTCCCCAACCTGACCTATGTTTCAGTAACATTTTGTGACTATCTGATAGATACTACCATAGCTACTCCAACATGTTATACTAGTATCCACCACAATACGCTCTTTTTGTACATAAACACACACACGTGCGCCCACAGATGCACACACACACACACACACACACACACACACATACACACACTTTTGACTTCGGACAGTTTATTCTCACTGCAGTCATCCTGGGGAAAAGGCACCTAATATCCTTTAGTCGGTGCTATGCATGCATAGTCTTCTAAAATAATTAGAAAGGTTTCTAAATTCTGTGTCTGTTCTCTTAATTCAAGCTCCTCTTGGAGTTTTTCAAATAATTGGGTTTATGCTAATGATCTGTGATTTAAAATAGGTGTGGGAGATGTTAGTGCTGCGCTGCCAGAAAAAATGTAATTTTAGCATTCATGAGCAACTGCCCCATCACTATCAACACCATCGTCGAAAACAAGACAGATGTGTGAGTTGGAGATGTTACCGTGTTCTTGCAATGCTCTGTCTTCTGCTCGTCAGTGAAAATTAAGGGAGGAGGGTTGGAGGTAAGCTATATATTATTTGGTCCTAAGTTTTGACCCCATGTTGACTGCTACCCTCATTATCTTTATTAAACTCCTAAGCGCCAAGTACAATGGGTTCAAAGTACTCAGCAACCGTATCTCAGGAAAATATTTTGGTTTTTATTGCTCAGTGATTTGTGACATGCACAGTCTCATGGATTTAATTCCTCGGGCGATATCATGTCATCATTGTGACTATGATTCTTTGCCTCCACATTTATTGCAATGGTCATACTGGCCAAGGTCAGCGGTTTCCAAAAAGTATCGAAAAGATTTGTGGTTTGGTAATTAATGTGTTTCTGTTGTTGTTGTTTGTTTGTTTGTTTTTCGTCTCCGAGGGTATGGGACAGAATTTGAGATGACTTTACAACCCAAAACCGTTTTGTCTCTCAGAGTGGTTTCAAGGAATAGAACTTGGCTCTCAGTGACTATGTTAAAAAAAAAAAAATTGGCCCCAGTTTATAGCAGTTTTTGTTTTCTTGTTGGTTTCTTTTTGCTTGTTTTGAGAGACTGAGGAAAGGTAAAATTTAAACAAATTAAAATGCATAAATCTCCACTGGGAATTTATGGAAGATCAAACTGATGTCTTAACACCAATATCTCTACCAATATCAAGGTAGAGAATATTGCAGCAACCCAGAAAGTTCCTTTGGTACCCCTTCCCGATCTAATCTTTTCTCTGTGCCCAGAGACAATTGCTAGTTCTGTTACAGTTTTTGTTGCTGTTTGCCACTAAAAGTTAGTTCCACTCACATTAGAGTGTAAAACACTATAACATACAGACACAGTGGTTTTCACATGCAGAAGCAGGGAAAAGTGACAATTGTTAAGGTATAGTTACATGGATGTTAACCATGTGAAGAAGTTGCCAGAAAGTTTTCCAAAATGTCTTGCTATTTTAATTCCCAACATGAATGTCTGAGAAGTCAAGTTGTTCCACGTTCTGGCCAATCTTTGGTCTTTTCAATATTCTAATGACTGTGGGGCATAGTCAGGGACAGGTTTGTGTGCCTGATAACCTGGGCAGTCACACAGGAGAGGATACTTAGAGGGATTCTGTATTTGGTGTAATGCTTAGCTATGGCAATCTTGACATTTTCACTAATTTTTTTTAACGTTTATTTATTTTTGGGACAGAGAGAGACAGAGCATGAACGGGGGAGGGGCAGAGAGAGGGGGAGACACAGAATCGGAAACAGGCTCCAGGCTCTGAGCCATCAGCCCAGAGCCTGACGCAGGGCTCGAACTCACGGACCGCGAGATCGTGATCTGAGCTGAAGTCGGATGCTTAACCGACTGCGCCACCCAGGCACCCCACTAAATTTTTTTTTTAAAAATTAATGTTTATTTATTTTTGAGAGAGAAAGAGACAAGACAAGAGCATGAGCGGAGGACGGGCACAGAGAGAGGGAGACACAGACAGAATCCGAAGCAGGCTCCAGGCTCCAAGCTGTGAGCACAGAGCCCGAAACAAGGCTCGAACTCACGAACCGTGAGACCATGACCTGAGCTGATGTAGGATGCTTAAATGACTGAGCCACCAGGAGCCCTCATTTTCACTATTTTTTTAAAAATGGCCATAAAATTTTATTTTGCAGAGTACCCTACCCCCCCAAAAAATATAAAAGCCAGTCCTTCTTGTTAAATTTGTATGTCATGAATGATGAATCATGTTGAGTATCTATGTGCTTATTATCATCTGAATATTACCTTTGGTGGAGTGTCTATTCAAAACCTTTCCTCATTTTTTAATCATTGTGTTATTAATATTCTTTATATTTTCTGGATATAAGTTCTTTATCCAATACGTGACTTTCAAATATTTTCTCCAGTCTTTGCTTGGTTTTCATTCTCATAAAATGTTCAAATGGGACACATGTAGAACTCTTTATAAAACCAGTTACCTTTTTTTTTCCTTTTTAAAATTTTTTAAAAATTAATTAAATAATGTAGTGGTGGGGGAAGGGGCGGAGAGAGAGAATCCCAAGCAGGCTCTACAGCCAGTGCAGAGCCCGACTTGGGGCTTGATGTGGCGCATGATCTCTCCACCATGAAATCGTGACCTGATCGAAATCAAAAGTTGAGTGCTCAACTGACTGAGCCACCTAGGTGCCCCTCCTCTTTTTTTTATTTTTTATTTTTTTGTTTTAAGTCGTGTTGCTGGTGTTATACCTAAGATATCTTTCCTGCTGTTTGGGGAGACAATACTTGTCAGTATTACTACAAATTATTTCTCTTCCCCACATTATGGCTTTCCCTCCCTCGCTTTGACATTTTATCCCCTGCGTTAGACCATTATGGTAATGTTGCAAGTCTTTTGTGTTTTCTTCGTCTGTAGCTCCTTCTTTCCCCTTTGCGTTTTCTTTGGGTAATTTTGACTAATGCCGTAACTCACGTCAAGTTTATTGATTCTTCCCCCAGCTGCTTCAAGTCTAGTGACCAGCCAGTCAATGGAATTGTTCATCTCTGAAACCATCGTGTTTAACTCCCAGGATTTGAATCTTAAAATTTCCTCCTTTCGGATGAAATTCTCTACCTGTGCACGTACATTGGCCTCTTTTTCACTAGATTCTTTCAGATTTGAATGAGGATCATTAAAAAAAAAAAACAAAAAAACCCAAAAAACTTGTCTGATCCCTGCAACATCTTCATACTGTCTGAGCCTGGTTTTGTTGATTGCTTTATCTCCTGAAATGGGATTTAGTTTCTCGCAAAGTTTTACTGAATGCGAGTTATCGCAGAGGAATTGATAGAAACCACCATTCATGTGGAAGCTTGGCAAGCACACGGGTCTTTTGTCAGCCGTTAGAGTGGACCGTTGAACCAACACAGTCTAGAATGGCGCGGGTTTGTTATAGTTGCTGTTGCGGCTTGTCGTTATTACTGTGGTTACTTTCCAATGTCACAGGTTCAAATACCTCTATGGTGGGTTAAGTGCTTAAAGTAGAGGCTGGAGTGCTAGAAAGTTTTTCTCGGAGTTAGCGCTTCATTCCAGCGTCAGCCTTCCCTAAACGTCTGTGCCATGGCAGGGAATCTGTTTACGCACCTGCCCTCTCTAGCAATAGACTGTGTTACACCTGTGATGGGATGTATGGAATTCATCTGTTGTTGCCGGTCCAGTCTTTTGTTCTCTCGGTCTTAGGAAAGTTCTGTGCTTAGAGGTGCCTGTCTCAGCATTGCTATGCCCTCATCTCCTTGTCTGTCAAACTCTCATATCTGTGGTTGAGTTGGGTGTGGATTTACTGTACAGCCCTCAGCTGTGGGAAACCACAGCAATATGTACCATATATAGATATGTGATACCATGTTAAGCCTCACAAGCTTGCCTCTCAATCTGTTGCGGAGAATTTCTCTTTGACTTTCCTTCGTCCACAGCCTTTCCCTGTGCCTTGCAGGGGAGTGGCCCAGCAACCTGAGATTTGCGGTGTAGAGAATCATTCTGGAGGGCGTGACCGCTGCCCACCCTATCCTCTTTACCAGCTTCGAATCTCTTGAGTCTCGCCCTTCCTTCTGTGTCTTTTTGCTCCATAGGAATGAAGCGTGGGGGCAACTAGAAGCATTTGGTGTCTATCTCCCTTGCAGCAAGCGACAAGCTCCTTGGAGCCCTGCATAGGAGCGTGATTTCTTGCCACTCCTCAGCGAGGGAGACCTTTAGCTTTATTCCAGAACAAGTTTAGAAAAGCAGGCAGTGTGGTATTTGTGTCTTCTCTGCTGTCTGTGATTAACTCCTTCAGGTTCTGTAGGCAAAAGGGTTTGTTGATCCTACCCCAGAGGACTAAGGTATTTGCTTTGTAAAAATAAGGGACTTGGGAAATGGGAGAGGTTTCCTACGTGGCCCGTCACAGCTGGCAATCACCCTCTGCTCATCTGAGCCACTCTACGTTGCTTTCTTCAGTCTTTTGCCCTGCACTCAATTTCTCTGCTGAGCACCCAGGGGGAATGAGATTTCAAGTGATACAGTGCTATATGGCTGAGTGAGGGCAGTTGCTAAGTGCCTCCAGCAACTTCGGGTTTATTAGTTCCCACTTGACTTTTAGCCAACTTAAATTTTACCTGCTTATATTGTGGCCGGGACAGTTTCAGATTGTCTTGCGCTCTGTTATAGATCATCAAATATGTATATCCCTCCACTGCTTGGAAGAATTTAAACCTCTTCGATTTCAGATTCCTTCATTACCTTTTAACTTCAGTTTTCTAGTGGGAATAAGAATTGTTCTGAACTTATAGCTGATCTGCTTTCTTTCTTTCTTTCTTTCTTTCTTTCTTTCTTTCTTTCTTTCTTTCTTTCTTTTTCTCATTGTCAAATTAGAGGCAACTTTTTGTGTTAAAGCATACTTCATTCTAAGTGGAAGTCCATCCACAAATTAGGATATGCTCTGTGTTCATTTTCATTCCGTTTGAAATATTTTTTTTTCAACTTCCTTTATGATTCTTTTTTTAGACCCTGAGATTATTTAGGAGTATGTTGCTTTCTATACAGATATTTGTGGGTTTTCTTCTTATTTTAATTTTAGCCATGTCTAATTGACTACTGTGATTAGAGCGTGTACCCTGGGTCATTTTAAAATTTCAGTATTTATTAAGATTTGTGACTCTAAATAAGTATCTGTAAATGTTATAAACGCACTTGCAAAAAAAGTATATATTGTACAGTTATAGGCTGTTGACTGTTATCTATGTTAATTAGATCCAGTTGGCCGATGGTGTGCAAATCTAGAAGTTTACTAATTTTTCTCTATTTTTTACTTTCTTCTTATTTTCTGTATTTTTTCTACTTGTTTCTGTAATTTAACAATAACATTTCTTAAAATCTCCAACTGTATTTGTGAATATTTGTACTTCTAGCCTTAACTATGTGGATCACTGTTTTATGCATTTTGAAACCCTCTCTTTTAGGTCCACAATTTTATGTCTTCTTTATGAATAACTTCATTTAAAAATTACAATATGTCTTTCCCAATATTTGGTAATATTCTTTATCTTAACATTTTTGGTTAAAACACCAATACATTCATTCTCTTAAGGTTTGCAGTGTATTTTTTTTTCAAATATTTTACTTTTGGGGAGCCTGGGTGGCTCAATCGGTTAAACATCTGACTTCGGCTCAGGTCACTATCTCACCATTCCTGGTTTGAGCCCCATATCAGGCTCTGTGCTGACAGCTCAGAGCCTGGAGCCTGCTTTGGATTCTGTGTCCCCCTCTCTCTCAGCCCCCACAATGCTTGCCCTCTGTTTTTATCTCTCTCAAAAATAAATAGCCATTAAAAAGTCAAATGTCGTACTTTAAAACAATCTAGTTCTTTGTATTTAAAAATTATTTTTTGCCAAAAATATTTTTAATTAAAAATGTGTATTTATTTTTTTTGAGAGAGAGAGAGACAGAACATGTGAGTGGGGTAGGAGCAGAGAGAGAGAGACAGAGAGAGAGAGAGAGAGAGAGAGAGAGAGAGAGACAGAGAGAGAGAATCCCAAGCAGGCTTCACACTGTCAGTGTAGAGCCACACACGGGGCTCATTCTCACGAACCAGAGATCATGACTGGAGCCACAATCAAGAGTCAGCTGCTAACTAACTGAGTCATCTAGGCCCCTTCCAAAAAACATAGTCTTATTGTTCTAATTTTAACTAATTCAGAAATTGGTGCTGTTTAGTTGATGGTTTTGTCTATTTACATGTACATGCATCTAAAATATCTGAATAAATTATATATAATGATGATACACATGTATATGTAACATAATTATATAACATATATACATATGTCCCCCAATGTCACTATATGTAGTTTGCTTGTTTCTTTGTTTACGTGTTTGTTTTTTCAACCCAGATATTTACTCCTTGTTAATTCTTGCCTGGAATTTGTCATTCCATTTGATATCATCAATTTGTTTAAAAAATTTTTTTTTAGCATTCCCTATAGCGTGTGTTCTGCTAGGGATAATGAACTTTAGCTTTTGTCTGAGAAGAGGTTTCTTTATCTTAATGTTTTGCACATAAATATTATCATATCTTGTTTTTTTTCATATTTGAAATGTTTCGAATCTCTTTACCTATCTCTTTATTTTCATCACTTCCATAAAGCACTACTTCAAATATGTTTCTTAAAAGATGAAATATAATTGGGTGTTGAGCTTTAGTCTTTCCTAAAAGTCTGTGTTCTAGTGGTAAAATCAAGTCTGTTCACATGTGATATAAGAAAAGACACCCTTGATTTAATGTGTTCCAGCTACCTTCATCTATTACTATTTTTTATTCCGTTTGTTCTCATTTGCTTCACTGCTGCTGATTTGGTCACATTGCTATTTGTTACTTTTCACCCCAGTGTTAATTTTATAATTCTACGTTGGTTTTCCATTCTGTCGATGGCCACTTACCATTTCAAGATGCTCATATGTATCCATTATATGAAATCAACTTATGTATTATTACTCTCACAAAGATATTCTACACACGCACTTCTATCATATCATCTCCATTTCCAATTAGATGAATCTTTTACAATATTCATGGCCTTACTGTCATTCCAAACATCTCTCCATTCACAGATATGTTACTGTTTCCCTTTTCCCCATGTTTTTGTTGAATAGTATCGTTGTTTTAATAACAAATATCATTAGAAGTTTCTTTGAAATAAGTACCTTTCACACTTATTGAGCATTTTTTACACATTCTAACAGACTGCATCTTCCATATTCATATATATGTATATATACACCCTGCAATTCATGTTTATTTCATATACACTTATGCATGTATGGATGTATATACATACACATGAATATATATACATACCATTTTTTATTTCTCCTTAATAATTCTTCATTTTCTTATCATTGCTTACTATATCATATAATTTCTCCTTTAAGTTTATTTATTTCTTCTTGAGAAAGAGAGCGAGCACAAGCAGGAGAGGGGAAGAGAGAGAGGGAGACACAGAAGTGGAAGCAGGCTCCAGGCTCTGAGCTGTCAACACAGAGCCTGACGTGGGGCTCAAACTCACTAACCATGAGGTCATGACATGAGCCAAAATGGACGCTTAATTAACTGAGCCACCCGGGCGCCCCCATATAATTTATAATTCTACGGTTAAGTACAATTTTAGTAACCGCCAGCCATTTTATTTTATATTCATTTCCAAATCACACTTTGTCGCATCTATTTTTTTCACCAAAATTTTGCTCAAGAAAGTCTCATGGGTGCTACAATCTCTAAATTAATTCATGACCAAGAATGACTCCATAGCTTTGATTTTTTTACAAGGAAATTTGTATACATACTTCTCAGAATGCATTTTACTTCTTTAAAGTCTTTGAGGATACTCATCCTCAAGCTATGTTGTAACATCAAGTGGTGCTATGAAAAAGTTTGGGGCTAAAATTATTTTGTCCTTCTGGTACATTATTTTCTCCATTTTTATATTAAGATTGGATGCATATAATGCAAAGCCAAAAGAAACCAACAAGATGTAGGTGTGCATCTCCAATACAAAACCAGTGATAAAACGTATCTAGAACTGCTATTCTGTGGTCATCAAGTACCCAAATTCCTCCTACATTTCTACCGTACCAACATTGGTGCATGACTTTGAAATTCAAGTTCATCTTGTAGTTCAGGATGGCTAATGAAATGGCAGCTATCATGTTAGAATTGTATATCAGAAAAGAGAGTAAGAGAGGACACAGCCAAAGTAGCTATATCCCAGAGAAATTTTGATGTTTAGATTTCCCTTGCGTTAAACAAAACAAAGCCAAACTAAACAACACAAGCACACAGACACATGCCACGCAGAGCACCCCAGCCTTCTGTTCCAGTGACTTTCGTGCATGATTCAAGATACCTGCTGGAATTCGAATCCACAATTTTAGCCGAAAGAAGAGGAGATGTGAGAAAAACAAATGAGGCTAACCACTAGCTGAGTCAATCCTCCCTATCCAGTTTTCCCAGAAACTTGTCCAAAAAGTTTGACTGCAATTAATGGATCCTCCCCAGCTGCCAGAAAGGCAGCAAGTTAGAAATGAAATCCTTTAGCCAGGCTCTTTGCCACACAGAATAAAACTTGGGTCTCTTGTCAAGCAAGAAGAAGCACTAGAAACGTACCTGCTTCTGCCACATCTGCACATCCTGCATGAATGACAATATGACATCATTTCAGTCTTTGGAGTTCAACACCTTCATAAGGATGCATTCCTTCGAAAATACAGCAGACACTGAGGCTATTTGCTTTTGCTTTTGTTTTTATTTTTATGAAAATGGCACAGCCAACTACCTAGTCTGTCAGAGTTTTTAAACTTGCACGAACTGGCTTTTACGCCATGCCAGCCCCCTCCTCTCCCTTTCGGCCCAGCAGTCACTGCCTGGAGGCAATCAGAAGCGTTTACCACCTTTGCCAATAGCGCACCGCCTTGTCCTGGCAAGGCTCCAGCATTATTTCCCACCGTATCTGCATTTTTACAACCGCTGTTCATAACGGATACAAGATACACGTAGAAGCGATTGCATTTTTGACCCTGAAAATGTTCCAAATGACAGACGGTCTGGCAACCTGTTTGGTAAGCCAGAGACAGAGAGCTTCTCCCTTGGCAAAATGGCCTTTCTTTCCATCTCTGTTAGTAGATTAGAAAGCTCCAGACTCCATTTATTTCTCATCGATAGGGTTTTGTTGAAAGCATGCGGAACGAGCCAATGCACAGCAACATTCTGAATTTCATCATATGTCAGCCTCAGGAATCGTAGCTCTTCCTTCCAAAATACGGAAGGTACCCAACCATCTGACCTACTGTTTTGCCACTACAAAATGATGGTCACCAGCTTTGCAGCCTAAAATGTGACGTTCCTTATCATATATTTTCTCCCTTCATCCAGTTGGCTAATTCTATAATCTTTGATCTGTTATGGTAGTACTCCACAGCTGGTACTCTGTGTAGGATGAGATTCAACTACATAGGATAGAACCCCGCCCCCCAAAAAGAAAAAAAAAAGTGGTTTAAACACAGTAGAGGCCCAATTCTTTGTCATGCAAACAACAGCTAGCCTTGGTGGGCTACCTAGAAAAAGTATTAGCCAAAGCATAAGAGACTCTTAAAAACTGAGAACAAACTGAGGGTTGATGGGGGGTGGGAGGGAGCGGAGGGTGGGTGATGGGTATTGAGGAGGGCACCTTTTGGGATGAGCACTGGGTGTTGTATGGAAACCAATTTGACAATAAATTTCATATATTGAAAAAAAAAGAAAAAGAAAAAGTATTAGCTTTCTTTTGAACCATTATCAGTGCATGGCTTCTATCCTCAATGTTACCTCTTTATTCAAGATAGACTCTGGGTTTCCAGTTACAAGTTGATATGTCTGGAAAGAAAAAGGGTTCCAAATAAAGGGCTTATGTGCAGCTGATCCAGAAACTTCAAAGTTCCTCCAAATACATACCCATAATGCCCACTACATTTCATAGTTCACGATAGTTACAAGAAAGTCTGCCAAAAGCAATCTTTTTACTATGTGAACTGCTAACTAGAATACACTATGGTTCTTCCCAGGAAGAAAAAGAAATATTGGCCATTAGACAAAAAGAGACCCTTGTTTTGTGCCGCCCCTGCTTTTGCTTCCTGAAGGAGACTGAGATTCTTTTACATTTACAGAGAAATCACTTTGGGAGAATATGCAGTTGTGTTATGATTATGTTGAATCAGATTTTCCTGATGTAGTAAACCCTTTTGTACCTTCATATTAAAATAGTGTTTTGTCTTTGTTTCCTTCTATTTTCATTGAATTTTATTTCTATTAACATTTTTCAAAACTCTATTCCTCGGTATTATAGGAATATCCCACATCTCCTGTTGTCTTTAACAACTTATCTACAATAATTTTAATGGTTTTTAAATTCTTTAATTTTGAGGGTGATACTTAGCAAGAATGTCTGTCATATCCTTGATATTATTTTCATTCATGTCCTTTTTTCTTTTAATACAGTTTTCCTTCATATGTGATTAAAAAAAAAAACAAAACTCTACTCTGAGATCTTTTCTTAGCTTTTTTTTGTTGTTGTTGTTCGTTTGTTTCGTTCCTTGAGATGCATCTATTGTCTTGAAATTTTTTTTGAACATTTCACAATTTTTTCTAACATTCTTTTTTTTATACTATTTTTCTGTTATTTTTGGTTAGAAGTACTGTTCCCCCTGATCTCATTGGGGCTGTAAATAACTTTGTTTTATTTTATTTTTCTGCCTCTTTTTCTTTGGTTCATTTACTTGTTTTTTTTATTTTTTTACCTTTTTTGTTGTTTAATTAAAGTATAATTAACACAGTGTTATATATAATAATATATATATATATATATACATATGTTATATGTATATATATATATTAATATGTTATATGTATATATATATATATATTAGTTTCAAGTGTACAATATAATGATCCAATAATTCTATATATTTCTCAGCAGTCATCAAGGTAAGTGCATTCTTTTATTTTTTTAAGTGTTTATTTACTTATTTAGAGAACATGAGAATGCAAGCAGAGGAGGGCAGAGATGGGGGGGATAGAGAGAATCCCAATCAGGCTTTGCACTGTCAGCATGGAGCCCGATGCAGGGCTCGAACTCACGAGCCCGTGAGATCATGACCTGACCTGAAGTCCAGAGTCAGACACTTACTAGACTGAGCCACCCACGTGCCCCAAAATAAGTGCATTCTAATCCCCCTTATTTATTGCACCCTTCTCCCCACCCACCTTCCTTTCAGCAATCACCAGTTTGTTCTCTGTGTGTAAGAGTCTATTTTTCGTTTGTTTGTTTCTCTTTTTCTCTTTGCCCATTTGTTTTGTTTCTTAAATTCCACATATGAGTGAAATCATATGATATTTGCCTTTTTCTGAAGGACTGTTTTCACTATCCATGTTGTGGCAAATGGCAAGATTTCATTCTCTTTTTATGACTGAGTGATATTCCATCGTGTCTAAATACACCACATACTCTATCCATTCATGTATGAATGGACACTTGGGTTGCTTCCATATCTTTGCTATCGTAAACAAGGCTGCAGTAGTCTTTAACTCAAAGGCAAGCCTTTACTTAGTTTTTATTATTCCATAATTTATTGTGGCTCACAAGGTAACTATTTAAATTACGGAATATTTTCTTTGTTATCTGTCAATAATTCTCCTTCCAGAAAATTTCCTGTCTTGGAGCCCATATACATTTTATATTTTATATATTTTACATTTGATACCATCACAAATTCTTTGGGTATCAAATCAAGTCTCTCCATGGACAGTCTCTTCTTGATGCCTTTTATTCTCATTGCACTAATACAGAGTTTCAAAAGCGATAATGGTAATGATTCCAAATTCTGTAAAATGCTTTCCTAAACTACAGAATCATCACCATTATCGCTTTTGAAATTCTTTTAATCCGTAAAAGTAACCACATACACTTTATTCATTATTCCATACTCCCCTACCATCAATTCCCTCTCAGCCACAGAAAACTACTAATTTAATTTCTTTGTCTAGAGAATTGCCTGTAATAGAGATTTCATATAAATGAAATCATATTATCTATATATCTATACATCTTTATATCTATTTATCTATCTTCTATCTATCATCTGTATCTATCATGTATCTATCTATCTATCTATCTATCTATCTAATCTGGATACTTCCATTTAGCAGATGGTTTCAAGATTTATACATGTTGTAGACTATATCAGCACTCCCTTCAGTTTATTGCTAAGTAACATTTCTATTGATTAGATATTCTACATTTTTTTTACCCATTTGTCAATTGATGAACATGTAGGTTTTTACCACTTTTCAGGTATTATGAATAATGTTGCTATGAATAATCATATATAGGATTGTGTGAATACATGTTTTCTTGGATATATACCAAGGAATGAAATTGCTGAGCCATATGGTAAATCTATGCCTAACTTTTTGAGGACCGGCCACACGTATTTCCAAAATGGCTGCTCCATTTTCCCTTCCCACCAGCAGTGCATGAGTGGTCTAATTTTCTCTACATCCTTGTACACACATCCTACTATCTGCCATTTTCATTATAGTTATTCTAGAGATAGATAAATGGTACATATCTCATTGTGGCTTTGATTTTCATTTTCTTGATGGCTCATGAGTTTAGACATGGCATGTGCTCTTTGGCCATTTGTGTGCCTTCTTTGGAAAACTGTCTAATCAGATTTTTTGCCTAGTTATTGTGTTTCTGTCTTTTTACTGTTAAATCTTTTATCATATATATGATTTGCCAATATTTTCTCAAATTTGATGGTTGTTGTCTTTTCATTACCTTGATGATAGGGTCCTTTCAAGCACAAGAGTTTTTAATTTTGTTGAAGTCCAACTTATCTCTTTTTTCCTCAGAATACTTGTGATTTTAGTGAAATATTTAAGGGGCTATTGCTGAGTAAAAGGATATGGAGATTTCCCTATGTATTTGTATAAGAATATTATAGCTTTGTATTTCACATTTATGTCTTTGAAGCATTTTGAGCTAATTTTATATATAGTATGAGATAGGGGTCCAGATTCATGCTTTTGCATACATTCAGTTGTCTTGACATTACTGTTTGAAACTATTCCTTCATCATTAAATAGAATCACCACCCTTGTCAAAACTAAATCGACTGTAAATGAGGGTTTATCCTTGTTTATCTCAAATCTGTTTTGTTGATTTATATGTTTACTTTGATGTGAGTAGCACACAGTCTTGACTACTCTAGCTTTGCAGTAGGTTTGGAAATTGGAAAATTTGAGTCCTCCAAATCTGTTCCTCTTTTGAAGATTGTTTGGTTATTCTGGGTTCCTTGAATATCCATATGAATTTTAGATCTAGCTCATCAATTTCTGAAAAAAAAAAGTGTGCTGGGACTTTAATAGAGAATGTGTTGAATTTGTAAATCAATTTGGGGAATATTGATATCTTAACAATATTAGGTTTCCTGACTGATGATTTTGGAATTTCTTTCAATTTATGAGAAGTTTCTTGAATTTCTCTCAATGATGTGTTGTAGTACTTATGGTGTAACTTTTGTACTTCTTTTGTTAAACACTGCTAAAGTATTTTATTTCCTTTTATGCTATTGTAAGTGGAATTTTCTTCTTTTCAGTTTGTGTTGTTCACGGCAAATTCATTGAAATATAATGGTTTTTGTATATTAACCACGTATCTCACAACATTTCATGATTTGTTTTTTAAAATAAATTATTTCTATTTTCTAAATATAAGCTCATGTCTTCTGAGAATAGTGATAGTTTTATGTCTTTCTTTCCAATGTAGAGGCCTTTTGTATTATTTTCTTTCTTATTGCTCTGGCTAGAAGCTGAAGTAAGTACAATGTTGAATAGAATTACTGTGGGAGGAAGTCTTTGTCTTGTCCTATCTTGTGGAGAAAACATTTAGTCTTTCAAATTTGGGCATGTTAGCCATTGGATTTTGAAAGATGATTTTTACCAGACTGCGGGAGTTCCTTTCTATTCATAGTTGTTCATATTTTTTATCAAGAAAGGGATTTGAACTTGTCAAATGCTCTTCTGTATCTACTGAGATAATCATGAGTCGCTTTGACACGTATTCTACTGATGTGATGTATTTCATTCATTGATTTTTGGATGATAAACCAACTTTGCATTCCAAGCATAGATTCCACTGGGTCATGGTGTATAATTATTTTATATATTGTGGGGCTTAGTTGGGTAGTATTTTGTTGAAGATTTTTGTTCTATATTGATAAAAGACATTGGCATTTAGATTTCTTCCGATTTTTTTTTCTGTTTTGGGTTTTTTATTTTTGTGTGGTTTTAGGTTCTCTCTTTCTTTCTATCAGGGTAACACAGACCCATGTAATGAATTAGAAATGATACTCTCATTTTTGTTTGTAAAAATTTGCAAAGAATTGGTAATTAGCTCTTCTTTAAATGTTTAGTAAAATTCGTCAGCGAAGACATCTGGGCCTGGGATTTTTGTGAGAATTTGGTTTTATGATCTGCCTACTTGACCATCTTGTAGATGGATACTAGAAATCTACTCTCACTTGGGTGAAAGACAATGAAAAATCAAAATTGTTAGGCTTTTTGTCTATTTATTCATGAGTGCACTTAAATCAGTTATTAACTGTGCCTCCTCTGTAGGAAAACAGTTCTTTGAATTTTGTGCCAGTTTTTGTGTTTAACCTTAACTAATGGCTAAAGTTACGGAACTGAAACTAAAAAGTCTCTATGTCTGTGTGTGTCTGTAATTGATATGGTCTTGATTACCTAGTGAATAAAGACATTTTTTCTATCTTCAGAAATGTATGTAAATTAATTATAACATCCTTTGTATTCAAAACAGCTCTGTTCCAATTGTTTTATAGTGCTCTGTAAGTCATAGTTAAATCTCCTATTCCCCAAACTCACCGAATACAAGGAAATAGAATTTCTAATATTTAAATACACAGGACTTTTGACCAAAAGTCCTTTTTACAGAAACTCTTGTGTCATTAACAACATGTTTGCATAATTGAAGTAAAGTTTACATAACTGAAGTAAATATCACATAGTTCTATACCTAGGAAGACTTGAAGATATTCTCAAATAAAAGAATCTTTTCTGCAGCAGGATGGAAAATAAAGGACTGCACTAAATATTTTGAACTACTGATGGGTAAAAGGATTGTGTTTTGGTACACATTTCTGATACCTGTGTTGACAATTTCAGACCATACCAGTGGAACACAGTCAATGTTGCTTTTACACTCTATTTTCAAGAGACAAGTAAGGAAATGCTGTCTTAGGTCTTCTTAATCTATCCCTACTCCTTGATGTAGCCGAGTACGCTTTTGCGAATGGAAATAAAACATTTTTAAGTGCTGTTTCATCCTCACACATCTCCCCCCCTCAATTCAGAAACCCATATAAATCCATTCAATGTTTGTAGCCCTACAATTATCTGCACAGAGTCAATAAGAAATCGGTTCTTTCTGTCAAGATATAATTAGATAAATCCATTGTGCAATCAAGGCCATAGCTGTGCTTCCACATTTGTGGATAATTCGTATTTAAACAGGGGCATAAAACTATTAAGAAACAAAGGTTGACTTTCTGTGTGTGACAGTGCTTAGAGAGCCCTGCTGGGAAAACAGGCGTGGGACCTGATTTCCAGGACTGCCATCTCATGGTAAAGTTCAGGGTCACCTCCTGTCAGGCCAGGGACCTCAGCAGATCTGGGGAGTCTCCAGAAGAAAGAAATTCACCCACCAGTATATGTATTGCAGATAAAATTTACTGAGGGGAGTGTTATAGTTTGATTTCTTAGTCACAGTATAGCAAACAATAGAGGCTTTTAAAGATCCAATCTGATATTTCTTATGAAAACTTCTGTGTATAATTTAATTCTAAGGCCTTACTAGTTACTCAGTAGTATTGTGTCAGTAATGATTTGAAAAGTAAACCAAGTAGGCATACCTGGTTATTCAAATTTTGCTGCATCCATGGAAATAATCAGACCAAACCTAATGAAACTTGTCATTCTGCGATGATAATAATCTGTGAACCAGTTATGATTGCAAAGGGAGAGATTATAGGGAAAATTTGTTAAAGATGTGGAAATGTAACAAGAAATATACTGAACGTCTTTTCACTGAAGTGCTGGGCATTGTATAGTGTTACACTATCTAATACGATAGACATGAAATTAAGTAAAATTAAAAATTCAGTTATTCAGTCACACTATCTTACTAGCCACGTATGGCTAATCGCCACTGTATTGGAGAGGCCAGATATAGAACATTCCCCTTATTACAGCAAGTTCTACTGGGCAGCATTGGTGCAGGAAATCCTTAGGGGATTTTCTGATTCAATAGGGATTTGTTAACTTTGATCGTGTTTCTATTATCATTCCATTTCCATTACTCAGATGTGTTATGAACGTGCACCCTGATGGCTGGTATGCCACCAAGCTAATGCCACTTTTGAGATATCTCTGAACTAACCAGCGACCCTAATCCTATGTTGTGCCTATTAACGATGCAAAACTGCTTTCAGGGCTGAACTTCAGTTTAGGTTAAGTTTTCTTGCATGTGTTCTTAACTCCTTCGAAAACATTCTAGGTGTCCTTCTTACCCCGCTGTTTGTACTAATTTCCATGCAATTTGTCCTGAGAGTCTTATCTGGCAATCCACCTTTGGTTGTCTCTGTTTCTATAACTCTTACGTCCAATATTTTAATTTAGTTATCTTTCACTTCTTTGCATCTCCAGCGTGACAGTATATATTTCATGAGGATTGAAATTCTGTAGTGTTCAATCATTGCCTAATTCAGTATCTGGCATCTAGTAAGTGTGTGGAAATCATTCTAAAAATAATTACAATTATACAATATAACTGTACAAATCTATCTGAGCAATTATAATGTTTAATTCATTTACTGAGTCTTCTATTTTTCTAGAAGGAAATGAGTTCCTCCATGTCATCATCAATTTTGTTCCCGGTTCTGGTTCTGAACGTGCTGCAACACGCGTTCAGTGTGTATTTGGCGAATACATTAAGAATGGATGCATGCCGGGGCGCCTGGGTGGCTCAGTCGGTTAAGCATCCGACTTCAGCTCAGGTCATGATCTCGCGGTCTGTGAGTTTGAGCCCCGCGTTGGGCTCTGGGCTGATGGCTCGGAGCCTGGATCCTGCTTGCGATTCTGTGTCTCCCTCTCTCTCTGCCCCTCCCCCATTCATGCTCTGTTTCTGTCTCAAAAATAAATAAAACGTTACCAAAAAAAAAAAGAATGGATGCATGCCATTGGCAACACTGTTGTTCTAGCTTAATGGTTAAAATCCGGATAGATGGAATATAAATATTGACTCCATAATTTAGTAATTGTGTCAGTTTGGAGAAACTATTTCCTTCCTTTACAACTAAGTCATCAAAAAATGATATAAATTAGTAAATTACTACTATGAGGACAAAATAAGATAATGCATTAAATGCCTAAGGCAGTGCTTGGCGCTTAACTAGTGCTTATTAATTGCAAAATAGAATTAGAGAAGTCAAATATCTTAAAAACAACATTAAAACTAAAGGAAAAGAAAACAATAGTTAACATTCAATAACAGGAAAAATGTCCTTAATCTATGAACAGAAAACAACACCTCTTGATTATTTATGAACTCCCTGCTAATAAATTTGTATGACACTTGACTAATTGATTCTTCCCTACACAGGTTAAATGTCTCATTAGTACAGAAAACAATCTCATTAAAATTAATAACGTATGAAGTTTTAAAAATATGTACCTCACTCTTAAATGGCAAGTCTTATTGAAAATCAGATTTTTTTCTTTGTATTCAATGTATTATTCTCATCCTGAAATTATCAGATGAATAAGACTGAAAGTATCCTCAACAAGATTTACAAATGAGGATGTCTATTTGCTCTCCAAAGATTTTTTGTTTGTTTGTTTTAGAAGAAAAGGTGCATGTTTAAATTTCAATGAGGTGAGGAAAATCTATGGCAATTTGGAGAACATCAACTCAATATTTTTCATTAATGAATTGAAAATAGTTTAGAATGAGCCCAATTGACAAAGACACGCTTTACCAATTAGTAGATGCATTACAGGTAGAAACGATTATTCAGCACAGTTGGGAATGTGGCCTGAAGCAAATGTTAGGATCATAGTTTAATATAGACCAATATGTGGTATGTAGTTCGAACACTTACATAATTGACCTTGAGTATAACCATCCCTCCAAATCTAATCACATTTGAAAACTGTCCTAATGAATAGATGGGGGAATTAGAAAAATTAAAAATGGAAATGCACAGCCTATTTTAAAAACAATTGTCTTCATTCTTTATTATCCTCAAATTGACGCTTTGTAAGTTTTGACTATTAGGACTGCTTTCGGCTCTTAATTCAGGAATGAGACATTTATTTTAAGTATAGAAAGTCGGTGATTACAAGTAATGTTATGCAGGTAACTCTTCTAACGCTCACAATGCAAGATAAATACACTTACTTGTAGGAGGCGTCGTGGTATAGACAGATACGAAATTTGGAAGTAGAAAGTCTGAAGCTTGAATTCCAGCTCCCAAATGTTCTAGGGGCTAGATCTTGGGTGAAACTACGAATATTTATGAATTTACCCCTGCTATTAGTCTCGATTTCCTTTACATGAAATTGGCATGGTATTTTTAGTTTTGGTGAAAGATTCAAATACACGAACACATGAACAAATTCTAGTACTTAAAAATAATAGATATTTTCTTCTGTCACAAACACTAAATAATAAACAACCATTGTAGAGAATACAGTTAGATATGAGAGATCGCACGGTATAAGTGTAAAACACATTGATGAGATCAATAAACGAGTTAAGATGGTATCCAGCAAAAGTCAGACAAAATTATTTTTAAGAGTCTGAAAAGGGTGCTTGGGTGGCTCAGTTGGTTAAGTGACTCTTGGTTTAGGCTCATGTTTTGTGAGTTTGAGCCCCACATTGGGCTCTACACTGACCGTCTGGAGCCTACTTGGGGGGCTCTCTTTCTCTCTCTTTCTCTTCTGCCCCTCCCCTGCTTGTGCTCTCTCTCTCTCTCAAAATAAATAAATAAACTTAAAAAAAAAGAGTCTGAAAAGTCTTATAACAGCATGAGGTTGGCTTTTTTCTTTTATCCACTTTGGTAATTCTGGATTTTTAAACATTTTTTTAAGACTGTTTAGTGCACTTCCCTTTATTATAAATAAGTATAGGTTAAAGTCCATCATTTTGATATTTATTTTCTATTTTCTTCATTTATTTCTTGTTTCTTTTTTCTTCCCTTCTGGCTTCTTTTGGGCTCACTATGTTTTTTTCTTACAGTGACATATCATTCCCATTATTGACTTTTAAGACATTTTTCTTTGTTTTAAATCATTAGTCATTTCTCTAAACAAGTTTACAATATGCATCTTTGACTTACAATAGTATCATGCCAGACAGTAAACAGTTTCAGAAACAATACAACAAACATGCACGCTTTAAAGCTAAAAACGCAGGGTGGAGGGGGTGGGGGGGGCGGGTTAGAAATAAAAGTCTGGGAAAGATACACTATATGTATGCTTTTTATAGTTACCCTGAAGCTCATGTCCACTAATTCCAATATGTGGGCTATCCACCCATCTGCCTCTGTTGCTTGTGATTCTCTTGATGAAGAGTCAAATTCTCTTGCTTATTTTTACGTTTCATATTTTTTAAATTATATTTTGGTCATTGGTTATAAAGGCAGAGTAGAGTTTTAAGTATATATTATTTATCCCCTGTCAGAAGGCTGTAATAGGGATCAGAGGCAATCATTTCTCTCATTTAGCTAGGTCTGACTGTTGTACCTCAAGTGAGATTTAGTTTATCCCGACTTCAACTATTTTGAAGACAGGACTAGGACTTTGCCTCTGCTGAGTGCCAGCCATCCAGATATTCCTTTTTGTGTTATAGCATGCCACCAATTTCCAATTAATAGCTTACTGCTTGGTTTTACAACACAGATTGAACTTTCTCTCTTTCTTATTGCCTTGTCCCCAGGCATAAGCAGGACTCATCTGGAACAGGAGGGCATCATGTCTGTTCACATGGAGCTACCAATGTTTATGAAAAAAATCAGTGGTTCCTTTTATACCTCCTATGGGGCCATCATTCCCCCACCCATCAGGTGGTAGTGCAGAGCCTGCTTGAGGTTCTCTCTCTACCTCTCTCTCTGTCAGCTCTCTCCCAGCAATGACCTCCACCAAAGACGCTCTTCTACTAGGAAGAGCTCATTTTTCTGAGAATTTAGCCTACTTAGCTTTGTATTTTTAACCAACTGTTACATTACAGTGGATGTATCACTTTTTTTCTCTTTTTAGGATACTTTCTGAGGGGCAGAGAGAGAGGAGAGAATCCCAAAAAGTCTCCACACCCAGAGCAGAGAGCACACGGGCTTGATCCCAGGAACCATGAGATCATGACCTGAGCTGAAATTAAGAGTTGGTTGCTTATCCGACGGAGCCACCGAGGTGCCCCTGGAAGTGTTATTCTTAAATTTTCTGAGTCTCAAACAGTATAGTCCTCCCATTTCACTTTTTAAAATATCTGAAATTTGAAAAAAAAGCATAAATTTTATAATATTGAAATATTCTCATCTTATAAGAATACTTTTGGTAAAATTAGTGTCTTCCCATAGTTTAAAATTGTATGATTATAAAAGATCTCTAAGGAAATTCTGCAGATCTCAGTTTCCACCTCCTGGTCACCCCAGATACTCAGTCCTCTTCCCCAGAAGGAACCACTTTCTGATTTTTCAGTTGATTTTATGAACCATGCTTTTGTAGTCATGTCTAAGAAATCTTTACCTAAAGGAAGGTCAAACAAGTTCTCATATGTTTTATTTGAGTAGTTTTAGTGCTTTTATTTTAATTTCAGGTCTGCGATCCTTTAGAGTTAATTTTGTGTAGGGTGTGAGGTAAGGACCTAATTTTTTTGTTTGTTTGTTTGTTTTTGTACCCGGTTATCTCATTGTCCCCAAACCATTTGTTGTAAATATTAACCTTTCCCCTATTGAACTGTCTTGACAATATTGCTTATGAATTGATTATTTTTATAAATTGATCTTATATTCTTTAACTTCCTAAACCAGCTTATTAGTTCCAATATTTTTTTTAATTTGTGCAGAGTTACTACTGTTTTCTATATACAAGTTCATGTTTTCTGAAAATAGAATTTTTCTTTTTTTAAAGTTTATTTATTTATTTTGAGAGCGAGAAAGAGAGAGGGAGCAAGCAGAGGAGGGATAGATAGAGAGGTAGAGAGAGAATCTCAAACAGGCTCTGCCCTGCCAGCACAGAGCTGTGAGTTCATGCTCTGAGCCAAAACCAAGAGTTGGACATTTAACCAACTGAGCCACCCAGGTGCCCCTAGAATTTTACTTTAACTTTTCTTTTTAATTGGCATACCTTTAAATCTGTGTTCTTAATTGCACTTCCGTACAATTTGAATAGGAATAATGACAAAAAATGTCATTTACCATGACTTTAATTTTAGAGGAAGATTATTATTTTGGCCGTTTGCTATGATATTACCTGTGGGATTTTCTTTTGCTCGCTTGCTTTTTTTTTTTTTTTGCAGGAGCTCTTTAATAGGTTAAGGATGTTCCCTTGCATTTCCAGCTTTTATGTGTTTTTATAAGTGATAGGTATTGGCTTTTGTCAAATGATATTTCTGTATCTATCAAGATAATCATTTGGTTTGGGCCAGTATTTTACTAACATTGTGCATATGGTCTATCCTAAAGAGTATCCTATATGACCTTAAAAATAATATATTTTCAGTTTGGAGTTGTATATTTTATAAATATCGATAAGGCAAAGTTGGTTGGTAATGTTTTTCAACTCTAGTATCTTCACTGATTTTGCGCCTGCTTGTCGTATCAATTACCATTAGTAGAGTGTTGAAGTCTCTAAGATCAGTGGTGGACTTTTTTCTTTTTCTTTTACTTCTCTCAATTTTCACATCAGCTATTTGGGGATTCCATTGTTAGGTGCATAAGCATTTGTAATTTTTATATCTCCTTGATATATTGAATTTTTGAATTCATGAAATCGTACTATTTGACTAGTGGCGTGTCTCATCTGAAAGTATATTTTGTCTGAAATAAATACACTTATTGTAGTCTCTAATACTTAATATGTGGTTACTATGGTGTTTTTTTTCCTATCTCTTTACTTTTCACAGGTCTATGTCTTTCAATTTAAGTGTGTCTCTGATAGAGAAGCTAACTGTATCCTGCTTTTTAATTTAGCCTAATAAATTCCATCCTTCAAATGGAATTATTCCCTTCGCATTTAATGGAATTACTGATATTGTTGTATTTAAATCTGCCATTTGATTTTTTGTTTTCTATATTTCTCATATTTTTTGTCTTGATTTTTTAAGTGCTAGCTTTTCATTAAAATATGTTTTTAGTGGGGCGCCTGGGTGGCTCAGTTGGTTAAGCATCCGACTTCAGTTTAGGTCACGATCTCGCGGTCTGTGAGTTCCAGCCCTGTGTCAGGCTGATGGCTCAGAGCCTGGAGCCTGCTTCCCATTCTGTGTCTCCCTCTCTCTCTGCCCCGCCCCTGTTCATGCTCTCCCTCTGTCTCAAAAATAAATAAACGTTTAAAAAAATTTAAAAAATGCTTTTTTAAAAAAATATATGTTTTTAGTGTACTATTTAAATTCCTTTAACTCATCTCAATATACTTTGGGTTAATATTGACTTAATTCCAGCCAAATACCACATATAGCAGCTCTGTTCCAATATGGCTTCATTCTCTACCCTTTTGTGCTTTATCATCTGTATTACTTCTCTCTGTGTCTCTCTTTCTCACATCTATGTTGTTTTATGCATTTTTTTATTTTTTAAAGAAATTAATAGAAGAAAAAATAACATTTATGAAGTCATTCACATAATTATTTCTACTGTTCTTTAGTTCTTTCCATGGATTTAAATTACTCTCAGGTATTATTTCGTTTAAAATTGAAGGACTTTAATTGCTTTTTGTATTTTTTTTTTAATTATACTTTTTTAATTTTTTAAATTTTTTTTATTTTTGAGAGAGACAGAGACAGAATGCGAGTGGGCTAGGAGCAGAGAGAGAGGGAGACACAGAATCCGAAGTAGGCTCCAGGCTCCGAGCTGACAGCACAGAGCCTGACGCGGGGCTCAAACTCACAAGCTGTGAGATCATGACTGGAGCTGAAGTCGGACGCTCAACCAACTGAGCCACCCAGGAGCTCCAAGCTTTTTGTATTTCTTATAAGGAAGGTATCCTAATAATGAATTATTAGTTTTTGTCTATATGCACATGTCCTTTTTCACCTTTGCTTTTGAAAGGCATCTTCAATGAACATCGAATTCTTTGTAGATGGCTTCTTCTATTTTTTTTTTCTTTTTTGTTTTAGGGTTTTGGATGTGTTATTTTACTGTCTACTGGCATCCAATACTTCTGGTAAAAAGTATGTAGGTAAATGTATTGTTCTCATGTACTGAGGGTTCTTTTATTTTTCCTATTTGTTCTTCTTTTCTGTTTCCAAATTTTCTCTTTGGATTTCAGTAATTTATATGTCTAAAAGTTGATCTCTTAGTGTTTATCTTATTTGAGGTGCTTTTTGTTTTTAGCTTCTTCAGTCTAAGAATTGGAAGGTTTTCATCAAATCTAAGAAGTTTTTTTACCATTTTTTTTTCAAATACGTTTTAATTCCTTTCTCTCCTCTCCAATCAATACTTCTATTGCACGTATATGGGTTCCTTTGCCATTTTTCCATTGGTCTTTCATGTTCCGTTAATTTTTCTGCAATCTTTTTTTTCTCTTCTCTGTTCTTCATATTGAATAAGTTTTATTGTATTATCTTTAAATTCAGTATTGCCCCTTTTTTTGCCATTTCAAATCTTCTGGTAGAAAGTGCCTTTCTTAAATTTTAGTAATTTTATTTTAGTTTTCATGATTTTCTTTTTTTTAAGTTTATTTATTTAGTTTGAGAGAGAGAGAGAGAGAGAGGCAGGGAGGGACAGAGAGAGGGAGAGACGGAATCCCAAGCAGGCTTCACCCAGTCAGTGCAGACCACAACATGGGGCTCGAACTCACAAACCATAAGATTCATGACCTGAGCCAAGATTAAGAGCTGGATGCTTAACTGACTGAGTCGCCAAGCACCCCAAGTTTTCATGGTTTTCCATTTTAGAAATTTTGTTTTGTACTTTTTACAACTTATAACGCTCTGTGAATATTTTTCTCTTATTTAAATTTTGGATTTAATTTTTCCTTACACCTTCAGTTAGAGTTTTCTTTAATCCTTTGAATATATTAATACTAACTATTTTGCAGGATATTTTTCTGCTAAATCCAAAATCTGGTCCATTTAGAGTGAGCTTACATTCACTTTTTATTTCCTGAGTATGGATCACTTTTTCCTACATATTTACAGATCTCCTATTTTTGGCCAGGAACTGGGACTTTTAGCATAGTTAGTCTAGCAATTTAGGTTCTACTTTTTCTTCTGCAGGTATGCTTTTTTTTAAAATTTATTTTCCATATTGTGTCTGGACTAAAACTCTGGAATCTGTTTCCCTCATGCTGTGTAACTGCCATGTGCTTCTTTATGCTGTTGTTTGTAGCATTTTGTTCTGTCTTTCTCCTGCCTTTCTAGGGGGTTGTCCACATGTCTGTATGTCTTAGTGAATATCCAGTGATTAGAATGGAGTTTGCAAGGTGTCCACCCTCTCTCAGTTCTTTTTGATGTGAGTTGAGATGTCTACTTAACATGCAGCCAATTCTCCAATATAGCTTGGCTCTAACTTTATGTCAGGTTTGATCGTCTCCTCTGTGCAAATGCATCCTTTACCAGTTAGCCAGGTATGTGTGGAGAGTTTCTCTAATACTTTGAAGATGTTCTCATTTGTAAGATCTCCCCACTGAATTACTGGCTGTCTGCTACTTACCTCCACCAGGACCTCCATCTCAAGCTCACATTGTGTTTCCCAGTTTCTTACCATATTTGGTTCTATTATTAATAATGCTGCTGGGGGTAATTTTTTTCCATTTGTGGTAAGCCCACTCAGCTGCCTCTATCAACAAGGCTGCTGACTTTTATGGCTTTCTCCACTCTGGTAAAGACTATCATTTTCACCTATTTGGTCAGGGAGTGGGAAGACGGCAGGCTCACACAAGGAGGCTGAAGATACCTGAGGTTCTTAACCAAACTTGGGGACTTTTTCGTTAACAAATATGCCTGAATTCATTGTTGTCTAAAGTACTAAAATGTGTGTGTGTGTGTGTGTGTGTGTGTGTGTTTACAATTTTCCCAAATGTTATACTTTTGAGAAGAGAATGTTGACCTCTTTACTTCTCCTAAATGAATTCCCTCATTGTTTTTGCAAACATTTACTTATTGCATTTGTGTGTCAGACCCCAGTACCACAGGGATTTGGGAGCCCATGAGTATCTCTTTCCCATGTTGCTATTTTCTTGAAGTCTCAGATACGTAGGATATAGTTGTGCAGTTGGAATAAGTAGTGTGACTTTTATATGACAATGGAAAGAAACATTTATTTCTTGATCTGAGTAACCTTTTGCTCTCTGGTAAGATACTATACAATTTTACTTACGGTGAAAATATGCCAAATGTATAAAATAATCTATGAATAAATTTTCATTCTTTAATGGGTTTTAGAGATGATATTAATAACTTGATTATTATTAATTACTACTTTATAATTAATATTAATAATAGAATAATTAATTCCTCATCTGAATATTTTACAAATAAGTAAACTAAAACCTATAGTGATAGAACCAAATTTTCTGGTGCATACAGATAACTAAGTGAGCTGTTATAAGTTTCCATGATTCCTAAATTTCCTTTCAGTCTTTTTATTTGTCTAAAGTGAAAATATTTAATTTTCTTCTTTAACATTTAAGATAAGGACAATAAATCAATTATTTAATAAAGAATGCCTGAATACTATAACTATTCACATGTTTTGAGAAATTCTATTAAATTCTGATTTGTAAGAAGTACAATAGTAAAATATTAGTATATGCTAGAGAAAATGTCCTCCTTGTTTCTTTCTTCCTTACTTTTAAAAAAATATTTTTTCCGGGTCAAATAATGTTAACATTGATTATTTATTTAAATAAAAAAATTGAATGAGGGGCACCTGGGCTCAGTCAATTAAACATCCTACTCTTGATTTTTGGCTCAGATCATGATCTCACGGTTCATGGGATTGAGCCCTGAATCTGGTCGTGTGCCGACAGCACAGAGCCTGCTGGAGATTCTTTCTCTCCCTCGCTCTCTGCCCCTCCCCTGCTCCCTCTCTTTCTCAAAATAAATAAATCAACAAGAAAATCTTTAAAAAAAATTGAATGGACCAAAACAAAGCAATACTAGGTTCAAAGTTGGTATCTATAGCAAGGTAATACTTTTTGATGAGTATTTCTGAGTTTAAGTAAATATTTGTGTCTCTGTGTATAGCCATTTATCATTAAAATGCACTTTAATAATGTAAGAATTATTGCTAATAATGTTTATATTTTGTTGACCTTACATATAGGTATCTTTGATACATTTACAACACCTTAACAAATCAACAAACTTGTTCATATCCACAATGGGGAATGAAGATATTTAGTCAATTTGGGTTATGTAACTTCTGTAGATATACATGGCCAGATTCACTTCAAATTACATAGGCCCTGTCTGACTCCAGTGTGAATATTTTCAGAATTTCTTAAATGTCACCTTAAAAGCAAAATATCTGGTAACTGTCATGTGAATGGGGTCACCATGGAAACATTAACATTTATGTTGTTCAGTAGAAATGTCTAAATTGTGGCCTGGCAACTTGTGAAAAAGATTTCAGAGTGACAAAACATATGTTTCTTTATACGTGACGAAATCTAGGTTTGTTTTGCTATAGTATAAGAAACAAATGATAAAATATACCATAAAGTATGGTAGGAACTACTTTGTATCAGAGTCTTTTTGGATCTTATATCTAAATTGCAATTAAAATTCAAACTTCCCTAGCACTGTGATTGGTGGAGGGTTCTTCACTTATACTTTTATATAAATCCACACTTCAATGATTGTAAAAAGGGCATATAATTAGAAAAGCACACATCCAGCTTTCAATCTTAATTGAGATTTACACTAACTACCCAGACATTTTAATTACAGTGCCACCATTTACTTACTTGAATCAGTTAATTATAACTATCAAGAATTTTAACCAATCAAAAATTATTTTATATAAGTCTTAAATTGTTAAGAATATCTCAGTTTTCTCAAAGGACCCCTCATCATTTTGTGTATATTATACAAAGTAGCATAACAATGAGGAACATACTGGAATGGTTTTATTCAACCTCCATGCTTTATAGAGGCTAAAAAAAAATAAAACTATATTTCATTAATGCCCTTGCTGATAAGGTTTTGGATATGAATTACTGTCTACCAATTAGACTCATTTAGAGATTTAGAAGGCAGAAGAGGAACGATGATCATTCTCTGATTGTTCATAGTTGTCACTGTCTCTCAAATTCATGGATTTTCATCAGCAGTTTCTAATGTTCATTCTAGATAAGGTTCATATCCTGGTTTTTATGAAATAGTATCTATAGAGATAACATCTTCAAATAAGTCATGAAGCCAAGGATTGTAACTTTGAATGAACCTTCTCTAGTCTATCCGTGTTAGGAGGCTACTTTGGCATAAGATCTGAGAAATAGCTTCCTGGAGTTCCGGGAATAATTCTAAGGTACACGGGCTAGAACATGATTTTCCAACTTTCAACAGTTTTATAAGCTCTATACCCTCTTTATTAAATTTATTTCTGATTGAGTCACTTATCAGATTTTTTACATCCTCTTCCAAATTCAGATTAACGCTATCTATCTGTAAAATATTAATTTAACTATACCTTAATGAAAATGCAAAATATAAAAACAAAACTATCTTTAGAGTTGATAGTTTGACGATAATATTGGTATAAAAATTAGTATGCTTCTATCTTGGAAAATGTGTTTTTATCTAAACTCTTTATGTAAAGATAAATTTCAGTGGCCTGTATTTCCTGGTAAAAATGTTTCATACTGCAGGTATAGGCATTTTCACATGCTTACCACCAGGAAGAAATCTTTACAGTTGAAACACAGCAAGTAAGTAGCCTTTCGAATTGCACTTACAGTGTCTTCAGAGGAGAACATTATACAACAAACACATTTTAACTGTCCCTGCATTACTTATATCATGATGTTTAGGAAAATAAAAAATTCAACCTTTTAATTCTAAATGTCTGTCTACTCATCTATGATCGATCCTTTTTGTCACACAGCGACTGTATAAAAGCATATTCATTTGTAAATCAGTATGTAATCTAAATAATATATTGATTTTGAAAATTATATTTAAGAAAGATGTAAGCTTTAATAGAAAAAAAAGTACAATAATTTTCCATCCTTTAGATGATCATCTATACACTGTGGATGTAGAATTTTGTTTTCTAGAATTATCTTACATTCAGGTCTCCATACTTTCAAGGGCATCCATGTTTTCTCCTTTATTCATATATCAGGTATTAAAGAAATGACTGTTTAAGTTACCTTTCTTCTCAACGCTATGCTTAACCAGGACTGCAATGATGATCTTCACAATTTTTCTGTGATAGAATCTTTTATGTTTCTTGTTAATGTATCTGACTGCCCACTAAAATGACTGCCATCCTTTGGATAACTTCTGAGGTTTCCTCCATTTCCTGCCTCAAACTATATACAATTAGAATTTTAGGTTTGAATTTCTTTACAGATTGTATCTGCTGCTTAATTTCTGCAGGCCTTCCCAAATAGCACACCGACAACAAATACTGGGATTTGTTCTTTAAGACCAAATGCACCATTTTAGTTTTCTACTTAGTGTATGTCAATAAAGTTGAATAGAATTTTCTTGCAAAAAAAAGGAAATAAAGAGTGGCACTGTGGATTAGAAGAGCATGGGTAGTGCATGGGATACATGATGGACTTTATCTTTTGACAGTAACATGAGTACATCTGGCATCTCTCATGTTCTAGCGTGAATTCGTTTAATAATGCAGCTTCCTTTTAAAAAGTGAACTGACATATTGTGTTTCCTTAGAAATTTTGAACATTAGGGGCGCCTGGGTGGCGCAGTCGGTTAAGCGTCCGACTTCAGCTCAGGTCACGATCTCGCGGTCGGTGAGCCCGCGTTGGGCTCTGGGCTGATGGCTCAGAGCCTGGAGCCTGCTTCCGATTCTGTGTCTCCCTCTCTCTCTGCCCCTCCCCCGTTCATGCTCTGTCTCTCTCTGTCCCAAAAATAAATAAACGTTAAAAAAATTTTTTAAAAAAAAAGAAATTTTGAACATTAGACAAGTGGGTAACATATTTTGAAAAATTCTGGCGATGCTCTTAGGTTAGTCGTTTGCAACTACCTTCAGACTTAAGCAAAATACAATAAAGTTCCAGTATCTCATGAATATGGAGTCATAACATAGCATATATATTACTAATTATGTGAATTTTTTGTTTACCATTTGTAAAAATGGCTTATTTTTATCATTCATTATGAAATAAATATAGGCATGGATATATGGATGACTATATCTATATACTATATAATATTTATTTCCTATAAATAAATACGAGAGTAGAATTTTTATCTTATTTAGCATACTTTATGCAAAGTTCATTGTAGCATCATCCCATACATACATGATGTATAAATAAATGGTAGATGTTGGTACCTTCTATGGACATTTTTCTAAATTCTGTGTATGTAATATGAGCAAAATAGGTAGTCCCTGGTCCCACATACACACACAAAAAAGTTGAATCGACTAAGGGTAGACTTTCTATTAAGATAGAAATCCTCTTTTTTTGTAATTTCCCCATAAATTGTAAAGTACAAAATTGTATTTGATAGTGATGCTACTGAGAAAAAAATGGAGCAAAGTGGATCAAACAAACAAACAAACAAAAATTCAATATATTGGACAATAGGCAAAGACAGAGTAATCCCTCAGAAAAGGAAACTAACATGGTGAGTCTACTATTATATGACCCAACAGCCTTGACAGAGTTTCTAAACTAGGGAAAGAAAGTAACACGGACTGAGTTGGGGAGAACAAGATGCTAGATTGAGAAGAAAAGTCGGCTAGCATTCATAAAACAAAATATTAGATAGGAGAAAACTGCCTGTCCTTCTGATCCAACAGCTATAGATCCTATAGGCAGAACTTTCCAGTGACCCACTCCTTGGGTTTGATTAGTTTGCTAGAGCAGCTCACAGAACTCAGAGAAACAGTTTACTCACCAGAGTACAAGTTTATTATGAAAGGATATAACTCAGCAACAGCCAGGTGGAAGAGATATATAGGGAAAGGTGTGGTGAAAGGGTGTAAAGCTTTCATGCTTTCTCCCAACAAAATCTCCATACTTTCTACAACCTGGGAGTTCTCCAAATCCTGCACCTTGGGGATTTTGGTGGAAGGTTCATGACATGGGAGTGGTTGATTAAATTATTGGTCAGTGGCAACTCATTCGACCAGCAGCCCTTCTCCCATCCCTGGAGGTAGGGGGGTGGGACTATAAATTTCAACCCTCTGATTACATGGTTGGTTCCCCTGATGTCCAGTCCTCAGATGGTCCAAAGCCATCTCATTAACTTAACGAAAAGATACATTTGCTGCTCTCATCTCTTAGAAAATTTCTAGTGTTTTAGGAGCTCTGTGCCAGAAATGGGAAGGAGGACCAAATACATACTCCTTGTTAGAAATTACAGTATCACAAGAATGTTGTCTTAGTCCGTTTCAGTTGGCTATAACAAAAATACCACAAACTGGGGAGCTTATAAACAATATACATATATTTCTCACAGTGCTGGAGGCTGACAAATCCAAGAACAAGGTGCTGGGCAGATCAGGTATCTGGTAAGAGCTCGCTTCCTAGTTCACAGACAGCAGTCACTTTGCTCTAACCTCACATGATGGAAGAGTCCAGGGATCTCTCTGGGGTCTCTTTTATAGTCCCATTCATTAAGGTTCCATTCTCATGACTGAATGAACTCCCAAAGCCCCACCTCCAAATACCATCACTACGAAGATTAGGTTTCAACAATGAATTTTTGAGGGCACACAAATATTCAGTCTGTAGCATAGGTCTACAAATAGTCATTCATGTATAGACAACTGATTTTTGAAACATAATTGAAGGCAATTTAGTGAAGAAAGAACAGTCTTTCCAACAAGAATTGCCAGAACAAAGATATATTCATATACAAAAAATAAACTTGTATCCAAACTTGTGCCATACGCAAAAATTAACTAAAAATGAATTCTAGGCCTAAACTGAAACAAGGCAAAACAAAATAAAACAAAACTTTCAGAAGTATTCATAAGAGATAATTTTTGTGACCTTGGGTTAGACAAATAATTTTTGGATACAACTAAAGCATAATCTAGGGCACCTGGGTGGCTCAGTCAGTTAAGCATCCGACTTTGGCCCAGGTCATGATCTCACAGTTTGTGAGTTCGAGCCCTGCGTCAGGCTCTGTGCTGACATCTCGGAGCCTGGATCCTACTTCTGATTCTGTGTCTCCCTCTCTCTCTCTGCCCCTCCCAGCTCATGCTCTCACTCTGTCTCTGTCAAAAATAAGTAAACTTTAAAAAAATTTAAAGAAAAAAGCATAATCCATAGAATTATAATCTGGAAGTCATGAAAGTAAAAACTGACAATAACGATAACAATGACTTCTGTTCTTTCAAAGACAGTCTTAGGAAAATAAAAAGATAAAGCACAGACTGGAATATATATTTTAAAATTCATATCCGATAAAGGGCTTATATTCAGAATATGTAAAGAACCTCAACAGTCAATAATAAAACAAGCCCATATAGAATGGGCAAACTGTTTGAACAAGTAATTCACTAAAGAGGATATGCAAGTGACAAGTATGTGGAAAGATATGGAACATTTTTAGTCCGTGAGGACACACACATAACAATCAGAAGGAGAAACCAGTATTTGCTTATTAGAATGGCTAACATTACATTCTAAAATATCTTGAGATAGTGGACCCTATGAAACTCTCAGGCATCTCTAGGGGAAAAGTGAAATGATACAACCACCGTGGAAAACAGGCTGTCAGCCTCTTAAAAAGGTAAACATACACTTACCATGTTTAGTAGACATTCCATTCCTAGGCATTTATCTAAGGAAAAAAAAAAATACAGGAATGCTTATAGGAGCTATAAATTGTTATAAACAAACTCAAATCCAGATGCAAATATTCGTTAACAGGTAAATGGATGACAACTGCCGTCTCCCCATAAAATGGAATGTTATGCAGCAATACAAGTCAATGTGCACAAAAATATAGACAAATGTCAAAATAAGTACATATAGGGAGAGAAGCTAGACAAAAAACATACACAGTGTCTATAATTCAATTCTATGAACTACTAGAAAATTCTGTGTAATCTATACTGATGGAAAGCAGCTCAGTGGTTACCTTGTTGGGAGTCCAGAATGAGCAGGAGAAAAGGATAAATAGGTTCCAGGAAGCTTTGGGAGATGATAGAAAAGTTTTGCTTCCTTTTTTGTAATAATGGATTCTGGGTGAGTGTGTGTGTGTGTGTGTGTGTGTGTGTGTGTGTGTGTGTAGGCAGGCACTTTATAAAGGTAATCCCATTTAACACCTGACCTCCCCCCCAAGAAATCTTTAAGTGGCATCATGACACTCTATTTAATGACAAAGAAACAAACTCAGAAAGGTCATAGTTGCAAGGTGTTGAATTCAATTTTACACTTCAAAATCAGTAGTTTTACACTTTAAATATGTGCAGTTCATTGCATGTTGATTATGCTTCAATAAAAGTTGAAAATGATATGTGAAAAAACTAGATGTTCCACATGATCAGAGGACAAGAAATATATTAGTTGAAAGGCTAAGGCAGATTTAGGCTTAGACATAAACGTGAATATACAATAGACAAGCAAAGTGGGTCAAACATAACATGCAGAAAAGGCAAAGAAAGTTGTCTGAGAGTCTGGTGGTGAGGACTGGTTTGTTGTTTTTGACTGTGTGTTTCTGATTAGCCAGTATTCCTTTTAATTTTTTTTAAGTTTATTTGAGAGAGAGGGAGGGAGGGAAGGAGAGAGAGAGAGAGAGAGAGAGAGAGAGAGAGACAGAGAGAGAGAGAGAGCAAGCGCAGGAGTGGGTAGAGAGAGAGGGAGAGAGAATCCTAAGCAGTTTTCCCACTGTCAGCCCAGAGCCCACTGAGGGGCTCCAGCTCACGAACCCATGAGGTCATGTGACCTGAGCCAAAATCAAGTCCTGCACTCAACCGACTCACCCACCCATTATTCTTTTGATTGGTCCATGCCTATGCAGTTACATATGCTTAATACTTTCTCTATCAGTCCCACTTCAGGAAGTACTTTCTTGAAAGGCTTACACCAAGAATGTATGTAGGATTTCAGTAACCAAAACAAATTCATTTACTTAATCAAGTGTTTATGGGATATCCATATGGCTAAGGCACATGTGACTTAAAAACTTGGCGAAGTGTGTCCCACATGCTTTCTTTCATCAGATCATTTGGAGGTTACTATAGAACAGCATGGAATATAAGATATGAGCCTCTAGACAAAGGGCTGGAGGAGCATGTTCTTAAGTTACTTAAAAACTTAAGAATTTTTGGATGTCTAATCTTTCCACCACTGTAATTAATCAAGTTTGGAGAAACCTGTGCATCCCTACACAGCGGAATTGGAGAATTTAAGACTTGCATCACATTCTTGCATACCCCTTTGGAGAGTGACTATGCCTTAGGAGATACATTGCTATGATAGCAAAACACATTTTGGGCTAAAAATCCTTTGTTTTCAAGTGCATTGACGATATGCCTCAAGCTGTTCTATAATTGCATTATTTCAGGATTGTTTTTCACTGATGTGACCGAATCTTTCCAAAGTAATGCTTAATAGAAAGTTGAAAAGTGTGGTACCTGTGTAATAGATAGGTTACAAGTAATTACCAGAATGAGTCACCATTCCTGATGGTGAGGGGCATTGATTTTTAGTCCTTTAAGGATGTATTTTGCTCCTTTTAGTATCTGAAAAACTTAAATAAAGAAATGATGGCATTTAATCATAGACCTTTGAGGCAATGACATGGGATAAATGAGTTCTGCATATTTCTTTCAAAATATATTTGAAAAACATGGGGCTGGAGACAAACCCATGACAGCTTTTAAACTATACCAAACAGGGAATACTATTTTAGGGTATAAATTCTTTATATAATTGTTAAACTGTAGATAGATGTGTAGATAGGTCAGTGTTAAAAATAAGAGCGAGTTACACACACAGCCATTTTAACCTGTTAACTAATGTTTCATTAAATTTTGCAACTACTTTCAAATGAATGATAAAGCCAAGAAACCCATTCCACAGAATCAAAATAGGCTACTTTCACTGCCTGGCCTCTAGTTTTGTTCCTTAAACTATGTCTCCTTCTGGTGTAAATAGTCATTATGATGACAATATGTCTAGACAAAGACACAGACACAGGTGATGAGCATGTTCTCTAGTTGATGGAAAATTATGATTGAATAGACTTACTATGTTTTCCAATTAGTATATTTAAGGTTGCATTTAACATTTTATATAAACAACTTGAAATAGTTTTCTTTTTTCTTTTACACTTTACTCAAAGGAGCAGTGTGTGTGTGTGTGTGTGTGTGTGTGTGTGTGTGTGCACTGTTGACATAGATATTTATCAATTAGGTAATCAGTGAATGCTAAAGTGCTTATCCTTTATACACTCCTTAGTAGCATCTCTTTGAAGACAGGTCTTCATTTAATTAACAAATGTGTATCACACAGCCCTAGATGCCAGGCATTATGTTAGCCACTGGAATATTGACAAATATATTGACAAATAAAGACAATGTCTCCTTCCCAAAGGCACTCACTGCAAGTGTTCTGTGGTGATTTAAAAAAAAGAAAGAAAGAAAGGGGCACCTGGGTGGCTCAGTGGATTAAGTGACCGACTCTTGGTTTCCGCTCAGGTCGTGACCTCGCGGTTCCTGGGATTGAGCCCCACATGGGGCTCTGCGCTCACAGCGTGGAACCCCCTTGGGATTAATTTTCTCACCCCCTCTTCTACTTCTCCCCTGCGCATGCTCTCTCTCTCAAAATAAATAAATAAACATAAAAAAGAAAAGACAAGAAAGAACATCATTTTAAAATAAGTCTTTCCTAATTCACTTGAGGGTCAGTGTTGGTGATTCCATGGAAGAAATGGGGGCAAGAATAGTACATATCCATCGTCATCCATGCAATCACTAGTCATGATACATTCCTCTCCTTGATCGTACTCATAAATGCTTTACTGTTTCCTGCCTCTAGGAACTTGTGAAACTTTCTGTCTTCAATTTCCTTTTTTTGAGAAATAGGGTTAGTAAAACAACGCATATAAAAGGTGGTTGCAAAGATTAAATAAGATAATTGATGCAAAGCACTTAGAATCATGCCTGGTGCATGTATCAGTAAATGTCACATCTTTTTGTTATTGAATATTAAGCAAAATATCATTTTTCAATGTTGATAATTCCACTGGAGATGAAAACAATATCGGATACTGAATACTATTTTTTATATTTATAAACAAAACCCAAATAAATATGGTAAATATCCAAAGGCCTCATTACAGTCTTGCCTATTTGATAGCATTTTTATTCCTCTGATGATTGGAACTGCACATCATAAAATTCGCTTTTCAATTGTGCAATAATTTTCAATGCCACCACACTTTCTTCTCCTATGTCTTACTGTTTCTCTTTCTGCCAGTTCTGTTTTCCCAACTGAATTTCAGTTACTTCAAGGCAGCGAATGGTCTTATCCTTTTTTTTCTCCTAATAGAAATAGATCTATGAACTAATGAAATATTTCTAGGTTTTATTTCAAATAATTTTAACTGTAAAGATTGCTTGAAAGGAACTATATATCAAGAAAAAAACATTGGCATTTAAAGGAGTTATTTATCTTCGATTCAATATGAAAAACAATTGAAAAATGTTGATTGTATGAGTTATGGCATTTTATTTTCACAATGTCCTTAAGACCGCTACTCTTTCCTAAATTTTACATACAAGGAGCTTGAGGTTCATGGAGGTGAAGCACAATGTAGCACAGCAGCATAAGAACACAGGACCAAAAAAAATTTGTGTCACTTCAGAGCTTAAAATGTCAATTAAAAATACCTCAAAGAATGTATCACTGATTTTATTAATTTCCACGTCTCCATTTCCTTAAGCCTTCCTTTTTTTTAAATTTCAAGACATATTCTGGATATAAACACTGAGAATCATATTCAAATTGTATAGAAAGAAACAATGGAACATTTATACTCTTTCTGTATTTTTAATGAAATAGCCTTCCTTCCACTCCTGTTTGAGAAAAATGTCTATGTTAAGTACCTTTATGATTTTATCAGGAAAAGACTGATCCAAACTAACAGGCAAATAAATGTTTCTGAAGTTTTAACTGCCACATGGAGAAACCTTGTTTATAGAATGATTCCACGCTCTGAGAAAGACAAACACCTAGATGAAAGGAGAAATTTGACTACATGTTTTTTCTTTCTCTTTTTAACCCCTGGTTGAGGCAAACAGACAAACACCTTATACAGCATTTAATATATATTCATACCTAGACCATTGTAAAAAGTATCTTAGTAAGTTATTTTTGTATACATTAAGACCCTTGACTAAAAACCTTCTGTAGGCTTAGAGATAGAAATATTTGTTACTTATAATTACATCCCCAGTGACTCGCCTTATTTCTGACAGGAATCAATGCTTGGTAAATGAATGAATGAATGCAAATATATTAAACTATTAGTAGGCATGCTTAATTATTATTATAACATTAGTAGAATTATCGTTCAGAAGAGATTTCTCTTAAGATTTCCTTTCTAAAAATAAGTACTATATGCCACATTTAGCATCATATGTGCCTTGTAAATTAGCATGACTGTGTTTTAGTTTAAAATTGCATATATGTGTCAAGAATATGAGACATATATATTATCCATTATGTATTCTACATTTTAAATATCTACTTCAAAAAATCATATAGACTGAGGAAAAAAAGGGGAAATGGGGAGGGATAAAGTAACGGAAAATTACTGGTCAAATGTGGTCTCTTAAGAATACATTAGAGAACACTATTAATTATCATTATGACTTTTTAGAATAAACAGATTACGAAGAGAAACTTAAAACAGCTTTTTAACAGTTACGCTTTAAAGAACTATATTCTATTGGTTTATGTTATTTAATTTTGCTTATGCTGAAAAATAATTTTAACCTATAAATTGAAAATAATAGCCCTCGTCACCCAATTGAATTGAGAAAATTGTAGTGATAAAATAGGTCACTGACATTTTCAGTAAACATAATTATATGAGTAATTGAAAAATGCTCTATTTTGAAAGATGAAATTTTAATGTTAGAATATATAGCATGGTTGGAGGCTACAACATGTTTTAGAATATAAATGTGTTTTATAAAAATTAACATAGCATGCAGCTTTATTATCACCTTTATTCATTAATTTAAAGCTCGCTTTATGCCTGGTTATATCACCTCATTTGCATTTGCATTTAAATGCATCATATATATATATATATATATATATATATATATATATATATATATTTCTAGGAGAAAAAGATAGGCTTAATTATATTTATGTGACCCTAATATAAGTATATTACACAAATATTTTTTATTAAACCTTTTTTTCCTCCAAAGATATTTTTATAGAATGTATATATATACAATATATTATATACATACATAATACATATATATTATTTTATTCTGTATGTTCAGAAAATAACAGTGATCCTTTTCACTCAACTTTCTTATTAAAATATAAGTGACAGGGGCGCCTGGGTGGCGCAGTCGGTTGAGCTTCCGACTTCAGCCAGGTCACGATCTCGCGGTCCGTGGGTTCGAGCCCCGCGTCGGGCTCTGGGCTGATGGCTCAGAGCCTGGAGCCTGTTTCCGATTCTGTGTCTCCCTCTCTCTCTCTGCCCCTCCCCTGTTCATGCTCTGTCTCTCTCTGTCCCAAAAATAAATAAATGTTGAAAAAAAAATTTAAAAAAAAATAAAATAAAATATAAGTGACATAATTAAAATGTAGTCATCACTTAAATAAGAAAGGTAACATGGCGCTGTGCTTATAAAACAGGTTCTGAAGACAGTTTCTCCAGATTCAAATTCTATCTCCTCCTAGTGATCATTGACCTGATGTAGAGTAATTTTCATAAGAATCATCTTAATGTGTAAAGTGGCAGTAACAATATCCCTTGGAAAATATTGGTTGGAGTAAATGAGATGAAGAATACAAGATCAAAGAAATAGTTTTCATTGCTGATATATACTTATAAAAATTGGAGATACATTCTTCCTTTTTGGGGGGGGCGGGTGGAGGTGGATTTCAAATGCTGTGACAGGACTTTTGTTCCTGGGGAGGTGAAGTAGATTCACTTCTCCTATTCCTTCCACTAAGTAAATTTACAACATTGGCCATTATATATAAAATAAATATAAGAAAATGCTAGGGGCGTCTGGGTGGCTCAGTCGGTTAAGTGTCCGACTTCAGCTCAGGTCATGATCTTGTGGTCTGTAAGTTCGAGCCCCATGTCAGGCTCTGTGCTAACAGCTCAGAGCCTGGAGCCTGCTTCGGATTCTGTGTCTCCCTCTCTCTCTGACCCTTCCCAGTTCTCTGTCTCTCTCAAAAAAAAAAAAAAAAATTAAATTAAATAAATTTAAAAATTAAAAAAAAAAGGGAAAATGCTGCATTGTGGAATGAAGACAGACCGTATCCTTTGTGAATACATGTAAAAATCATTAACAACATATTAACAAAGAAAATTCGGTAATATATAAAAATAATTATACACCATAACCAAGTAGGGTTTATTCCAGATGTGCAATGCTGGGTCAATATTTTAAAACCAATCAATTTAATCCAAAAGAAGAATCAGGTGATCTGATTTATCAATGTAGAAAAAAAGCACTTGACAAAATTCAACACTCAATGTGGGAAAAAATATTTGCAAACCACATAGCTGACAAAATACTAATATCTGGAATACTAATATCTGGAATATTGTTAACCCTCAACAATAAAAGTGCCATTAGAAAATAATGATTGTACCTAAAGAGACATTTTAACAAATATGTACACATGGTTAAAAACACATACAAGCATAATTTACGACTAGGAGAATACAATTAAAACCTCAATGAGATATACTACACGCTCATCGGAATGGCTGAAATTATAAATAAATAAATAAATAAATAAATAAATAAATAAATAAAGTGACAACATCAATCTGTCCAGACACTTGAAGGGAATCTGCAAAGGAGAGAGGTATCTGTTAAATAAGGAAGCAAATCAGAAAAATGTGGAGGTATTGAGCCAAGCGAGTAAGTTGTATCAAAGAAGGAGATCAATGGACTATGCTGATGAGACGAATCAATCAAGATGAAGACTGAAATGAAGGGTTGGGTTTGATGGCATTGGACTTAACGCTGACATCCTCAAAGCAGTTGTGGTAGAATAGTGGGTACGGCAGATATACCAGCACCAGAAGGACAGAGCCAGTAGGAGATAGAGAGGAAGGAACTAACTGCAAGGTATCTGTGTATCCAATTGGAGGGGCTCGCTAGGCAAATGTGAAGTCCATAGGGCCTGCTGTGAAGACGAGCAGGCTGTAGCCTCCTTGCAGGAGCTGAAGCTGGAGTCCACGGGCAGAATTTCTTCTTTTCCTGGGAAGTCTCAGTTCTCGTCTTAAGGTCTTTCAACCGATTAAATGAGGCCCATCCTGGTAACCTAGGATAATCTCCTTTACCTACAGTCAACACAAATCACATCTACAAAATACCTTCACAGCAGCATCTAAATTAGTGTTCACCTGAATAATTAGAGACTATATCCTAGTGAAGTTGACACTTAAAACTCGGCCATTAGAAGGGATCTGAAATGCACATAGAACAAAATGGAAGGGGAGTTGAAGCTATCAAATAAATCAATTCAACAGCTCTTACAACAAAGAGGATACGTGTCAGTAGCAGCATATTTTAATGCTGCTGGAAATGATCCATTGGAGACAAAGATGAGAATATAAGTTTAAGAAGGTAGGACTGGTACAGCAATATTCTTAGATATTTAACCGGAGATTGAAACCTGAGCATAAATTAAAGTGTTGGCCTGAGACAGCAGAAGGAAAGCGTACTTCTCCTTACAGCAGTGGACGCAGTCTTTGGGTTAAGATGTTTGTGGTCATTCAGTAGCAAAGGTGGTGGAAATACGTGTAAGTTCTCCTGTTTTCAGGAAACCAGTACATAAGAACATCAGTGGAAAATGAGTGTGGAAGAGTCTCTGACCCTAAAGTTGTGAGTAGAGATGAGGCATGAAATAGCCAGCTGGAGGGTTGGGGATATTAAAGGACTCGGGAAGTGAAGCAAAAGACGTCCTCTTAGGGCTCAGGGTTATGATTTTCCGGTGAGGCTGGTCATTGTGGCTCTGTAGTTTTCTCTAGACCTGCCTAGCCGCATGCTTCATGCTGATCAGGCATACAGTTCAATTTAAGTTGCTATCTAGCAAGTGGAGAAGGAGAGAGCGGAGAGTGGGGAGCAAAGCTGTGGTGGCAAGCAGCGGAATTGAAGCTGCTAAACAGGAAAGTAAGAACATACGTGGAAAGAGGGAGAATGGAAACACTGCGATACAAAGGGAGACTTGGGTTTTTAGAGTACAGATACTAGAGACACTAGATGGAAATAGGAGTTAGTACATCAAAGTGTGAGATACCTGAGGATGAATTGATGGAGAGATTGCTGTTACTAGAAATCACCTGGTCTAGGAGGTACCCTGGGAGTAAGGCATGAACACACGGCGGATTCCAGGACCATTTGAGAAGCAGGAATGAAAGAACCAGGGATAGACGTGATATGTCCATTGACATCATGAATGAATGAAGACAGAAGGTGATCAACAAATAATTCTTGATTTAGTGAAAAAATAAATGCATGAATGGATCTGAAAAAAGTATGAATACTAGCCACTCAATTAATTGCTTGTGGCAAACAATCAATTATAAAAAGAAAATTAATGACCAACTTCAAAGATTGGGAAATCTTTCACAGAGAATACATAAGGTCATAGTTCCGTAAGAAGGAAGAGTTTAAGTAGGACAAGAGGTCAAGAAAATCCCATTCGAGAGCATGTACACAGAGAACAGCAGTCAGCTTGGCAACTTGGAGGGCGGAAGGAAGCTCTATTTGCCTAGGTAAAGTAAGCAGGGAGCAAAGTAAAGATGTCTAATCTCTCTTTGGTTATTTCCTCAGGTTTATAATTTGCTGCATACAGATCCTGTACCGATTTTGTTAGATCTATATCTAAGAATTTAATTGCTTTTTGATGCTGTTGTAAAAACTTTTTGTGTTGATTTGGTGTAGCTTTGATTTTCTATGCTTGCCTCCAAACTTGCTTCTGAAATTGAAGTTTCGTTCTCTTGATTGGACCCAAAGAGCGCATTCATTCATAACAAGGCAAAAATGAGTAATGTTTTCAGTGAAATTAAGTCAGATTGACCAGTAAGAATTTCCATTTGTTCTAGGGATTACTGAAGGACTGGCAATATAGGGGGATTAATAATACTTAATGTGTACTTAATATTTAATGTGAAAAAAAGGTCAGATTTAAATAGACTCTCAGATACATATCTAATAGTCCCATATGCCTTCTACCTACATTGCTATTGACAAGTTCTTTCTTCAACTTCCATAAGCATTTTCAAATCAGTAATAATATTGTGAGTTAGGAAACATAACAATATGTAAAAAGTTAAAACCAAATTGTCTCAGATATTTTCATCTATTGCTTTCATTTAAAAAAATTTTTTTTCAACGTTTATTTATTTTTGGGACAGAGAGAGACAGAGCATGAACGGGGGAGGGGCAGAGAGAGAGGGAGACACAGAATCAGAAACAGGCTCCAGGCTCTGAGCCATCAGCCCAGAGCCCGACGCGGGGCTCGAACTCACGGACCAAGAGATCGTGACCTGGCTGAAGCCGGACGCTTAACCGACTGCGCCACCCAGGCGCCCCATATTGCTTTCATTTTTAAAAGACACATAGTTTTGAGCAAAGTGCCACCAACCATTACAAAAAAAAATTCTTCTCTGAAATTGTTTGATTTAAGGTTTCAATTATTATCTTTGGAGAAAACCTATGCAGTGACCGCATGTAGAAAAATTTAAGTATGTAATGAATTAGAGAAGCATTTACGTTTTACTTCCTTAAAATTCCAAAGGAGGGACGCCTGGGTGGCTCAGTCAGTTAAGGGTCCAACTTCGGCTCAGGTCATGATCTCACTGTCTGTGAGTTCGAGCCCCGCATCGGGCTCTGTGCTGACAGCTCAGAGCCCGGAGCCTGCTTCAGGTTCTGTGTCTCCTTCTATCTCTGTCCTTCCTCTGCTTGTGCTCTGTCTCTCTGTCTCTCAAAAATAAATAAATGTAAAAAATTTTTTTTAATTCCAAAGGAAAATTTAAAATACATTTTTTAATAAAAATGTAAATCTGATGATTTTCCTCTTTTAATTTAGGCCCGAGTAACAAACAAGATGAGTTTAGTCTGCGGGTAACCTTAAAGGATAACTTTTATCCAAAATTAAACTTGAAGGAAAGCTTTGAATTCATTTGACAGTCATTCATGATCTTATTTTCCTACTGTTTTTCCAGTTATATGTGTTTCATTTAGTTCTTTCCCCTCAATTCTCAGTCATTTCTGATTCATCCTTGGCTGGTATTACAAATAAAATTTACCTAGTTAAATACACAGACATTCAGAGCAGAATTTGATGTGATATTTCACAAGTAGCCGAACCAAAAGAAAAGATAATAAAAGAGACTCATTTTAAAATAAAATTATAACTTAGAAACTTTCCGAAAGCATCTTTATCTAATTCTCATTCAACGATCCAAATCTTTAAGTTCTCATCGACACAGAAGTATATTTAAACATACTATTAGCTCAATCAACAAGTATAAGGCTGGTTGGTTCCTCTAATGTAGGAAGAGTTGATGTACCAGTTTATGAGTAATTTAATCTTGAAAACTCTTTTAAAATTCAATGGTAAAGAATGCTATCTATTCAAAAGAAATATTGCTGCAATTTAAAAAGTTTGCAGGAAAATAGGAAATAATGCAAGTAAGGAAAAGTTTCTTATCCTAATTGAACATGCTTAAATCCCAATGGTAAACACTGGAAACATTCAACAGAAGTAATACTATCCAAAAACCCTGCATAGAAATACACAGTAAGGCAAACAAGAAAAAGGTCCTTACGCTATTTGTTTAAAAGCATTTTATAATATACACCATGTCTACATTTTATGGAGGACAAAAAATACTTTTTAAAAAGCAATTATCCAATACTGTGAACAATGTGTATGTAAAATAATTATTAGAATCTATTTTTGTAATGCTAGAAAGCATTTTGGGTTTTCATTTGTTATATAGTTTGGTCATCTCATAAGGACAGACACACACATTTACTCACTTGTGTAAATTAAACTTAGAATTATCTGGCTTTTGCGTGTGTGTGTGTGTGTGTGTGTGTGTGTGTGTGTTGGTGATATTTGCATGGAAACTTACTCATTCTTGTTAAAAAGGCATTTGGAAGAAAATCATCATGCATGAATATTGACTAAGTCCTAGGAACTATGATAGATGTCTTTTAAAACTGAATATAATATTCTCCTCTCTATTTTGCTCCTCAAAACTATGTTTGTAGCCAACCGCTTTGTTGAAGGGATTATAACACAGGGACACTCAGAATCTGCAGTTAAGTATAAAACGAGGCAAAAATTCTCTGAAGAACAATTTTGTTTTATATATTTTATATATACCTAGCAAGTCAACAACAACAAAATCAGCCTAATGAAACAACATTGGATCAATGTGAAAATTTAGATCTACGAATCTCTCTTCTAGAGAAACATACAAAAATTCAAGGCCACATATATGGATGAGACAAATACACTGGGATCATTTTATGTATCTATCAAATTGATTCATCTTTAGTTAGTAAAGACTGAAAAACAGGCCATTTCCTCGCTCTAGTTTTTGGTAGAACGTTGTTTCTTACCTACTGTATGTTAGGGGCAGAAGGGTTATCTTCTCGTTTACTTATTGACTTCAAGTGCCTGAGAAGTGTCTGGCGCACAGTAGGCCCTTAACAGATCATTGCTAAGCTGAATGAATGAACTATGTAGACGTGTTTATTCAATACTAGGTGAGGAAGAAAAGGGCATGTTACAAAGTAACATTTGCTTCCAAAGCCACTTTGATTTTACATGCACATTATGTATTACATGGGTTTTTTAAAATTTTTTTTTTCAACGTTTATTTATTTTTGGGACAGAGAGAGACAGAGCATGAACGGGGGAGGGACAGAGAGAGAGGGAGACACAGAATCGGAAACAGGCTCCAGGCTCTGAGCCATCAGCCCAGAGCCCGACGCGGGGCTCGAACTCACAGACCGCGAGATCGTGACCTGGCTGAAGTCGGACGCTTAACCGACTGCGCCACCCAGGCGCCCCATGTATTACATGGGTTTTAAACACATGTTCATTTAACAGAAAACAATGGAAGAATATTTACCAAAGCATAAACAGGAATTATTACCCCTTGGTAAACAGATGATTGCTTGTGGCTTTAGACAATTTTTTTTTGCCATTGTTCTGTTTCTTTTGTAATGAACATACATAAACATGCATTATATTTTCATTTGATCCAATTGATTTTAAGAAAATGTAGCATGTTTCAGAATTGCAAGGCTTTTATATTTCAACGTTTAAAATTTAGCTAACAACTTAATGACTAGCAAGTTAAGGGAAACTTCCATAATTCTGGGTTGAAATGATGTAGTTGTTAGTGGAAAGACAAAATTCAAATAAAACTTTTTTTCCCCAAAACTCAGTTCTTTCCTCCATTCCACGCTTCGGAAATGTTAGGGGGGGGGGGGAGGGATATATATATATATATATATATATATATATATATATATATATATATATGTAAATCTATTTTTTTCAGGAAAAAGTTACTAGTGCAAAATTCCTTTATATAGGATACTTTTTAGCACCCCAGAGATGTAAATAATGAATTTCCAGGTGGATAGCAGCTACCATTTGTTGAAAAATTCATCTTTCTTTTTCTCTGACAGTAGTCCATACATAATAATTCCTGTTTTAGAGAAAATGAGAAAATGTAAGTTCACAGCTGCCAAATCATTTGGCCCATGGAGGTCAGTGGCTAGTTGTGTGAAATGAAGTTGGCAAGGTAGATTGAAGCTTAAATTGTGAAGTACTTTTTTTTTTTTTTGATGTCATGCTATCGGTTTGGAATTTAGCCTGCTGACCACGTAGAGTCAATAGAATTTTGGTTCTGTTGTATTTTGTTTTGTTTTTAAGAAGAGAAGCACCATCTGATAAAGTGAGGAGAAAAGAGTATACGTGTTTTATGTATCTCTTTTAAATACAATTGCCTTTTATGAGATATATTGCGTAGAGACATCTAGCCATAATTTCTCTTCATTGATTGTTCTTGTTTCACATGTAAACACATGTATATCAGTATATAAAAGAGAAATATTCAGCTTCAAGTATACATTGAGAGTCATAGCCAGGCAAGGCTCCTATTCTATAGCATATACAAGCGACTGTGTTACTGAATGATGTCAGCAACCATAATTTCTAAAATCTTTTACCACAAATTTGGAAATTATATATGTATATTACATATACATATATATTTGCACGAAGGCTGCCTGGTTTATAATGTTTGTAATATTGATATTCTTAAGCGTTAGAGATTTTTGCAAACATGGAGAGCAACTTAGGAATCTTACCCATGGGACTGGATTACTTTTTAATGAATGCAGATTATAAATTGGGAAGAAAGCATAAAAACACAATACGATGTTCTCTGCATTTTTAATCCATATCCAGTAGAAAAAATATTGCGTTGGACATAATAATCACTACCATTTATTGAGGGATTAGTGTGTACCAGGTGGTAAACATTTTCTTCATGCATTTTAGTTTTTAGGGCTATTTTAGATTCAGAGCAAAATGGAGCATAAAATACAGAGAGTTCCCATAGACCCCCTGCCCTTGCACATGCAAGGTCTCCCCCACTATCAACATCTCCCACCTAAGTGATACATTTGTTACAATCAATGAACCTACATTGACGCATCATTATCACCAGAGTTTACATCAGGATTCGCTCTTGGTGTTGTACAGTCTATGGGTTTGGACACACGTATATTGACATGTATCCACCACTATGATTTCATACAGAGTGGTTTTACTGCCCTGAAACTTCTCGGTGCTCTTATTCATTCCTCCCTCTCACCTAACCCCGGGCATCCACTTTTCCCTTTATACAGTTTTACGTTATGTCATCGGTGAGAAAAAAATGACATATGCTTTGAAGGATATACTATAATTAATGTCATTATTACAAAAACTGGTGGTTCAGTAACACCTGTTGATAAAACATGGGACGTAAATTCTTACGTCTCATGATTATCCTTTCTCACTGGACTGAACTCAGCCTTCCCAGGCTCCTTCCTGTTTTGGTGAGAATTGGTATCTGTATATCCAGCTGGGCTCTGGAACCTACAGGAAGTTTTGAACCTAAGGAAGCAGCTAAAGTAAGGGAAGGGACTTTGTAGAATGAAGAAAGCTGATTCGTCATGCACATTCTCTATGCATTTATCTATTTTTCTGTCAATTTCTGCGATTTTCTTTAATTTTTAACAATTGCTACTCTTATTGATGAATGGAAGTTTTGATATGTTAGAGAAGTTAGTCTTTAATTTATATTATATTTCCTAAGTTTTACATTGTGTTGGGACCTGAATAAGATATTTTACTATATAATTTTTTAATGTTTATATGATAAGAGGTATTAATCTTTTCACTTATAGAATCTACATTTTGTTTGCAGTGTGAGGCCAGTCTTAATACACGTTCAATTGGCTTTGTTATATTCTGATACTTTGATAGTTTCCCTTTTAAAATGCTATTTTTATCTATGATTTATTTTTGCGTACACTTATTTTTTTAGATGATTGCGCTATGGTACCCCAACAAATATCTCCGAGTACAGATTTACCTAAATTCTTTTTTTTAATGTTTATTTATTTTTAAGAGAGAGAGAGCACGAAAGAGTGTGAGCAGGAGAGGGGCAGAGGGAGAGGGAGACACGGAATCTGAAGCAGGCTCCAGGCTCAAAGCTGTCAGCACAGAGCCCGATGGAGGTTCGAACTCCGGAAACGGGAGATCATGACCTGACCCCAAGTCAGGCGAAGATGCTTAACCCACCAAGCCATCCAGGCACCCCAGATTTACCTAAATATTAAAGGTTTTGTTTCAGTGGCATCCCACATGAATTTTCCTTACCATTTTGCTTGATACTGAACGACTCCGCTTTGTGTTTCACTTGGACACAAGAATGGATATTTTTTGGCATTTCTATTTAGATGTAAATGTCGAAATTATTTAATATATTAAAAACTAGATGGGGCGTCTGGGTGGCGCAGTCGGTTAAGCGTCCGACTTCAGCCAGGTCACGATCTCGCGGTCCAGGAGTTCAAGCCCCGCGTCGGGCTCTGGGCTGATGGCTCAGAGCCTGGAGCCTGTTTCCGATTCTGTGTCTCCCTCTCTCTCTGCCTCTCCCCCGTTCATGCTCTGTCTCTCTCTGTCCCAAAAATAAATAAACGTTGAAAAAAAAATTAAAAACAAAACAAAACAAAACAAAAAACTAGAGCCCTATTAGTATTCCAACCATAGTTGTATTATACCCTATTAATTTATGAAATCTTTACATCAAGAACATAGAGTATATCTCCATTCATACAACATGTATTTAGTTTTTTGTAGAAAAACCTGACTGTAATGGACAGAGACCTGTTTATGGTTATTTTTTACCCAACTCATGTCAATATTCATGCATTTCACGACAGTTATATTTTTAAGTGTATTGTCCTTACCCCACTGGGGGTATCATTTAACGTATATTATACATACCAGATTACTTCTTTTAAAAAAATGAATGCCATCTGGTCCCACTGATTTTGTATAAGAGATTGTGGACCTATTTTCTATGGAATTAATTGATAAATATATTTTCCTGTTCTCACTGCATATAGTACACTTTTCCTTAATTTCATCTAATTTATCAACAAGTCTTGTTTTTACCTTCAAAAATATATCACAAATCTCTCTGTGACATCACTGTGGTAAAAGAACCATTATATCTCCTCTGGTCATCTGTGAGAGCCATCTGCTGTCCCTTGGTGTCCCTGCTTGCCAGTGGCCCACAACTTTACTGAGCAGCACATCAAGCCAGCTCCTTCAGGCTAAGGAGAACCCACTGTTAATTTTTCAGAATTTGTGCAAGCTGGTTGCCACTATTAAAAAGAACTGTTATTAGATTACAATACAATAAATGACTTTAACACACAATGAATGCTCTAATCGTTTCTAATTTTGCCTACATTTTACTGTCATTTATGGTCTTAAAGTTATTTACCTCTATTAAATCTATACTGAGGAGACTTTTATTACTCATGCCTATGGAGAGGAGGGGGAGGGGAAGGGGGGAGAGGGAAGGGAATGGAAAGGAAGGGAAGGGGGCCAGAAAGAGTGGAGGAGGCAGGAAGGAGAGGGAGAAAGAGAGAAGGGGGTGGAGGGAGAGAAAGAACTAGCCATCCTGGGGACAGATTTGGTGAACAGGAGCCCTTTGATAGACTTTTGGTCAATGCCAGGAGAGGACTAATTTGGGGGTCTGCCCCAGGTTGGGCAGCAGACCTGAGGGGCTGTATAGGCTGCCTTGTTCATCAGTGACACGGCATACGTGAGGGCGGGGATGTCCACCGGCTTCAAGATTTCACCCTGATATGCTTAGCGACTTGACCAGACATTCTGTTGCTGGGAGTGCTCATGGTGCTGGCCACCCAGTTTCTCCACAATGACATCAGAGTGGTGAGGGACAGTTGTCTTCAGGTACAGTGCACCGTTGTGAACTACTTCAATGAACTCGCATGATTTAGGAAAAAAAAAAAATCACTGTCATAATGGTCATAATATCTATAACCTAATCATGGCCGCTCATTACACTGGTTCAACAGACACCTGAATTCAATTCTGACTCTTAAGGCTCCTCCGTCTCTGATGTAGGGAATTCTCCATTTCTATTTCTCAGAAATAGCTGTCCCATGCGTCGTTACTTATTGGTGAAAGCCTATGGTTACATTAATGAAACCAGAGCCCTTGAAACTGAGGGGACTTGACCGTGTCAGGGACCTGAGTAAGCAAACCAGAACCTGTGCGGGTCATGCCTCAAAATTAAGCAATTGAAATCTAAGGACAACCCGTTGCAAACCCCTGGCCAGGCTTTCTCAAATAATGCAACTGCTTCGTCATAGCCAAAAAGTTACCTCGCTTTGTTTCTGCTGTTTCACATCAAATGGCTATCCCTGGCTCCTGTAGATGGACCACTCACTCCCAAACACTTCCAGATTGGTGCTGTCCAACTGGAAATGCGTTTTGCTCAAATAAACTCTTAAAAATGTAATATGCTTCAGTGTATCTTTCCCCACTGGTAATTGGATACTAGAATAATGTCCAAAATTCATCAGCCATTTTTCTAGTATGGGTGACTCATGGCTGGTGAGCACTGATTATCCATCAAATTATTTCCACGTTCTTGAATCTAAAACCCTTAATTGGATGGCTGTGTATAATTTTCTACGTTGCATTATCTTGTTCGTGTTTTGTCCTCTTAATCTAAATATTCAGGTAATTTCTGTCGGGCAACTTTGGTTTCAAGGAATTTAAACATTTTTATCTCCCATTTGTTGAATTCCATTTGTAAGAAATTCTAGTCTTTTATTTTGATTCTACTTTTGCCTGTAACAAATATGTTTCATTTTCTTCATATAATTTTAATTCTGCTTTTTTTCCAAACAGAATTGCTCATTATTTGTCTTATGTTTTCAAGAGTGCCTTGTTTTATTGTTCTGCAATCATCTTAGTGTTGATTTTATTTTTATTCCACATTCCTCTCCTCACTTATGGCAACCCACTTTTTATCTCCGTCTGTTGTCTTATCTGTAATCTGTTGAAATTTTATTCTTTTTCTTCGGCTTTTGATTAAAAAAGAAACATGTTTTATAACACTTTTTATTTTATTCTCATTCACTTCTCTATTGGCATAGTGATTCGGGGGTGCCTGTTCTTTGCCTTGCTTTTGTCCTTTATTCTCTGTACAAATGATTCTGTTGCATTTTTTTAAATTTATTGCTTTTTATTTAACATTGTTACTTTTCAGAATGGGACATCTTTCCCCTGTGAATACAACTTCCTAAAGTGATACGATGGTAGTCATTTTGACAACTAAGGGTAGTAGACTGCTTGGATTTTGTTATCTTGTCTCTAAATGCACTCTTAACATGCTTCTGTGAAGGTATCTTTTAACTGGGTCGCAAGAAGTTTCCCTAGATCCTATTGCTGAACTGTTTCTCATACTTTTGGTAGGTGATGATTCGCCATTTTGTTCTCCTGGGCTTTCCAGAAGTCTGTCTTGATTCCTGTTGAATCTAAGTAATTTCATTTTATTTTACTGAAAGCACTGGATTTCAATATAGAAAGCCATCGGGGAGTGTTGCAGTTCAGTCACAATCAGTGTTTGTCTAGGAGGCAAACTACTTAACCAGTTAGGGACTCAGTTCGTGCCACTCAAAATTGGGGAAATAAATGTGTTGAAGATGGAGACGTGTGTTAAGATTATAATAATGTTTTGTAGGGTGAGAACTATAAAAATCCAAGCGTACAAATGTAATGCATAGTAAGATAACCAACCATGTGTGGGTGACTCACTGCGTGGGTCCCAATGCAAGACTCTGTGGCAAACAGACGAGGCATGCCTGTGCACACAACTGAAATCCAGGGGGGCCCTGGTGTGAAAGGGGTGTGCTGCCCAGAGACTGCCTTCCAGAATTCAAGATATAAGCATGCATCCCCCGGCCACGTAAATCTCTGCTGCAGACAGCTCACACCAAAGCCCCTCTTCAGATGTCAAAGGGAGCCACATCGTGCACTCAGCATCCACCGAGTCATCTGTGGGTGATAGAAAGGTCCCTACCTCTATGGGAAACGTCCTAAAAGCCATCCCTCTGCAGGACTTCTGGCAGGTTTTCTCTATTACGACCACTCCTTCTGACAAACCCTGCTCTCCTCACTCCGTTACAGGTGTTTCTAATTTTTTTGTAATGTTTATTTATTTTTGACAGAGAGAGAGAGAGAGAGAGAGAGACAGAGAGAGACAGAGTATCAGGGGGGGAGGGGCAGAGAGAGAGGGAGACACAGAATCCAAAGCACAGAATCCAATTCCAGGCTCTGAGCTGTCAGCACAGAGCCCGACGCAGGGCTCCAACCCACAGACAGAGAGATCATGACCTGGACGGAAGTTGGACCCTCAACCGACGGAGCCACCCAGGCGCCCCAATTAGAGGTTTTTCTGTTTTTGTTTTTATCCTAGAAGCACTTACTACCCAACTTCCTTCATATAAAGCTTATCTCAGATTCTGTGACTTGAGAAACCAACCTAAAACCATCTGATATAGATGTAAGAAACATCCTGATATTCAAGGATACAGGGGTAGAGAAAGGGGAAAGCTGTGTGTGCACTGGGAATAAAGCTGGTATTTGCTCATAGGGCCTTGTTCAGATACCCAGTAGGATGGCTACTGTCAAATCTTGTCACAGATACATCCAGAATGAAATACATCCCAACCAAACTGGAAATTTGGACTTGAACAATTCTGCTATTTTTTTTCTCTTTTTAGGCGTAGAATCAGAGACACAAAAGAAAATATAGTAGAACCTGGGTTTGTGAGCATAATTTGTTCTGGAAACATGCCTTAATCCAAAGCACCCATATATCAAAGCAAATTTCAAGAACCATTGGCTCAGTTGTGATCACGGGATGTTCCATGCCATGTATGACTCATATTGCAAGACACTGGTCACTTATCAAGTTAAAATTGGTTAAAAATGCTTGCTTGTCTTACAGGACACTCACAAAACAAGTCACTCGCAATCCAAGGTTTTACTGACCATCATGATTCTTTCCTCATGAAACACTGTTATATGTTGCCATAGAATTACCATTATCCATTTTGATTCTGTTTTGTGTTATTTATTTTACTAATACAATAGGCAGGCAAGACCCATCATGCAACACAATAAATTAAAATTACCAATAAGTTACATAGACCTATTTATACTCTGCCAATCCGGCAACCAGTTTCCCTAAATTCATCCCTCATGTAATTAGTTAATGTGCCAAATGTGTGTATGTTTTACTAGACAAAATATTACTTTTACTTATTTTTAAATTAACTTAACTTTTTTAAAAAAATTTAACGTTTATTTATTATTGAGAGACAGAGCAGGGGGAGGGGCAGAAAGAGAGAGACACAGAATCTGAAGCAGGCTCCAGGCTCTGAGCTGTCAGCATAGAGCCCAATGCGGGGCTCGAACTCACAGGCTGTGAGACCATGACCTGAGCCGAAGTCAGACACTCAACCGACTGAGCCACCCAGGTGCCCCACTAACGTAATTTTTTTAAAAGTTATATTCAACATAGTCTTTTGTGGTATGTATGTTTTTCTAAGTATTATGTTACTGAGATCCATTCATATCATAGAATGGATCTGTATTATGTTCATTGGGTGAATATAGGATATTTGATTAAGTATGTTCTGTTCAATGAATATTTAACTTGTTTCCAATTTTCTTCCCTTATTATCAACAGTCCTACTGTGGGCTTTAAAAAATATATTTCTCCTAGTGGCACCTGGATGGTTCAGTTGGTTAAGTGACCAACTTCGGCTCAGGTTATGGTCTCACGGTTCATTGGGCTCTATGCTGACAGCTGAAAGCCCGAAGCCTGCTTCAAACTCCGTGTCCCTCTCTCTCTGCCCTGTCCCGCTCATGCTCTGTCTCTCTCTCTGTCTCAAAAATGAATCACCTAAAAAAAGAAAAACAAAAAAAAATTAAAAAAATAAAATATATCTCTCCTCTTGTATGAAAACAAGAGTATTTCCTATGTATATTCTTTGGTTAGCTATGCTCACTTTACAAGATAACATTTTTTCCAAAGATATCATACCAGTTTACGTTCTGTTAAGTGCTTGGCACACCTCCTTTGAAACACTTAGCATTATCATGGGGCGCCTGGGTGGCTCAGTCGGTTGAGCGTCCGACTTCAGCTCAGGTCATGATCTCACACTCCGGGAGTTCGAGCCCCGCGTCCGGCTCTGTGCAGACAGTTCGGATCCTGGAGCCTGCTTCCGATTCTGTGTCTCCCTCTCTCTCTGCCCCTCCCTTGCTCATGCTCTGTCTCTCTCACTCTCAAAAATGAATAAATGTTAAAAAAAACTTATAATTATCAAATTAGCATTATCAAATGCATGGTTTTTGATAATGCAAATTATATAAGATCATATCTTAGTATCTCAATATTATTTTGATTTATATTTCCCTCATTATAAATCCCTTTTTATGTATGTGTGCTTATGTAGATAGATGATAGATAGATAGATAGATAGAACTTATGTGTATTCAATATATAAATATGCCAAATACATATATATGTATATGATGAAGTCATTTGGAAAAGCAACGTTTCATGCATGTACTCATGCCTGCACACACACACACACACACACGTGCTCATTATGCACCAACCCATTATTGAGGACTGTTTAACTTCCCAGACCTTGGAGACAGATATACGTTTAAAAGAGTCCATTTCTAATTCTATTATTATAAGCATGGCTTCCTCACCTATAAAATAAGCATAATAATAATTACCTACATTATATGGCTTATGCAAGAATCAAATGATATTCAACTAGACGATAATTCATATACTAGGTAGAAGATGTGAAATAATCCATAAAATATTGCCATCAATGTTAAAACTACCCTTTTATCTTTATGTTACATGTCATATTATAGTGTATGTCTTCTATTTAATTTTTTATCCATCTTCTTGATATACTTTTTAAATTTTTTTTTACATTTATTTATTTTTGATAGAGAGAGACAGAGCACAAGTGGGGGAGGGGCAGAGAGAAAAGGAGACACAGAATCCAAAGTAGGCTCCAGGCTCCAAGCTGTCAGCATAGAGCCGGACACGGCTCGAACACACAAACCGCGAGATCATGACATGAGCCGAAGTTGGACGCTTAACTGACTGAGCCACCAGGTGCCCCTTGATATGTTTGTTAATAATTTGATGGTTTCCACTTTCAAAATTAAATATTTTAGTTACTTACTATTGAAATTTACTCCAATGTAGTTTTTTTTAATTCAATATTTGCATGTAGATTTGAAGTACCATTGCTACATTTTATAAAAATACACACAAACTACAACAGAATGGTTGGTTCCATTTGGCATGAATCACTGGGTTTTTTTCTAAGTCTAATTTTGGAAAGATTCAATTGTGGGATATAGGAGGGGAATGAAAATGGCAGATATTTGTTTTTTTGTATTTAGGAAACCCATATTCCCTAAGATGCAGGGGAGAATTGAGTCCATTATTTTGCAGCATTATTGAAAATCACTCTATTTCCCCTCTGGGCTGGTGGAGCAGAGACGAATTTGAAGCCATCTACTGTATGGCATTACTGATGTAATGCATTCCATTGTAAACTTTCAGTCTAAAAAACTCTTACGTTTTTTAGGTTCTAACTTACGGCTGGGATCTAAACCCTTAGATTGGTCCAGGGATTTGATATATCTAGATAGACTGTTAATGTTTTCCTTTTATTTTTCTTTAATTTTTTTAACGTTTTATTTATTTTTGAGACAGAGAGAGACAGAGCATGAATGGGGGAGGGGCAGAGAGAGAGGGAGACACAGAATTGGAATCAGGCTCCAGGATCTAAGCAATCAGCCCAGAGCCCGACGTGGGGCTCGAACTCACGGACCGCGAGATCGTGACCTGAGCTGAAGTCGGACGCTTAACCGACTGAGCCACCCAGGCGCCCCTTATGTTTTCCTTTTAAAAGCTGAGTCAGTTCAATATTCCTTAGATAAAACAAATATCAAAGGATTGACATGCCCTGGCATTCTAGGATCTCTGCTCGTCTCGGTGATATATAGGTGCCTTATAGTTTTAAAGAAAATGAAAAAAATTAACATGCCAACAAATGAGAGGCAATTTTAGAAACTATTAAAACTTGTTAGTTTTCTATTATTTACCCTTAAAACCTCAGTTTCTTCAATTTTAAATGTGTACCTATATGTACTTACAGAGAGTACTTATGGAGATTAAATGGATGAAAACTATGCAGGTTAATAATAATACATACAATAAATATTAGTTGTTTTGCTAATCACTAAATCCTCACAAGGAATATATAAAGTATTACTGGATAATAAATAGTATACATCTTCCAGTTTCTCATAATAATCCCCAAATCCTAAATTATTCTGGGTAAAAATATGTTCAATCATACGCCTGTCAATATGCACACTGTCCTTTTATTTTAGCATTTAAATTGTAAATCCAAGGTAGAAATAGGCAGAGTGACGAAGACGAAAGAGGAAGAGTCAGTGAATGAATCCAGAGAGAACATTATGCCATTCCTTGCGTATCCCTCATATACTGATGCCACGGTCAAGGATGAAAAGGTGAAGAAAAGAGGAGATAAATAATATCATTAACCCCAGGATCTATTCCTGGCACCTCAAGACCTTGTTTGTCCTGTGAGGTTAATGTAGTCTGCAAGGGACTCTGCTTTTTGTGAACCCAGGGACCATCTTTGTCTGCCGTCATGTTCCCATTGCCTCATTCAGTTCCTGGCAGCGGGCAGGTGCACAGTTTCTTGAATGAGTGAATAATAATTAAATGGAAGAGTGAGTGAGCCAGTAAGCGACTAAGTGGATAAATGAAAAGACATGTATCTGAAGAGGCTCTTACTGACTTAGTAATGTGAGCAGTCTCTGAACCGCGGTCCAGACGGAATGCAACTAGGACAACAAGAAGAAACAAGCAGAGGTCTCCTTGACCACAAAGGCTGTGTGCAGTGTACCTGTTTCTTTGAATAGGAGTAAACTCACCTCCGAGAGAAAAATGCGGAGGCAGCCAGTGGTACTTTGGTGTAAGCTCATTTAGCAGTGCTTTTCTTCAGAGACCATTTCCAGTCCTCTACTAAAACTACCAGATAACTTACTGTTTGAAAAATGAAAGCAATATATCTTAGATATGGGAGAAACACATTTTATTTTACCTTTACGTTTACTTTATTTTATTTTATTATTTTATTTTATTTATTTTGGGGGTTGAGTTGAGCAACACATTTGAAAATCGCAAGTGCAACTGTTTCAAAGAACTCTTGTCTATTTATGCCCTCTATGACTGTGTTTAAATCTTGCATACCATTTCCACTCATAATCATATTTACTGGTTCTACATGATAAGGGAAAATAGTAGACAAATATCCTGGGTATATATTAAGACAGACTGCACATAAAGGAAAAACATAAAGGTATTTTTTTGTCTTTGGCCTCAATTACAAAATATTCTCTGTACTATAGCTGAAATGTACATCATCAATCATTCCCAGTCTTTCCCCTCCTTGATCAATAAAATACTTGACACAACTGATAAACATTTCTTAGACACTCTTTCTTCCATATGCAGAATCATGTCTGCATCATTCAAATTGCTGATAGTTATTTAGTTAACTATCTTTAAGTTTTTGTGCCTCAGGACCTTTGCTCATACTATCATTTTCTCTTAGAATACTCTTCTTCCATGTCTACAGTCACACTCTAACTCTTCATGCCAACCTCCACTTAAAGCACATCGAAAGTAAGAGCTCTGTATTTGAACTCGTACTGTATGTTATTTTCGTGTCATAGGGCATTTTTAAGCTATTCTGCCTTTATATTATTTAGTTTTTGCTTTTTCTACTATATATAATTTTAAGAGGCATATGGTCAGCTTGGATAAAAGGACAAAGACCAGGTGAATATGAAACATTAAATCAATCACAAACCTGGGTAATGATTAGCTACTTCACAAAACAGAACTTTGACAAGAGGTATTCCAATATAGTAAAACATGAAGAAAAACTGACAAAATATCCTGTAAGACAGAGTTAAAGTGAGAGGCAAGCAGAATCCATACACTTAGACTGGTCATGAGTGTCAGCCACCCATTAAAAAAATTCAAAATATTAGTGAATGCACTATGTTGTTAAAATAGTCAGCATTCATGAATCAACTGAAAGAAACTGGAGATTTCTAAAAGATGCAATTAATACCCCTTAAATATATTTTCTGTTCTACTAAATTTACATTGTTATTTCCCTTGGTCTAGAATATATTCAGGAAAAAAAAAAGGATCTGTATGTATTCTTATCTTTATGTTCCCCCTTGACCATCGGTGGTGTTTGGTAGGAAAAGGAACCCTTACATGCTATTCAGGAGCAAAACATTTTTATTTTAATAACTCTCAGTATAAAAACTATCAAAGGGGTCAGCAGAAAAGCCCTCCGTGGCAATTAGCAAGACCCATTTGAATAGGATGCTTCCGGGAAGCACCTTTTGGTGTCACTCCCCACCTCCAGGTCTCTGTTAGATGAATTATTGTGTTGGCATTTGTCTAATGGAGCATGAACACAACATTTCACAAAGCAATCAAGATACAACTAGAACAAGCTGGTTTGGAATAAAATTGTAAAATTAGGTTGCAATTGAAACTAAAGCACTGCTATTTATTCTACGTAGCGGTTTGATGAACTAATGATGTGAATCCAGCTCAGCAGTCGGACAATTTTGGAAAGTAACAGAAGCAAACATTCTATTATTGAGTGGAAATTACAGACGCAATATGCGAGGTCAACAGCATCGCAACCAAAAATGTGTTTGAAAGCTTTAGCTACATCCCTGGGAATGAAGAAACAAAACAAACATTAAGGGGCCTGAGATAGGAAAGAGACTTAATTCTGGAGGTAATAGACATAGTGTAGTTTACAGAAATAATAAGAGTGGTGATTTTTATTTGAAATTGTACTTGATGTCGCTAAAGATGATTAGGCGTCTGTTGCTGCATAAACAATACAGACTTCTTCCTATGGGTGAACCAGGGACCAAACAAGAGAACATCTCCCTCCTCCTCTCTCCTGACCTTCTTTTGATGATAGAACTCTGTCTTTTAGAGGATTAACCAACTTCCATGGGCTGTATTATCCTATTTTGCAGCGTCATGAATTACATGTCTATCAAGAAACAGTCTGCTGACACCATGGATATTTTCTTTAGTGTTTTGTTTGTTTTAGCCAAAGACCACTGCTTTCTTGAAGGGTGTATGTTCAGAGTAAAGCAAAAGTGCATAAAACTGTTATCCTTAACTTAAGCAAGTGGTTTTCCTTACTATATTTTGCATAGAGACAACTAGAATGATCCTATAAAAGGGCTAATGGATTTGCCTGAAAACACACAGAGAAAAGCTTGTTATTCTCTTCTGCAAAACAAGTGACCTCAACATTTGGGTTATCATAGAAAGAGAGTGTTTTTGGGGAAATAACTCCTGGAATTACAAAAATATCTAACGAATATATCTTTTTTCATTGCGTGATTTCCTAATTGGCTTACTAAAGTTTTCTATGGAGGGCAATACTACTATTTAGAAGTGTAATCACCAAAGTTTTACTGTTTTGCTATATAATCTTGAGCAATAATTTAAAAGTGTGACAAGAATGTTTGGATACGCAATGTAACACGTACTCATAGGGATTTTGAGTGGTGTACTGAATCATTATTAAATAAAATCATGTTCCATTGTAAAGGTAGAATACTCATCATGTACTTGTGTAACATGCTTTTCATTTATAACGTAAAATCAGTCGATTCTGTTACAATACACCAAAGCTAAAATAAGAGTTCAGTCCTTATTATAGCAAACTAATTTTGAACACACCCACAACCAACCTAAAATGTTCACTCTCTTCTCCCACTCTTAGCTTTTGGGGAGAGAAGACTTATACAAAATAGCACTTCAGAGCTAAATACAAATGTCTAGATGTTATTCTGTGTGTCTCAACTTTGGTTGATGCCTTTTATCAATTAACATTTCTGTACATTTTGTCAAATGATTTACTGCCTATCTATCCCTACAGCTGTGAAATTCAACTGTTCCCTCCATGTTTACTGATTGCCCACAACACAACTTGCAAAGCATTGTGGTACATGTTGATCATGACTACCAAGTCCTGAGTGGAGTTTGAATCAAATTCTAACTTTGGTAACTGCAACGTTGTTACGTAAAGGCCACATCTGCTTTCCTTCGATCCCGTACCTTAGACTTCCCCGTTGATCGTATCACTAAAGCCCATGCTTGCCCTTTTCTGATAGCATTGATGTTTACAAAATAATAACAGCTGTAAAACTCAAAAGTCATAGAATTGTAAATGTAATACTTAAACTCCATAGCTAAAATATCTTTAGAAAGTTGCCTGACTTCTATAGGATGCACAAATTGATCAACGTGGATTTTGCCGTGTTCAGTGAAATGCAATGGTTAACTGGTAATTCAGGATTACTATTTCAGTCACACCTCGTTCAGAAATCCATTTCTTTCTGCTATAGCTGCCTCATGCAGCTGAAGCAGGTGCAACTGGGTTTGGGGGAATTGGGGAGGATTGGTATCTAAGCTCTTTATCTGGATAAGTCTGATGAAAGTAGCATGCATTTATAGGCTGTTCTTAGTGTAGGCACAATCACTACTCTCGTCAGCACTTTTCAACTCTCACAATTAGCCTCTCAGAGCAAAAGTAGTTTCTGTTTGTTTCCCCAGATGTTTTCAACAGTAGACAATGTACACCCTTCTGAAGGTCCCAGAGGGTCAGGCTTACCTAGGAGCATGCTCTTAGTAATTATCCAAGGCTGGTAAAGCTTAGCTCAATTTTTGTTAATCTGAAAAATCTTTCTTTTTCTTTTTTCTTTGGAAAATAATTTCACTGTCTATATGTTCCAGGCTGATGTATTAAAAAAAATATTGGGGGATAGATAGATAGATAGATAGATAGATAGATATACATTTTAACTTATGGAGATATTTTTGACAAATATAATTGTATACATTTAAAGTATACAGCATGATGTTTTGACATACATATTCTGTGTGAAATAATTACTACAGTCAGGTTAGTTAACACATCCATCATCCCAAATAGCTACCATGTTTTTTGTGTATGTGGTGAGAATGCTTAAGGTTCTCCCTCTTAGCATATTTCAGGGACATGAACCTACAGGTGATACACAAAAGAGAAAGAGAAATCAAAGTATATCACTATGTAAAAGTATCAGTTCACAAAGGAAGACAGCAAAAAAGGAACAAAGGAACTATAAAACAGCCAGGAAACAATTAATAAGATGGCATTAGTAAGTCCTTACTTATCAATAATTACTTTAAATGTAAATGGGTTAAATTATCCAGTCAATCAAGGCATGGATATTAATAAATATGACTGAATGGATATAAATAAATAAATAAATAAATAAATAAATAGATAGATAGATAGATAAATAAATAAAAATGAAATCCAGCTATCTGCCACCTACAAGAGACTCACTGCAACTGTAAGGGCACTCATAGATAGGCTCAAAGAGAAGGAATGGAAAAATGTATTCTAGTAAGTGAAAACACAAAGAGAGCAAGGGTAATTATAGTAATGTTAGTCTGACATTTTTAAAAAAAATTTTTAAACGTTTACTTATTTTTGATAGAAAGAGACACACACAGAGGGCAAGTGGGGGAGGGGCAGAAAGAGAGGGACACACAGAAGTTGAAGCAGGCTCCAGGCTCTGAGCTGTCAGCACAGAGCCCATCATGGGACTTGAAACCACAGACTGTGAGATCATGACCTGAGCCAAAGATGGACGTTCAACCAACTGAGCCACCCAGACACCCCAAGTTGGCATTTTTTTTTAAGTAGCACATTGAACAAAGTTTCTCTCCCATTTTCTTCTGGGAGGTTTTATTATTTTTTATTTATTTATTTATTTATTTATTTATTTAGTAGGCTTCACACCAAGTGCAGAGCCCAACTTGGGGCTTGAGCTCAGGACCCTGAGATCAAGGTCCGAGGTGAGATCAAGAATTGGATGCTTCACTGACTGAGCCACCCAGGCACCACTTTCTCCCTCTTTTCTGGCTTCCATCACTCCTGGGTAAAAGTCTGCTGTTAGTTCACATACTGTTTTTTAAAATCATCTCTCCGAAATTGCTAGCTGCTGCTAACATCTTCTCATAGAATTTTGTAATCAAGGTGACACTGATCTTTCTAGGTGTTTCTGTTTGTCGTGGTGGGGACAGGAGTGTTTGCTTTTATCACACCTTAGTAGTGATTTGTTGAGCTTTAGTATGGGTAGCAATGAGTTTTTAAAAACTAATTTTGAATATTCTCATTCATTATCCCTTAAAACATTGCTTCTTATGTTCTGTCTTTTCTCATCTGGAATTCAAAGAAGATAAAAGCTTAAATATTTGAGCTACTATTTCTTTCCTTTTTTATTCATATCTACTGTGGCTTTTTCTCTCTGCCTTCTTGAGCTTTACTTTCAATTTACCAATTTTTAAATATGTTTGTGTGTGTTATTAAATAATCCAGTTAACTTTTAATTTCAACAATTATGTATTTATTTCAAAAAGGGCTATTGAGGTATGTCTCGACATAAGCTTAGGTATTTTTAGTAGCCCTTCCTTAACTGATAAGAGTTCTACATTCACTAGTTTTGATCTCTGAGATTTTTTTTTTTTGGCCAATGCAACAATGAATCAAAATATTTATCTTCAAAAAGATATTTTTGACACTTTTCTTGATTCTGAAGTGGGAAGATTGGTCAGATTATTTTGCTCCCATAATATTGATAAAAATAATTCACAGGAGTTCATCTTGCATCTTTTTAATTCAGTAAATGAGTCGCACTTGGGGACCTTCATCACCTTCCCTTTCTAAAGCTAACTTAATAGAGGATATAGGGAAAGGGATAGGGCAGGGGTTCAAAATCAGTTTCATATTTTTGTGACTGCTTATATACCTGGTATCCTGCAGACAGTAAAGTTATTTAATCTTACCCTGAGATTTGCTCTGTAGGCAGGATCATTCCCTCAAAATTGGATGAGATTCAGTCAGATGGGAGAAGGGCTCATCCAGCTATACTTGGGTTCATACTTGGGCTTCTCTTTGAAATTTTGCTATCAAAATTCCCTTTTTTCTTGCCTCAATAATTGGAATTTTCTGATTCTTTGTGCCCTGTCTACATGTGTAAATCTGAACAGGTAGAAAGTTCAGTTTTCTAAAATGTACTAAACGTAGAATGTGTTAATGCCTTTGTCTTTTGAACGATAAAAAGTAGTAAAGCAGAGAAAGGAAGGCCAACGATCATACATGATGAGTCTATGTTGGGCCAACAAGGTCTCTTGCTCTCAGTTCCTTTGCTGTTTTTTCTCAGGCCTGGGCTGCAGCATTTTGGAGTGGTAAAGCCAGAGACATAAAGGCAGACAAAGCAATATACTCCAAATGTTGTTATTTTTGGTCAATTTGGTTCAACAGGACAGTAAAAAAGAGTTGTCTTATATCTCACTAAAATCTTACCTTGAACTTTTAGGCCAATGTCTTTACGAGTAATAACAGTCCTGTGCTTTCCTTTGTCTTTGAAACCTCTGTTATGTCAAAGTCCTCCAGGGAAATAATTCGGCTGCTCAAAAACAGGATTTATAGTACTGGGAGTCTTTTGATTGCAACTTTTACCTTTCTGTCTCCAAATAACTAGATGCAATACATTTTAAAATCCACCTCGTTGGAAATGCCTAAAGCCCACCTTGGGAAATCAGGGATCATGTCTGAAATTGGTTTATCATGCTTCATCTCATAAATATCACACCATTGATTCAACACACGAGGCAGAGTTTTCCCCAACTTGAAACAAATAGAAAACAGATCACCAAGATTGACCCACCAGGTAAATATCACAGAACCGCAGTTAAAGGAAAAGAAATAATAATTTGTAAAAGTGTGCCTTCCATTTTCAATTCAGCAACTGCCTTTTGCTCCCTGGGAGACAGCTGTCCTACCACATACGAAGCTATAGTTTGATAAGATCCCTCGGTGCAATGCTGAAGAGAAACAGAGGTTGCAGGAGGTAGGATTGTAGAGTGTCTAATGGTTAGCCTTGGGTCTATAACAGAATCACCTGGGGGAGCTTCGCAAAATACAATTACGTGGATCCCATCTCCAGGGAATCCGGTTTAATTTATCTCGGATGCTACTTGGAGACACCTGGAGACCTGAAAACTCTAATATGCAGACAAAATCGGAAACAACTGGTACTATCCACGTTACTTACGGTTGAGTCCTCTGAGCCTAGCCTCCTGCTTGGTGTGGAGTAAGTTCTCGATAAACATAGAGCATGAACAGAGTGAATAATGAAACAGTGAAATCTGCTCACAAAGCAGCAAATGCTGAGTGTGAGTCACAGTGAAAGCAGAGAACCTCTGGGAGTCACACACACTATTAGGGAGGGTACTAAAGACAGGAGAAGGCATTCTATTTGGTGTTGATCTGGAAGAAGGGAAAAGAAATCTTAAGCCATCGGGGGATGGCCAGCAAGCTTTACTGCCTGCAGGGCACATATGGAGGCGTACTGCAGCTTGGAAAAGGGGACAGGAGAGAAAACTCTCTTGTACAGTTTTGCTTTCCCTTGGGAAGGAGGTAGATCACTGAGACCAGTGCTGAGACGCAGAAACACAGTGGCTGTATAGGAAAGAAGAAAACAGACAAATGTCCTTCCCCAGAAGCAGGCTAGCAAAACAGGAGTAACATTTACCAACAATCTACTGCTCAGAAAGAAACAACTGCATAGAGAGAGATGCATTTTGAGATACAGGTGTACAAGTGTATACTCTTCCTAAAGCAGGGAAGAGTCATTAAGAAAAATTCAGCAAACCAGCCACCACCCTAAGGACAAGGTAACAGTGAAGGAATTGGAAGCCTGTGCTATATTGAAACAACAAAACCCACATGTGATTCAACTCTTTGATAAATTAATTCAACTCTGCCCATTAACACACTAGCACGATATGCAAACGCGTTTTCAGTTATGAATCAAAAGTACAAATTCCACACTCAGATATGATCTGTGTGTCGGAACAGACATGAAATTTAAAACAACTATGATTAATGTGTTAAAGTTTCTAGTAGAAAAGGTGTCCCGCTTGCAAAAGCAGTCGGGGGATTTCACAGAAAAATGGAAACTCTAAGAAGAATCAAATGGAAAAGAGGGAGGTAGGGTCACAGAGATGGAATGTGCCTTTGATGGGCTGATCAGTCAACCTGACACAGCAGAAAGAAAAAAATGAGTGAAAATAGGTAGATGGAAATTACCTACAACCAGACATTGCGACAAAAAATAAAAAGTTTAAAAAAATGGAAACAAATAAAATCAGAGTCTCTAAGAACTGTGGATAAATTTTGAACAATTTAACGTATTCATAAGTGAAATCCTAGACGCAAGAGAGAATGTAGTAGAAAAAATACCCAGAGAACATAGGGTTGAGACATTTCCAAAAATAATGAAAGAAACCAAACCATAGATCCAGGAAACTAAGTGAATTAAAGAAGATAAGTATCAACACACACACACACACACACACACACACACACACACACACACAACATATTCACATTATTACCTATTACAGTTTACAAAAACACCATGAAGGCAGCTTGAGAATAAAACGTATATTAATTAAAAGGAATAATGTTTAAGTCATAAGACAATGGATTGACATCTCCAAAAATGCTCAGATAACAGTAAAATCACTGCCAACACAGAATTCTATATATGGTGAAGGTATGTTTCACTAAAAATGTAGAAGTTGGCTTTTCAGACAAACTAAAGCTGAGAGTTTATTACGAAGAGAGCTGCTCTACAAAAATGTTCAAAAGTAATTAGGCTGAAGGAAGAAAACACTGAACAGACATGTGCATCTCTAAAAAGAAATGATGACCAATAGAAATGATTCAAATAAAGGTAGATATAAAATATATTTTTTGGGGCACCTGGGTGGCTCAGTCAGTTGAGCGACCGAATTCGGCTCAGGTCATGATCTCACGGTTTGTGAGTTCGAGCCCCGCATCAGGCTCTGAGCTGACAGCTCGGAGCCTGGAGCCTACTTCGGATTCTGTGTCTGCCCCTCTCTCTGACCCTCCTCCATCCATGCTCTGTCTCTCTCTGTCTCAGAAATAAATAAACATTAAAAAAATATATATATATTTTTCGTCTCTCTAAATGAAAATTGCATGTCTAAACCAAGAAAAAGTAGCAATGCATTGTTTGAAATGTGTGAAAAATAAAATGTGCAACAACAGTAACACAAAGATGGCAAGGAAAACTTGGGAATATCCTGTTGTAAGACACACACTCCATTTGAAGATGTGTAATATTCATTTCAATCTATGTTTTGATAAGTTACATAACTGTATTGTAAATCCTAGATGATGGGAATGTAGAGATAATAAAGAAAAATCCAGGGGCGCCTGGGTGGCGCAGTGGGTTAAGCGTCCGACTTCAGCCAGGTCACGATCTCGCGGTCCGTGAGTTCGAACCCCACGTCGGGCTCTGGGCTGATGGCTCAGAGCCTGGAGCCTGTTTCCGATTCTGTGTCTCCCTCTCTCTCTGCCCCTCCCCCGTTCATGCTCTGTCTCTCTCTGTCCCAAAAATAAATAAACGTTGAAAAAAAATTTAAAAAAAAATAAAGAAAAATCCATTAAAAAGGGGAAAAAAGAAAAAAAGGTGGAATAAACTGCATACAACTATCCAGATGGATTTTAATTCAAACAATTTAAAAATTGCATTGAGTGTAAGTGATGTATTCATATTAAATTACAAAAGAAAATAGGTTGGGTATATTCTGCTTGCGAGAATCACACTTTTTTTTTTTTTAATTTTTTTTTCAACATTTATTTATTTATTTTTTTGGGACAGAGAGAGACAGAGCATGAACGGGGGAGGGGCAGAGAGAGAGGGAGACACCGAATCGGAAACAGGCTCCAGGCTCTGAGCCATCAGCCCAGAGCCTGACGCGGGGCTCAAACTCACGGACCGCGAGATCGTGACCTGGCTGAAGTCGGAGGCTTAACCGACTGCGCCACCCAGGCGTCCCAGACTTTCAATAAAATTACATACACAGATTGTAAATAAAATTATGGAATATACATATTATGTACCATTAATTAAGAGAAAGTTTGAGAGGCTCTATTAAATCATAATGGTAGATTCTAACAAATATGCAAGGAGGAAAATGTCTAGATATCTAAAAAGAAAACCCCACTTTAGAAGAACTTCTCTAGTGAATACTCTCAAACATTCAAGCAAAAAATAATACCCTTTGTTAACAACATTTTCAAAACCAGAAGAGAACATTTCGGAGGTAAATTTATGATGCCAATATTACCCAGACACTAGATATGGACACACCATCCCTTAGAAAACTCATCATAACAACAGGGAAAGAAAACATTGTGTGAAGATTGAAAAGGAAAAAGGAAAATTTCTCCTATTCACAGACCATCTGATTTTCTGCATAGAAAATCTCAAGTAATTTCTTAAAATGTTACTAAATCTAATAAATAAAATGAGCATTTTTACAGAATAATGTCAATAACCTATTGTGTTTCTATAAACTAGTAACAGGAAATCATAAATTCAAAGTTGTTTTTTTTTTTCAAAAAAGACCATTTAAACGCTGAGTATTGTATGGAAATGATGAATCACTAAATTCTACTCCTGAAACTAATATTACACTGTCTGTTAACTGGAGCTTTTTTTTTAAGTTTATTTATTTTGAGAGAGAAAGAGAAAGTGGGGACAGGGGAGGGGAAGAGAGAAGGAGAGAGAGAGAATCCCAAGCACCCTGGACCCTGTCAGTGCAGAGCCTGATGCGGGACTGGATCTCACAACTGTGGGGGGGAGTCAGACGCTCAACCCACTGAGCCACCCAGGTGCCCCAACTGGAATTTAAACAAAAACTTGAAGCTACAAAAAACCCCCACACGATGACATCAAAAATGTCAATTAGTTAGACATAAATCTAAACCGTGTGTGAGTATGTGTGTTCGCAGCCTGTATGTTAAAAACTGCAAAACACTTTTGAAAGAAATAAATCAACACTGGACCAATTGGGCATGATTCTTTAAAACAAAAGCAAACAAACAAGCAAATGGCTCTGTTTGTACTTCACACTCTATACCAACCATCATCTTGAAATTCCGCACCAGGAAATTCTGGTGGGCATCAGATTGGCATGAAATATAACATCCTTTCGAGGATTCCATCAATATCAGCCTTTTTTCCTTTCTGAATGTGGCCTAATGGAAAACTGTTACCCATACGTCTGTCAGCGTGCTCTCCTCATTCAAAGCAAATTGGCACCCATTTGAAAGACAAATAATTTCCTAAAATGAAGATGCATTTTCCCCTCTAACATTTGATCAACTTATTTAGATAAAATGGACTGTAAATGCAGCTGAATATGGTCCTGGTGGCACAAAAATCATATACAAATAATATGCAGAACATGTATGTGCTGTGCCTGCTACTGTAATTTCATTTCTTGGACTCGGAAACATAACATTTATGAAGGAATAAAATATTTGATTTATACTTAAATGCACATTAATTATCCACAAGGTTGAGAAGTCATGACTGCCATGATGCTTTGCATTCGGTCAATTTTATAAGTCATATAAAAGATCTTACTCCCTGGAAAAGTGTCTTCTTTTAATTTTTTACAATATATTTTTTAAGTTTATTTATTTACTCGGAGAGAGAGCGTGTGCAGGAGGGACAGAGAGAGAAGCCCAAGCAGGCTCCACGCCATCAGCATGGAGCCTGATGTGGGGCTCAATCCCACAGGCTGCGAGATCATGACCTGACCTGGGATCAAGAGTCAAAAACTTAACTGTTAAGCCACCCAGGCAACTCCTTCTTTTATTTTTTTATATGCTGTTAGTATATTTACTTAAATGCTAAACCTATTTTTTTAATGTTATTATACAGATGTTGAGGTTTTAATTTTCCCTCTAACTTCAACATTGTCTCTACTTATTTTCTGTTACTTTTCTGCTTTCTGTTGCTTTGGTGCAGTTTTTCAGTTCTTTATTACTTCTCTGTATACATACCTTTTATCACCTATTGAATCTTTCGTATCAGTCTATATTTTCAAACTAGGTGTTTCTATATAGTTTTTCCATAAATAGCAAATATTTTGTCTCATCTCATTGGAGTATTTACATATTTAACTTGACACATTTGGGGCACCTGGGTGGCTCAGTTGGTTGAGCGTCTGACTTTGGTTCAGGTCCTGATCTCGCAGTCTGCGAGTTCGAGCCTCGCATCGGGCTCTGTGCTGACAGCTCAGAGCCTGGAGTCTGCTTCCGATTCTGCGTCTCCCTCTCTATCTGCCTCTCCCCAGCCTGTGCTTTGTCTCTCTCTCTGTCTCTCAAAAAATGAATAAACATTTAAAAAAAATAACTTGGCACGTTTGATCCAAGTTTTGGTCATCAAATTCTATTGTGATGTAGATTATTTGTTTTAATTTGTTATTTTTTCATAGTAGTTATGCTCTCATTTTTCTAGTTCTCATTTTTCTCATTTTTCTAGAAATACTCTCATTTCTTCTCTTTAGCTCATACTCTTCTATGGGTATCAATTATTATTTTGGTAAAGGGTACCCTTGCTGGGAGATGTTCTCAAACTTAGGCCCCAGTCCCTCCTCCCTGGTGTTTTGAAGAGACGTATTCAAGGGTCCAGGGTGGAGTTTATTTCTGTAAGCTTTCTATCACACCTACCAGGAGACTTTGTCTCAGAGGAACTGCTTTTATTTCTGACAAAGCATGTCTCCAAGATAGTATAAATACTTAATAAGTTCTCAAATATTTAATAGGCTCCTCATATGTTTGTTTTCAATTAGTTTCATGTGCTATATCTTGTTTTCTGACATTTCCAGATTGTTGAACAGTGTCTAGAATATTAAGTGTTCAATAATACTTGTTGAGTAAATGAAGGGAAAGGAACATGCATGCTTTAAATTAAATAATTAATTAATAACTTATTTTAACAAACAGCCTTGTAACAATTATTACTTGTTTTTTTCAATGGAGGGCTTTTATTACATCTTTACATATCACAAATAGATCTTAAGAACTATCAAGCATCTTGCTTTTTTCAGAGCTAGGAAAACCCTTAGATGCTGAACTTGGCCTGCTGAACTGTTCCTTTTCTAGAGACATAGATACTATCCAAAATACTTCAATAACCCTTGTTTTTAAGTATTGTGGCCTACTGAATCAAAGCATCTGAATTTGTTCAGATATGTATTCAGTGCTGTTTCCCTCAAGAATTAACTCATCTTTTGAGCCCTGAGATACTGAACAAGAATACCTGATCTCAGAACCCTGATTTTTCATCCAAGGAATTTCAGATTTGAAGAAGAGACTCATTCTTCTGAACAACAGTGTTGATGAAGAAGTGAGCCTACAGAGACGTCATCTGGTAAAGGGAGCCCAATATGACACCCCGACCATGTTCTTCACATGATGACAGATAGTCAGGACCGTAGTCTGCTCCTTACTATATCCCCATCACTTGCCTGTCTGAAGCCTCCTTGTCTTTCCAAGGTGAGTGAATTCTAACTGATGGGACTGAAGTTGTCTAGAGGCCTTCACAATAGCTGTGTGTCTCTTAGAGTGATGTCACCATTTTCTGAAATGCCCACAGTCCAATTGTTGAGAATGGTCATTCTTGCAGTGGATACAGCAAGGAGAGCTATTCTTCTTGGAAGTCCCCTGTTACATACAAGTGACCGATAGATTTAGATTTTGGTGGCCCTGTCTATAATCACACGCTTTAATTTGGTGTGCTGCAAAATACAAAACAGTAGTGGTATTGGTTGCTCAAAGACCCCACAGGGACAGAACCAATATACATTCCACTAGCGTGGAAGAGTGACATACAGGTTAGGGGAGTTGGCTGCGATGATGATTTCGGTTTTTTCCAGGGATTGTTTGGTACGCCTTAATAACTGATGCCTTAGATAGTTGCTCATCTGATTATTCTTTACATAAGCTTTGGTTGTCAGCAGAAACTAAGACAGATATTAACATGGTAGGAAGCCATATGCAGCCATGATACAACGTGGAGATGATACAATGTGTTACATGCTCAAAATGGCAGGAAAGCACAGTGGACCAGGACGTTGGTTTGGAAGTGACTTGTAAAACACGTGGCTCTGTGAAAATCTTTCTTTGAATCAACAGTGAGGTTGTTGTCTCCACACCTGCCCCACTACTTTCTCCCCTCCCTTTTGCTCTGTTGGGTCTCCCTCCCTGCTATTGAATTAACATTGTATTTTATTCTACCCATTGGTAGATCTTTCCTACAGGAGCTGAGGTTTGGTCAGTTCAATCTAGATAGCAGAAGCCTGAAATGCATTTCTTAAATACATCTATTGTTTAACAGATCAATAAATAATTAGGAATGAATAACTATAATAATAATAAATAATTAATACATCAATTAGGGATTGAGGCTCACATGTTCATTTAAAAATGATTAGCTTTATTTTTAATCCCTTTCCTGATCTGATATTTTCTGTCACAATCTTTTATTTCTCAAGAAATATATGTAACTTTGTTATAGTGACAGAAAACACTATAGGGTAGGCTGATTAAGAACATGCAAGCCCGGGGGCGCCTGGGTGGCGCAGTCGGTTAAGCGTCCGACTTCAGCCAGGTCACGATCTCGTGGTCCGTGAGTTCGAGCCCCGCGTCAGGCTCTGGGCTGATGGCTCAGAGCCTGGAGCCTGTTTCTGATTCTGTGTCTCCCTCTCTCTCTGCCCCTCCCCTGTTCATGCTCTGTCTCTCTCTGTCCCAAAAATAAATAAACGTTGAAAAAAAAAAAAAAAGAACATGTAAGCCCGAACTATCAGACTAAAGGCATCTTACATTGGAAAAAAATGTACACTGAGTTTTGAAATTCATTTTTCAGGTTAACACCGATTGTTAAAACTTCTTTGAAAGGAACGGTAAATTATAGACAATAACATTAGCTACAGGATGTTACTGTAGCCTCGAAATATTCTGGTGTTGATAGCTTTAAGAAAATCATTTTTTCAGGCTTGCTAGCAACACATGAGCTATCAAGTAGGCAAGGATGTATTGTGTATCACTGGGGAGAAAGGAAAACAATCATCAGTGTTTAATATTCCAAAAGTTTGAGGGAAATGAAGCTACTAAGTATGACTAGACTCTGCCTTTTCTACTGCTCAGAATATAGCTGGGAATTGGGAATTATGCTTGGTAATAAGCTCTTAAGCACATTTGTAGTGTGGGATAAAGTTCTGACTTGGATGAGTGATGTTCATTCAACTAGAGACGAATTTAAAGGGACAGAATATAGGCCAGCAGATTTCTGTGACACATTCATAACCTCTCTGTAAATGTGCTGCCTTTATTTCTTATATCAAATGAATGCTAGGGTTTCAAAAGATATTATTCATAAATAGAATGTAGTTTCTCAAAGGGGGGAAAAAACGGCCCATAACATACTGACCCCTGGGAAATAAAACACCAAATCATTTCTCCTTTAACTCCAAAGGAAGCCTATATGTTTTTATCAGTCACTTTTTCCAAGGAGGAAATCACTAGAGTTTCACCGTCTCTGTCTGTTTCTATGAGGTTGTCAATTTGGTTTGAGTTTTCATCAGAGTTGGATTAACAGCTGGAAGAAGAGTCATCTCATCCAAACATTCACCAGGGGGCAATGAGAAAAATCTATTAAATTTGACATAGGACAATGGTACTTACTCAAGAAGACAGTTTGAACATTTGTAATGGAAAGGCGATTTTTTTTGTAAAAATTCTTCAGATAATTCTCACAATTGTAAGACTTATGATTCTATTTAATTGAAAGAGCAATCTAATTTAACAAAAGAGAAATAAAGAGGTATATCCATATGTATTATTAATTAAGGAAGCATTATAAATTAAGCAATTAAAATAGGGCCCCAAAGGAAAATGCCCTAAGATTCCAGTGCCAGAATCTAATGCAAAAGAATAATTATACATAATAAAAGACACATCTTATCTCTGGGTTTGTTGAAAAAAAAAAAGAAAGAAAAAGGGTTTGGGGATTGCTATAGCTATACAACAAGTGATGCATATATTTAAAAAAATAGTTGAAATAAACATGATAAAATGTTAATGTTTACTAATTTTTCTGATGGAAACACAAGGCCTACTACACTCATTTCCAAGGCTTTCTATATATTTTAAATATTTTGTGGTTTTCTTTAGTACAAAATAATGAAAACTTTTATAATAGAAAGGTCTTTATTAATGATGTCATGAAAAACAAATTTGATAAAGAAAGCCATAATACTCATGTGGTTAAATGTAAATTGTAAGTTTTTTTTCCACTAGTTTAAACTTTCTAATAAAAATCTAATAAAATATTAACCATCACCAATGAAGAAATAAAAAAAATATCCACTTTTGAGTTGGAACAAGGAACTACCTATATAAACAGTACTCAGAAAAAAAAATCTGCTTCATTGAGTTTTAAGGAGGGCTGCATATTTAAAAATAGAAAATCTTGGGTCAAATGGTACATGAATTAATGAAACAGTTATATACGGCATAATTTATAAGGTGATTTATATTTCATGACATCAATTCCAAGCTGTATTAGAAAAATAAAGTTTCTGTATGTGAGTTCTACATTGCTATTGACTTTAGGTAGCTCCATGAGAGAGAGGGAAATTTTTAATCATCATTCTTGTATTACTCATTGGATATTAAAGAACGTATCACGGGGGTACCTGGGTGGCTCAGTTGGTTAACTGTCCAATTTTGACTCAGGTCATGATCTCACGGTTTGTGAATTCAAGCCAGGCTTCAGGCTCTGTGCTGACAGCTTGGAGCCTGGAGCCACGTTCACATTCTGTGCCTCTGTCTCTCTCTGCCCCTCTCCCGCTCATGCGTGTTCTCTCTCTCTCTCTCTCTCTCTCTCTCTCTCTCTCTCTCTCTCTCTCTCTCAAGTAAACATTAAAAGAAAAAATAAAAAAAAATAAAGAACATATCACATCTCTTACCACAACCACTGTTACAAAATTGTAAGCAGTGAGATATAAAATATGTAACTTTCTCCTTTAATAATGAAGAATCACATAGGTATGTTTTCTTCTCGGTATATGCGATCTGTGTCCCACAAGTCAATTGGACCTTCAGGTTGCTACATCGGTTGTGAATATCTCTTCTGTCAATTAGTGTCAGCATCATATGATATGGAAACTGCCCATACTCTCACATCTGTCAAGCATTAGGTGTAGAAATCAAATATTTCCCTGGCTTATTTTTACAGGTTGACCCGCACTTCTTGACAGAGATGTTTCAATTACTTTTCCTTTGTGACTACTCTTCAAGATTGAAATTCATTTATTGATCATGATGTATCTACAGAGATTTGAAATATACTCATGAAAGATTCTCAGCAGTTACACATAATAAACTATCAAACTGCTACCACATGTCTTCTTATAGCCCTTTCTTTCAAGAATATTTTATTAATAGTAACAAAGTCTCATTCTTCTGCAACATACAAAGGCTTCTGAGTTCATACCTCTGCAAAAATGTGTCGGAAGCAACATTTACAGCACAGAAATAGTCAACAATATTACTTGACATTCTTTTGTAGCTCCCTCTATAAACAATACAATCAAAACCCACTGTGTTTTCTAAGATGTGAAAGATAGTATTTCAAACTGCAGAAAATAATGGATATAATCATGTTATTCAATTAATTGTCAGTATCCAGTTATATGTAATGTGTATATTACAGACCTTTAAAAAGAGGTAACAGGCAGAGAGACTAATCTGACTGATGCGAATAAAGGTTAACATTTAGGGTGCTGTTCCACGTTCAAATGGAACAATAGGTTGAGGGTGACTATCCATGTGTGGCTGAAGCTCTTATGTATTGCTTTCTTTTGGATCTTTGAACAGGAACATGAGATACTTCCCTTGTTCCAATCAGAGCCCGTTTCTAACCACATTGCAACTTTTTTGCCTTTGTCTAGATGACTAAATCAATTTGACCCTGCTGAGTTCTTTTTCTAATCTGTGATTAAAGAATGGTACTTCACGGGGCACCTGGGTGGCTCAGTTGGTTAAGCACCTGACTCTGGATTTCGGCTTAGGTTGTGAGCTTATAGTTCATGAGATTGAGCCCTGCATTGGGCTGTGCGCTGACAGTGTGGAGCCTGCTTGGGATTCTCTCTCCCTCTCTCTCTGCCCCTCCGCTGCTCTCTCTCTCTCTCTCTCTCTCAAAATAAATAAATAAATAAATAAATAAACATTTAAAAAGAATTAAAAAATAAAGAATAGTATTTCCACCATTCTTTTTTGCGAGAATGTAATATTTCACTAATGTACAATTTCTGAGATATTTACAAATATATTAGTTTAGACAAAGAAAAACAGCTGGCATAAAATGGAACAATTATAAAATGAGACAGTTCATGATAATTACAATACCTTTGTTAAAGTACAAAATGTAAGATGAAGTCCTGGAAGAGAAAGTGGAGAACATTTTCAGAACAGAAAACAAAAATATAAACATGTTAGAAAATGCCATATAAAAATTTAGAAAATATAGAATGTCAGAGAGTTCTATCATCTATTTAATAATTCCAGAAAAGAAAAAGAAGATAGAAAAATATAAACATATAGAAAGATGTTTCCAAAGCCAAAAGAGGATGATTTCCTAAAACAAAAAACAAAAAACAACAACAACAAAAAGATCGTGTATGATAATTGGCTGGAGAAATAGGAGGGGAGAGAAAGCAAAACAAAACAAAAAAAAGAAAAGTTTTCCCTATTCTATATAAAGTTAAATTCTAAAGATATAGACAGATACTGGATAGTTAAGTAGGTAAATATATAAGGAAACAGAAAAAAGTTGGGGCGCCTGGGTGGCTCAGTTGGTTTAGCATCGGACTTCAGCTTGGGTCATCGTCTCACAGTTGGAGCCCCGCTTGGGCTCTGTAATGACAACTCAGAGCCTGGAGCCTGCTTCCGATTCTGTGTCTCCCTCTCTCTGTGCCCCTCCCCCACTCATACTTTGTCTGTCTCTCAAAAATAAACAAATATTGGGGCGCCTGGGTGGCACAGTCGGTTAAGCGTCCGACTTCAGCCAGGTCACGATCTCACGATCTTGTGGTCTGTGAGTTCGAGCCCCGCGTCAGGCTCTGGGCTGATGGCTCAGAGCCTGGAGCCAGTTTCCGATTCTGTGTCTCCCTCTCTCTCTGCCCCTCCCCCGTTCATGCTCTGTCTCTCTCTGTCCCCAAAATAAATAAATGTTGAAAAAAAATTAAAAAAAACACAAATATTTAAGAAATTAAAAAAAAAGGGGGGGGGAGAAAAAAAGTTACCTGCGCACCAGAAATCAGATTGCTATCCAGTACTGGAAGCACCAAGTATAAAATTGAATATTAAAATGTAGAGATAAACGTGCTTAAAATATTCCAAGAGTATAACAGAATATTGTTCAAACTAGCTGTCAAGTAAAAGGGATCCCAAGTGTATTCTGACATTTTTTTTTTGAAATTTTAAGTCCTATGCAGTCTCTACAAAGCACATATATCTGTACACATGCATTTATTTATTCTTATAATGTAACCAAAACGTAAGCAAAGAAAAAAAGTTGAGGCAGCTGCAGAAAAGACAACGAACTGATTATGGGTGAAATGAAGCCAAACCCTAATAGAGTAGATGCACAGAGGTCTACAGAAATTCCTATAAAAGCAAGAATGACGATGAGGATTTCACAGGTTACTGGGATAAGGTGCTAGGTCTTTTTAGGAATGCAAGGTGAGGGACGTTCTCATTTCTTTTGTTAAAAAGACGCAACTCCTGGGGCGCCTGGGTGGCGCAGTCGGTTAAGCATCCGACTTCAGCCAGGTCACCATCTCGCGGTCCGTGAGTTCGAGCCCCGCGTCGGGCTCTGGGCTGATGGCTCAGAGCCTGGAGCCTGTTTCCAATTCTGTGTCTCCCTCTCTCTCTGACCCTCCCCGGTTCATGCTTTGTCTCTCTCTGTCCCAAAAATAAATAAAAAAACGTTGAAAAAAAAAAAAAGACGCAACTCCTGATGAGAGGTAACCTGCCTAAATATAGCTCACTCCCACCACCGCAGACTCAGCACCGCACGCTCTCCTTAGCCAGTTGGCCAAGACACTTGGGCATCCCTTCTGTTTTCAGCCTCGGCAGCCTTGAACTCTGTCGAGGGAACTGCGGAAAAACGCCGAAATCCGCCTCCCAGGAACTGACCATTACTTGGGCAGCAGCATCAAAGCACAGACTCCAGGGCAGGGTAGAGCCCAGGACATGGGGATTCTTTTCAGCCAGGGAGGCAATACGACATCACCCCAATTTGTAGACGTGCCACGTCTGTCTGGGTTCTCAAATTTCTGTAGTGAATCAAACAGACAAGGAGATTACTCTCTATCCTTGGGACACTGAACAGCCAGGAAAGGTCTATGGCATGGGGGCCAATAGGACATGACAGCCGGCCTGAAACTACATGACCAGCGGAAAATTAGCTTCCTTGCCTTTTAATCATTACGGGATCCCCGATATTAAAAACTGTCCAACTACCAGGCACACGACCTGAACCATCAGACCAAATGACCTAACAGAGAATGTTGTTCTTTTATCTTTTGCGTGCTAGAAGTCAGAGGCAAAGGATTCCTAATGAATAAAAAGATCACATGTCCGGTGAAATAACCACTAGATGCACTATATCAGCATGTGAACATAAAGAAAACAGGAGAAATTGATTGATTTGAGAAGAAATTAGATAACTTTTTTTTAACTTAAAAAATGATTTTGCACACACACAACATTTTTAGATAGTTAAATGTGTGTCAATATTAGTGGTTTGAAAAGTCCAACACGGGGCAAAAATACGAAAACAAATATACACTCACAACCCCCAACAGATAGAGCACTATTCAGGTTGTCTCTTTATTGAGTACTGGTGGTTTTGCCTTTCAGGAAATCTTTCACTTGTATCAAAGTTATTACATGTATAGGCAGAAAGTTGTTTATAACATTTTCTTATTTTTATTTTAATATCTGTTGAATCTATACTGATTTTATCACTCTCAATACAAATAATGATAATTTGGGCAATCTTTCTTTTTTCCTGATAGTCTGGATAGAAGTTTACCAATTTTGTTGATCTCAAAGAACCAGTCTTTGATTTCATGGATTTTCTATTTTTTTTTTCTATTTTGTACTCAGTGATTTTTGGCTCTGATATTTAGTTTTTTTCTTTATCAATTTATTTTGGATTTAATATTCTCTTCTTTTCTAGTTTATTAAGGAGGATATTGGGGTCAAATGAGAATTGCCTTTTTTTTCTAATATCAGAATTTGACATATTGTGTTTTTATTGTCCTTCAGTTTAAAGTAATTTCTAATTTTTATATTGATTTCTGAATTAAAACATTGAATTTCCTATTGACCATGTCTGGTGAAGTTTTTCTCTGAAACATTTTTGTTTTTCATCCTCTAAAAGTTTGATTTCTATCACTTTTAATATTTACTGTGTCTTTACTTATTTGGATATCAGGAACACACATATAAAATTTTTTTAAAGCTTCCTTATTACTAATTCTAATATCTGTGGTTTTTTCTAGATTGATTTCAATCCACTTTATATTCTAATTATGGTTTGTATTATTCTGCATATATATATATATATTCTAGTGGGTTCCAACTGGATGCCAGTCATTATAATCGCTTTTAGTGTTTGGTGTTATATCTTAAAAAAATATTACATAGCTCACTGTCATACTCATTGTATCCTACATTTTCTTTTAGAGTATTTACAAAACTACCTTTTATAGTTAGGTCTATGTTTGATTATGAGTTAGATTGAAGGTTTTTTTTTCCTTCTTCTGTTGAACTTTCAACTGTTCCACTTTCATTTCTTGGAGAACTACCATTTCTACACCAAATATCTTCATAAATTTTCACTAAGTTTATAATAAATATTTAATGTTTCTCTACGCTACTTTTAAACTGAGTCAATTGTGGAATGATTTCAATAATGTATTATTCTCTTCAGTATGTCTTTTATTTATTGTTTCTATTACTTTGCCTTGTAATTTTACATCTTAGACATTCAGATGAGTGACCAATTGACCAAGGGTCACATGGCAGAATAGATAAACTATTTATTATATGTACTGTTGCATTATTATGATAGCATGGGCAAAGACTAAAAGGTACTGGAGAACAGCACGGTTCTGTACCCAGCATTCTAGAGTGAAGAAAGACAAGAAAGTGCCCAGTGGATGAAGAATGCTTCCCTAAGCAAATTCTGACAAATATTCCTTCAACGCCTTACCATTTCAGGCACATGCAAAGAAAGAATACTCATCCACTTGGGGGATACATTTATTGGCCTTTTGAACTATAAAAATCTCTAAAATATGTGACATATCCTTATATGTTAATTTTGGTCCCGCACTAAAATTCTTCCTACACATCTTATTCTGCCTTCTTAGATTCTTTTCTAATTATGTCACTTATTGTCAAATGCCAGGAATCCCAAAGTATTATTCCTGGAGCTTTATCAAGCATCATGTTCTAAAGTTTCTTATAACATTTGGCTCTTAAATGGTCCAGGATATTTTGGTAGATACCAAACCTTCAAAAGAGCAAGCCGTGTTTCAAATGACCAAGGAACTGACTTTAGTTTGTTGACAACATATTAACACCAGATTATGAACAGCATTTTCTGATAATCTAAAACAACTAGCAATCATTGTGGACATACTGGAGGATCACAACACAAGCATAGAAAGAGATCCGTGACTAAAAATAGCATGTTAATATGATCGTAAATAGAACTTAACAGATAGTCCTTACAGCAGCATGAGAGATCGATTGAAAGAGAGGAGAGTTTGCAGGGGAGGAGAAAAAGACCATAGGATGAAATGTGGGCCATGAAATTTTGAAACTCTCTTTATTCTAAATTACATAACAGATAGGAAGCATTATTTAAGCATGGATTGATGAGCAAATGCCATACTTTAGGTCAAAACCTGAAGTATTATCTTTATATGCTACAAAACATGCTCAGTGTCCAAAGACACTCTGGGTTGTCTTTGTCTTCTTTGGACAGATGTTGAAAGCGATTGTGTCTCCATGTCTCTCCAAATTAGTAAGGTCACCATTGTAAAAAAAAAAAAATCAAGTGAAAATAATTATAACCGATGATGGTAAAATGGAAGAGATTCTAAATCGGTTATTTGAAAACAATGGACCACATAATTAGAGCCTTAAATATTGCTTTTATATTTAATTGCGACATTCTTTGAGAGAAACTGTTTCACATCAAGTAGGCACATTTATTAATGAAATGCACGTATTTAACATAGTACTTTCCATTTTATATGCATTATCTTATTTTACCTTCAAAATAACTTTGTAAACTTCAACTATCCAGTTATTATGACCGGGAAATGGAAGATCATTGCCACAGGGTGAATGACTAAGAGCAATGAGTTTAGATTTGTGGACTTGGACCATAATCACCACACAGGAGGCTCCTGAATTTCCCTCCTCCTATGCATGCATTGAAAGTACAGCTACACATGGATTAATTCTCTCTGAAAGAAATTCAGAGAGTGAGCAAATCCTACGTATCAGGTAACTGATGTAATACCGCATCAAAATGGAGAGAAAAGGCTGAGACACATTCGCACCATAGACCCCACACTCAGCACAGCACCATCCAGGTGAGAAGGAATCATCACCTCTGAGCTTCTCCCTGAGGAGCAAAGGGTTTGGACCACACATCTACCACCCCAACTTTTAAGGCTGCCACCTAAGTGATGGGCCCCAAATCGCCTAGCTCTGAAAGCCAATGGGGCTTACGTTCAGGAATCCCATAGGTACTACAGCATACAAGAAAATAGTTTTTGATGGACACAGAAGCACTAGCCATAGCTCTCCCTCCAGGGCTCAGCACAGAGGAAGAGGCCAAAATGTCCAACTCCCAATCTTTCCCGGGGGGAGGTTTGAGTACTTAACTTTCCCACATGCTGCTTAAGGGTCCAGTTTCTAATAAGTCTGCATACAGGTTCAGATTATGGTCTTTCCCTTGAGGAAACTGACAGATTTCAGCATACCCTCTATCATTGTGAGACACTAAGAACAGAGGGAGGTATGAATAATTAAAAAGGTTTGAGAGACAATCAGGAGCTAGGACCAAGATGAAAATAGTCTGTCAAGATTGGGAGTGGTGGTTGTTTTGTTTAATGGGCAGAAACCAACAGAAAAGAGAGAAAAAGAAAGAAAGAAAGAAAGAAAGAAAGAAAGAAAGAAAGAAAGAAAGAAAGAAAAGGAAGAAAGGAAGAAATTTGTTACAAACTAACATGAAAAACCTTCAAATCTAATGTTTATGAAACATATTAATGATTTACCCATCACTAATTATACAGATTATTAGAGAATTATTCAGCAGAAACTTTCTGGGCCAGAAAGGAGGGGGGAGTGGGAAAATATATTCAAAACACTGAAGAAAAAAAACTGTCAACCAAGAACACTCTACCAAAGTTACCCTTTAGAACTGAAGGACAGATAGTTTCCCAGACAAACAAACAAACAAATAATGAAGAAGTTTATCATCACTTAGACCAGCTTTATGAAAAATGATAAAAGGAGTTCTTCAAGCTGAAATAAATGGATATTAATTAGTAATAGGGAAACAAATGAAAGTATAAAATTCCTTAACAAAATACTAGCAAACAAAACTCCACAGTATAGTAAAAGGATTTTACACCATGATCAGTGGGATTTATTTTAGAGATTTTGGGATGGTTCGACATCTGCAAGTGAATCGATGTGATATACCACATTAAAAAATGAGGGATAAGAATCATATGATAATTTCAATAGATGCAGAAGAAGCATTTCACAAAATGTAACTGCCTTTCATGATAAAAATTCTCAATAAATTAAGTATAAGTGGGCTGTATATCAACACAATAAAGACCAAATATGGTAAGTTAACATTATACTCCAGGGTGAAATGTTAAATCTTTTGCTCTAAGATCAGGAAAAATACAAGGCTGCCCACTCTTATCACTTAAAAATATTTTTAATGTTTATTTATTTTTTGAGAGAGAGAGAGAGAGAGAGTGCGAGCAGGGGAGGGGCAGAGAAAGAGGGAGACACAGAATCTGAAGCAGTTCCAGGCTCCGAGCTGTCAGCACAGAGCCTGCTGCGGAGCTCAAACTCATGAACCGTGAGAGCATGACCTGAGCTGAAGTCGGATGCTTAACCGACTGAGCCACCCAGGCACCCCTACTCTTATCACTTTTATTCAACATAGTAGTGGAAGTCCCAGGAAGAGCAATTAGGCAAATGAATGAATGAATGAATGAATGAATGAATGAAATACCAAAAGAAAAAATGCCTGCAGGTGACATGTACTTATATGTGGAAACACTAGGGAGTCCTCCAAAAAACTATTAGAACTAATAATTTCAGTAAAATTGCAAGATACAAAATCAATATACAAAAAAAAATCTCTTATAGTTTTATACTAACGAAAAGCGATTGAAAAATGAAATTAAAAATTGCTAAAGAATGTATAACATGAAGAAGAAAGAATTGCTCTAAACTGTTTCAATCTACATTATCATAATTTAAGCATAAGGTCACATATGTATACATACATACATAGAGATGTTATTTGTCTTTTTACTCCTTTGTGTGTTATGTGTTATGATTTTTTTTTCTGAGAAATTTTTTTTTTTTAGTGGCGGTGTTCCATTACAATATGTGAATGATAGCATCATTCTTTTATTGCTGCTTTATTTTTGGTTTTTAGTTTTACTTGTGTGTTAGTAGTATCCGGGCTTCAATCAGATGCGGTATTCTATTCGACAAAACATAACGGAAGCCTTGCTCAAGTCGATTTTACAATCTGCAGGATTCTGTTATGTTGGCTATACCCAGAGTCATGGTCTTTTTTTTCTACACCAATATTCTGTTATAGTAGGTCATGACTTTCCCTGGATGTCTCTGGAAAATGGATACAAATACAGAATTTTATCAGATTATCTTCTGATTTTTTTCTAACAAAGGCATTTCTTCACTCTAGCATGGACCCTAAGGTCCTTAGGCAAATGAGGCTACCTCTTGAATTTCTGCGTCTCTAAAATGCTTCTGTCAATGGCAGGGAAGACATATCTAAGCCATCCAAAGAGCATATTTCTGCTTATTATTTTGGAATCTTAGAGAAGCTTACATAGTTTACTGAGATGAATGATTCAGCCGAAAAAAAACCCTTATGTTAATGGATGTTATGATTGATATGCCAGGCTTTATGACTCACAGTTTGCCATATACATCACGCTTGAACAAAATATACACTGCTAAAATGGGCGGATTTAGGAACCTGAGAGACCCTTATAGCCTATGGCAGAGACACTTTTAATGTTCCACTAAAAAGTTCAGAATTCCCAAGAAGTTTCCTTTCATCTATTTTAGCATTCCCTGGCCACTATACCATATATTCCATATCAAAGTCCTTTAGTTGGCAATTTATTTGTGCAATAATTTAAATATTCAGATATCATATTTCAACTCCAAGTTACTCACCACGTACTATAATTTGTGCTAATATATTATATAAGAGGAAATTATAATTATAATTGTCAATTGTTGATTGTGAAATATTTCTGGACTACTGATATGCAAATGTGTGAAAAAAAAAACATGCATCTTAACATCAGTGTAATGTGCTATAACTTTAGTGAGACAAGTATAAAATATTGCGAGAAACCAGTCAGACAAACTCCCTCTTTTTCAATGAAATCATGGAAAGTATGGATTTTGCAGATAGCATTTCTGCATATTGTGTATATTATGTGTATGCTACGTGAAAGCTATATTTTATTGTGTATATTATATGAAATCTAAAGTTGTAAGTCTGGCTGCATAAAGCGGCACATCATGCATCTGGGACCCAGGGGACTAGATTTCTAGCTGTACCTGTTGATTGATGATTGACTCTTTTGGCACTATTGTGGCAAGAAATGCCAAGACTTGAGACAGTTTAACTGAGCATGAGTTATCTTTCATTGTGCCTCCGTAATTAATTGGTCCGGATCTCATACTGTAAGCATCCACTGGTGGCAAAAATGGATGACCAACTTCCTTTAGAAATTCCAAGTATGCATTCAAAGAAAGATAAGGAGGACTTTATAATATGAGGTGGTACCACTTTGATGAATGGTACTCAGCATCAGATCCCCCCTCCACGGTGCCATGTGATTCTGTTTTAAAGAAAAGTTTATAAATTTGCCTGTGTGTTTGTCTTATGCATTCAGTCAGATTCAGGGGAATCTTATAAATAGAAAGTTCCAATGATAGAAAAATGATTTGTAAGGACCACTGAGAAATAGCATGGTTCAGAACTCTTTTTAGGATTGGTAAGCCATCAAGTCATTAAGTGTTTTTAAATCCTTATGACTGGAAGTAGAATTCAAGAGTAGGTATTAGCCTAGGATGAGGTGTTATCAGTAAAGGTATATTTGGGTATAAAGTAAACATCTTTTATGCATAGAATGATGCCAAGTTAAAATTCCGGTGGATGGAACTAGAAGGTGTTATGCTAAGTGAAATAAATCAGTCAGAGAAAGACAAACATCATAATTTCACTCATGTGTGGAATTTAAGACAGAGAACAGATGAACATCGGGGAAGGGAAGGAAAAATTCGATAAAAAGAGAGAGGGAGGCAAACCATAAGAGACTCTTACATACAGAGAATAAAATGAGGGTTGCTGGAGGGGGTGTTGGGTGGGTAGATGGGCTAAATGGGTGATGGGGTTTAAGGAGGGCAATTGTTGGGATGAGCACTGGGTTAGGGTTAGGGTGATAAGTCACTGAATTCTACTCCTGCAACCAATACTACACTGTATGTTAACTACTTGAATTTAAAGAAACACATTGTTTAAAGTAAAACAACAACAACAACAACAACAAACAACTCTCAAAGAAATCTGAATTGTTTATGTATAATGAACAACTACCTAAATTAAAACACACATGAAATGCAGAATAAATCTCAAGTTATCACAATTCTATGTAAGGGAAGACCGGCGAAGTTTCAATCTTTAGTCAGGCTCCTGAACCTTCTGTGAACCCCATTTAATGCACTTTCTTTGAAAACCCAGTTTTAGCAAGTCAGTATAACCAGAACCCTCCATACCTTGGAAGTTTCCTTTTAAGAACCTTCTTTCCACTGGACCCCAACCTGCTCTTGGCAATAAATTCCCACTTGCCCATGCTATATTTGGAGCTGAGCCCAATCTCTCTCCCCCATTGTAAAACCTTATTGCAGTGTCCCTATACCTATCACAATGGTTCCAAATAAAGCCTGCCTTACCACTATTGATAAGTGTCATCAAATATTTTTTTTTTACAGCATACCTGCTGATTTCTTGAAGAGTTACAGAAAAGATACATACAAATGCAATCAACATTGAAATCCTGGCGTAGTAAAAAGAAAAGAAAACAGCTGTTGGTACAGATTGGCACACTTGGTTTAAGTCAACACACTTCTGAGGCTTTGCAAAAGCCATGGATGTCAAATTTCAGTTGGATGGTGTTCAGCTACGACAGAGTCAGAGACGCACGGAATCACAATAGAAATGTTCGAATCGTAGAAGCTGGAGTTCTCATACCCAAAAAAGGTAATTGCTAGCACCTAGTGACCCTACATCCTCCCTCTGTCTTTTATAATCTTAAACTAAAAATCTAAGCCCTAGACCATGCAGAAGAATTGTAAACTGAGTCATGGCTCAGTCCTATGTGCAAAGCCCTCTAATTCCACTTTTCACTGTAGTTGCTCAAGGGACTCTACTCCAGAGTCCTTGTACACACAGGCTCTGATACATGGGACCCCAAATTCTAATTTCATCTTAGATGAGAACGCACAGCAGAACCTGGAGGCATGATGGATGCTGTAGCCAACAGCTTCACAGAGGGGCGCAAAATGCGCAAGTAAAAACTGTCCCGGAGTCACAGTTCAGATTCTTTTTTTTTTTTTTTAATTTTTTTTCAGCGTTTTTATTTATTTTTGGGACAGAGAGAGACAGAGCATGAATGGGGGAGGGGCAGAGAGAGAGGGAGACACAGAATCGGAAACAGGCTCCAGGCTCCGAGCCATCAGCCCAGAGCCTGACGCGGGGCTCGAACTCACGGACCGCGAGATCGTGACCTGGCTGAAGTTGGACGCTTAACCGACTGCGCCACCCAGGCGCCCCACAGTTCAGATTCTTTCCAATGGGAACAGTCACAGCGATATTTTGTGTGTTCTCCATGTTTATAACCGTTATAAACATGATTAGCAGGATTTCAACCAGGTTTTCAGGGTTGCCTTGCCGGCAGATAAACTCCATGCACAGCCAGCTGTATGTAGAAGCTGACTGCATAGATAACCAACTTGTCTAGAAAATAGCAATTTGTAAAGGCAGTCTCAAAAAAATTGGTAGGGGCAGTTTTTTTGCATTTTGCCAGTAGGTCAGACGGAACAAAAATAAACATTCGTAAATTGAACAAAGGTAAAGGCGTAGGAGAGTACCTTTGGAGAATGACTAACATATTTGAACGCCTTTTTGGAACTGAAACCACAGAAAATGCTCTTTAGGGCCATATTCGTTCATGGCCCCCCCCCCACAAAGTTCAAAAGCAATTTTAAATCATTTTAGTGAGCAGAGCTGAGATGCAGAGATTCTGTACACACTGAGACAGAAGACTGATCACTGTGTAAGCTGTCAGTCAAAAATCGGGGAAGATATCGAGTCAAAATTTATGACCCTCAATTTAGCATTCCTAAATTATAAAAAAAAAAGTGTTGGGAACATCAGGATCAAGGGAGGAACTGTCAGTATGAAAAAGTCAATAAATCTGAAAATGGTTCATGGAATTTATTTTTGTGTGTGTCTAATACTACCGTAAGCAGTAGAGACACTAGAAAACCCATTGTTTTAAGTGGTTTTGTCAAGCGGTCCCAAAAGCTGTTCTGGGGGGAAAAAAGGGACTTGTGAAATTTGAATGCTACAAGCACAACCTAAAAAGAGAATCCATCTTAACTCCCCTCCATTTGTGTTTCTAGAAATTAGATCTCCTTGTTCCAGTGTGACAATACATATCAGTAAATGCACATAAGGCTAATTAATCTATGTTGTGAAAAAATAAAAATATCTGCTTTCAGGTTCAGTGCTCTCGACCTGCCCCCAAATTGTCTAGGTTGTTCGTAGAAAGGGAACGTATCCCCCACGTAAGGCGATTTGGACACATTTCAATGTAAAATTTATAAGCCACAGATTTCTTAGGGACTCAATCCTGTTCATTCTATCATCATAGAGTATAGACGCATAAGAATAAGAAATTAAATGATAAAATATATGTTAGGTAATGAATAGGCCATTTAGTTCCCCCAGGCAATCTCCTTTGCCCTAAGGAGAAAGAGAGCAAACTCTCAACAGGAAATATTCCTCTGAGCCCCACAAAATCATAAGTAGGAGAACCCAGTGGATTACCTTCATCGCTTCTTGTTCTCTATCATATCCTAAATTTTATTAGCTATGTTGCAAGCTACTATAACTTGCATGTAATGTAAAATCTTACCATCAATATATCTGAAAAATATTTCCAGTTCCCTTACTAACCTTGGCTATCAGCTCCTTCTGGCCAACTGAGTCCGGATAAATACATCAAAGATATGGTGGGTTTAGCATTAAATAAACAAAACTAAACTGAATTCATCCTTCTGATAAGTAGTGGCTTTCAAAAAAAATAAGTAGTGACTTTCTGTTTGACTATTTTTCGTTGGGACGATGGACTCCAGATTGGCAGATTCATTCTTTCCTGATGCACTGAAAATTCTGATGAAATTCGGTCTGCTGAATTATTCTTCTGCGCGGTATCAGTTGCCCTTATAAACATACTTGCTTGATAGCTTCTTACTGCTTACATTTCTTCCTTAGTGCTCTATTTTCCTAGATGCAGATGCCTTCAGTTAAGTGATGTTAAGGGATGCCCTGAACGTAAGGAGTTGACTGACACCGAATATTCTGGCTGGCCAGACTGACATCGCCAAGAACCCTTGTTTTACATGTATCGTGTTGCATGGCTAGTTAGTACCAAGAATGGTAGCCTGCCCACCTGTCATTAGCCGTTTCATCTTCCCTTATCATTTAATGACTTAATTAGTTCCCTACAATCTTAGTAGGGATAACTTTACTAAATCAGACCACCTACACTTCAGAAAAATCCACTCACTGAGAAAAGTGTGCACTGCCCTATAACAACGGATGGAAATTTCTAGGTGAACGTGATCAGAACATACAGAAATTCCTATTAGAACAAATAATCAAAGGAATAAGTTAAATTGTAAACCTTTCAAGAATGCTTCCCAGGTTGACTCAGACCATTTCCACCTTAAAAATACAAATAAATGGGTGTGTGACAAACCAGACTCTATGGGGGAAAAAAAAAGACCTTTTGCCACTATCCTCACCTGTCCATCCCTCATTTCTTTAGGAACAAACTCCATTTTTGTCACTGCATGATCTGGTATTTGAAGATTCTTTGAAGTAGAAGGATATCGCCAATGGCAGAAAGAAAGTTAGTCCTAGTTTGTTCATAATCATTGTGTGGATACAGCTTCAAGGGCTGGTGACAGATTTAAGGGAGATTTAAGGGAGAGTGACCCCATCCTATGGACAACATGATTGTGATTTTGAACAACTTCTTTTCAAATTATTTCTCCTACAACTTGATTTATACTACTGAGATTTACTATTGCCAAAACAACTACTTCTGATACCATAGCGACTAGCTATTTATTATCACAGTTAAGGGTAGATTCACACCCGAAAAGGTTGCTCCTGACTAAATGTCCAAGTAAAGAACCAATACGTGTTTTTGCTTATCCAAGCCCATGATTCAGTCTTGGCTAAAATCATGCTGCGTAACAAAACACCTTGAAAGTATTTTGTTTTCTTTCACTTGTCTGTGGATTGGGTAGAGGAGCTTTGTTTCAGGCCTGCAGTCAGTTGGCCTTGATTTTAGGCTTCGAATTCCATTTACATCAGCTCCATATTGGTTCCACATCATCTTTGGACCTTCAGCTGGTTTGTGTCCATTCTTCTCATTGTTGGTCCCCGAAGAGCAAGAGGAGAGGCAGAAACATGAGGAACCTGTTGAAGTCTTGGCTCAGAGCTAGGAAGACTTCAATTTCTTTACCAATTCCATTGACCAAAAAAAGTCCATGGCCGAGCCAAACGTCAGTGTGGGGGGAAATAGACTCTGCACAATTTCTTACTTTGCAAGGTAACAAGCTAGGAGGGAATAAATAAAGGAAAATGGCATAATCTGCCACAGGAAATGTAAATAATGGCAACTAGGCTCATTAAGCCTCCCATGGACTGCAAAAGACCCTGTGATGTGAAAAATGTAACAGGAGAAAATATCTAGCATTACTTCCTAGGAAGTCTAGGGATGTATCTTTAATAGAAAAAAAAGTAATAATAGTCATGGTAATTGAAACTCAGGCTCCCATGAGGCAAAGAGAATCATGAGTCTGAATCAAGAATAACGGAATTGGAAAAAGTCCACTTTATCCAGGAACCTTTGAAGAGTAGATAAATTTTCTGCACAGCAGGAGGAATCTTTGACCGTCTGGACATTAGAAAGAATAATCACAAATAATTAAAAAGGGACATGTGTTATAATCAACCAAAGGAGCTTTTGTTATAATCAATCGTTTCATCACGTATAAACACATGCATATGCAAAGCAATATAAGGAAGATCAGCCTGCTGGAACATGTGTGAATGTTACACCAGGCAGGTGTCAGGAGTGGCACCAATTGACCCAGGAGGCAATAGAAAGAATCTCAAGTCACTATGCTTAAGAAGAACAGGATATTATACAGAAACGGCCACTTTTGATTACTGAGAGTACATGACTCTCCTTCAGGGAAGCACTCGAATTTGTTTTTCATTCATTTGCTTGGTTTTTTTGTTAAATGGGTAGTTGCATCATATGAGGTGAAGATTCATTACTATTATATTTCAGTAGTTCGAATACAATGTGATTTTGTTTATATAAATTGACTAATTAAAGGCTGGCTGAGGGCATATATTCATTATTGGCTCCCTCAACTCCAGTTCGACACTCTTCTCTCTTGCAGTGTAGCTCACAGTTTTGCCCCACATGTGACCAAGTTCCCACCATCTAATGTATGAAACAGGAGTAGAACTGGAAGGTGGCAGTGATAACAAAGGCCTTTGCTTCCCAACTTTGTGGCTGTCAGGCCGCAATGCAGGCTCATTGAATCTTTGTGCACGGATCACAGTGGAGGTATGGTGGCCATTCGCTCAGCTCCTTCCTGCTCTCCATATTGTGATTAAGGCAGCGTCATTCGGACTCAGCAGCTAGACTTCCTGGCTCCCCAGTCTCACAATTATGGTAGCGGTAGCTGTTCCCTCAGAGGACTAACTCTAGGATGTTGTTCTAACAACCATTCTTGGAACCGCAACCTAAAGCAAGATACCCCTTAATTCACTGAACTAAACATACATTTTCATAAACGAACTAGAAAGCTGTGTCTAATCTCAAGTGTAACTGACACATATCTCTGATAGATTTTCTGATACAGCTATTCTGCCTTCTTAGGATATACCACACTTGATTATGATAACTTCTTTTGTAAATACACAGACATACACATTGACCTACTACGTTGTTGTGTTTTTTGTTTGTTTTGTTTTTTGTTCTTTTTGAGAGAGAAAGAGAGAGTGTGCGGGAAGGGGGCAGAGGAAAGGGAAAGAGTGAATCTTTTTAAAAAATTTTTTTTTTCAACGTTTATTTATTTTTGGGACAGAGAGAGAGCATGAACGGGGGAGGGGCAGAGAGAGAGGGAGACACAGAATCGGAAACAGGCTCCAGGCTCTGAGCCATCAGCCCAGAGCCTGACATGGGGCTCGAACTCATGGACCGCGAGATCGTGACCTGGCTGAAGTCGGACGCTTAACCGACTGCGCCACCCAGGCGCCCCGGGAAAGAGTGAATCTTAATCAAGCCCCACACAGGGCTTGATCCTACAACTGTGAGATCATGACCTAAGCTCAGGTCAAGACTCAGATGTTCAACTGACTAAGCCCCAATCTACTGTTTTCTTAAAGATATTGTGTCAACAATTATAATGAAAACAGGTATATATTTTATTTTTTCATACTATAGTTATTCATTCTGGAAATCAAGTGTATTAGTCAGGGATCTCCAGAGAAACAGAATCAATACACTGTAGATGTATATATAAAAGGAGACTTATTATGAGGAATTGTCTCATGTAATTTTGGAGACTAAGAAGTCTCATGATGTGTTGTCTGTGAGCTGGAGACCTGAAAAAGTAGATGGTCTAATTCAGTTTGTATCCAAAGGCCTGAGAACCGGGGGAGGTGGATGGAGAACCTAGCCCAGGTGTGAAGTCCTAAGAACCAGTAGTGTAGAGAGCGAGAGAGCGGTGTCGGTCATTAAGGCCAAATTCTTCCTTTCTCAGACATTTTATTCTATTTAAGCCCACACTGCACTGGATGATCCTCACTCACACAGGAGATGGCGAACTGCTTTACTGATTCAAATGCTAATTTCATCCGGAAACATCCTCACATGCCCAGAAATAATGTTTAAGCAAATATCTGGGCCCCCTGACGCACAGATGAGTTGATACATAAAATTAACTGCCACATCAAGTTTATTTTTTTCCATACAGAATGAGTTAGTCATCTCACTCCCGTTTTATATTTTTTTTTTGAAGAAAACTTTCCTGAGAGAAGTTTTTGGTTTCTTGACATATTTTTATAACTTAACTATAAAGCCATATGTCACGTGCACACACCCACACACACAAACCACATACACACCACACACACACACACACACACACACACACACAAACCACACACATACCATACACACAGGGTGCATTTAATACATCTCATTTAATAACAGTTGCATGTATCATGTATATGTTTCCCATTATTACCAATTACTGAGAATTTTCCAGAAATTTCTTGCAGAACTTTCTAGCACTATTATTTTTATTTTAATTCTTTTTTCAACGTTTATTTATTTTTGGGACAGAGAGAGACAGAGCATGAACGGGGGAGGGGCAGAGAGAGAGGGAGACACAGAATCGGAAGCAGGCTCCAGGCTCTGAGCCATCAGCCCAGAGCCTGACGCAGGGCTCGAACTCACGGACCGCGAGATTGTGACCTGGCTGAAGTCGGATGCTTAACCGACTGCACCACCCAGGCGCCCCTCTAGCACTATTATTTAAATTTGGTAATTTATTAGTAAGTAAACAGTAGTTCATGATGGTCACTGTTTCTGCACACCTGTTTTACCTATTTTTATTCATCGTTCATTTTATATGTTCAGACTTTTCTCCTTTTCTCTTATTTTCCTTTTTCTAAATTTATCTACATTAATAAAATGTTTCAATTTTCAAACATCAAAAGGTTATGACAAATCATGTATAAGATGTCTTATTACCAAGCTTTGTCTAATCATTATATCAGTCTTTATGCCCAAGGCAGTACACAATATGCATGATACTATGCGTTACTTTTGTCACCTATCAATACAATCTGAAGATGTCATCACTTCCACATATTCAGAACTGCTTTTTTTCCCCAAATTATACATTTTAAGTTTTTCATATGAGGTTATTTCCAACCTCTTAATTTTGTAATCATTGATGAATAATTCATTTTGTACATATACCACTTTGACATGAAACTTTTTCTTCTCAGTGACTAGCAAACCTATGTTTGTATATGCACCATATATTATATCTATACGTATACACACACACACACACACACACACACACACACACACACACACACATAGGGGTGGGTGTATGTTTAAATATGCACACACACTAGTCATTGTGATATGAACCACAAATATTTTGTCCAGGTTTTGCCTTCCTTCTGACTTTTCTAACTTCCACAGTAGGTAGTCTTATAAATTTCCTTTATTTTCTTTTGTTTTAAGGTCACAGATGTTTATCAGTCACTTTCGAATCACAGTTTAAGAGTCCTGAGAGCAGGGCCAGGGAGTGATAGTGGAACAGGGACAATTCTCCCAGCTAGTGACTGGCCCTGGATTTTCCAGCAGCTGCGGAGTCACAGAGGCAATTTCCTGCTCCAGTGTTGCTTTGTCCCCTCCTCCGCCCCAGGGGCCCTGACCCTGTCAGAGTGAGTATTCCAGCCAGACCAAGGACTGAATATTGTCCTGGGGAGGGATGGGGGTGGCACTTTCTTCTCTACTGGTTGTGACAGTACATGCTGAAATTAAAATGAAAAGCCCTTTCTCTGGAGATCAACTCATCTCTTGAAAAATACTGGTGTTATTCTTTTATATTCCCACATATTTTTACCCTGATATACAGTATTTCACACATATTTGAAAATGCTCCAAGACTTCATTACCAGCCAGGTATTTTTTCCACAGCATAATTGCGTTCTCTTATCTGAACTCATAGATGGCAAAGTTTAATTTTGAACCAAAGTATAAGTAATTAACATAAAATTATAAATATTTGAGAATAACTGGAACATCTAATGTAATTATGAGTAGATAAAGCTGTATCTAAATGAAATGACAAAGAACATATAGTTGACCCTTGAGCGATGCAAGGACTAAGGGGCCCCAAACCCCATGCAGTTGAATATTCTCCAAAATGTTAACTACTAATAGCCTATTTTTGACCAGAAGTCTTACTAATAACATAAACAGTCAATTAACACATATTTAGTATGTTGTATATATCATAGGTTGTATTTTTACAATAAAGTGAAGCAGAGAAAAGAAAATGTTATTAAGAAAGTCAAAAGGAAAAGATATGTTCTCGACAATGGTCTGTTTATCAACAAAGACTGCCTGTAAGTGAACCCAGGCAGTTTAAACTCACGTTCCTCAAGAGTCAAGTATGTAATAGAATTTTTTTAAGTCACATATTTTTGATATTATGACTCACAAAGCAGGGAAAGTTTGATCTTATATTTCATTGCTCTAATTCTGGTCATTATGGGTTTTGTAATACTCATGTTAAATGGCCTTATGAATATTTTTTAAGTTTTTTTAATGTTTATTTATTTTTGAGAGAGAGAGAGAGAGCATGTGCATGAGTTGGGGAGGGGTGTGAGGGAGACAGAGGATCTGAAGCAGGCTCCAAGCTGATAGCAGAAAGCCCGATGTGGGGCTTGAACTCACCAGCCATGAGATCATGGCCTGAGCCTAAGTCCAACATTTAACTGACTCAGCCACCCAGGTGCCCTGGCCTTATGAATTTTGATGAACATATATTTGCAGTTTCACGTGGGCTTTTTCTGTTGACCTGTTTGTGTGTCCCCCTGATTGATTTGTGACATGTTATTTGATCACTGTAGACAAGATTGTAACATATGTTCAGATTTTTCTCCTTCAAATAATTTTAATTAAATCAAAAATCAGTTTTCTTAAGTCCCAGTTTCCTTTTAAATCTACCAATATTTTCTTCTGGAACATTTATGAAATCCTATCTACAATTCGGTCTTCAACGCATCTGAAGTTTCTGGTGGCATCATGTATGGAATGGATGTAACTTTGATTTTTTTGAAATGATTGCTCAGCTGTACCTTTCCAGTTTTCCAAAAGCCCATTTTATGTACCGCAGACTCTACACATCACACTTATCACGTTTTAAATTTCTGTATATGTGATTTTTTTCAGAATTGTTTATTTTGTTCTTTCCCTATTTATAATCCAATACCACACTGGATTTTAATTATGAGTAAGTTTTAATTATTAAAGTTTTAGGACATTTTTTATCTGATGGTCTAGATTAACTGCTCTGTTTTTAGAAAGTTTCAAGTTATTATTGTTCATTAACATTTATATTTTAGAAACTTCTTATATAATTCCAGTAAAGGAAACCAGACCATATCTTTATTCAAACTGTTTTAAAGTTATACATTAACTTGGAGATATTTTTGTAACGTTTCTCCCTTCAAGAACGCATTATTTCACATGTGATCTAATGTACCTTTGAGACTTTCAGAAGTACCTTGAGATTTACGATTACAATTCAGACATTTGTTAAAGTCATTCTTTGGTATTTTATGCATTGTGTCGTTTGTTGGTTTAAATAAAGTCTATGTCTGTATCTTAATATTATATCTTGCTAATGGATACTTTTCTTTCTTAGTGCTTACAATAGTTTTCAAGTTGATCATTGTATCTACCATTTGTTTTCAAACTCCTATCTACTGATGTCGCCATGAACAGCAAATCAAATGTTAAATACTTGTGGGGCACTTGAATGGCTCAGTTGCTTAAGCATCAGACTCTCCAACCTCTGCTCAGATCATGATCTCAAGGTTCATGAGACAGAGCCCCATGTGGCGCTCTGTGCTGACAGTGTGGAACCCGCTTGGGATTCTCTCTTGTCCTCTCTTCCCGCTCCCCTGCTTGCGCACACACGCACATTCTCTCTCTCTCAAAAACACATTAATTTTTTTTTTTAATTTTTAAACACTTGTGGTGGTTATAAGCATGATTCCTTGCTCCTGAACATACAAAGAATGTGTTTACTATGTCCTATATAGACACGATGGGGGATTGGGTATATTTATATATATTTATATTTATAAAAACTTGTTCGGGGTGCCTGGGTGGCTCAGTCAGTTAAGCATTGGACTTTGGCTCAGACCATGACCTCACAGCTCCTGGGTTTGAGCCCCACAGGTCATGACATCACAGCTCCTGAGTTTGAGCCCCTCATTGGGCTCTTTGCTGACAGCTCGGAGCCTGGAGCCTGCTTCAGATTCTGTCTCCCTCTCTCTCTGCCCCTCCACTGCTCACATTCTGTCTCTCAAAAATAAATAAAAATCAAAAAAATAAATAAAAAAATAAAATAAATTGTTAAAGAAGTAACCATTTTCTATTCCTCTATTATTCGTTGTTATCATCATATATGGAGATAGATGTCCCCTTAAAAAATAAAATGATTCACTATATTAATAGTTTCCCCATTTTTATAATATAGATATATACATTCTTAAAGATAGTTCTACTTGAATATGATGTATTACTTTTTTGATTATGACATTGGATTCTATCTGCAAATATTTTCTTAGGATTTCTGCAACAATATTTGTACATGTTTGATGTTTCCTTAATATCTAAGCATGATTGATTGGACACTTCTTAATCCAAATTTTAAATAATTTAGTAATGATGTTATATTTAGTTCATTAAAATTATATTTTTATTATTTTTATATAATATGAAATAATTTAATGAATATTGGAATATTCTTTTTTTTAAGACTTTGGCAAAAATCCCTCGAGGAACTGTCTGAGCTTGGTATTTTGGGATGAGTTAGAAAAGTTTCTCTAGCCTATGAATGGAAATTGATCTATTCAGACATTTCTATTTCATCTGAGATTAGTTTTGGCAAGTTACATTGTAAACGTTTGCATAGACCAGTACAGAGCTGAATTTTTGCTTAAAGGTTGATCTATCTGAATGTTCATTTCTCCCTTGCTACTTCTTATTTTGGGTGTTTATACTTCTTCTTGTATCTCCAGATTAGGTCACTGAGAAATATATGTCTTAGATTTTCCCCAGAGACAAACTTTTACAATGATATATAGTCCACAGTGTTTCTTTTTTTCTAACTCATTAGTTACTTTTTTATCTTTGCTTCTTATTTACTTCTGCTTTCTAATAGCTTTTTAAATATTTTCTAACTTCAGATTAATAATTCATGTATTTTTATTAAAAAAGTATCTAAAAATAATTATATATATACACACATATATAATGACATAGTGTTTCAAGATACTTATTTCTTTCTTTCATTCTACCAATAGATTCTAATATGAGGTGTTTTCATTATTATTTTTTTTTTAATCATGCTTCTCAATTTGTACTTCCACATAGACCTGAAATTTTTCTGCTTTATTTTGTTTATTTTATACAGAGCTTTTAAATTCAAAATGAAATTATCTGTTGCTTCTAAATTTATGTTTCAGTTTTAAGTCTCCGTTTCTTTTTGGATGCAGGATGGTCATGTCTAGTTTGGGGGACTTAATGAGAACTTTCTGGTGGGCAAATATGAATCATAAATGGGCACTTGGGAAGGTGTATATTGTTTTCTTCCACATTTTTTATTTATTGCTATTTGAAAACTTAGCATTGAGAAAATGTAACACAATACAGGAAACAGATATATAGCTTAGTAAATTAGAAAAAAAAAACATTAATTTACCACCTAGTTAAGAAATAAAATATTATCTTCATGCCCTTCTTTACCATTCGATCATTATTTTTGAGATTTTCACGGACATTGTATTTGGAAGAAAAAGTAGTACCAACTATAATTATATGAATTCAATCATGATTCAGAATTTTATGGTGAGTCAAATGACTTAGCTTTGAGTCACTTCCCCTGAGGACGGAGGTTTCATTCAGGATTACCAACTATCCAAAATGCAGCCTCAGGGTCCAACCACCACACTCAAGGAATTTGCCACATATAATGTTGCCTTCTGTGATATTAACATTCCACATACCTCTCAACATGATTCTCCTAACGAGATGGGGAGTGAACTAATCTTAATGTCTCACTACTGCTTATGGTCTTGAATCCCTTTAGTGCTTATATTGTCAGCTGTGTCCCCTGGAATGCGGATGCCAAAGAGAGTTAGACATATAACAAATATATTGGCATTAACTCCTCTGGATGGTGAAGGGGAGAAAGAGTGGCAGCAATCAGGGAAAGCTTCCAGTCACAATGCAGACCAGACGGTAGTAAAGGAAAGTGGGAAGAGGATACAGAGGTAATGATCCCACTATATCTACATTTAATGAACCTTTTGGCTCCTGGATCCTGAAGAATGGCTATAATCTACCTCCAGTTCAACCAAGTAGTGGGAAAAGTTGCAGCTATAGTGCTGAATGTGGAACCTTTGTGAGATCAAATTAATATGGCCTCAGGTTCATGGTTTGTGACCACTTGATTGGGCAAATGTATTTTTTCCTTCACCAATTAGAAAAGAAAAGCAGAAATAGATTACACTCACCGGGACTAGACAAAACATACACTTACAGCTGTGCCTGATACTGCTTTAACTCCCCAGCTCTCTGTCTCATGTCTATCAGGATATCTCTCATCACATTGCATTGATTTATTTTATTGAGAGCATCTTCTTGATAGGGCAGGGTGACTAAAAGAGGTGGCTTTCTGGAGGCATAAGTAGGAAGAAAAAAGAAAGGAAAGAAAGAAAAGAAAGGAAGGAAGGAGGAAGGAAGGAAAGAAGGAAGGGAGAGAGAAAGAAAGAAAGAAAGAAGAAAGAAAGAAAGAAAGAAAGAAAGAAAGAAAGAAAGAAAGAAAGAAAGAAAGAAAAAGAAAGAAAAGAAGGAAAAGACAAGACAAGACAAGACAAGACAAGAAAAGAAAAGAAAATATGTGCCCTTGATGCTGGGAATAAACCCTACAAATATCCAGGAACCATCCACTTTGGGAATATTTTTAGGATTCTTGTAGTCAGGACATCTGCCCACCCCCCTGACTTTCCCATCCCTTATCACAAGAAGGACATATGATGCTCCCTGTTAAGCCTCTTTTGTGATGAAGGCAACACACTTCACATTTAAGGACAGGGCAGGGCGCCTAGGTGGCTCAGTTGGTTGAGTGTCCAACTCTTGATTTTTGGCTCAGGTCATGATCCCAGGATTGTGGGATCGAGCTCTGAGTTAAGCATGGAGCCTGCTTAAGATTCTCTCTTTCTTTCCTTCTGCCCCCTCCCCTGATCACAATATCTCTCTCAAATAAAATAAAATAAAATAAAATAAAATAAAATAAAATAAAAAAAGAACAGTGGTTCTATGTCTAAGGGGGCATGGAAATCCATCAAGCATCAACTGAGTATTTTGATTTGTGGCATCCTGGGACCGGCTGACATGAAGCGGGTTCACCGTCCTGGCTGGGGTAATTGACTCTCAACACCAGGAGAGGCTAGATTGCTGCTACATATGAAGGCAGTGAGGACTATATGTGGAATACAGATGAACTTCTTAGGCATCTCTAATCCTCCTTTGCCTCAGAGTAACTGTGATTGGACATGCACAGGAATCTTAATGTAAGGAAGTTCCGGTTACCAGGCATGCAGATCTCTCAAGAGTGAGGGTTTGGATTACACCGTTAGGCATGTCCCTACAACTAACTTTATAATGAGCCATGAGCAGATAGTGGCTGAGGTTAACCAGGAAGAGGAGCGTCTGGGCTCAAATGCTGCAGTAGATAACAAATGTCCTTAGCCGGAGGCTGTCCAGTAACTGCACTCATCACAGCCGATTGGCAAATTATTTCTTGCAGGAAAAATTCTGGCTGCAATACATGAATCCACTTTTCCACTCACATTCAAGGAGCAGCTCCTCCAAGGTTCTGCTAGGTCTCTCTTTCTGAGGGGAGACTCAGAAGAGGTAGATTTTTGAGACAAGCTGCAACCCCCATTGCTGGATGGTCTTGGCCACTACTCAGCCTCTCCTCCACTTTTTATTCTAAACTCCCCTCTTGCTCAGTGATGCCTGTATCTGCAAGTGGTCTTTCCTGGACCACAGTCATCACCTCAGTTTTCTGCTGCTGCATCTACAGTCCACTGAAGACACTCAGCTATCCCCAGAGAAGCAAGTACCATAATACACTTTGTATCTCTTCCTTCTTCTTCTACTCCCCCGGTCCTCTTCCTGCATGATGTTGGCATTTTCCTTTTGTGGCCATTGCTTTCTTTATGGGATAACTAGATTATTTAATCATCTTTTGCTACCAAGATAAACTATTGCATTCCTAAGCATTTGTTATTATTGGATGGTTTCATCAAAAGGTGTTTTCAGTTGTCTTCCCATTAAAACCTTCTAAATCTTTATACGTCTAAACTGTTACCAACTGTCTCCTTTGGATCTTTCTTTCAGAATCTATTGAATTTTCTTTATTGCCATGGATGTCTTTATATTTTATCATAATATTTCTAGATGTTTTCTAGTCTCCTTTTTAGCATTTATTCTGGTAATTTATATCACCTTCAATTTGTTTTTTTTTTAAGATTTATTGATCCTTATTAATTGATGAGAAAGCAAAAAGCAAGCTGAGGGCAAAACTTCAGCTGACACCCTACAACCCCCTTTTCAGGTGGGTTATGTATAACATTCCTCAGGTGGAATATGTATAACATTCCTCAGGCACTCATGACTGCCAAAGAACAAAGGCTAGGGAGAAACAAATGGTCAACTGATAAAGATTGAAGTCATTCAAGACAGGAAATCACACTATAGTTTGTAACTGTCTTAATGATTTACAAGAAAAAACACAATCTTAATAATAATCAGACCTCCAGGACCTATAGACTCAATTCCCGGAGCCCTAACATCACCTTCACCTCCATAGGATAGAAAACCCTATATAATCAGTCACTCCTTACAATACAATGCAGCTCTTTCTGCCCAGGGGTCTTGTCCCTGCACTATAATAAAAACACCTTTTTTTGCACTGTAAAATATCTCAAGAATTCTTGGCCATTGCACTCGATGATCCCATATCATTAATGTCTCCAATATCGCCTTTTGAATTTACAACTCTCTGAGAACATTTATCCTTATGATAAATTAATTCTGAGATTGTATCCCTGCTTCTTTAATTCTCTTTTATCTGTCTGTTGCCTCTCTCCTATAGTACCTATTTTCTTAAGTGTTTTTTTTTAATTTCCTTTTATCACATATTCTGTAATGGGCATCAGCTATGAAGCCAACCTTTTGATATTAAATAGTTGACTGATGTAACTTCAGGCAGACAATATTTGGTCTTGTTTCCGACAGGCAGCATTGCTTCTTTAGAAATGTTTCTGTTTTCCTTTGGGCACTCTCCTGAGAGTCCTTTTACCCTGACAAGGGAGGGGGATATATTCTGAAAGGGGTTCAGAAGAGATTTCCAGAGGACAAGAGCTCACTTATATGTGCTTCACCTACTCCAAACCCAGAGTGTTATCTTCTGGCTAGATATGAAGAAGAATCAGACAATGGTGTAGGATGGGGAAGAAAAGGGACAGGACAGCAAGGTCTTGTCCCACCAACCCTTTCACAGAATTACGTTTTCTGTTCATTCCATTTCTGTCCCTGTTACAAGTTCCTCTCAGCTGTGATTGTTTTTTAGGTATATGAGACTCCCTTTCACATCTGAGGCATTTTAAGAGTTACATTTATGAAAGGAGCTGAGTGTTGTGGGGATTATTATTTCAAAAGTATATTCCTTTGAATGGCTCGGTTCACAGAAGCTAGTTGAGATTCCTCTTTTCCTGTCTGACCAAGCAGTCAATCAAACCTTCCTCGGGGTGGGGGGTGTGTGGGGGGGTAATAAGCAAATGTAAGGAAGAAACGAATCAAAAATTATCTTTACAAAACCTCTCCATCCTGAAAAACACAACCGAAGAATTGACTATAGGAGAATACATTCTCTCCATTAATACAAGGACAATTTATGCTCTATCTTTCTTGCACAATAAGACATGTGAAATAGTTAGCATTTATTTTCCATGTTGCAGATGAGATTCATTAGCTTACTTCTAGATTTGCATTTTTTTCAGTTAATCAACTTTTAATATCAGATTGTTACATAAAGTATTTATTCTAGATAAATACATACATCTCAATTGCTTTAGGTAGATAAAAAAATATCTGTGACACAGTAAATTAAATTTAAATAAAAGTCCTAATTTGCATTTTAAAGAATAGTCAAGTTATTATTTCTAGAACTGCCAACTAAGTCTGATATATATTAATCCTTAAATAACTGATACCACTTGTAATATTTTTCCGGTGGTCATTTCTGCATATAGATGTTAGTGGGAATGGTTCTAAATACAAAGAGTATAGTAAGGCATATAGATATAGATAGATAGACACACACACACACACACACACACACACACACACACATACTACATACATTTATACACATACATACTCAGGGTAAAACCAAATATAAAATCATTTTCTCTCCAGTTATATTTTGAGTTATGTGATTATGAATATCCAGAGTGTGATGGTACACACAGAAAATATTAAAGCCAAATATCACAAAACTAATGTAGTTTCTTCCCTGTAATAAATCTGTAGCTTGTACATATAAAAACTGAAATTCTTGATTTATTTTCTATGACAAAGAAAAACATTTTCTTTGGAATTGTTGTAAGCATAAACAGAAATGTACTAAAAATGAAGAAAAATACATCTACGAGGCCCCATGTGTAGAAATAGTAACATCTCCAAAATAATGTGTTGTAATGAAGAAAATACTGGAATAGTAAATGAGTAGAATGAGAACAGCATGCATAATTCCGCAAATTTTAAATGATAATTCTAGATATTCTGAAGGAAAATTAAAAGTAAAGGTTGACACTTCACCCTTAATCCACATTCTCTTCCCTCATTCATGTTATAAGACTATATTTTCTTGTTTATTTTCTACTTTTGACTAGCACTATGGGTTTATATTTGATAACAAAACAGTTGCGATTAAGGTGCATGCTTTTGAAACAGAATTTAGGGAGTCAACTTTCAATGAAATAATCTTTTCAGGATAGTATAGACAGACTTCGGCTACACACACACACACACACACACACACACACACACACACACAATGTTTTCAGGGCAGACTCGGAGAACGCTGTCAGTCTGCACCATCATTCTGTGAACTTGACATGAGCCTTGAGGTACTCACTGAATCTCAGGACCACAACAGTATTGTCTTCAGAATCTAATTGGACAGTTGCCCTCCCTTCTCAGGCTCCCAAAGAGTGTTCTAAAATCGAATAGGAATGGATTTGCAGTTCTGCACTGGAAAAATAGATTACTGTACACATGTATTCAGAGGACTCGTGGGTTGAAACGGGGTTTTTTGTGTAGCCTGTATTTCCCCATCCTTAGCCCTTTGTATTTTAGCGGACATTTCATTTTTACAAATTTCTGAGTCGCATCCTTTCCTGTACACAATGTGCACTCTTCTACTCCATGTTATTGCCACAAGAAGCAATCATCTAACATTACCCCAAAACCTGTGGAGATACAGTTCAAAAAAGATCCTTAAACCCTAGAATTTAAATATCGCTAAGACATACTCAGATGTTAAAGTTGTATCTGAATTATGATGATTGTAATATCCACCTGATGAATCCTCATTCAGCATTCCAGATTACTAGAGCTACTCGCTCTCGCTCTGTGATGATCTGTTGGGGTCATTTTTCATTCCTGAATTCCTTCAGTTAACCAAAGGACACTCTAGAAAACACCTGTTTCTGCTTTATGTTATCTGAATTTAACTGGATTTCCAGAAAAAAAAAAAACAAACAAACAAATGTAGGTATTCTAAGGACAAACATTTTCTCAGAGACATCACAAATTTGCACTAAAACTGTCAAGATCAACTTTGGAAGATCTGTGAAAACTAGTCCAACATTTACACATATATATGTGTATCTTGAACGACAACACTAACAACAAAGCAAATTAAAAAGGTAAGAGAGCTCAATGGTGTGATTATTTGCCCTGCCCTACACTCTCTCAGGCTTTGCAGTGGTACTGAAGAAATCAGCCTATATAGCCAAAGTGGAACCCTAGTCCCTATCCTGGAAGAAGCAGAGAGGACCTTATTCTCAAATAATTATATTTGTCTGTTTTAAACTGTCTGTGGGTTACTGTCTGCAGGCAACTTAATTATATATATAATATAAATGAGAGTTTATACCCATACACACACACACACACACACACACACACACATAGATTATATATATATATTTTTTTCTATATATTATATTTATATAGAACTATATATATAATTCTATATATTATATTTATATGGAACTATATATGTATATATAATTCTAAAGAAAGCACCAACAAGTTTAGCAAAGTAGCAGAATAAAAAGTTTGACATACAGAAGCCTGTTGTGTTTCAATGCATGAACAATAAATTATCTGAAATGGAAGCTAAGAAAACAATTGTATTTTCAATAACATCCCAAACATAAAATACCTAGGAATAAACGACACCAAGGAAGTAAAGGATTTATACACCGAAACCTACAAAACATTGCTGAAAGAGAGTAAATAATATTCACGTAAGTGGAAGGACACTCCATGTTCATGAATTGTAAGACTTAATATTAAGATGACAGTACTACCTAGAATGGTCTTGACTCAATGAAATCACTATCAAAATTCTAATGATCTTTTTTTTAGAAATGAAAAAGTCAATCACTAATTCATATGATATTTCAAGAAGCCCTAAATAAGCAAACAATTTTGAAAAGGAACAAATTTGGAGGACTCTCATCTTCTAATTTCAAAACTGCCTACAAAGCTATCATAATCAAAACAAAGGGTGCTAACATAAGGATAGACAAATAGGCTAATGGAATAGAACTGACAGTCCAGAAATGAACCCAATTCATTTTCAAAAGGGATCCAAGACCATTCAATGAATAGAAAATGGTCTCATCCACATATGTGCTGAACCAAGTGGATTTTGACTTGCCAGTAAATGAAGTTGGACCCATACCTCACACAATAGACAAACGTTGTCTCAAAATGGCCCAAAGACCAAAATGTAAGATCTAAAACCATGCAATTCTTAGAAGAAAACACAGGAGTAATCCTTGCGATCTTAGCTTTAGCAGTGGATTTTAGATAGTACAACAAAAACACATGCCACAAAAGGAAAATATAGACAAACTGTGCCTATTTAAAAATAATCAAATTAAATAAAAAGGTTTGTGCATCAAAGGATATTATTAAGAAAGTGAAAGGACAATCTATAAAATGGGGGAAAATATTTTCTAGTCAGATATCTGATAAGGGTTTAGTATTTACCCTATATAAAGAACACATAAAAATCAACAACCAAAAGACAAACAATCCAATTGAAAAAATAGGCAGGATACTTGAGTAGACATTTTTTCAAAAAAGATATGCCAATGATCAACCAGCACATGAATTGAAAACGGTGCTCAAATACTTTGAATGTTAGTGCTCATTGCAACACTGCTGACTACAGCCAAAAGGTAGAGAAAAATTCATCAATAGGTGAATGGATAAACATACTGTGCCATATCTTTACAATGGAATATTATTCATCCATAAAATGCATTAAGTATTGGGGCGCCTGGGTGGCGCAGTCGGTTAAGCGTCCGACTTCAGCCAGGTCACGATCTCGCGGTCCGTGAGTTCGAGCCCCGCGTCAGGCTCTGGGCTGATGGCTCAGAGCCTGGAGCCTGTTTCCGATTCTGTGTCTCCCTCTCTCTCTGCCCCTCCCCCGTTCATGCTCTGTCTCTCTCTGTCCCAAAAATAAATAAACGTTGAAAAAAAATTAAAAAAAAAAATGCATTAAGTATTGATATATGCTACAACATCGATGGCCTTCAAAAGCATTACGCTAAATGAAAGAATCTAAACACAAAATGGTATATATTATGTCATTCTATTTATATGAAATATTAAAAATACCTAAAGCAAAAGAGACAGAAAGTGGATGGATGACTGCTTGGGCTTGAAGAGGCATGAAACAGAGAATGACTGCTGAGTGGTTATGGTGATTTGGGGAGGTGATGAAAATGTTTTGAAACATGATATAGGTGGTTTGTACCATATACTGAATGTACTAAATGCCACTGAAGTCTACACTTTGAAATGGTTATTATTAGTGTAAATATATATTTATACACTGATATTAATATAAATCAATATCAATAAAAACAATCAAACCAATATATTTGTCTTCCAAAATAAACTAGACAATTTGTAACCAAATAGACTCTTCAGAATTGCTATGAATGATAAAAAGTAACATATTCTTAGGGGTGGTCATAGTGAACTCACAGTTTTAAAATAAGTAGGCTTCTATTTAGTTATACCGACAAAAGCCTTTCTTAGCTTGCTTTTACCTGCATGCATTTTTATTTAACTCTGACTATCCACAACAATCTTCCCTAACATAATCCCACTGCTTCATCCTTGCAGAAATAGAAAAGTTATTTTCAGTGAATTTTTCCCACCAGAGCCCATTTGCTTCATTGAGACAGAAATGTTAGAAAATAAATCATTTATGTGTAGACTATCTACATTAGCTAAATTGAATCCATTCTGAGATGTTTTTTGATTTGTGTTTTTGAAGCTAAAAGATATTTCTTTCTAATTATTTCCATGTCTTCTCTCTCTCTCTCTCTGCCCATACACACACACACACACACACACACACACACACACACACACACCACATTTACCTTTATCCCATTCTACTGATTAACATTAGTTTGGTGTAGTGAAAATGTAATCTATATTCAAAATCAGAAATTGCTCGCAAATTTCAATTATAGCCTAAAATGTTTTAGAACATTTAGAATGAAAGTCAAACATTATAAAGACCTAGAGAAAAAGGTTTTACTATTGTAATATTACTGCATTCATTTATGAATGAGATATAACGGTCTTCTGAGAAGTGGAAAAGAAAGGGTATCCACTATATGTTAGAATTACAAAGGTTAGAGAAGGTAAGGTTAATTTCTAGCATTCAGTAGGATTAATGCCGTAACAGATAATGTTGATCAGGAAATATATAGCTGGTAATTTAAATACGAATAAAATTTATATGGGTTTCTAAAAGCATGTGCAAAATGAAAGACATTGGCTTAGTATTATCATTCCATTTAAAATAAATGGTATAGACAATGATGCCTGAATGGTTAGATTAAAATTATTGCCGAATATATGTCATTCCCCGAAGCTTCCTGTCTTTGGAACTTTAATGGCAGTGGTCACCCCGCTTATGCCAAACATCTGGCAGTTCCTTTGGAAACAACCTTTGCCTTTGAATCACAGTTCCAGATCTCGGACAAGAATTTAATTTTATCACTGCATTAACAAGAGAAAGCATCCAGCACCTGCCTTCCTGCTGATGTGGAGACAATAGATTCTGCCATTTTAACCTCTAAGTTACACGACGACCATGCCCTTTTTCAAATTATCTTTTAGGGGGGAAAATGCCACAAAAGCTCGACTTCAGCAAAGTGCTGCTGTCAGAATTTTATTCACACTAAATGGCCTCAGCATGTCACTGCTTTCCTGTGGGAACTGCAATGGCTCCCTGTCAAATACCGAATTGATTTTAAAATTGCTTGATGGCTTCCGAGGAAAAGCAGTTGGGAGCGGTGTATTTATCCCAGTCAGTGTCAGTGCACAAGCCAGGGTCTCTTCCAGCGGTTGTGAAACATGTTTATGCCGCGTGCCCAGCACAGGAGACGTCAAGCCTCAGGCCCCACACTTAAACTCCTCCGTATGCTGATCACAGTACTGCCGTCAGACATGCACTTGGAATATCAGGTGTATGTGCAAATGAACATGTTTGGAATGTTTACGTTCATACGTAAGGCACATCGGTATTAAAAAATCATTTTAACAGGTGACCTTTTGTATGGAGATTGTACAAGGATAGAACCGCGCTATATACGCAGTATAGGATTAGGAAAAAAAATAAATGTTTTCAAACACAGCTAGGCACTTTTACATTTTGAACTCAGGAAAGGGCACAAAGAATAAATCTTCAAGGCTTGTGAATTCTCCAAAGATTCAGTAAATTGGAAGACGATTAATCTTTATTTTCATTATGCCTATGAACGTGCCTTTGTTCAAAACTCAAAGAATGAAATAAAAAACCCTCACAGAATGAAAAATTGCACCCGGCGTGATCCAGAGCGCACATAAGCACAATATAGTGAATCATTAAGCTTGTTTGTCTATGTTTATTTTTGAAGGAACATAAGTTGTTTGTTTTTGTAAGAGAAAAAAAGTAATTATTAGGAATTTTAAGAAACAAGGAATATAGGAAAAGACAAAAGAAAGTTTTAAAATATCAAGTCAATTTCCACCACGCAAAACTACCATCTTTTAACACAGCCAACCTCATCCTTCCTAAGGGGGATAGCAAATGGAACAGGTGTGTGTGTGTGTGTGTGTGTGTGTGTGTGTGTGTGTGTGAGAGAGAGAGAGAGAGAGAGAGAGAGAGAGAGAGAGAGAGAGAGAGAGACAATATCAGGGAATACATACAGTCACCTGGAACATCACAGAAGAACAAAAGGGATATTGTCCCTATGCCCTATGGTACATGGAGCACAGGATGTGACGCAGAGGAAAATAGAAGGACATTATTTAGGGCTATAAGAAAGAAGTGATATTCACAGGGAGTAGCTAAGTGCAATGAGAAAAGGATATAACTCACCTGGAGAGAGAGAGAAAGAAAGAAAGAGAATTCTGCAAATGGGAGACTGCGAGTGTGAAAGCAGCCAGGGGTGATTTTGGAGCATCAGAGAGGCACTGGGGGTGGGCCCCAATGATGTATTGCTGAACAATGCAGACGCATGAATTCATCCAACGATGACAGCCCAGAGAAGCTGAAGCTTCTGCCATGACTGAGAAGGATGATTTAGGAGGCATGCTGGGATCAATGTGATGACGTCTCGGGGAGAATGTATGGGTGGAATCAATTTTAACTTTACCAATTCTCTCCTTCCCCTGTGCTATTTTTAGATAGTTAAAATAAAGAGGAAGGCTGCGTGTTAAAACCAGAAACAGTTGTGACAGGGACCAGTCGGCCCAGGTGGGCTTCCCTGAAGGGTCCCTGTAGCGGAGTCCTGGCCAGAGAAAAGCCCATTTATCCAAGGACCTGAGAGCCTACGCATCTTTTCTATAGGATTCCTGGGACAACATTTATCAAAACACCTGACTCTGAATGCCTTAACACCTTGTTGTTTACTGTCTTGAGTCCGGCAGTGGTGACATCATCAAGAATACTTACACTTCCCTGTACTTGTTTAAGTACTAAAAGAATGCAATAAGATGTTTTCTGATGTTTCACTGCTGGCAGTTTTTTAACCTCACCCATCCCTCTTCCCTTCTACCCCACATCTGAACAAGCTGATAGAAACCATGGGTCCTTTCCCCTTTAGTGTACGCAGGAAATTCAATCAGAAAGTCCCTGCTTATGTGTGGAAACTCATATTCTGACCATCGCCCCAACCAGAATGAAAACCCCAGCCAGTGTTCTTTCTTGCTCTCAAGCCATTTCATACCTGCTTTGGAGGCCTGCCCTGTTTTCTCCAAATACCTTAATTATGCACCGAATAACCCTTTAATACATGCTTGGGGTGTGTGTGGTCGGGGGAGGGCATCATCAGTCTTGACATCCAAACCAAATTATGCCGCAGGGTTCATTTGTTTTTGCAGAGTGAAAATAACAAACACAACCACAAAAAATCCCTTGATTTTTTTTGGATAGAAAATTGATTTGGATAGAAAAATGATTATGGATAGAAAACAATATATGTATTTTCAACACTAAAAGGACCCTAATTTCCACCTCCAAAACTATAGTGGCTTCAATATTGATCTTAGATAACACTTCAAAACAAGATGTTTTGTCACAACTTATCAAATAACAGTCTATTAAGGGTGAATGTTTGCACGGCTTTGGTAATGGGCGGGGGGAACACTTGACTGAGCTGAAAAACAGAACAAAACAAAACATTAACAATCCTACATTCTAAACAGAGCTGCAAATAGTTAAAATTTCCTCCAAGGGTTATTAACTGTCAGGCCAATTAACTCTCCTACCCTGTCTACCATAACTTCATCCAGATGTCCAAAATGGAATCCACTATGGAGTCCTTTCTTGGACCCATGCATATGAGCAGTTACTTCACAGAGGGGAGTGACTGGACAAATATACAGTCAGAATTAGAAGCATACATTTTGGAAAAGTTGAGAATATTGTAACTTTTTCATCCTGTTCACCTGTTGACTGGAAGTAGAATGTTCCAACCAGCCAAGTTCAAACAGAATCATGAGCAGATTTTGAGGTGCTTTCAAGGGAGTTATTGTCTACTCATTGCCAGCAAGATGTCTGTTTAGGCGTTGGACTGATGTCCTCTGTACCTTCCAGGTAGGACAAGAGACATTGAAGAGAGAACATTATACCAATGCCAAGAAATTTCATATAATTTTTGTGGGAATATTATTTTTTGCTTTTTCTATCAAAATCTTGAGTTGGTCACCTGCAAATGAAGACACTGAACAATATGGACAAACATGCATGAGTCTGGACATGATGCAGTGTCTAAGTCATTTATGATGCAGAATGCAGTCTTGTTAATGAATCTTTCCCTGTGGACTCCGTGAGTGAAACAGGAATTGGTAGATTCTGTTTTTAATTTTTTAAATTTTTTTAAGTTTATTTATTTATCTTGAGAGAGACAGAAAGTGTGTGAACGAGTGGAGGAAGGGAAGAGAGAGAGAGAATCCCAAGCAGGCCTAGCACCAGCAGCACAAGGCCCAACACAGGGCTCAAACCCACAAACTGTGAGATCATGACCTGAGCTGAAACCGAGAGTGGGACGCTTAACTGACTAAGTCACCAGGTGCCCCTATGTTGTTTTTGTTTAAAATTTTTTTTAATTCTTATTTTTGAGAGAGAGACAGACAGAGTGTGAGCAGGGGAGGGGCAGAGAGACAGGGAGACACAGAATCCAAAGCAGGCTCCAGGCTCTGAGCTGTCAGCACAGAGCCCAACGCAGGGCTCGAATTCAAGAACTGTGAGATCATGACCTGAGCTGAAGTCGGACGCTTAACCGACTGAGCCACCCAGAAAATATTCTGTTTTTTAAAAATCTCTTTAACTTATGGCACACATCACTGCATATTTATGGTAAACTGTATGATCTTTAGTGCGAATTTTGCTATTAGACATATTTACACTTAAATCCCATCTCTCATACTTTATTTCACTAAGCAGGCAATAATGAACATTTTGTTTCAATTATTATCATTAAACTATTTTGTTAAATAAATATTATAACAGGAAATTTTAAAATATATATATATTTAAAATCATATTACAGGATCCTGGACCTACTGAAATGCCCTGATAAGGAAAGAAACCAGTATTTAATAGTTGCTTATTCTTAGCTAGGTCATATTTATTTTTTGAGCCTTAATTTCCTTTTGTGTAACATGATGATCTTGCACTAAATCAGTGGAGTTTGGGGAAACTACATAGCATAGTGTTTAAAACCACAGTCTCAGGAATCAACTTGCTTGGTTTTGAAGTCTGATTCTTCCGTTTAATAATTGTGTGAAATTGGGTAAGTTATTTAAACTCTGTCACATTTATGACAGGGATACTTGAGTATTAAGTGCTAAATGCCTATGAGTTCACCTGGAATGAATGAAAGTATATCCCTTTCTATATTATTATCATGAATCCTTGAATATAAATAATTAAACATGAGCAATTAATAATTAGACTTCAATTTTTAAAAGAAATTTCCTGATGGGTCACCTATCAGATAAAATATTTACAAAATAGTTCATTTCAGCATATAGCATAGGAAATGACCTAATCTAGAAATAAGCTTATTTATTCAAATATCTGACTGACAAATTTTTTTCAAGTGATACAAAAATAAATCAACGTGATACACCACATTAATAAAGGAGAGGATAAGAACCATATGATCCTCTCAATAGACGCAAAAAAAAAAGTATTTGATGAAATATAGCATCCTTTATTGTTAAAAACCTCAAGAAAGTAGGAATAGAAGGAACATACCTAAACATCATAAAGACCATATACAAAAGACCCAAGCTAATATCATCCTCATTGGGGAAAAATTGAGAAACTTTCTCCTAAGGTCAGAAGCACGACAGGGATGTTCACTGTCACCACTGTTGTTCAACATTGTACTGGGAGTCCTAGCCTCAGCAATCAGACAACAAAAAGAAATTAAAGGCATCCAAATCAGCAAGGAAGAATTAAAACTTTCACTCTCTACAGATGGCATGATACTCTACACGGAATACCTGAAGCCTCCCCCCCCTCAAATTGCTAGAACTATTACATGAATTCAGCAAATTCGCAGGATAAAAAATCAACATAGAGAAATCTGTTCCATTTCTATATATCCATAATGAAGCAGCAGAGAGAGAAATTAAGGACTTGAATTGATCCTATTTATAATTGCACCAAAAACCATAAGATACCTATGAATAACCTAACCAGAGGTAAAAGATCTGTACGTTGAAAATTATAGAACACTTATGAAAGAAATTGAAGAAGACACAAAGAAATGGAAAAACATCCCATGTTCATGGATTGGAAGAACAAATGTTGTTAAAATATCAATACTACCAAAAGCAACCTACACATTCAATGCAATCCTTATCAAAATAGCCCCAGCATTCTTCACAGAGCTAGGACAAACAATTCTAAAATTTTGTATGGAAACAGTAAAGACCCCAAATAGCCAAAGTCATGTTGAAAAAGAAAACCAAAGTGGGAGGAATCACAATTCCAGGCTTCAAGCTATATTACAGAACAATAATCATCAAGAAAGTATGACACTGCCACAAAAGCAGACACACAGATCGATGGAACAGAATAGACAACCAGGAAATGGATCCACAACTATATGAACTATATGATCAACTGATCTTCAACAAAACAAAAAGGATATCCAACGGAAAGAACACAGTCTCTTGAACAAATGGTGTTGGGGAAACTGGACAGAAACATGCAGAAGAATGAGACTGGACCACTTTTTTACACCATACACAAAAATAAATTCAAACTGATTGAAAGATCTAAGTTTGAGACAGGAAGTCATCAAAATCCTAGAAGAAAACACAGGCAGCAACCTCTTTGCCCTTGGCTGGAGCACCTTCTTACTAGATACATTGCTGAAATCAAGGGAGTCAAAAGCAAAAATGAACTCTTGGGACTTCATCAAGATAAAAGCTTCTGCACAGCAAAGGACACAATCAACAAAACTAAAAGGCAACCTAAGGAATGGGAGCAGATATTTGCAAATGGCATATCAGATAAAGGGCTAGTATCAAAAATCTATAAATAATGTATCAAACTCAACACCCCAAAATGAAATAATCTAGTTGAGAAATGGAAAGAAGATATGAACAGACACTTCTCCAAAGAAGACATACAAATATGATTATACAAACAGGCATACAAATAGCTAACAGACCCAGGACAAAATGTTCAACACCATTCATCACCATGGAAATACAAATCAAAACCACAATGAGATACCACCTCACACTTGTCAGAATGGCTAAAATATTTATAGATAAACATTTTATTATAGATAAGTATTAAATACAGGCAAAGATATGAAGAGGAACTCTCTTACACTGTTGGTGGGAATGCAAACTGATGCAGTGACTCTGGAAAACAGTGTGGAGGTTACTCAGAAACTACCCTACAACCCAGCAATTGCACTGCTAGGTATTTATACAAAGGATACAAAAATACAGATTCAAATGTTTATGCACCCCAACGTTTATGGCAGCACTATCAACAATAGCCAAATTATGGAAAGACTCCAAATGTTCATGTCTATCGACTGGTGAATGGATAAAGAATGATAAAGAATGTACACACACACACACACACACACACACACACACACACACTGGAATATTAGTCCTTAAAAAGAATGAAATCTTGCCATTTGCAACAACGTGGATGGAACTAGAGTATATTATGCTAAGCAAAATAAGTCAGTCAGAGAAAGACAAATAATATATGATCTTGCTCATATGTGGAATTTAATAAACAAAACAGATGAACATAGGGGAAGGGAAGGAAAAATAAGATAAAAACAGAGAGGGAGGCAAACCATAAGAGACTCTTAAATACAGGGAAGAGACTAAGGGTTGCTGAAGGGGAGATTGAAGGGATGGGCTAGATGGGTGATGGGCATTAAGGAGGGCACTTGTTGGGATGAGCATAGGGTGTTATATGTAAGTGATGAATCACTGAATTCTACTGCTAAAACCAACACTAAACTGTATGTTAACTAACTTGAATTTAAATAAAATCTTGGAAAGGAAAAAAATAAAACAATAAAGTGATACAAATCACTGCAGTTACAAAATTGTTACCAACATCTTTAGCTTTTTAGTATTTTTCCTTAATAAATGGATTGTATCCTGCAAAACTATCCATTTGGTGAAGTTGATTTCCGTACATTTTTTAGAAGATAAGAATATATTTTTCTATTTAACCACAGGAAATTGAAGAAGCAGATGAAACTTGAAATTAAATTTTATGAGAGATAAAGGGAACAATTACAGTAAAATCACTTTAAGGTGGTTCCATAAGGCGCTCCCTCAAAAAGCATTAACAGGAAAATCTTCTTAGGAGAACTATGAAAAAAATATATTGACGAGTAATGGATGAAAAATATTTTGTAATCAAAAACCCCTTAAGAAAGTTTTTTATATTTTTATTTCTTAGTGTGAGTTTTAATGGTATCGATGTGTTACATTTCTTTTCCTACTGATGACTGACAGAACTGCTATTTTTAGGTTATTTACAAGTGCAATACTATACATCTTCGCTTCTGTTGCCATCTTAAATTCTGGCTTTCAGTGTTCAGTCTAGGCTACATGGGACTCTCCCATGTTTTAACATGCATAGTGTTCCGATAGAACATTTTTGGCGCATATCCAAAATAAAAATGTGTGTACATGATCAAGTTTGCATTAAAAAAATGTGGAGATATGTAACAGAAACTATACTTGGGGCATGCTTATGATTAATCAGTCCTCTTATGCAATCCTGACTTCACCCATTGATTTCAGAATCCAGCTTATGAAACTATTGTCTGACATATAATCATATCATGTAATGTACTGTTTATCATATACTCTGCTGTTTTTCTGTTACCTTAGTGAAGGGGTGCTAACCTGCTCTGACATGAGATACTCAAACAAGATCATTTTTCTCACATATGATGCTTCAGTGTGAATGCTCTATGTCTGTGGGCAATTCTCCTTCATTTGTTGATTAAGACTCAGGACCCTTCTAGGGCGCCTGAGTGGCTCAGTTGGTTGAGCCTCCAACTTCAGCTCAGGTCATATCTCATGGTTCTTGAGTTCGAGGCCCGCATCGGGCTCACTGCTATCAGTGCTGAATCCACTTCAGATCCTCTGCCCCCCCTCTATGCTCCTCCCCTGCTTATGCTCTCTCTCTCTCTCTCTCAAAAATAAACATTAAAAAAAAAAGATTCAGGACCCATCTGCCTGGTTACTCCTTTCTCTCCCCGGGCTTACTCACTATTTGCAGGGTTGAGACCTGGGTGCCCTGTCTAGGCTGCAGAAGGCAAAATGGAAGGGGAGGTGTGAAGGTAGTATGCTGATGACATAAAAGTCCTCAGTCGGAAACGAACACTCCTGCCTACACTGTATTTCCTTGGCAAAAAGTCACACCTGCATGAAAGGGGGACTGGGAATGAAGGCTTTGATTTTTTGGCTTTGTCCATTTTGCAACAACTTTTATTTTTATGACAGATTCCTCAATTTTTATGGCATGTATTTTTAGCTCAAATCATTGGATAACAATCGGCTTTCCTTACACATTGTGTTATGGAAAAAATATTTCGATATTAGCCTACATTGAAGGCATTCCTCCTCAATTTAAATGGCACCCAACAAATAGGTTTGGTCTGCTGCATGAAAGGGAAAGTAAAATCAAACCTACACACAAAAAATCTATTGCACATTCTGCCGTAACTACCCTCCATCGTTGAATTTATCACAGTTCAACTGACAAGCCATTTTTATTTTGTTTACTCTTGTCTTAAATTTTAATTCTCCAAGTTATAACTAAAGACAATACTAAGAAAATCAGAAGAAGTGTAGATGCAGAAGATGTGTCACTGTCCTGCACACATTATTTCAAGAACCTCCATTTTCAGACGCAATGAGGGAATAATGCCCTTTTGAAGTGTATCAAATGATCTCCACATTTAAAGGCAAGCATCTGTTAACAACATAAATAAAATGCAACTAAAAGCATAAAATATGTAGGCATATGGGAACAACTATAAAAAGCTTTTCTCTCGATTTCCAATAAATTGTCCATGGCTCAGCTGCAAACAGAGAGAGTCCACGCTAACTCTGGAAATAAACACAGTTCATTATATATTGGAAAAAATATTTGGGAATACACCAAATATAAGCATACCTGAAATATTTCTATCATTATTGTACCTGGTATAAAATGTTTAGTTTCAGTTATCATTTGTGTGTTGACTGTGGGAGGAGAGATTGGTGAACTTGTGTCCATCTTTATCATTGATATTTGTCTTGAATTAGCTTCATAACCCACACTGCATTATACCACCATCCTTCTCTTCCCACGATTTCCCTTTATGTATACAACAAGCAGCATCTTTGATCTCAAGCTAACTGGAAAGGTAAGTTCTTTCAAAAGTGACTGAAATGCAAAAGTTTGAAACTATCTCCTTGTAAAATAATGTGAATGCAGTTGCTAAGTTTCTGGCATTTGTCTTTTCTTTAGGCCTGGAGTTTAGAGGACAATCGTTTCCAATCGAAGTCCTAACTGTCCAATTTTCTAGTCCTATTGCCAAAATATTGATATTTTATGGGATGATATTTTATAAGTAATGACTTCAAATTGAAGTTCATGAATAAAATCCCCCAGATTTTGGTAAATGTTTTTGTGCTTTATCAATTTCCTGGGTTCATTCTAGTATTTTAGATAATTCTCTATGTCTTCATGAAAATTTATTAAGAAGCTGGGAGAGACGGTCACAGAAATATCTAGAGAATCATTAGCTTAACCTTTGTCTGGTTGGGTTCCCTATAAAAAAAAAAAAAGATCTGGAGATGGTGTGTACAGGAAGTTTATTGGGAGGTTCCTTTGTAATGAGGGCCTGTGGAGAAGGAAAGGAAACAGGAGGGGGAAAATTGTTGAAAACCCCAGTAGATGCAGCAAAGACTTCAGATGATCTACAAGATCTTTTAGAAGTGGTATAGCTCTTCACAATTGTCCCACCTAAAGGCAAGTGGTGAGCTTTATGTGCTCTGCCTTGACTGATCATTGGATATAGGCTATTATAAGAAGAAGGCACGAGCTTGAAGAAGGCTGAGAAAGTTCCCACAGAATGATCTGGCTAAGAGCCCTGACATGCCACTGCTTCTACCACCTAGAGAAACAAATGTCTCAGTCTTAAAGGACAAATCTTGACAGCCAAGCATGACATCCATAACTATCATAAGTATGAAATCACTATAAACATGAAGGTCATCTGTCCCTGTCAGGACCACTTATATTGTCCCTGAGTGGTGGGTCCAAATTCTTGCGAAGTTTTCATATGGAAAAGTATAAACCACAGCTCACCATACACATGTTAAGCTATAAAACTATATACACATATATGCATTTGTATCTAAATAATTAAATAATTGTATGGAATGAATATCTGAAATAACAATTGTAACTATGCTTGAAATATGACTAGTTTTCTATATCCAACATATATATGAATATGTGTTCCTATGTGCATGCATGTATACTTGTGTATATATATGTATGCATGTATGTGTGTATATGCTACATATACAGCATGCACATTGGGTAACTTACTATGTGCTAGTATGTCTCCATTAGTTCAGGTGGCAACCTAGAAATCCCATATTTTTTCTTAATATAACATAGATATTTAAATCTAACCTTTGAAATAAGAAACAAACAGGGGCGCCTGGGTGGATCGGTCGATTAAGCGTCTGACTTTGGTTCAGGTCATGATCTCACGGCTCATGAGTTTGAGTCCCACACCAGGATCTGTGCTGACAGCTTAGAGCCTGGAGCCTGCTTCGGATTCTCTCTCTCTCTCTCTCTCTCTTTCTCTCTCTCTCTGTCTCTCCCCTGCTCGTGCTCTGTCTCTCTCTCTCTCAAAAATAAATAAACATCAAAAAAATTTACAAAGAAACAAACATAAGTGAGGTGTAATAATGATCACTTTATACTTAAAGGCACAGCACAAGGAATACAGTCAATGATTATATAATAGAGAATTTACTCCCTTTTTAACATTGAGTGCTATTCAGTTGTATGCATAGGGTACATTTTGTTTATCCATTCTTCCATCAATAGATACTTGAATTTCTCCCACCTTGTGGCTATGGCAAATAATGCTGCAATAATATGGGCGTACAGAGATCTTTTTAATACTCTGGTTTCAATTCTTTTGAGGATGTACCCAGAAGTGAAATTGCTGGATCACATGGTTATTCTGTTTAATTTTTTGAGGAACTGCCATACTATTTTCCATAACAGCTGCATCATTTTGAATTCCCATCAACAGTACAAAAAGGTTCCAATTTCTCCACGTCTTTGCCGGTACTTATTTCCTGTTTATTGGTGGTAAACATACTTGTGAATGTGAAGGAGTATCTCTTTGTAGTTTTGATTTGCATTGTCCAAATTATTAGTGATGTCTAGCCTCATTCATGTGCTTCTTGGCTACTTGTCTGTCTTCTTGGGAAAAATGGCTATGCAAGTCCTTTCTCCGTTTTTTTTTTTTTTTTTTTTTTTCACCGTGTTGTTCTCTGGTGTACCCTGTTGACATGTAGGAGTTCATTATCTGTTCTGGATATTGATTATTTACACATTCATGATTTGTAAATAAGTTCTCCCATTTTGTGGGTTACCTTTTCACAAAAATTCCCATTTCAATATAGTCAATTTGTGTTTTCTTCTTGCTTGTGCTTTTAGTATCATATCTAGCAAAGCTTTGCCAAATAGAATGTCATGAGGCTTCCTCACTTAAAAAATAGTGCACGTTACTAGTACTCTGGGAAAACTGTCACGGGGATGCGGTTCTCCATCTGTTGTTTTACTTCCTTCGTCTTCCTGCTATGCCTTTTCTCAACAGCTGAGCCTGCATACCCCACGCTTGTATTGCTAAATTCCTTTGGACAATTTCACATAAACTGCACAATTACAATCACACCTCATCTTAGCAAGTAGTGATCTACACTGGTACAATGACACAAAGCAATTCCAACAAATGTGTTTATTCTCTGTATCCGATTTACTCTCCTGTCTTCACTGCAGATTTAATTTTGATATTTGAATGGCAGTAACAGTTACACTGCAGTTGGCCATCACAAGAGAGACAAGCTTTTCAAGCAAGGGAAACATTTATTTAGTGGGTTTCAATAAAAAAAAAATCTTTAATTCTTTAAAACATTGCCATCTGTTTTATCTTTGGAAACACTGTGGTTTATTAACCTCTGATTGCCTCTCTACCTTTACAATAATTACATCCACTTTGCTGGTAGAGTTTAAGTGATACAACTTGACATCCTGTATTTAAGAATGCTATCATCTCCATTGACAAAAGGAAGCCTGAGTTCACAACGGTGTCCCTGCTATCAGCTGTGGCTTGCGGAAACAAGCCATAGACTGACCTGAACGACAAAGTCAGAGTGCGTTTCCCCAGCAACATTCTCACAAGCTCAGTGAACAGAGGACTGTTTGGCTTGCTCAAGGAACGAAGTCATCTTGTGGGTTCCCTCACACAACAGACCCATCCTTGCATGTCTGCGTTCTGAGTTATTTGATCATTTTCCCCACACTCTGCCAAGGGAGTTCTTATATTTTTACTCATTTAAGGTGAGCCATTCCAAGCTTCCAGGATCATCCTAGTAGTCTATTATGATTGGTGACTGGTCTTAGAGAAAGGAAGTAAAATCCTAAATGAAAAGAGAGCCGTCTTAACCTAGATCAACAAATTGTCCTTTCTGCAGACTTAAGTTCTCATTCCCTGTTATTCTATAGCCCTTGGTGTCCACTCACAAGCATGCTATGCAAGTCACTAATGATTGATATTAGTGAATTACTAGAGTTGTTTTGGTGTGCATGCTACGGTGTACAGAGCTTCTTCAGTCATGTCAGCAGAGATTTGACCTCATCATTGGACTGTGGCCAAAAGAGGCGGTAGGGGTCCACTCCTGAGAGGAAAGTGTTGTCTTGCAAATCTTACGTCTCAAAATGTCAAAATAGAAGTGATAGGGCCAATGAGCAAAACTTAGATAAGAATCAGTACTGTTGGGGCACCTGGGTGGCTCAGTCCGCTAAGCATCTGACTCTTGGTTTAGGCTCAGGTCATGATCTCACAGTTCGTGAGTTCGAGCACCATATCAGGCTCTCTGTTGTCAGCACAGAGCCTGGTTTGGATCCTCTGCCCCACCCCGCCTCTCTGTCCCTCCCCTGCATGCTCTCTCTCTCTTTCAAAAATAGACATTAAAAAAAAAAAAGGAATCAATACTGTTATGTATGAAACCACAATTTTCTCTGAGCCCTAGTTCTACTACTTAGTAGGCATGTGAACTTTCACCACATTGTAAGTACTCTCCAGATCTCAGCTTTTGTATATGAACTGTGGAAATCATTTGAGAGAGATAGAGAGAATTTACTATACACACTCTATCAAAATCTACATACATATACTAGATATCTATGTCCACATATATGCATATACATATATACAGTTGACCTTTGACCAACACAGGCTTGAACTGTGTGGGTCCACTCACATGGAGCATGTTTTTCAATACAGTACAGTACTAAAAATAAGATTAATACAGTACAGGAAGTGATTTTCTCTTCCTTGATTTTCTGAATAATATTTTCTTTTCTCTGGATTAGTATAGGAACAAAATATATAATACATATAGCATACAAACATGTAGACAGTGTTATCAGTTAGGGTTCCAGTCAAAAGTAGACTATTAGTTGTAAAGTGTGGGGGGAGTCGCAATTTATATGTGGATTTTTATCTACACAGTGTTTGGGGCCCCCTAACTCCTATATTGCTCAAGGGTTAGAGAGAGATGGAAGAGAATTGAGAATCAGTTCGTTATTGGAATTTTAGGTTGCAATGTGAGAGTTAGGTATGAAATAAATGACAAACTAACATAGAATGTGCCCCAAAGTTTTGCGAGGAAAACAAAAGAAGATGATGATGATGATGATTAATTTCACCTCTTGAAGGAAAAGTTAGGGGAGTGGGGAGTGGGCACAAGGACTATTTTTAAGTAATCAAAAGGGTACTCTTGTAAGAGCTATTGGAAGTATAGAATAAAATCCCAGATGAGAGAATTAAAGTTGATGGATACAAATTATGATGTGGAAAATTCTGTATCAAAGTGATAATATTCTTGAGACTACAGAAAAAAATGGACTAAAACTCCTCTAAGCAATTAACTTTTGATTATGAGATCCTAGTATTTTATCAAGCCCCATTATAAGTTATAATTAAGTCATGCTATATTTAATGGACTATTCCGGAACAAGAAATATTAATATACATAATATGCATTTCTTTATTAAAATGATTTGTACCATAATATTTATCACACTTTCATTTAGAAAAAATAAATAATCACTGACAAATTCAAAACAGCCTAGAGGTATGGATTCATTTATAAAAATAAATACAAAACGTGACACTATTTTCTCACACCCAGTATGGCTGAAAGTCATGGCTAAGATGTATTGATGTTTTCTCCATTTTGCCTTTTATTTATTGTAGATTCATTTTTCTACTATTAATCAATGTTAAAGTAACTTAAATAAACTAAAGCGACATTGTTTATTTTGTTCTGTTTTTATGAGACGTGGCTTTGGTACACGTAATAGTGATTAAAGTTTCACACAAAATACCATTTATAAAATGCCAAGAAAAAATGAAAACTTTAAATATTTATTTCAAATTTCTAAATGAATTTGTACCCAGGAAGTTTTCATCCATTTGAATCCTGTTATTTTACTACCAGTTAGTAAATATATTAAATTAATATTGGCGAATAAAATTTTCATGCATTTTTACCACATACCTATCCACAAGTAGCCTGAAGCATACTGGCTACAGAATTACTAGAAACCTAAAACAATTATCTCTCATTCAAAATATTTCTACCTTTCTTGATTTTATTTGTGATAACTTTGTTTTTTAAAATAATGCCTTGCGGCACCTAGGTGGCTCAATCAGTTAAACCTCCAACTTCAGCTCAGGTCATGATCTCACCGTTTGTGAGTTCGAGCCCGTGTCAGGATCTGTGCTGACGGCTCAGAGCCTGAAGCCTGCTTTGGACTCTGTCCCTCCCTTACTCCTGCTCTGCCTCTGTTTCTCTCTCAAAAATAAGTAATCATTGGGCGCCTGGGTGGCGCAGTCAGTTAAGCATCCGACTTCAGCCAGGTCGCGATCTCGCGGTCCGGGAGTTCGAGCCCCGCGTCAGGCTCTGGGCTGATGGCTCAGAGCCTGGAGCCTGTTTCCGATTCTGTGTCTCCCTCTCTCTCTGCCCCTCCCCTGTTCATGCTCTGTCTCTCTCTGTCCCAAAAATAAATAAACGTTGAAAAAAAAATAATCATTAAAAAATAAAATAAAATAAAATAAAATAAAATAATGCCTTAAACAATTTCCAGAGGGATGGGCGAGACATGACAACACTGAAAATGAAAATGTTACCTGATGTGAGAGGTTAATTTTATGTGTCAATTGGGCCATGCCATGGTACCCAGATATGTGGTCAAACATCATTCCAGAAATTTCTATGTAGATTTTTTTAAAGATAAGATTAACAGTTAAATCAGTAGACTTCAAGGGAAGTGGATTATCATCCATCAATCAGTTGAAGACCCGAGTACAATAAAGACTGATGTCCTGAGCAGGAGGGAAGTGTCCCAACAAACTGCCTTCAAATGATTGGCAACATCAACTCTAAGTGTTCAGCCTGTTGGCCTATCCTGCAGAATTCGAACTGATGGATATCCACTCACTGCCCTGTGTGCAGCATGATAACATCACTCTCTTCCATCCCCGGCAGCTTCAATCCACAGACTCTCTGGGTTTTTTTCATTCTGTAAGAAAAACGGGCTAGTCCTCAGACAGGGTGAAATGACTTCAAGGTACCAGATGGGGAAAGGATCTGAGGCTCTGAACTCTTCCTTCGTAGATATTTGCCTTATCTTTCTGCACAATTTCAGCTCAGTTCCAGGGACAACTTTGGCCACCATTCCTAAGCCTTTGTGAGTTTTCTTCTTCAATGAGGTAGCATCTTGACCTTCCCCACTATGAATTTAGGGTTCCATGTGGCCTTCTCCACTATGAATTTAGGGTTCCACTTACTTGCATCTGCCAGGTCAGCTGGGACTATTCCACTGCCTTCCGGCTTTTGAGATTTTATTGTTTTCATCATTCATTTATTTACTTTTATTTTTTTTAATGTTTATTTATTTTTGAGAAAGAGACAGAGTGTGAGCAGGGGAGGGGAGGAGGGATAGGGAGGCCCAGAATCTGAAGCTGGCTCCAGGCTCAGAGCCTGACGCGGGGCTCAAACTCACGAATGGTGAGATCATGACCTGAGCTGAAGTCGGACGCTTCACCGACTGAGCCACCCAGGGGCCCCATATTTTTCTTCATTTATATTTTTCATTTTTTGTGTGTGGAGTCATCTCCTTAACAAGCCCACTGTTGTCATTTTAGGGGGGTTTTCTGAGGCAAAGGAAGTAATCCATATGTTCAATCCAGTGATCTATGTGAAATGATCACAGGCTCTTGAAAATAGCATTTTTATAGTGTTGCCTATCTATAATTTGTTTATATCCTTCAGGTGCTCGATACTAAAATAGGAAAACACGGAAGGCCCATGATGAATATGGACAGAAAAGTCAAATACTGCTAGTAAGTGACATTTCACATACAACCTGGATGATATTACAGTGCTTGAAGAAGAGGTTTCTTTCAAAACTATTTGCTCTTGTCATAGTCTATTAGCCACACATATGAAAATGATAATGTAAATTTCACCTTTGTCTCAATTGAAGAATACTATCAAAGCCAGGAAAATAAAATAACAGAACAAAGTGCAAAGTATTTATGGTGCGCTAGATCATCTGGTACTTTCAATATTATCAACTTTCTCTTCCCAGAAAGAGAAGCTTGAATAAACTTTTCAAAGAGGCACTGGAACCGGTCCCCTAAACATTTACTCAGTAAACAACCCTAAGTTTGTAAGGATGTAATTGACTAGTAGGTCTCTAATATACTGAAATGGACTTGCCTTGTTTTAAGCTAGTATTTTAGAAGTTCTTTTCTCAAACCATGTTTTTATGGGAGGAAGCATAAAAGTTGAATGTTCAAGAGGCAAAATATGCTTTCGGTACGTAATGCTTTAACTTGAAAGAGTAAGGACGTGTAAGTCAACGAAAATTTTATCACGTGGCAATATTTTACCCTGCTGAATAATATGAAACTTCACTTACAAATAATGAACTCCATGACTTAAACCTATACAAAATTTTACCAATATATAAACATTTCTTTTAGCTTTTCATTTGCTTACCATATGGGATGCAATCAAGTAGGTGTATAGAGGAACCAGTGTTAGCAATTATGTGGTAATTTTCTAGTAATTAGCAGAAAGACTTTTGTTGCTCTGAAGGTAGAAATACAATATGGGAGAAAACGGGATATAAATATGAACTAAAGATCTGCAAAATCAATATCAGCATCCTCGGTAAAAGAAACTAAGTGTACCAAAAATGCACTGTTATTTCACCATCTAATATCATAAATGAATACATTGAAATGACCTCCGTTGCATGACCTACAGACACTGGGAATACTTTTTGTTTCTACTAATGGTAAACACGACCTCTGTTTATGTCATTGAGATAAGGTCACCCGACTTGGAATGAAAAGTAAAACTTCATGACTGTTTTTCCTTATACACATAACCGGATTCAGATTTCCTTATACACCTAACCAGATACACAAAATCAGATCGAGCTTTACTTGAAGAAGAGAAAAGTGTTCGATGCAAATTCAAGAGGACGAGAACGAAACAATACAGCACAGAAAGAGAAATCTCTGGATTTCTGGATTTCTTTTTTTTTAATTTTTAATTTTTTTTTTTTTAAGAGAGAAAGAAAGGCAGAGTGTGAGCGGGCAGGGGCAGAGAGAGAGGAAGACACAGAATCTGAAGCAGGCTCCAGTCTCCGAGCCGTCAGCACAGAGCTGGACAAACTGTAAGATCACGACCTGAGTTGAAGTGGGACCCTTGGATTTCCTTAATTTACATGGCATAATATTGAAACTACAGGGATGTAAAACGTATAGAGAAAAGTTTAATCCCTTACATGGATTTTAAAAATTAGAAATACATTTATTGGAGCAAATCCAAATCAAGTGTGAGCCACATGTATGCAATGTCATTTATCCCATTTTATTTAGTTAGTGTTTAAAAACACTAATGTATTGAACCCAAATCCCAAGTTATTTATTTATTTCAAAGAAGATTAATTTATTAATTTAGAATGAGACATGTATTCTGTTAATTCATGCTACTATCTCCTGGAAGAAGATCCTTGACAGAGACCAAATTAAAGACAAGAATGGTGCTAAATGACAGGAAAAAAATTGAACAAAAAAAAATAAGACCACCAAAGAATATCTCTAAGAAACGATATATATATATATATATATATATATATATATATATATATATATATTATTTCTGTACACTCAGGCCTAATTTTATGTTAAACTAGAAACAAGAAACATGAAGAAACTATTTCCTTTATCGTTTCTCAGTGATTTCCTGCTTTCTCTACACAAAACCTACCAATCTTTTTAAACACACTGTTATTTCGATGAGGTTCCAATTTGAAGGGAATATTATGTGAACTTAAATGCTCAGCTTTAGTAGTCCTTTTGAGCCATAACCACAAAACGGAATATTGATAACAATTTCTCCAAATGCTAAATTCTGCAGATGACCAATCCCATTTCTCAAATGATGATTTCTCTTTGCAACATTTCAGGGGAAAAAAACATTCTGTTTGGAGTATATTACCATCTATTCACAGGCTATCAGAAGGTATCATTTTCTCAGCACTGGTTGATTTTCTAACGACCTTAACAATATGAATGAATCACAAACAAACACAAAACACGTTACTTTTCTGGGAGAGAAGAAATGCCATCGTTTGCATTTTTTCAAAGCAAGAGAGAAAGTTGGATCTGACAGTAGGTAGGAAATAAAGAAGAAAGGAAAGCAGGAAGAAGAAAAGAGATGACACATGCTATGCCAATTAAAAGTATATTCTCTTCTTAGCCTATATGAGACCAAGCCTTTCAAGGCTTACCAAACCTACTTACACCTAAAAGTTCATAAAAATAATAAGAAATAAAATAATGATGATGATAACAATAATAATAAATGATAATAAAAATAAATGATGAATAATAAAAACGTCAAGTAAGAATAGGCCATGTAGGCACAGAACAACATTTGATATAATGAACTGGTCTTTAAAGTCCACAATTCCAAATTCCTTTGTTCAAAATTTGGGTAGCCATGTATTTTGTCATCACCAGTTTTATCAAAATTAAACATTGTTTTATTAATAATTAGTGGCAAGGCAATTTGACCTCCAGCTACAAGATTGAAGAAACGGCACATATTGTCATCTGCTATGGACCGAATGTGTGTCCTCACAGCATTCATATGTTGAAATTGTAAACTCCAAGGTGATGGTATTAAGAGGTGGAGTGTTTAGGAGGTGAATAGATCATTGGTGGAGGCCTCATGATTGGCCCTTATAAAAAAGAACCTTGAGAGCTAGCTTGCCCCTTCTACAATGTGAGGTTACAGTAAGACGGCTGGCTAGGAGGAAGCAGGCCCTCACCAGACATTGGACCTTCTGGCACCTTGATCTTGAACTTGCCAAGTCTCTAGAGCTGAAACAAATAAATTTCTGTCATTTGTAAACCATGCCATCTATGATATTTTGTTATGGCAGCCTGAACAGACTAAGATACCAACATGTATTTCATTTTAATTGTTATATATTGGGCAGCTTAATAGCACCGATCTTTTGGCCCATTGATAGGATATATCTCCTTCAATATAGATCATTGGGGCACCTGGCTGGCTCAATCAGTTAAACGTCCACCTCTTGATTTTGGCTCAGGTCGTGACCTCACTCACGGTTTGTAGGTTCAAGCCTGCAACGGGCTCTGTGCTGATAACATGGAGCCTGCTTCAGATTCTTTCTCTCCTTCTCTCTCTGCCCCTCCCCTGCTCACTCTCTCTCTCTCTCGAAATAAATAAACTTCAGAAAAATTTTAAAAATTACATAGGTCATCTTTAGTATTTCTCGGCACTATTTTTAGTTCTCAGCGTACAAGTGTTCATTTTTCTCAGAAGTTTTCCTAGGTATTTGATTTTTGATAATACTGTAAATTATTTCGTTTTAGTAATAATACCTGTTTGTTCATGGATACTATATATAGAATATAGCTGATTGTGTGTATTAATCTTGTATTCTATAGCTTTACCAAACATTAGGTTTAGTAGCTTCTTTTTTTGTCAATTTCATAGGATTTTTCTACCTAAACTGTCAGGGCATGTACAAATATAGACAGTTTTATGATGACTGCCCCTATTTTAACTTTAATGTATAATCTGCTTGTAAAGAAGAAACCGAAAATTTCCAGAGGACAAGATGTCTGGAGGGATTTAAAACTATATTAAGTAAAATGATAAGAAAGGGATTATGTTTAAGGAGATTAAGAATATTAATAGAAATGACTCTAACTCCCTCCAGTTATTACCCTAAAACTGAATGTGACATGTGTTTTAGGTTTGCTACCAGTAATAATATATAGCACTTTTACTTAAGGTGATACACAACAAAATAAATGACAAGAAGATCTGACTCCAGAAATAAACTCAAATGATGTTTGTCTGCATCCATCTGTGTGTTAGAATGAGGCTATTGTCATTTTTCTTCCAACATATGAGATTATACCTGTCTTATATATTTAGCTTTGTACAACACACCTTAGAGAGAGAAGATCATAGTTTGTTTCCAGAGAGTCAGAGGAATAGCAAACACTTGTATGTGACATATTATTGGAGAACGGTACCCACTTTATTTGCAGAAGACAAAACTTGATCTGAGGAGAAAATTGCACATGGTGGTTGACAATGGGATCTACGTACCTGAAGGGCCATTACATACAAAAATATACCCCCATCCCACCCACCTGACTTAATGTGCCTTTAAGCAAGTCATGTGGTATTGGGTTTTATGAACTCTCTTGGCCTTCAAACTTTTAACATGATGGCATTTGTCGTATTATTGCCTTGTTACTGAGAAAGCCTAAATCCAAACTTTGCATGTAAGTCCTGGTGACAATGTTTTGGCTCTCTTTTTCAAAATTAGAAGATAGATGATGATTCATCTTGTTGTTTCTTGAATTTGTATTTGGCGGAGTTAGAATTTTTCAAACTTTTCAGCATCTTGGCAAATAAATTTGAGATAAAGGACAATTACCGCAAGTTGGCCATGTTTATATCATGAATTATTTACTAGATTTTATTAGAAATACTTGAATAACACTACCAGAATTTATCACATTCAGAGAAAGGGAATGGGTGCTTATTTAGACGTATTTTCACAGCAGGACTCGATGAAATTTTTATGTGAAATAAGTAACACAATTTTTAAAAGTTATTCTTTGTCTTTATTATAATTTTTCTACAAACCTAAGAAAGTTTTATATTAAATATCCTATGCAGCTGAAAGAAATAGCCATAAGATCTGAAAAAGAAATACTAAGATTCCACCCCCATGTTTTTCTAATTCCTCCTTCCCCGATTCCTGTACACATCTCTCACTTTTAATACTATTTTTAGGGGAAAAGTGATTCTAATTAATTTTCATGTGGACTTACATATTTTGGCAAGTATTCCCGATGATTAAAACTGAGCACTCTTTCATGTCTCCATGAATATTTAGGTTAAATCAACTTAGTCCAATCATGTTTACGAAATTATCTCCATTACCAAATAAATCTGAGATATGTAGTCGCTTACGTGCAATAATCAGTGTACACAAATAAAATAATAATATAGATGAATTTAAACATAACTCATTTTCAAAACTACATCAAATAACCAATGCTCATAAAATAGTATTTTTCCCAAGAACTGTTTGTCTGCTTTACACACAGTAAGTCCCCAAATGATTGTAGATTTGTTATTAGTTCCCTCCTACCTTAGAGAAAACAGAGACACAGAGAAACTCAGACGTGCTCAAGCTGGAAATAGTTGAACTGGGTTCACATTCAGGCTATGAGACTCCACAGGTGCCGTAGAAAATACTTTCTTTCTTTTTTTTTTAATTTTTAAATGTTTATTTATTTTTGAGAGAGAGAGAGAGAGAGAGAGAGAGAGAGAGAGCAGGAGCGAGACACAGAGAGAGACAGAGAAAAAAAAGGAGACACAGAATCTGAAGCAGGATCCAGGCTCTGAGCTGTCAGCACAGAGCTGGGCACGGGGCTTGAGCTGACTAACCAAGATCATGACCTGAGCTGAATTCGGACGCTTAACCAACTGAGCCACTCAGGCACCTCCCCTCTTTTTTTCAGTGTTCATTTATAGAAAGTACTTTCAATTTACATCTTGTTGAATGACTCTTGTTGAAATTAACAAATATATTTTTGGCTTTGCATTTTATGCACTACATTTTATATGGTTAATACAGTGATTCTTGTGTGTAAAAGTTTTGAATGTTGGAAATTTATAAAGATTGACCTCCAAGTTTTAACTAAGGTGTTTTTCCATTGCAAATATGAACACCATTTACTAACCTAAATCATTTCAGTATCCATAATATAGTAAGGTATGAAGAATGCTCTCATAGAAGTAATTCACAATATTTTCATTTATTTTCATACCATGCTTTTGATAAACTTCAAACTTCAAATTGAAATCCCAGCTTAAATATGAATAGCCACCATTTCTACTGTAAAAACTGGGTACCACTTTTAGATAGTTTCCAAGGTCAAGCTACTATCAAATGCTTTCAGTCATGTGGACAACAGTAATACTTAATAAAATACACAAAGAATGTTCAAATCTCAGCGAGATAAATTTATATAGTCTTGATATTAAAATGACTAAATCTAAAGTATTAGGTTAAAGGGGATAACCTTGTAGTTAACAAATTTATTCATTTACCCACATCTGTTCAGCACCTATTATAAAGCTCACGTCAAAACAATGGGAAAGGGAAGGAAAAATAAGAAAAACAGAGAGGAAGGCAAACCATAGGAGACTCTAAATACAGAGAACAAACTGAGGGTTGCTGGAGGGGAGGCAGGTGTGAGAATCGGCAAATGGGTGATGAGTATTAAGGAGGGCACTTGTTGGGATGAGCACTGGGTTTACATATAAATGATGAATCACTAAATTCTACTCCTGAAACCATTATTACACTATAGATTCACTAGCTTGGATTCAAATAAAATTAAAAAAAATAAGTGAATAAATCTCACATCATGTTATCCATGATGATGGACGATCTGTGGAATATCTAAATCATCCATTGATTCCTCAGTCTCTTTTTAATCTCTGTTTAATTAAAAGTCAACTCTATTATTAAGCTGCTCAGAAATCAACTACCTCTCACCCAGCCCTTTTACCACCTTCATTAGCAGAGTGGAAATTTGGCTTATTTACCTCTTCTACCTCTTTTGACTGTTGTCCACCAATTTTATGGTCACTGTATCCCGTTTTTCACTGCATCTCTCTTTCTACCTAAATTTTACTGCATTGTGGATGTCTACGGTCTTAATACAGATGATTCATACTCTCCACTTTACCCACCTGCTCTCCGGATCATACCCTGAAGACTGTCACAGTAAGTGATCATCTCCCATGTAAAAAAAAGAAAATTTAGAGATCTCATTTTCTGAACACCACCATAAAGCTGCCCTGTGATGAAAACTATCAGCTCCTCCCTAAGAGGTTCTCAAACTAACTCATCTCTAAGCCTCTCCCTACAAAAATGCAGCAATACTCTATAGCCGAAATGATAGTTCTAAAAACTTAATATGATTATAAAGTATACATATATACTATGCATATATCGCACATAATAAATATTTAACAAATGTTATTGCTGGCACTACTTTAAGGAGTTAGATGTTATTTGAAATGCAAAGGCAGATATGAAATAATAGTTTACGTAGCGGTGGGATATAATGTAATGAGCATTTTAGAACAATGACTCTGTCAGCTGAGCAAATTTGAAGAAGACAAATTCTATTTTAGAAATGTGTAGAGACTCATTAAGAATCATTGCAATAGTCCAGGTAAGAAAGAACAGTGGCTGGTAACAAGAGGATAATGATAAATGTGGAGATAAGTGAATATATTTGAGATCTACTTAAGAAGTAGAATCAACCGGGGCACATGGGTGGCTCAGTCGGGTGAGTGCCCGAATTCAGCTCAGGTCATGATCTCGCAGCCCATGAGTCCAAGCCCCTCATGCAGCTCTGTGCTGACAGCTCGGAGCCTGGAGCCCGCTTTGGATTCTGTGTCTCCCTCTCTCTCTGCCCCTTCCCTGTTGTCTCTCTCTCTCAAAAATAAAAATAAACATTAGAAAAAAAGATGTAGAATCAATAGAACTTGATGATGGGCCATGTGTGGATGAGTAAGAAATGGGGAAGATTCTATGCACAGCTGGCAGGTCACCCTCAACATCCCCCGACACTCCCTGAATTAGGAAAGAAGTCACTGACAGCACATTTCAGGTTTGAGGTTTTGCCAATGAGAAACTTGGAAAGGGAGAAAAGCAAAGACAACTTTGACGGCAAAAGAGAATTAAAACCCATATTCTCCTGGTCTCAGGCATCAACCAGGGCTCTGGCGGTCATAATTTGTGAAGGTCTTCTGGCATTCCCCTAAAAATGTCCCTGTATGCTGCTATAGGCAATGACAATTATTGTGACAAATTTCCTTGTGTTTCGCAAATTACTGATTTTTCTAAAAACGAAGACTGAAATGGAAAGGTAGGAATGCTTTTCCAGGCCTTGACCTCTCCAGCACTCCAAAGGAATTTCAAAAATGAAATTCCTTGGAGTGCCTGGGTGGCTCAGTCAGTTAAGCGACCGAGTCTTGGTTTAGGCTCAAGTCATGACCTCACAGCTTGTGAGATCGATCAAGCCCCGAGTCTGTGCTGACAGAGTGGAGCCAGCTTGGGACTCTCTCTCTCTCACTCTCTCTCTCTCTCTCTCTCTCTCTGTCCCTCCCCTGTGCACTCGCTCTCACTCTCTCTCTCTCTCTCTCAATAAATGAAGAAACATTAAAAAAATAAAAATAAAATTCCTTGTATGAAATATCCATCTGCAGAAAAGAGTGGTTTCTATTTTTTTTTCCTGACTCTGGCTAAACTCAGCTCCAAATCAGAAATTGGCTGAACTTCCCCCCAGACTGCATTATTTCCATTCTAACTCTACTGATAAGAAGTAGTCGTGTGAGGGGCTCCTGGGTGGCTCAGTCAGTTGAGCGTCGACTTTGGCTCAGGTCCTGATCTCTCAGCTGACGAGTTCCAGCCCCGCGTCGGGCTCTGTGCTGACAGCTCGGAGCCTGGAGCCTGCTTCAGATTCTGTATCTCCTTCTCTCTCTGCCTCTCCCCTGCTCATGCTCTGTCCCTCTCTGTCTCAACAAAATAAAGATAAACAATAAAAAAAAATTTTTAAATAGTTGTGTGGGAGCTGGAAACAAAAAGCTTAAACAAAAGCAATTGCTCCCATAGTAGTGGGCAGACTCGTGGGCTTCCAAGGAGGTAATATTCTGCAGCTCCTCCAGCTTTTATTGTTATTTTTTACCACAAAGTTTCTGTCCAGTACTAGAGGCACCTATGATCATTGGCATTTTCCTGCCAGTTTGATAATTGTGTTTTTTGTTTGTTTGTTTGTTTTGATTTCCTGAAAACTAAAAGGAAACGACCTAGGAAAGGTTCTCCTAGACTTTTACAAATCAATTCTTCCAGTAATTATCAGGCATTTAATTCCTCCAGTGACCTTTTCTCTCTTTGGCTTACCCTGAATGTTGTAAACTTCAATAGACTCATCACCCAGTCCTGTAAATTATATTTAACAGTTACAAGATTAGGGCATAGAGTCAGAAAATAATCATCCAGATACTAACAACAAAAATAACCACACCTTGACAGTGCTTCTAATGGTATTCTTAAGGATCCCTCTGAATGATATGGGCTCGATGATATTGTTTTAGAAGAGGTTTGCATGTTAAGGAGAGTATCGGACTGTATTGTTCATCAGTTGAGACCCTAACGTGCGATACTAATGATTTTTCATAGATTGCCATTGAACTCTAAACTCTCCAGGTGTTTGTCCAACACTTTGATCAAAAAGTAGGAGATATTTTATCATATTATCAGATGCCATAAAGCTGAGAGATTGAAAGAATAAATTGTATACTGTTAATAATTCTCTTTGCCTTGTGATTTTCGCCAGTTTACTACTCAAATTTATTTTGACACCTGCCAGATCCAAAACTTTAATTTATAAGAAGTCCCGGGAGATCTTTCACCTGCTTGGCACTTTTTCTTATGTTTGACATAAGACTATATCAAAATAATATTGGTGTAAATTCACGCAATATAAATGCAAGAGAGCATTCAGGCTGCAGCAGTTCATTTAATTCTTATTAACTTGAAATAGGAGGCATCTATGACCCAAAAAGAGCAATCATCTCTGTCAGCCCAGTTTTAACCATTCTGCTTTTTGAATAAGTGAATTTTGTAAGAATAATTTATACCTATCCTAAGAGCCTAATTTATGATTTCATTGGTGACCTATTAAGCACTCAGCTCTGTACTCTGCCCTGTGATTATTAAAGAGATAACTTTTTGGTGTGATAAATTAGGATCAATTCAGGAAGGAGTAACAGATATGAGTAAAAAAATCGAAGTGAACTAGAAATAAAAAGATAAGTAACCACTATATCTTCCTATGTCCTGTGAAGTGTCACAATGGGACTTTGCAAATGAAGTGACTTGAATTTAATCCCCGTTCTAAATGTACTCTCTATGCATTTACAAGTTTCTCCAAAAGTGAATGTGGATGGAAAGAGTGCTTTAAAACCATTTCAGAATATGCTCCACTGGTGTTAATTCTGAAATGAAGAAGGCTGATTCGCACCGGACTATGTTTCAAAATAAAATTGCCCATAAATATACAGTTCTATCCTGACAAATTCATGTTTTACAAAAGTTTCCATAATTCTTTAGTAAAGCATTAAACTCACTTCACTGTTAAATTATAAAAGAACCAAATGATCTACAGGCTTTTGCTTTAAAGAAATGACAGGGATGGCCACTACTTAAAGAAGATCACTATCTTACGGGAAGCACTGTATATGATAATCACTCTACCAAAAGTGTCCATTCAAAAGAATGGCCGCACTGGGAGAAATTATCAATGAAATGTGGAGTTAGATGTGAAATCTAGGTTATTTCAAAGTCATACAATCGTCTCCGAACCAAGTCAAGTTAAAGCAAATCTGACCAATGAGTACGACAGCAGTATCTGTCTCCATTAAGGGATGAACATACCAGAGAACCCACAAGGAAAGAGTAATTGCTGATCAATAAATAGATCAGATAGTGCATCAATTCCCTTGAATATATCCAGTGGCAAGTTTAGATAATATTTACCTGTATATCAAAGGACGGAATGTTTTTGCTAGTTGTCAAATTATAACAAATCTTAAGTATCGAGGATCTTATCGTTCACAATAGATTTTCAGACACGTTTTCTTATTTGATCTTAAAATAGCCAAGTATGTAAAGCAGGCGTGTTTAATGAATTCCTACAAAGAACTGTAACAGACACAGGGAAGCTATGACAATCTAATTTGTTTTCCTCGATTCTGTCCTCCTCTCTCAGATAGACTATATTTGATTTTGCACACGAATAAGCTGAAGCAGAAAATTTAAATTGCCTGTTCATATGTGATAGAGCTCATACTAGAACCTGTTCTCCCATCATAATCCAGGAAAGTTCCACAGACTGTTTAATTCTTAGGACACTGAAAAGAAATCACGATTTAAAGCACTACAGTATTAACACATAGCGGTAAGCCTATTGCGTTGCCAAAGACTGTCTGAGAACAAAGGTTGGCAAACCACGGCCTGTGGGCCACCTGCCCGATTTCACAAATACTGTAATGTTTTTTTTTTAGGACATAGCCACATCCACTAATTTCTGTGTTGTCTATGGCTGGTTTGTACCACGAAAGGAAATGTTGAAAAGCAACCCTAGAGACCATCTGTACAGGGCACCTGTGACATTGACCATCTGGTCCTTTCAGGAAAGACTTGCTGACCACTGCCTGGAATCCACGAGAGCCGCCAGCAATTTCAAATTGCAACACAATAGTAGTAAAAAGCAGCAGCTCACAATCCGGAAGGATTTCAAAACCCGGAGCTTCTCCCTGAGGAGTAAATGGCTTAAACTCCACACGGGGCACCCCAACTTTTGAGTTCCACACCTGAGAGACGAGCCGCCAAAACATAAGCTTTGAAAGCCACCACAAGACCCACAAATAACAGCGAACTGAGAAACCTCTCTTAAAGGGCCTAAACGCCCCCGGGCCAAGCCTGAAGGAGCCCTTTGAAAACTCCCAGACTTTCTGTGAAAGAAGCTCATTTGCTAACCTTAAAGCCATGGCTTGAGGGTCAGGGCCTGTGGATGTGCTCCTGAGAGGGAGGCTGGTGGGAACCACCATTTCTTCATCTTCTTTCCAGCCAGTACCAACTTGATGCATCCCCGCTGCCTTGCCAACAACTTGGGGGAAAAAAAAATCTGGCACAAGCAACAAAGGGTCAAGAATTTGGACGATGTCACCCTTATTGTGACAATCACGGCAACAAAAATGAAGCCAACTACAAATCCTTGACTTCTCTTATCAGAGCGCTGCACCGCAGGGAATCTCGCAAGCAGACTGCCCCCACGGAAATCTGCAGACAGGTGAACCCAGTCAGTCACAGCTCCGTCTGCTTGCCTGGAGGGCTTACAAGGTAATTGGAAGAATTGCTGGAGATCCTGTGGGCCAGCAGGAGAGCCTAAAGGTCCTGGGAGTTGCATTCTTCTGGAGATTTCCTCTCTGCATCCCGGGGTAAAGAGCCAAACGACAGAAAAGGAAAGGGAAAGGGGAGGAAAGAATAAAGAATAGAAGGAAAGGAAGAAAGCTTTCCTGTATTTCTTTTTTTTTAACGTTTATTTATTTTGAGAAAGAAAGAGAGTGGGAGTGTGTGCACGTGAGCAGAGGCAGGGGCGGAAAGAGAGGGAGAGAGAGGACCCCAAGCAGGCTCCGTGTTGTCAGCACAGAGCCCAAAGCGGGGCTCAAACTCAACCTTACGGAACCCTGAGATCATGACCTGGGCCGAAATCAGGAGTAGGATGCTTAACCGACTGAAAGACCCAGACCCTTTTTGTATTTCTGGCCGTGGGACATATGAAGCTATAGCCAGAATGTTCTTCATGGCCCTGTGGAGCGGCCTATCACCATGTCTGCTTGCCAGGGGAGACCTTACCAGAAACACACCCACCTGGAGACAAGGGCATTGTCACTCTAACTCTCCCTAGATTTCTATCTCACCTGAGGGAGACAGAGCTGAGAAATCGTTGTGAAGGTCACAGCACAGGGACACAAGCCATAAAAAGAGATTAATCATACACTGAAATGTAATCCTAACAGTATAGAATGCATCCTCTCCTTCACACCTTATCACCACCTCATCAAAGCTCCAGAAAATGAAAGTGGATTACAGATGAAATAATCACAAGGCATTGGCTTTATGTAAGGAGACCCAAAGGACACTAGAGGAATTTGAAACAAATGGAAAACAACTATTAGCATGACAAATATTATTCATATATGTCAGTAATCACTTTCACGTGTATGATATAATCATTAGAAACAAAAGGTAAGAGTGGATATATAAAAAAAAAACACCACATGTTATATATAAGAAACCCACTTTATTTTTTTAAATGTTTATTTTTGAGAGAGAGAGACAGAGAGAGAGACAGAGAGAGAGGGGGACAGAGCATCCGAAGCAGGTTCTGTGTAGACAGCAGAGAGCTCAATGCAGGGCTCAAACTCACAAACTGGGAGACCATGACTTGATCCAAATTTGGACACTTAACTGACTGAGCCACCCAAATGCCCCAAGAAACCTACTTTAAGTGTAAAGACTCAAATAAGTTAAAAGTAAAGGGATGGCAAGGTGTACCATGTTAATATTAATAACAAAATCTCTTTAATCAGTTTATAAATTTCAGAAAAAGTGGACTTTAGAAGAGGGAAAAGCACCAGGTGTGAAGAGGGAGCTATAGACAGATTCCTCCATATCTTTAGATAGATAGTGATATATAGATGTGTACACTTATCTGTATATCTCTATATAAATAATTATATGCTTATATATCCATATCTATAGAGAAGATTGATAGAGATAAATAAGTCAATTCTCCATGAAAATATAATTTTGCATGTGTGTGCCTCTAACAAAAAAACACAAACCTAGGAAGGGAAAATACTTACAGAAGTTAAAGAATAAATAGTCAAGTCCATTATTTACTTTGAGACTTCAACACCCTCTTTTAGTAATTGACAGTTCAGGCAGCATTAAATCAGAAGTGATATAGTTGGCCTGACCAGCCTTATCATTCAATCAAATTGACATTTATAGACTATGCCATCCAACAGCAGCAGAATACATATTCTTCTCAAACTCCCATGGAACATTCATTAAGATGGCAACAATCTTGATGATCAAAACACCTTGGCAACCTTTAAGGATAGAAATCCTACAAAGTGTATTTTGTTACCAAATGGAATTAAAAGAGAAGTCTATATGAAAGATACCTGGAAAATTCCCAGATATTTGAAGAACATAGTACACACTTATAAATAATATATGGGACAAAGAATAAATCTCAAAAAAATTATTTTTTCATATTTACTTTAATGTTTATTCATTTTTCAGAGGCAGAGACCGAGCGCAAGTGGGGGTAGGGCACTGAGAGAGGGAGACACAGAATCTGAAGCAGGATCCAGGCTCTGAGCTGTCAGCACAGAGCCCCATGCAGGGCTCGAACTCATGAATCGTGAGATCATGACCGGAGCCAAAGTTGGACACCTAACCTACTGAGCCACCCAGGTGCCCTGTAAATCTCAAAAAATCTTAAAAATTAACAGAAGTGAAGTAAAGATACCATTTCAATGAAATTTAAATTTAAATGTTATGAAAAATGACATAAAATCAATAATCCAAGTTTCCACCTTAGAAAATTAGACAAAGAACAATTTAAGACAAAAGCAAGCAAATCATAAAATCAGTTAAAAAAAGATCAATGGAATTGAAAAAAACACATAAAAACAATAGGCAAAATCAGTAAGACCATAGGTAATTTCTTTCTTTTTCTTCCCCCTCCTCCCCCTCCTCCCCCTCACCCCTCCCTCTACCCCCTCCTCTCCCTCTCCCTCCTCTTCTTCTTCTTCTTCTTCTTCTTCTTCTTCTTCTTTTTCTCCTTCTTCTCCTTTTTCTCCTTGAGAAAGAGAGAGAGAGAGAGAGAGAGAGAGAGAGAGTGATTGCAGGAGAGGGGCAGAGGGAGAGAGAGTATCCCAAGGAGGCTCCATGCTCAACACGGAGCTCATGGACAGGATAGATTCCATGACCTGGGAACATGACCTGAGCTGAAATCAAGAATTAGACCCCCAACTGACTGAGCCACCCAGGCACCCCAAAAGAAAGGTGATTTCTTGAAAGAATCAATACAACTAACACATGTCTGCAGGACAACCAAGGGGGGAAAAAGTGGAGATACATATTATAAATATTAGAAATAAAAGAGGGGTTATCAGTCTTAATTCATGAACATTAAGGATAATAAGTGAAAACTGTAAAAATCTCTGACCACAGATTTGATAAATTAGATAAAACAGACCAATTCATCGAGACAAAAACTGCCAAACTCACACAAGAAAAAGTAGATACTCTGTGTAGGTCTTTATCTATTAAAGAAATTGAATCACTAATAACATTATAAAAAGGAAAACAACAAGCCCAAACTATTTCATTTGTGAATTTTATCAAATAGTTAATAAAGAATGATGCCATTTCTCTACTTTCTCTTCAACAAAAAGTAGAAGTGAAAGGAACTCTTTTTTTTAAGTAATCTCTATACCCAACATGGGGCTCAAACTCATAACCCCAAGAGCAAGAGGTACATGCTCTACCAACTGGTACAGCCAGGCACCCGAAAAGGAACGCTTCTTAACTCATTCTATGCGGCTAATGAGCATGGTATTGTCATAGACGGATGGAACTGAAAAGAGAGGCCAGGGGAAAGAAATACACATATGCTCACTTGATGTTTGAGAAAGGAGCAAAGAGAATTCAGTGGAGAAAGGATAGTCTTCTCAGCAAATGGTGTTGGAACAATTAGAGGTACACATGGAAAAAATAAACCTAGACAAAGACATCATATCTTTCCCAAAATTTATTCCAAAATGGATCATGAATATAAATATGAAATACAAAACTACAAAAATCTTAGAGGAGGACGTTGCAGAAATCTATGTGACCTTGGATTGTTTCATCAATTTTTGATGCAACATCAAAAGCAAGATCCATGAAAAAAAATTGATCAGATATACTTTATTAAGATAAAATCTTCCACTCTGCAAAAGACAGTGTAAAGGAAATAAGATGACAAGCCACAGACTGAGATAAAATGTTTGAAAAACATATCTGAAAAATATATTTTATCCAAAATACAGAAAGAGCTCTTTTTTCTGTATTTTACCCAAAATACAGAAGAAAGAATGCTTAAAACTCAACAAAACAACCTAATTAAAATATGGGCAAATGATCTGAACAGACTTCTCACAAAAGGAGATATACAGTTGGCAAATAAGAATATGAAAAGATGCTCATCATAATTTATAATTAGGGAAATGCGAATGATGAGAGACAACTGCAAACCTATTCGAATGGCTAAAATCCAAAAGTTCCTGATACCAAATGCTCGTGAAGGGGAAGAGCAGCAGGAACTTTCCTTCACTGTTGGTGGAGATTCAAAATGGTACAGCCATTTGCGAACACAGTTTGGTATTTTTTAGTAAACTAAACATAGTCTTACCATATGATCAAGCAGTCGTGCTCCTAGGTTTTTACACAACCCATTTGAACATTTATGTCCACACAAAAACCTGTATAGGAATGTTTATATGACCTTTATTCATGATAGTAAGAAAGGAAGGCAACCAACAAGTGCCACTACAGGTGAATGGGCAAACTGTGGTACCTCCATAAAATACTATTCAGCAATACAATAAATCAGCTATCAAACCACAAAAGGATATGAGGTACCATAAAAGAACATTGCTATGTGAAAAGAGCCAGTCTAAAGGACTATCTGTTGTATGATTCAAATTATAAGGTATTCTAGAGAAGGGAAAACTATAGAGAAAGTAAATGACCAACAGCCTCCGGATTTGGGGGGAAAGGGAAGGACGGTTAAATAGGAAAACCACAGGGACATTTTTAGGGCAAGGAAACTATTCTGTGTGATGATGTGATTGAGGTTATAAAACACTACACTTTTGTCAAAACCCACTGAATGTACAGCATAGAACTAACTTTAATATATGCAAATCAAAATATTTAGGATGTTGGGGGCATCTCAGAATTAAATACAGCACGTGACAGGAAATACAAGTGTACGATATAACTATGTAAATCCATGAAACAACCTCACTGAAAGATGCAGGGGTGGGGGAGGTGCTGACCCAAGTAACTATGGAAATAACTGGAGTCTGTAAAACTAAAGGTAAAAGAAGTTATACAGAAGGCCTATAATCTAGGTGATAACCCTTTTGTCCCAAAGGGGAAACTGACTCACAATCTTAACATTGCTGTAAATGTGTATTAGAATTGAATAGTCAAGTAAATAAATGACAGATATAAGAAGCCAGTTTTCTTATTGTTGGAGCACAGTTTAGATACAATAAGCAAGTGCGGAAGGCTAGAATGATATATGAGCTAGTGGCTTAGTGTTGGAAACATGAGCATAAACTCATATTTTGCTTAATGCAAATGCAAATATTAATGTATGGAAATATGATTAAGATATGTGTATATGCAAATAACAGTAAATACACACATATATTTCCTTGCTCTGTTAGCTGAAAAAGCCTAATAGGAAAGCAACAATATCCCAATAGCAATAGCAGTACCTATTGCCCAAATCTTGGTTTCTAATAAAAAATTAGAAACCATTCTCCAATAAAATTTACCATATTTCTTTGGAGAAACGGCTACTCCTAGGAGTAGAGGAAGGAATATGCAAGATAAGCCTAGAGCATCTAGTAGTGCTAAAAAGTGAGGAAGTGCTACACACACACATACACACACATACATGGGACTATGTCCTAAGGACACAAAAGCCAAAGATAAGAACTCCCAATGGCCAAAGCTGGAAACATTTGAGCCGCAAAATAAAGTACTATGGTATTATAACCCAAAATATAACATAGATATCTATGAGTATATACTGATATAAATAAACCAATGATTAATAAGTAAATATGTTGTGAGAATAGACACATATCCCATAAAAGTTACCCTAAAAATTAGGCACTCACTCTGTCCTCAATGAGGGGAGGGATAATTTTCCATGTCCTAGGTGTGGGCTACAGGTAGGTACAACCTTCCAAAAAATATAATAGGAAAGGGAAGAAAAAAGAATAACTTTAGAGTGGAGATAACTGACAAACACTACCTCAAACAGGTACTCAAGGTCAACATCAGCAGTAATAAACCATGCTGATAGTATGCACCCTTGTTTTAACCTATAATGAAAATAGCAGTTTACGTCAGTGCAATTCCTCCCCCAAACCGATGACCCCAGTCTGATCATTAGGACAGCACCAGTAAAAATCAAAATAGAGGGACATTCTGTGAAATACCCAACCAGAGCTACTCAAAACTGTCAAGGCCATCAAAAACAATGAAAGCCTGAGACACTGTCATAGCTAAGAGGAGCCGAAGGAGCATGAAAACAAAGTAACGTGGTAGGTATCTTGCATGGGACGCTGGAACAAGAGACATCAGGTAAAGTCTAAGGAGAGTTGAATAAATTATTTTTATTTATATTTATATAAATTTATAATTATAAATTATAAATTATAAATTATATAAATTTATAATATAAATTTCAGTAATGATGTGTCATTGTTGGTTCATTAATTATATTAAATGTAAAGTGTTAATACTAGGGGGAACCGCACATGCTTATGGGAAGACTATACTGTTTTCACGACTTTTCAGTCAATCTAGAATTGTTTTTTTTAATGTAAGTATATTCAAAATGTTCTTGCAAACAGGTATTTGTAGCCAGAGTTGCCTCATAAATCAAACGCTACGTAACACTGACTGAAAAATAAATGGTGCCGCTAGAGTTGGGCAATATGGCGCTCTCTTTCTACAGGGGGATTATGATCTCTAAAGGGATTATGCAAAAGGTGTTTGTTTTGCACCATGACTGCTATTCACTACTTGTGTGTTTGGTGCAGCCCTAGTTTTGCAGTAACTCTTGTGTCCCTACCAATTGAGCAAGGTATCACGAGAAAATTCTAACATCCAAAGAAATTCCACTGGGTTGGAGGTAAATGTGTGAGAGGTACAGTATGGTATCTGCAGAGATCATGTGAATGACCATATCCTTATCAGTCTTCTTCAAACCAAGCTCAAATATCACCTTCTTGTGAAGCAAAGTGGTCCCTCACTACATTCCTCTGCCATATCCCCTACCGCCATAATGAGCCAGTGAGTGGTTCCCTTCACCATGTTCCAAATCCACTTTATACTTCCCTCCAATAGCATCTGGACTGATAATTGTATTGCTGTGCACCTACCTTCTTTCATTTAGAATATGTTTTTGATGTTAGGAGACTTTGTGTTACTCTCCTTGATTTCCTCAGCTTCTGCTAAAGTGCTTGCCCTATGACGGGTACGCAATAAATATGTACTGCTTGGGATTAAAAATGGAAGTTGAATAAGTGAGAGGGCTCCTCCTAGGAGGAGAATATATCAGAATAGATTCTCACTATCTTATGCTGTGGCTTCAGCACCCAACTATGTATGTAACATTATTTTACAGTGCACAGCTCTGTGTAGTACTTAGGCTAAGTGTGTGTGTGTGTGTGTGTGTGTGTGTACATTTATGTTACTTAGTGTACAGAACCAAATCATCCTAAAAATGAAATGATATAGGGATCACCTAGATATCAAATTTTAAAGATATTTAGTGGTATTCTTCAAAAGGATCTTTGGTGAAAATAATTGCTTAAGTAGTAAAATACCTTTTAAAATTTGCATTTTCACCTCTTGATATTTTTAGTGGTTGAGGGACACTTTAGGGACATACTGACTTACAGGTGGTTGAACAGTGGTTTAACTGTCTGAGATTTAACTTTTGAAAAAATTAACAATGCTATTATATTTCCAAAGGATATCTACTAAATACTTGAGTATTCCAAACCAATATCCCTTGACTCTTCTATTATTAATGCAAAGCAGTGTAGGTATGTTATTTAAAAATTCATTATTATCCTGATCTTTTCTCATCTGGGGCAATGTCTTAAGGCAAAGGCTAATTATAAAAGCCACATCTCAGATCATTTCTACTTGAATTAAAGAACTGCCTGGAAAAAGAGAAGCCTTTGCAATTGCTTTATAAAGGTGATGATGTTGTTGAGATCCCAAGTCTCTCCGTGGGACTGTTGCCATGTTTAACATATTTAATACATTTAAGCATCCTACCTATCAGAAAAGCAATTAGAGGCCATAATGGAATACTCTGATTTACTTAATGTTATATACCGTATAAAAAGAAATGAAAGTGATTAGGGAAGGGAAAATTGGGGGCTGAAGCCTACCTTAGGGAGTAGCATACATGCCGTAGAAAGTAGCATTTGGCTTTTTGAATTGTTTGGCAAGTGACAAAACAGGCGCCAGCTTGGCAATGAATAGCTCGGCGTCCATAACGCTCTTTGAGTTCAAATCCCAAGGCTTCACCCGCCTGGTGCCATCAATTTAATTAGAAAAGAGAACGCATTTTAAAGTAGCACATGATTTACAAGGGCAGAAACCCTGCTGCCATCTGGAATGTTAAATACTCCAAGATGATTCACTCAAAAAGTCTAAACTATGACTTCCAGTTCTAGTCATCTCTATCGATGTCAATAAACCTATTAATTTTTATTAACGTTGCAAACCAATAATAAAGCAGAATTAGAAACTCTAAGAAATGTAGAATTTTGATATAAAATTCTCTGTGGGTTGGTGCTACTGTCTTATGTTCAATTGTACTTTGCACCTCTGAGCTGACGATGCTCATGTGTGCCTTGGCACAAAGCGGAGGCACAGTCTTCTAAGTACAAATGGCTGGAATGCAGCGCCTGGTGGAGATCTTGCTTATGGCTTGTCAACCTTGCCTTTGTCAGAGAGGAGTCAAGCCTCAGTTTACCGGTAGCAACAAGGTATTTTAACTGCCCGGTAAGGAATACATCAGTGATTTTGTGTTACAGACCGACCCCCATATTCTAATATTTTCTCAAAAAAATATTACAGAGAAAGGATTTCAGACCCCTTGCTTTCCAACAAGAAAAGTAGAAAGCATGGAAAGCAGTTACTTACGCAAAGTTGCCCTTTTTAAGTGGGTGGAGATACGCAGTTCCTGATTTATTTTCTCTCTTTCTTGTTTTCTTCTTCCCTGGGTTTATTATTTTAAAGATTTGCATGTGTTGGCCCCAATCTGACCCGGAGACATTTTCAAATACAGAATTTCACGTTAAAAATGCAAATTAAATTGACTTCTATTGTTCTAAGTCGGCTGCCTTAAAAATCAATACCACATTCAAATATATTTGTAGGAAGGTTAAGAATCAATTACAATTCAGATGTGCAAAAACTTGGGGGTGATTAATATGCTTCCCAATGTGTTCATTTTATACCGTGAACTGTTGGGAAAAAGGAACCTCCACCTAGTGTTTTTCTTTGAGTGAAGTAGACGTGTGCTAGAGGAATCGACAGCCTTGACCTCAGGTTCTAGTGATGGTGCCTATTACGTTGGTATTTGGGTCAACTGTTGGCCATTTGCTGTCCCCTTTAATCAAGGAATACTACATTCCTTGATAAGATAGAGACCGTGGAGTCTGATATCAGCAGGGAAAAGTTAAAGGAACCTGTTGGCCTTATTATCTTCCTTTTGTTCCTGGGACACAGATTACTGCTGAAAGATAAATCAGGGAACCAGGGCTGACATTAATGATGCTCACCTTGTGTTACCCACACATTAGAATCCTTCACCAGTCCTGGGAGTCTCAGTGCTTGGTTCTTGGCCCCGTGAATCTCAAAAGCAATGCAAATGAGGGACGCCTGGGTGGCTCGGTTGGTCCTTTCAGCATCTGCCTCTTGATCTGGGCCCAGGTCGTGATCTCTCTGTGAGATGTCTCTGTGAGGTCTCTCTGTGAGATGGAGACCTGCGTGGGGCTCTGCACTGATAGTGCGGAGCCAGCTTGGGAGTCTCTCTGCCCCTTTCCCGCTCGTGCTCTCCTTCTCTCTCTCTCTCTCAAAATAAATAAATAAACTTTAAAAACGCAATGCAAATGAATGGCAGGTGCTGTGAATACTCCAATGTGAATTTACTGGGGGTTTAAAAAATATATTCCTGCCTCAATTTTCTTTCTTTTGCTTATTTATTTGTTAATCGTGATGCTACAAATATCACACATAAGTATTTACTTGAATACCCTCTATGGGAGGATCGTCACTATGGAGAGAGAAAAATATAAGTCATATTATAAAGCTCCTAGGTTAATAACCTGCGGAGCTGAAGTTTATGGAGAGACAGCATAGTGTAATGGAAACCAGAACTAGCTTGCCCAGGTGTACCTTATTACTACTTATTACATGTATGACTTAAGGTGAATTTCTGTCTCTCTTTGCCTTAGTTTCCTTTTTAGTATCCCGGGAATAACACCAGCTTCTCCTTTAATTAATAGAGGATTAAACGAGATCACACACTTTTAGGAAAGAAAGAAAAAGAAAAACACCGAGCATAGGACCTGGAAATACAAAGGCTTAAAACCAACCAACAACAACAAGGAGAAGTGAGAGAGATTTAGGGAAACAGCTGTGTTTGGTATATTCAGAAACATTTGAAAGACTACAAATCCTCCCATCATTAATATGTGGCTTTGTGTGGCCAGTAGCATAACTCATAAGACCATTAAGGTGCAGCTACTCTTTGCGAAGCCTGGAGGAGAGCCTCACTCGTCACCAAGTCTCCTGTTTGCATGAACCTGTCATTCTGGTCAAAAGCCACGCCTTCACTTCCAAGTGTTCCTCACCGATATTTTTCAGGCTGGGACCTGGATATTTTCTTTGCTGAGATTCTATTCAGGGTTTATTACATAGCACTCCGCTTAGAGATGCTCAGTAGATACTACTAGTGGAGAAAATCTTCGGTGTTCCTTCATTTACTTACTGAGAACGAGTGAATACAACAGGGAGAAATACGTAGCATTTTTATAGTTCACAATTTTTCTTAGCATGTGCGGATTTTATCTTCAGGTATTTATAGAAATATATTGTAGACAATATTTTATAGAGAAGAAGAAGATTTTGCTCTTAAAAACTGTGTGGAGACAAATTATTTTAACAATGTGTGGTAGTGATAAGTTATTAGGAATAAATACGCTATGTGATGTATCCACGTCTAACTTTATTTACACATTTAGTAAAAAAAAACATTTTCAAAAACTAGGGGGCGGGGGGGATTCTATGTAAATTGAATTAATCGAGTGCAGGTTCTGTGGTAAGTTTTAAAGAAAGGTAAAATTAGATAATTAGTTCTGTAGACAGAGGAAGCTTCCAGAATAATGGAAAGGTCACCTGGAATGAGAATGAAATTTCTGAAAACTGAGGTCTCATTATGAACTGGACAATTGCCTAGAACTTGCCTGAGCCCTCAGATAGGATAAAAGAAGGAAAGATGATGAAGATTTACTCAGCAGAGAACATATGGCAATGTGTTCTTAATTTTTGTTTTGTCCAAAAGAGAGAGGATAGGGGAATGTAGGTAAAAGGCAAGGGTGCAGGTTTTTATTTTGTAGTGTGAGAGGTGATGAGAACAATCTTCTTTGTCATTTAATTTTAAATTCCTAACATAAAATTAGAACTAGGGGCATCAGATGTTAGATATTAACACAGGTCTGAAAGCTTTCTTTTGGAGCCATTAGCATGTTTTTTTTTTATTTCTTTCATGTAAAGCTAATATAACATAGAAATAATTAGGTACAAAGTGAGTGAACCCTTTTCTTTTTTGGATACTTTTTCCCTAAAATATCTATACCTAGAAAAAGTTGCCGTGATCTGTGGTTATAACTTAGCAGAGTATATTCCCCCCAAATAAATGTCATAGGGGAGTGATTTTCAATCAGAACATCTCATACATAATGCATGACTTGAGCAATTAATTTTTTCCTTTGGTAATAATGGAACATTACCTTGGAAGGGTCAAGGTGGGGAGGCAGTTAAGTAACAGCAAGCTAATTATTGTCCTGCATTAATTCATTTTCCTCTTGTCCATATTAATTGTAGAGTAATGAGCTTGGTCTGTGAGCATTTCCAAAGATAAACTTCATAATATCACAATAATTGTTACGTTAACAATAACAGATAAAATGTCATGCGTTCTTTACATTAGGCATAATTCATTCTTTATATGTATTATTTTAGTTAATTCCTATGATAGTCTGATTATCTATTCTTAATGTCCCCACTGTACAAAGAAAGATACCAAAAGAGAACATTTTAAATAATTCATCAAAGTTTGCACAACAAAGAAATGCTAGCAACTGGAAAATAATTGAAAATGCACTTCATAGACCACTTACTCTCTCTAGCATCCAAAGGACATAGTATTATGGAAATGTGAATACGTACCTCAGCCCCACTCCCTTTTCTAGACAAAACATCGTGTGTAATTCTGTACCTTTATGTAATCATGGATATGGGATATTTTCCATGTCCAACCTTATTTGTTGCTGAGATAAATCACTTAGTACTGCAGAACCCAACAGAACATACCACATTGTAAGCATTAAAGTGAATAAGCTCAAAAGAATGGCATGAAATAAAGTGGTATAAACTATGTTCATATGCTCACAAATGTTTTAAGAACACTATAAATTAGACTCATTTTTTGTATTTTGCTTCCGATTTAGATGAGGAAATTGATTTCTGAACTATTTAAAATATATGGAATGCCAAATTGATTTGGTATGTTAATATATCCAGCTGGGTTATTGATTAGTTTGAACTTGAAAGAAACATCATGAAAATGTTTTATACTATTCACTTTTTACACACGTTTGCATTGATCTTTCTGATGGTTACCTTGGCCCAATCCCAGACAGTTTGTATAGCTTCTGTTCACTGTCCAAAACATCGTTTTAATTTATTTTTCCCTGCATCCAAGATAAAGTGCTCTGTCGCACCCTCTCCCACTTACTGTGCTGCTTCTGGACACTTGCTGTCTGGAGACAGAGGGAAGGGGCAGAATAAACATGACTCCAAAGCCTCACAGCCAGAGTCCTGTGTGACGTCCGGCATGCGACTGTTGGCGCTCTATCGTGGGCTAATGCTTGGGGTGTCTGGAGACATTTTAAGGACTTGCGGTTCCCATTTGTCGTTAGTCTGTGTTATATGTTCTTTGGATGACTGATTTCAGCTCCCTCTCGGCTTCTACCTTCTGTGGAAAGTTTCTACAGCTGTAACCTCTTAACCCATGGGAAATTCATGAAATTTTGCCTTGTCGACAGCTAGGAACTGCATTTTGTCCAGCTCCTGAACTCTATCTGTTTGCCATTTCATACCATTTGGTCAGCCCTCCAACATGAGAGCTTTCTCAGAAAAGAAGGCAGTGACACATTCTAACAGGTCCTAAGGATCCGCTTTGTGATTGAGATACTAGTCTCCCTTCCTCTGGGAAATCACAATTTATCTCAATAGACAGGTGATAGATGAGATAGATAGATAGATAGATAGATATAGATGATAGACAGATGATAAAGATAGATAGATGATAGATGATAAAAGATAGGTGGATGATAGATGATAGATAGATAGATAGATGATAGATGATAGGTAGGTAGATGACAGACAGACATAACTGGAAACATAAAAGCCACATATTCCTTTCCTCTATTTATTTCTCTAGTTGGTCTCCCAGCCTTTGCTATTCAATGTCCTTTTACATCATATAAAAGAACACGAAGCTACCTTGGAGATTTTGAGTAGCCTTGTAAGTCTAACAATGCATTTGCTACTAAGTTTTGTATTATAAACAGGAAGCAGAATTTTCATGCATCGCACATGTTTTCATATTCATGACACATCATGGGGACTTAGTCATATGAGAAGTTCCACAGCTTTCATGATAGGACCCATTTTCACTGAACAGTTTAAAGTCATTATCTTTTTTCCTCCCTGGGGATAATACCAATATGTCCAAACAAGTTAAAATTCCAAACTCACATAATTACTAGAAACATTCTGAAGAATCTTATCATACCCAAGAACTGCCCAGTGGTGACTTATTTTGAAAAAAATCTGTTAATTCCGTATTATTCTTTAACAAAATCCAATATGGCTTCTATACATAACCAAGTAAAACAGATTGGGATTCATTGTTATATTGAGAAATATTTATTGGTCCACTTACTATGTGCTACAAACAATTTTAGACAAGAACAAATGAACGGGACAGACAATTCCTTACCCATTAGGGTTTACATTCTAATCAGTGATAAAGACATCACAAGTAAAAAAATGTATGTATGTATTATGATACCAGGTGGCAAAGTGATTTGAATAAAAACAAGACAGAGCATGGGCCACAGTAGAGGACAAGAGTCAGGCAGGCCTTTCAGAGAAAATCACCATTGATCACAGAGCCGAACGAAGGGCGGGAATGAAAAGGAGAAATGTTGGGGACAGATTGTTTCAGGCCTAGAACATAAGACCAGAAGAGTTAAGAAAATACAGAAATGGGAAGGACAGAATACCACGTGACCTTATATGTCAGGTCAGAAAGTTGGTTTCTATTTCCAACATGCCGTGGAGCCGGCGAGATCCCTCAGTCCTAGAAGATAAAGGGGTCTGTGTGTTCCAGCAGAATGACATCAGCCATCATCACGAGGGGGTTATTTACTGGGTCAGGTGCTGCTGGCACTATTTTGACTCATCGGTCACAACAACCATGTGAAACAGGTGGATGGGACCTTATGTTCCAGATTGCAATCTCTGATCTGGAAGCAGAAGGCAGTCCGACAAAGTTCACACAGTGATTTAAACAAAAGTGAACTCATTCATGCTCAGCTCTGGCGGGCTCAACCTCACATGCTTCGGAAACACCTCGTATCACCAGCGGTTTTCTGATCCCTATAAAGGACTTTACATATTTTCTGGTTTCAACTGTCAGTAATTGAAGACTTCTACGTGAGCCTGTGAGTTAACTAAGGCTGATATTTAAGCACTGCAGCTATTAGTGTGAAGCTGTGCTATTTTCATAAATATCTGCATTGATTTAGCCTTTATTAAAATTTACGAAGATGAGATCTTAATGCCATGTCTTTAGCTTAGGATACAGCCCTGTTCCTGAAACACCACAAAAAGGTTAAGTTTTATTGAAATATGGCCAAGTATAATTTCCAGGAAATTGCAACTTCTCTACTAGAATCAGATAGTATTTTTGATATACCTTAAAAGGACACTTTGGAGACTAGCAGGTGGATATTTGCTAGAGCTCCATGTATGCGCTTTCCCTACGTACCTGCGATTAACAATCCTATCATTAACTAAGCCAGAACTTATTTTAACACATCCGCTTTGTGCCATTGGACTCAAACTTGAAACCCTGTTAATGTAGATGTACGTTTTATAAAGTCTTCATCCAAAATTGGTAAGTTGTGCATAAGGCTTGCATCCATGACAGAACCTATTAGATCCTCAGAAACCCCATTTTTTTTCTCTCGCCCATTTTCCATAGATTCATTTATCTGTTGTTCATCACACTTGCCATTTCTTCAACCCAGATTACAGAGCACTATTTTTTAAATACAAGGAGTAATCCTGTATGGAATAATTCCTGAAAATATCCCTAACTATACTCTTCCAATTTTTATGTCAATATGATAGAAATACAAATGTTCTCTCAACTCATACATTTCTATTTCACTTGCAAGGTTTTCTAACATTCTGTCTTGTTTCCTATTCTTATACTTCCCTAAGTAAATAATGATACGAATGCATAAGGATTTTCTACAGCTTATGACTTCTCATCTACTTTTAATATTTTCCTAAATTGTTGATTTCCAGTCTTGGGCTTTTTTCAAGATCTCTATGCTGCCTACACAATGGTACCTGAATTGACAATGATGAAAAACCACTCTCCTATTACATGGTATGGTGCATATGTCTGAAAGTATAGAGAAAGCAAAATACTATAGCCATTCAATTCCTCTATCTTCAGCTAAAAATAATCCAAAATATTTTATTTAATATATAGGGTCAATTTGGTTCCGTTCATTTTCACATGCTGTTAATAAGAAATGAAGATATAAAACAATTTTGAGGACATTTTATTCATTCTTTTCTTTCTGTTCAACCTATGAGTTTTGAATTCCATCTTCATTGGGATAGAATAATAAGGATCATTCTTAAAATGTTCATTAAATTTAAGGTGTTTTATGACCTTATTATCTAATGTTGTCATAAATCTTGTTATCTGGGTGCTACCAGGTCCGGCAGCCTACCATACTTTCTTCATAATGTTACAATAAAAGTAACTATTGCACCTAATTTTATATTCCATAATAAAAATATGACGCTTAAGAACCAGTTACAGTCTAAGCTCTTAATAGAAAAGGAAATGCTGAGAATCTTATCATGTTTTATTCTATGAGTGGTGAGAATCCGTACAGTTGATCATAATATTTTGGATGAACAGTAATTCAACTTTGAATAAAATACTCCTTTCATTTATTGCTATCATTTTTAGTAGCAATAAAATTCACTTAACAGTGTTTCACACTTTCCACAATTATAATAAAGTTTAAATTGGATGTTGTGTAAACGTCGACATATATTTTGTTGTATTGTGACATGCCAAAGCTCTACTTTGGTTACATGGAAAAATAACTTATAGAAAACTCCCAAACATTTTTTCATGCCCCCTTTTTTATACAAATCTGTAATATCAAAGATAATACAAATTTACACTGTATCCTTGATTAAGTAACATATAACAAATATCTGTCTAAATTTGAGATCAGTTTTCAAGTGAGGTCTTAACAATGATTTTCGAACATCAAACTACTACCCATCATCCTAGAATCTCAGCCAGAAACTTGCATATTCATTAGCAAGAAACAGTTTTTAAAAGTTTTATATAATCATCCAGATTCCCTGTAAGTGTTTATCTCCATATAGCCATATAGCATCGGAACTTAAAATAGAGAAGCATTTTTCTCTCATTCGGTAAGACTTAAAAAAAAATGGATACATGAACTAATATTAAGTTGATGTAGTTCAGGGCCTTTCTCACATTAAACATCCAAAAATGTTGAGAATTTGTATTGGATGGTAGTGAAAAAAATGCTAGAGGAATATTTCGGTTACATGTACCGGAGAGCCGACTGTTAGCATCACTCCATATCTGCATTCACTGACAGCTTGCGGGTAGCTTGAAATAACCGAGGGGTATTTACTCCAAGGAAATCAGAAGCTGCTCTATATGTATCTATATATTCCCCCCAGATAACACCACTCTACTCAAGTGACTACCAGTGTGCCCAAACGCATATTAGCATTCTTAAAAACTTTTTAATAATAAAAGGCCCCTAATTATATGACTGAGTGGCTGAACCAAACATGCATGCTAATCTTTTAAAGCGAGGTCCCAATTCATTAAGGTAATCATAATATTCCTCCTGATCAGAGGCTGCCGATCCTAAGGAGCTCAGGGATCCAGCTAATGACCCCGTTCCCTCAAAAGCGTAGGTCTGGAGGGAGTCAAAAGGAGGGGCACAAGGATCAGTATTCGCTTCTTCGAGCTTTTCTAGAATGAATTTCCTGAAAATGGCACTGTCGGGGCCCACCTGCAAAGATTGCCTGTACAGGCGCCTGATCTCGGCCGTAGCGGTCCTCTGCACCTTGCGCTCCCGCATGAGGGCGCTGCTTCTCAGCTCTACGACATCGAAGGCCTCGGTGTCTTCTTCTCCTCCCCCTTCGTCGTCGTATCTGAATATGTTCTCTCCGAAGTCTTCACTTTTCGCAGGAAACAGAGTCTGCTTTCTTCGCTGTTTTAGACCTAGGATCAAAAAGATAAACCCTAACAAAGAAAGAAAGCATACCAGAATATCCATTAACCCATGATATAATAATTTATAATTATTCACAATGATTTATAAATATTATAATGATTATTAATATAATATAATACAATATATAATACAATATATAATCGTATAGTATAATTAATATAACAATATAATGTTAGTATAATATGTTAATATGAGTTTATACTTACAAGTTTGTGTTTACAGATATTACATAGCATTTAATATCTTATTTATAATAAACTTGACAATCCTTGCTTTTGTTATAAGCTTCAGACATGAGCTTAGATTTTATGATTATAAGACAACAAAACATACAGTCGACCCTTGAACAATGCAGGGGTTGGAGACTTCCTCTCCTGGGCAGTGGAATAACCCCATAAAATTTTTGACTCCCTCCAAACTTAAATACAGTATTAGCTGTTGAAAATTTACAACAGAGGCAGGCCAGAGGACACAAGGCAGCCTAACAATCTTTCTGGAGTAGAAAACCATAAAAATATAGCAAACTGTGTTTTGAGGATAATTTAAAATTTTATTTTTTTAGATACTGAAAACTAAAAGAAAAGCAGCGAAAGGGAACATTTTCCAACGTATATGCATTGGTCAATTTTAGTAACCAACGATCCACGTTAAGAGAAGGGAAGCACAACGGAGCAGTTTGAAATTCCCCACTGAGGAAAATTCTGTGGCATAATTATTTTCTAAGTTAATATTTCCTGCCTGGAAAGTATATGCCACCATAGTTGGTTTACTACCTGTGCTCTGTGACACCACATTCATTTCAGAAATCCCGAACTATCATTAAAAAAAAAATCATAACACTGGGATGCCCACAATCAATGTTTGTGACCTAAGATAATTTTAACATCATGGAGAAATAGAACAATTTCAGAATGCTTTTTATTATTATTATTATTATTATTATTATTATTTTAGAATATAAAAATTGTGTGTGTGTGTGTGTGTGTGTGTGTGTGTGTGTGTGTCTCAAGGCTAGCCAACCCTTTCACAGCCTTGGATGTATTCAGAATTTCATCTATAGGAATTGAAACAAAGATGAAGTGATGTTATCCATATTATCATAAAGAGAAATACATTGGGCAATATTTTATATAAACCTTACATTTAAAAAAATTGAAGTCGTGTTCTTGAAATAAGGGCATTAGGTTTGAATCCAGGTACTATAAAATGCAGCTCAGATATATGGTTGTTATAGAAAGGGAGCTAATAAATAATTTTTCAATCTGTGAATTGGAGAGAGTATTCACAAAACTTTCAAAGGAAACTACTGACTACTGGTTGACCCATATTTCCAACCCTCTAAATATTACTCATGCCCTTGACTGTGAGGCTGCCCTTGGTTTCCTTATAGGGTTTTGAGACTTGGTGTAGGTCTGTACCTGTGTGTATATCAGTACTTGCCATATTTCACTTGATTCTGATACCTAGCTCTGTAACTCTCATTTCAGTTTTATGATCAAAGACCATTAAAAAATTAGTGTCAAGACTGAGGCGAGGTAGAAAATAATGGTAATTTGCATGGGAAAGAGAAAGGCATGATTTTTGAAGCTTTGAGAAAAATGAGAGTGAAAGCCAAGCAAGTCCTGAAACATAGATGTCAATTTGAGCCGTGAGTTTGGGACACAGACCCAGTGGCTGATGGGATTGCCCTCAACACGCAGTCAAGTTGTGTTGACTTTTGACATGAAGTTACAAGGGAAGCAAGAGAGGGTTTAGATTATACATGGGTATGTTAAAGAAAGAGAAAAGGTTTTGCCAAATGAATTCTTTTTAGTCTTGAAAGCCTGACAAAAAACATTTTGGGGTTCATTTGCCTCACCTGTAAAATGATTATAACTTATCTGCTTGTGAAAACAACAAACAAACAAAAAAAGGGAACTATTTGATTGGAATTTCTTTCGTGTTTAGCACTTTGATCAAGTAAAACCCTGTTTTTGCCTTCGTCCACACTAACATTTACTTTCTTTCTTAATGGCCACAGGACCCTAGTGAGTTGCAGAATAGGATCGAAGGGAGTTGTGTGCAGTTACGAAATTTCAGCACCTCGTGTACCAGCTACATGACCCTTTGCAAAGTACTTAGTGCTTTAAGTTTCACGTTCCTCATCCATAAAACGCAGGTGATAATAGTTCTACTCCATAAGGTTATTATGAGGATCAAATTGCATATTGTGTGTAAAGCACTCAAGACAATATCCTGGAGTGTAATAAGCACTCAGCAGAAGGTCACCATTATTATGACCGATTGTTATATAACTGTATATGCTGAAATGCATTGTGACAAAAACATCCCTAAACAGAAGTGGACACCCATGCTGACATACTCATAGAATTCAAGGATCATTGGTTTTCATCTTGAAATCCACAGTCACTCTATTTTTTTTTATTTACTCCACTGGTTTAAGAATTGCAACACATCCAGAAGAGCAATTAAACGCACATACATGCACACGCACACACATGCACACACACACACACACACACACACACACACAAACCCATACTGTGCCGTGATAATGGAATTAACTATTTTTTATATTTCTTAGTTTCAATAAATGAAGATAGGTTCTGTTCAGCACTACTTACCAAATATTAGCATAATGCTTATCAAAATAGCAAGTACGACTTCTGTTCTGAATCCCATAGAAAGCATACGGTCTTTATTCCTGCAGGTCTGTGTACTGCCATAATCATCACAGTCACAGACGTGTATGGTAAGGGTGTTTGTACTTGTAAGTGATGGGCTCCCGTTGTCAGCAATTAGGACAGATATGTAGAAGACGGGCTCTTCTTGAAGGCTAAAACCAGTTCTATTAGTCAAAATTACAGCTGTGTTATCTAAAACAGAAATCCATGTGCATCATTTTTCAATAATACAAAAGAAATTCACACCAGTCACATGTATTAGAAGTCATGGTATAGATGTATCATATGAGGTTAAAAAAACAAAAAACAAAGAGGAAATTTCTGATAAAAAGACAAAAGATCCACTCAAAAAGTCATTATCGATTTGACTTGGCCCTAACACTAATTACATAATTAGGTGAATTACACCAATCAATTCCAAAACGTCCTTGATAAAGGTAGAAAACATAAATGTGGAACACAGAAAACAAAGCAGCTTTTTAATGAGATGTCAATATTTTCTAGGGGGGGGGGATCAGCATTAAATTTACGTTGATAGTCAGTTTCATTTGGGTTATTTACTCATGACACAGTTCTTTTTCTAGTAGAAACTCATTATTTTCATAACTACTACAAATACACAAGATTTTCAAAGTCATTTACAAGTAGCACAGCAAGTGATCTCAAATCATATATTTACTAATGAGACAAAACGATTAGTTTTACTTGGTAGGAGAAATTCTGTTGAGATGTTTCATTTCACTTTGACATTATTAACCCATTTTCTATATAAAATCCAGATAATAGTTAAACCTTAGTAGCATTGATCACTCATCTAGATAGAACATTTTTAAAAGCTTAACAAAGATGAACAATATATACTCCAACACTTTTGAAGTTGTTTTTCCCTGAATCCCAAAATATTCTAAGTAATCTTTTTTGGTGCAGTCTTGTGCCTGGGTACTATATTTCTCCCCCCACCCCAACCCTTTTTTTTTTTTTTTGGCCTGTCATCCACGCAAATGTTTTCTGTATCAATGAAACCTTAGAAGACACAATCAGTAAAATGCAAACAAACGGAAGTCTTTCAAAATGTGTGCCTGCTAACGACTTTTCCCAAATCATCTTTTAAAAGCAAATTCTCCATCATGTACTTGGAACCTATAAAACTCTTGTGATATTATTTTATTTACTTGGCAGATTGGAAAGGTAAGAAAGTTTACATTTTTCCATATATATTTTATTAGATTACTTGTAATCACAAACATTGAATCAAATTATTTTCTTTACGTTTTAATATACTTCTTTTTCCTCAGCAACTTATTTTATATTAATGTAAGTAAATCTAAGCTGAAACTTAATTTCTTATATTGTTATGTGCATTTTTTATCCTAAGAGTATTTGAGTTTCCTTCACTGGAGAATTTGACCAGGAGGAGAGGAGGAGAACATGTCTGCATTTATTCTCCTGTAAAAGATCTCCCCCAGGGGTGCCTGGTGGGGGGCTCAGTCGGTAGAGCACCTGGGTCTTGATTTTGGCTCAGGTCATGATCTCACAGGATCCTGGGATCAAGTCCCACGTTGGGCTCTGCACTGGCAGCACGGAGCCTGCTTGGGATTCTCTCTCTCTGCCCCTCCCCAGCTCATGTTCATTCTTTCTTTCTCTCTCAAAATAAATGAGTAAACATTTTTAAAAATTAAATAAACATCTCCCCTAGCTCGAAGCTTAAACTCAGTTGTGAGAAAGGACAGCTACAGGTATTTGACTATGGAAGCTTGTGTAATAAATCCTGTGGTGTTTCCTATCTTTAAGATATAAAGTAAAATTAAGATAGAAATCCATAGGATGACAAGAAAAACTTTTACTGAAGAGAAGGAAAAAAGAACAGAGCTGCTTTATACAAAGTCATTCCACTCCTGTATCTGTATGGAGCAATAAAATATTCTGTCTCTCCAAACAAAATCCTTGGGAACATTGTGTCCTGAGATTGATGTAATCGTTCCATTTTGAAAGGAAGGGAATAATCTTAAAACAATTTTATATATTTATAGCTTCTAATTAATGACTCCAAATATCTGTGGATCAATCAAGCTAACATGACTATAAGTACATATCACTTTATTCCCCAGATATAAATTTGAAATTTGAGTTATACAAGGACATGAAAGGAACCATTCTGTCAGAAATGCAATTATATTTGCAGGGTCTTTCAGAGTTTGCAAGGTCTTATAGCCACTGATGATTTAAAAAGGGTTTTTCATTTAAAGGAATCCAGTGAGAAATGGGGTTAGTATTCAGAACTTGACTTTGAGTTTTGCTTACCATTGTCATTGCCACTCCCTACTCTCTCAACGTTATCATATCCCAAGAACCATATAAAAAGCAGCAGCATTATAAATTCCCTTAGAACCAAACACATTTCTCAAAGAAAGGATAAAAGGCCATTATGACGAATGCCATTACCTTGATTATCTATGATAATAAAACTTGAGTTCTTTGTGTCTTCCACAGACAGATTAAAGTAAAAATGGTGATCTTCTATGGATTCATCTCTATCCACTGCACTGATGGTCTGAATTACCTAGAAAAGACAGAAATAGGTTGCTAACTTTTGATTCCAGAAACTAACTACTGTTAGAAAGATTATCGTCATCATTAGCTTTCATCAAAACTGTTTTACCAATTTTTTATGGATATTGCAGAAGATAACTCAAATTTGGGAGAATATTACAATATTTTCTCAGATTATAAATAAGTTCACTTGTACCTTTTAAAAGAGTGACTTGATATTGCATAATAAATTAGTCTTGATGGATAAGATGATTTACATCAGTTAAGTTTGTTAGAAGTTCTCAAAGTATTACTGCTTAGAAATCAAGATTCCCTCCCATGTTCTCTGTCTGATTTCCCCCTTTCTTCCTTTTTTTTTCTTCTCCCTTCCTTTTCTGAACAGTGGCCATTATGATTTGTTGCAGTTATATATTCCCTGCTTATTTGAGAGCATAGCTGCGGTAAACTTATTGTCTTACTAAAGTATTAGCTAAACTAATGAGTTTTTAAATTGATTTGAGGAAATAATGCAGTTAGAGCTTAGGGGCAATGTACATGATTTCCTTTGACCCATAAAGATTATGGCAAAAGTGTTCCACATCAAGTAAATTCCTATTTCAGATCATAAAAAAAAAGTAAAATAGTGCAGTTTTGAACACATCAGTTCACAGTTAATTCTTTTTTTCCAGACATGAATGTGTCAGTCAAGTAGTTCATTATTGTCAAAAAAGAGATATGCTGTCAAGATCACATAGTGAGATTGTGATTCATTCTGGAAATTAAAGTAAATTGATTATAGAAGTTATTGTTTTGAATTTTCTAGAATTAAAGTGCTTTTAACCATGTGTCAGACAGAAATATCTTTAGCTGCAAGATGACAGGCCCAAAATTTATAATGTTATACTTCAAAGGATAGATACATATCCACCTGCTTAAAGAGCTAACATAATTTGTACATTATTTCTCTATTTCTTGACTTATCTTTTTCTGTATAACACATTCCTAATTAAATCATAATCATACAGTGTTTAACAATGCAACGAAACATAGTTCCATTCAATCCATGCCTATAATAATAAATGTGGGTTGTATTAGGGTAGTGCTTTTATTTTGGATTATCATCATAGCTAGGGTAAAGGGAGGGGGAACTTGAAACACGGATATGTTGAACCCTGGCTTTGCCACTGACTAGTTTTTTATATTTAAAAAATGGAGATACTAACTTAACTTTTAGGATGCGTTTTTAGAATTATATGTCATGGGGCACCTGGGTGGCTCAGTCAGTTGAGCATCTGACTTTGGGTGAGGTCATGATCTCACTGTTTCGTGGGTTCAAGCCCCATGTTGGGCTCTGTGCTGACAGCTCAGAGCCTGGAGCCTGCTTCTGATTCTGTGTCTCCCTCTCTTTCTGCCCCTCCCCCATTTGCACCCTGTCTCCCTCTCTCTCTCAAAAATTAATAAACGCTAAAAAAATGTAGAATCATATGTCATAGCTTGTCAAAGTGCTTTTCACACAATCAGTATGTGTTTATATGCGTTTTCTTCATGAAAACATAGTCTTATTGGGATTTGCACAGAAAAAGAGGTATCCTGTGGAATACTGTGTGTAATCTCATTATATGTATATTTGTTTAATTAAGATTGATAGCAAACTGCAAAAATTCATGTTTATCTTGTTGCCATATGCAGACTTGATTTTTAGACAAGGAATAATGTATCTCACTACCTGACTCTGTATTGAATACATGCATCAGACTAAATGTTGAATATGTTTCCCTTTTGTGAATGAAGGCTGAAGCACACTGGTGAGATTTTCACTTTATATATATTCTTAAATAATTTTAATTAATGAAACTACTCTCTACATATGTATAGGCAAACTGAATATGCATAGGTTTCAGCACCCTGGTCCCCCCCTTTTTTTTTTAATGTTTATTCTTGAGAGCCAGACAGAGTGTGAGTTGGGGGAGGGGCAGAGAGAGAGGGAGGAGAGGGAGACACAGAATCAGAAGCAGGGTCCAGGCTCTGAGCTGTCAGCAGACAGCCTGGCACCGGGCTCGAACTCACAAACCGTGAGATCATGACCTGAGCTGAAGTCGGATGGACGCTTAACTGGCTGAGTCACCCAGGTGCCCCAACCTTGGTCCCTTTTTAATGTATGTGCCTCCACTTAAACTTGCTTTATAGAATGAAGTTACATATGAACCACTTTACAAAAATAGGAAGCCATTGACAGAATCAGTCACATAGTAGGTATCATTAATTCTTTTGAACTAACCCTGAACATGTACATTATTCTTGAGAACACACATTTCTCAAACAGGGCCAACATTTTTGAACACAAAAATCTTGACTAGGGATCTCAATTTTCCTTTTCATATGACAATGGGAGGGTTTTGTTTTCATTTTCAAATAAAATTCTAAGAAAAAAATCTTTTGCATTGATTAGATTTCTAAATGATCTCCTTCTAACTACTTACCTGGAGCCTATCAATGGTCATATACATTGATGAGAGGGGCCGAGACAAATCAAAAATCAAAGATTAGACAAAGAAGAATGGCCATGTGATGACAAATTCTGAGAACTCAGATTTTTAAAGTCCTCTTTGTTTTGGGTAGAGTTTTTTCTAATTTTTTTTCTGACCCAATCCGTGTGATTGTCCATTTATAACACTTTAAAATCCATAATGGAAACAGTGTGACAGCCTAGAAAATCTAAAAATAACCACGTCTCAATGGGAACTCACCTAAGGGCCTGAGATTATTTTATATATCACCGTAGGCCATCTTCACAATTATCCTATGCGATAAATCCTATTATTGTCTCCGTTTGATATTTATTTATATTTCGCTTCAGGTCACCTAAGGATCTCAGGTAAATAAAACGGTTGGGTCAGAATCTGAATGCAAGCTGACGCTACCACTAGCGTGAAATGAGTAGCGAACGTGGGCCTCGGAGCACATTTTCTTCAGATTTATTGAGAAAAATAAGATTGGAAAATATTTAAACTGTGCATCAGGATGATTTGATATACATATACGCTATGAAAAGATTCTCTCCATGGAATTAATTACCACATCCATCACCTTACATCTTTATCATTTTTCCAAGTTCTACTTTTTTAGCAAATGTATAGAGTTTTATCAGCATAGGCACCATGTTACACATTCGATCCTTGGACTTTATTCATCTTATCACTGAAAGTTTATCCTTTACCAATCTCTCCCTCTATCTCACACCCCCACGCCCCTGGCCACCATTTTCTATTCCCCCACAGAACCCATTGTTCAAGCTCTGGACCTGTTCTTGTTCCTGAAGTTTGCATACAAAAAAAAAAACTAAAACACTGTAAAGGATGTGGCATACAAGAAGCAAACAAAACGAAGTCTCATACAAGACAGAGACATGCACAGAAATAAGTAATATAATTCCTATGGAAAAGAGAGACACTAAAAATAACGGTTGAGGAAAAAAAGAAGAAAATAATCTGAGTATTAACGTAGGAGAAAGAAAATGATTTTCCAAGGTGGAAGTGAACGAATACTTGAGTAAAAAACATGAATTAATGGGGCAAGTGTGATCCAGACAAAGAAATACCGTGTGAAAACCATGAATGCAGACGGAGAACATATTATTAGGTAGAAATGAAAGAAATTTGCATTTACAGGTCAAAGGTAGTTAAATATTGGCATAAGTTTCCATTTAATCATTTTATAGAACTACAAATAGTATTTGACTTTAAAGATAATCATGGGAAAAAAATAATCATTTTGCACCTGTCCATTACCATGCATAATGACTTCTTTAAAAAAAAAAAAGAGGCACACATGGGCCAACTTACTAAAATGCCATTCCTAGATTAATTATTCTGATTTAAAAAATCAGTACAACATTCATTTTTGACACAGAATATAGGTATGGCCTTTATTAAACATGCAATTTTTTGATAGCTAGGCAAAGAAGTAAGTATTATACATGGATTTGGAGCAAACAGTTAATACATTTGAGTCTGTTTCATTACCTGAACAGTAGATCTCAGTGAAATCTACTTCCAGGATTAGCTGAGGAATTTTCAAATAAGATTATAAACGATGAATTAAAAAAATAAATGATGAATCAAAATACAGGTATTGAGTATTGATATAAATTCTGAATTCCTTGGAATGTGTTTAATAAATAATTTCTATTAATGCACATTAAACAAAAAGTGAGAGCTGCACTAAATGAATACATGGAAGGATTTTTAAAATTTCAACTAAATTGCTGCTTATTTAGTTATCCTAGGTAGGTGTACCTTGCATCAAGCTATAAATGCAAATTCTTTCTCCCACCATCTGGAAATATAGTCAACAAATTTGCGTAAGACTGTCACTTTTTACACCACTCCACTGAGAACATGATTACAAATTAGACTTGTTTTGAGAAAATAAAGGATTCGAAATTGTTGTTGAATATCTGTTCAAAAGGCCAAAGTATTAATTAATACAGTAATAGAATTAGAGCTAACAAGAAAATCTAGTCGATAGTCTGTTTTCTTTCTTTGTTTAGCATGTTATTAGGAGAACATGTTGAGAAGCTCATAGTATCCTAATGTTTTGGTACTGGACAGAGACAGAGATACTCTACGTTTCTAAAAAGGACTTTTAACAAAATTATATGCATTTAAATGTCATAGATATATAATGTTTTGATGTTTACTTATAGATATCTACTTATATTCATTTAAAAATTATACTTTCTTAAATTTGTATATCAGTATATCTATCTATCTATATATATATTCCTTTTGTTAAATGAATTTTAAAAACATACTTTCTAAAAATTCATATAACATAATATATAAATGAAAAAATTAATGTATAAACATGTTTGACTAATATACCAAAGGTATCTGTTTAGCAAATATTTCATTGGCATTTGGAACACACCAAGCCATCTCAGGCCCTGGGGGTGCAACAGTGGCCAGGACCAAGTGTCTCTCTGTCACCGCAGTTTACATTCTAATGGAGAAGAGAGACGTACTACCTGTAGAATAAAAGAATAAAACACCCAAAGCACATAATACTTAAACATTTGGGGGTCAGAGGACCTGGCATCTAACCTAAAAATAAAAGATTACACTTCAGAGGTGAGCAGTGGTGATGCCATGAATGTTCTAGAAGGGCATATCACCAAGTTTGTACTTTATACCGAGGTCCAAGTTATAAATTGGAAAAAAAAAAAAGATTTTATTTTTTTATCTGAGATCCCATGATCCAAATGTTTGGGAAATTTCTGCATTTTAGAATGTTCATTCTGAAGACACCTTTAGTGTGGATCTGGAAATATGGAACCTCGTTAACAAGCTGTTGCCATGATCCAGGGGAGCATTTGGTTTGTATTCAAAACCTCCTGATGTGATACATAAAGACAATAACATCCACAGTTACAGAACATGTTATTTTAAATGAGAAATTATATGGAGATTGCTGAAGTGTTTGCCTAAACTGAAGATGGTAACAGCATGCTCTCAGGTGAGGGTTTCCCAGACTCCAACTTTCCCATAGGGAATGTTGACATCATCAACGTAACATTTCACCCTATCCAAGAGCGCGTACGATGTATTCTTCTATTTTCCCAGCACTAAAAACTGCCATGGAAATTGTCTCCATGCTCTCAGATTTAACTGATAACAGCAACAACTGTGGTGTATCCCTGCATGTGAGCTGTGAGACTGGAAGAGAAATTTGATTTTATAGGACGGTCCTTCAGCAGAACCATCCATGATTCACTCCAGAAGGTATGTTAGGTCTCTGGTAGGGTGAGTGAGGCTAAAGTACGGAGGTACTCAGGGGATGGAATCAACAGAATTAATGACGGATTCAATATGAAGAAGAAACGACCAGACTGAATTAAGGATGATGTCCACACGTCCATCTTTCCTGCACAATTTGGTGAGTTATGGTAATTTGGCAAGGGATATTGAAAAAAACAGGGCAGGCTTAGAAGAAAATGTGGTGTAACCTTAGGACATACAAGCGGAACTCTCTAGTTAACTGGGCATACAGCTTGAAATATAGGAGAAAGAACAGGCGTAAAGATCTAGAAGTTATCATGAAAGAGTGATCTTAAAAAAAAAATTAAAAGGACCGGACACAAGAAAGAAAGGAAGGTGAGAAGAAAACCAGATTATAATGTAGGATCATGGAAATTTAGGCAGCAGAAAGTTTTTACATGGAGACAACATGTCTTTACATTAGACAGAATATTGATAGAAAAGAATCTAACGTCACTGATAATTATACTTTACTTCTCAAAAAGATATTTCGTATCAGTCAAGATAATGGGAATCATTAATTTGAAAAATTAGAACTATTTCCACCAAACAGGAAAGGCAAATTGCCCTAATGTCAGCTCATTTATTATATTCATATTCTGCAAACTACTGAGTATTCTCTCCCTCCTCTGCTCCCCACCCTGGGCATTTACACACCAAGAACAAAAACAGAACCATGTGGATCATCAAGGAAATGCCTGATTTTCCCCAGAATCGAGGGCACCTATTCTGGCATTTTGATTTTCTACAATATATGGATGACCTCTCCAAAGCACATAGACACTTTTTAATTTGTCATCTTGTCCAGAAATTAAGCCTGTGGGAAATAAGACCAAGAATGATCTTCACAGTATGAGAAAACACATAAAATATCTCCTTAATGATTTTTAATTCATTACCTGTGAAAATGATAGCATTCGGTATATATCATAGAAATACGCAGTGAGTTATTTCTGTCTGTTTTTTTTTTAATTTTGAAACTTTAATTTGCTGAGAACATTGTTAAGATCTATGCTCTTAAAATTTTTTAAGTACACAACACCACATTGTTAACTACAGGCACAGACTTACTCGTCTTGTATAACCGACACTTTATACAGGTTGAACAGCGACTCTCCGATTTTACATTTTTAAATATGACTTCAAGTGCTTAAAAGTCCACCATATTTCCTTACAGTCCTGCACTAGATCTCACTTCCTCAAACAAATGTCCTTCTTTTCAGTAATTTTTAAAATATATTTTACATATTATTGTATGGACCTGAGGTTCAGAACACTATGAAAAATCACAGTGTGAAAGCAGAAATTTCTTCTCCATCATTGATTAAATTTTTTAACGTTTATTTATTTTTGGGACAGAGAGACAGAGCATGAACAGGGGAGGGGCAGAGAGAGAAGGAGACACAGAATCGGAAGCAGGCTCCAGGCTCTGAGCCATCAGCCCAGAGCCCCACGCGGGGCTCGAACCCATGGACCGCGAGATTGTGACCTGAGCTGAAGTCGGACGCTTAACCGACTGAGCCACCCAGGTGCCCCTCCATCGTTGTTTTAAAGTATGGTACCCCACTTGTTTCAATATTGAGATCTTGACTATTGATTTGAGTGTTAGTTTTATCATTTTTTTCTTACGATACTTATTATGGCTGCATTTCATTACCCAGATTTTAAGTTTAATTTTATCAAAGGGCTTCTTAGCATCATCAAATGAAAAGTTGGTGTGTATCTTTTTGTTCCTTTGAGATATTGATATAATGGAAAATATTCATAGATCTAATTTTTTGTTATTCTCCTAAGGATATCGTTTCTGTGCTGTGTATCAGCACTTAATACATTAATAAATTGTTTTTAATTGCAATTCACATATAATGCTTACAGACAGCCGTATTCTTAATAACTGTTTTGTGTTTGATTTTATGTTTGCAGGTATTTAATTCTGTCATTTTTTTTTTTTTTTACTATGAGTAAAGCTATTTAAAGTAACCTGAGGAGGCTCCCTTGTTTTGGATGCTTTGGGAAAGTTTATATAGCATAGGGATTAGTTGTAATTTATAATTTTGATATTATTCAACTTCGTGGATTTCTTGGCCTCAAGTATTCTCAATAATATTAATGATTATTCTTTGAAACTCTTGTTATTTTTCTTACATCATTTCTTTTGTCTTTTATTATCTTTCATTCCAGCAAATGATTTTTAAGTTTCATTTTGAAGTAACTGTAGATTCTCAGAAAATTTCAAAATCAGTGCAGAGTATTTTTTTTAATTTTTTTTAACATTTATTTATTTTTGAGACAGAGAGAGAGCATGAACAGGGGAGGGTCAGAGAAAGAGGGAGACACAGAATCCAAAATAGGCTCCAGGCTCTGAGCTGTCAGCACAGAGCCCGACGCTGGGCTCGAACCCACAGACCGCGAGATTATGACCTGAGCCGAAGTCGGACGCTTAACCGACTGAGCCACCCAGGCGCCCCGCATAGAGTATTTTAAATACTTGTTTCAGTGAACCCAATGGTTACATCTTCCATAACTGTAGTACAATTTCAATTCCTGGAAATTCAGATGGGTACAATAGTGTTAAAGAGAAAATTTTGTCGGTTTTCACTGGTTCTTACATCCATGTACCTGTGCATGTGTGTGTTGGCATGAGTGTAACTCAAACAGTTTGATCTCATGTAAAGACCAGTGTCACCACACCCAATCAGGATACAGAAGAGTTTCGTCACCACAGGTGAACTCCTTCATACCCCTCTTTCTTGTCACACACCCCCACTCCTTCCTTTTGGAGGAAGTGGAATCATAAAGCACATCTTGTCACACACCCCCACTCCTTCCTTTTGGAGGAAATGGAATCATAAAGCACATAAGGTTTAGGGTATTGCCTTTTTCATGAAACATAATGCCCTTGAGATCCATTGTGTTCTGCATGTATTCATTATCTGTTCCTTTTTATGGCCAGGTAGTATTCCATTTTATGGATGTATCACGCTTTATTTAATCGTTCTCCGGGTAACTGACATGTGGATTATTTCCAGTTTCGACTGTATTATGAATAGAGTTGCCATGAATATTTTTATGTAAATGTCAGTATTTCTCTGACGTGTGCCACACTCCGCCCAAATGTGTGATCATTAGATTGTACGGTAAGTACATGCTCAGTTTTATAATAAACTGTCAAACTATAATTTACTTTTTACGTCCATCCCCTCACCTCCCAGCATTAGATGATGTCACCTGGTGTTGTTTTTGTAGCCATTCTGGTCGGTATGTAGTAACATCTCATTGTAATTTTTAACTCCATTGTCCAGATAACTAATGATGGTCAACATCTTTTCGTGTGCTTTTTTGCTTTCCGTATAACCTCTCAGGGAAATGTCTTGTCATGTCTTTTGCCTATTTTATAATTGTGTTATTTAATTTTTTACTGATGAGTTTTAAGACTTATTTGTATAGTCTGGATATAAATCCGTTGAGTAATCTTTGGTTTCCAAATATTTTCTTCCAATCTGTAGATTGTTTTTTTAATCCTTTTAACAGGGATTTCCACATTTTTAAAAATTATTACAAAGTCAATACTTTTTTTTTTTCTTATGGATTGGGCCTTTGGTGCTACATCTAAGAACTCTGTGTAGCCATAGACAATAGTTTTTTTCATGTGTTTACTTCTTTCTAAAAGTTTTACAGCTTTAGGTGTACATATAAATGTATGACACATTTTGAAATAACTTTTGTATAAGGTATGAGGTTTAGGTGGATTTTTCTATTTCTTTCCTATGAATATCTAATTGGCTCAGCAAAATTGGTTGAAAAGACTAGAGAATTTATATGTATCTATGCATTTTCTCTGCAATAGTGTTCACGTTATCCAGATTTCCACATTTTTTAGAACACACAAATATTGTATTATAAAATATGGGTTTTCTGTACCCCTATTGATTTAATTATTATTTCATTTGTTTTCATTAGCATACTCAAAGGCTTCATTTTTCTTGTACTACAAATAAATAATCTGGTCAACAAAAAAAGTATTTAATTACTTTAAGGAAAAAAAATGGCAAATGCAATTTATTGAGCTATTGCTCCAAAGATTTAAAAAGCAACAACTTAATCTGTTTCAAACCAATCAAAAAAAAAAAATCAAGAATCTGACAAAATCAAAACTCCAATAAACAAAACCAAACCAACCACAATAATGTTTATATTGAAATTTGCAACTTTTTAACGTTCAGTTTATAAATAATGGATTCCTTTAAGCCTGGAATGAAACACTATTAATCTGTTCGCACCCTCACCTAGCAATCCGCATTGGCAGTTTTGTTTCTGGGTAATGCCACATGTGCACAGACACCTTACAGCTCATTTAGAATCTCTTTAGAAGGGAAATGAGCCCCATGTTAAGAACTTCTAAAACTACTCTTAACTGTTCATTTTAATAGTAACAAAATTATTTTTAACAAAGGCCAATGCTACCCATTTTCTCATTTAATAATATTTTATCCTTACTAACTCCTTACACGATAGGAATTATAGGGCCAATGTACGTTTCTTTTTCAAATGAAATGAGGAAATCGGTAGTCAGTGTGGTGAGATCATCATCTAATCTGGGGAGTGTGTGAGCTAGTAAAATTCTCTTGCTATTATATCAGGCAATCTTTCTGCCATTGTTGTTTACTGTTGTTTTTGAGGTCTCACTCCCGCACGAGGGGAAACATATTTGAATTAAAAACCACGGTTTTCTACATATGTGATTTTTAGACAATAATAAAGAATACCAGTTAGCCCACGAAATGCCCCCAAATTAATACCAGAAAGCAAATGTTCATTGCATTCCTCTCTAAAGTACCCTTTGTCTCTCTAAACATTGGGACAAAACCAGACAGATGAAAAACAAGGGGAACATTTAAAGAACAAATAAGGGGAGGAAAGTTATTTTCTATTCTGTCAATTTTTCTCAAATGGTAAAGAGGCAAATTCATCAAATTCACACAGATACATTCAGTTATCATTGGAAAGCTGTGTGCTTTGTATTGCTTAAGACTACATTAAAGGTTTAGTAGATAATATCACTAGAAAAAAAAGAAAGAGAGAGTGAGAGAGAGAGAGAGAGAGAGAGAGAGAAAGAGAAAGACCAAATGCCTATCTTTTCCTCAACTCTGATCACTTTGGTGCCAAGAATGATAACTAAGTAGAAAAAAGTGACTTATTGTTTAGTTTTCTAATATTCTAATGAAGTCAAGCAGTCAATCTCCAACATTCCCAAATAAATTTGTCATTAAGAAATTACTATTTGGAGTTTAAAAAAGAAAGGAAATTAAAATTTGGGGAAGAAACAAGCAAAATCCTACCTAAAATAATTCTAAAACAATATTGTATATAATAGAACATTGATTTAAGACATACTGATCCTCACTGAAATGCATTTGGAAAATTTTTAAGTTTTTAAAATGCTACACTTTTGCCCTACCCACTTATTCATAGATTTGTATTATAAAAGTGAACCAGCTTAGCTCATGGACAATCTTATAAAGTCTCACACATATAGTCACATCACAAGCTTTAAAAAACAAGTGTCACAATTCAAAGTGTCTCACCCTAATTATTTGTAAATACACATTTAAAAAATCTGATAATTTTGGTGTCAAAATGAAGGTGATGAGGGAGAATGCTGCTTTTAGAGAATAACTTGTCGGTTATTCTGGCATTGAATTGCCTTAAATTGTGTGATTTCAAGACTCATTAATCTGGTTGCTCTACTAATCGAGGAGCCAGTTTGAAAGGCTGCTTTGCTCAGGGTGCCTGGGTGGCTTGGTCGGTTAAGCGTCCAACTTCAGCTCTGTTCATGATCTCGCGGTTCGTGGGTTTGAGCCCCGCGTCAGGCTCTGTGCTGACAGCTCAGAGCCTGGAGTCTGCTTCCGATTCTGTTTCCCTCTCTCTCTGTCCCTCCCGCACTCACACTCTTGTCTCTCCCCAAAATAAGTAAACATTAAATAAAAAAAAATAAATAAAAGAAAGACTGCTTTTCCTTTATTGGGTTTAAGGTTCTTTATTGGATAATTGGCATCCCCAAACACCTTTTACTTTGGTTGTTATTCCTAACTTCAGTAAGGTCATCTACATGTACACATTTTATTTTATACTCATTTTCGCCTACTTACTTTGTTTGTATTTCTATGCCCATAAATAATTTCATAAATATGTTTTCTATAAATCAATTCATTAAAAATGCTCACTCTTGATGAATAGAAGCAGTAGACATTCTATTTTAAAGGACTAATAGAATTCAGTACTTGATAACAAATAAAAATTATGCAATTTTTAGGAAAAGCAAATTATAGAAAATGATTTGGGTAAACACAGTAGGATCAACATATACTAGAGAAAATTCACTTTCAGAAATAATGAAGGTGTCACCTATAATGGGTATAATGGAGGTGAATATTTCTTCACTGGCAAGCTCACTCATAGTATTTCTGAAAGATCACTTACTACATCAATACCAAGGAACCAGCTGTTAAACAAGATGATTTCTTATCAACCAGCAAGCGCAAGTGTATAATAATAACAGAATGACTTTTTCAGGTTTTTGTAAGTAGTTATTTCCCCATCTATATTTTGGCTTTATATTTCATTAAAATTTACTGATCTCAAGAAAAAGGTATAGAGTTTATGAATATAATTATTGGTCATTAAAAAGACTTACTAAATTCGACACTGCTTTCAAGCATTATATTTTTTATTGCATTTGTTTTGGCATCCTCGGTCTTCTCTGACACTTCTGATGTTTAAAATCATTGTTTGCCTCTTTTTGGTATTGTCACCTTTAAATATTGTCCATATTAGGGGCACCTGGGTGACTCTGTCAGTTGAGCATCTGTCTCTTGGTTTCGGCTCAGGTCACGATCTCGCCGTTCTTGGGATTGAGACCCACGTCGGGCTCTGCACTGACAGTATGGAGCGTGCTTAGGATTCTCTCTCTCTCTCTTCTCTCCCTGTCCCTCCCCTGTGTGCTCTCTCCCTCTCCCTCTCTCTCTCTCTAAGTAAATAAACTTAAATAAATAAATATTGTCCGCATTAATTCAATCATATTTAAGGTAATGAGTTCTGGACTACTCCTAGGATGCATGTCTGTATTAGAAATTCAAAGTATTTGGTTAAAAAAAAGCATCATTTGCCGCGGTGTTGCATAGCTTCATACACATATATATATATATATATGCCTCTATGCACACATGCACATACGTATGACAGAACTATCCCAACTCATGAATGATGGGTGGGCTTATGGTTTGCAATTTGAGCGAAAATTATTTACCTCTGAATACTTATAAAAGTTCTAATTAAAGAAAGCCCTCTGAAAGTTATATCTGTGTCCCTTGAAAGTACATGATTTTAAATAACTGAAGCAAGTGAACAAAGAGAGAGCGAACAGTGGGAGTTTCCTTTAGAGTGATCTTCCACATTGTTGAAAGACCGAGAATAGGGGAGCTACGTAGTGAGAGCAAGAGAGGAAGAGGAAGCAGGATTTTTCTTGATTTTCTGGGGTGGGTATCTCAGCTTTACTTACTGCCCATTCTATCTGTATGTTCTGCAACACTCCACTGCAATATCACAAAATCTTAGGAAAATGACTACTTCCGAATCTGAGGCAGGAAATATAAAAAGACGAGCTTAAGTATCAGTCTGGGTCCAATTGAGGGACAGGAAGCACACAGCAACTTAAAAGGAGGAAGATTAATATAAAGAATGATTAAGCTACCATACGAGAGTAACTATAAAGATAGAATAACTCCAAAGGGTCCTTGGAAGTTCAGTGAAATTATCCAGATGGACAAGTATGGAAGGGAGGCTGTCTCCAAAACAAGCTTTAGGTCCCCTTGGAGAACATATGCTTGCAGCGTCTTGCTTTCAGGACAAAGGAGTTCACTGGGTGGCCGAGGCCGGAGCTAGTCCACATTCTCCAGGCAAGCAGAACAAACCTCCAGGGTACACATATGCCGGTGGACAGAAATGCAGAAAAAGCCGGGAGGTCACTGCAGGTGCAAGGTCTAGAGCTCACGGCATCCGCGCTGGGAGGGCGGCAGAGAACTCATCAGGCCTGGGAAAGACTTGTATGGTTGCCGAGGGAATATACCTTCGGGACCTTTGGGACTATACTTGTGGCTGGACAAAGCCAACTGTGCAGCATGAGAGAGGGAAACTCAAACATGCTGTACACGGGAGCCAGGAAGAGCAGCCCTTTTTCTTCTGTGGTGTTCATTCATTCAGTGCCCTCCTTTGACAAGGCTCAATGTTGCATTCACAGTAAAAGAAATGCTCTAAAGGGACCGATTCGTTATCGCACTATCACAGCGCAGGTACTTTTTAAGCAGGTACTGAAGGATGACTGTGAAGCTACAAAGCAATAAATAAATGAATGGCGGAGCCTAGAACGTATTGCTGTACCAGAAACGATGAAAGCAATCAAAGACTAATGGGTCATGTCTAAAGTACACAGAAACTGATATGAATGCCTGAAGATCTGTTTGTCGTACCATTCTTGGTCCATTTATAATTCTCTTTGTGATGTAGATTGCTTACATCTTGTTGTTTCGTTTCCACGTGTGTATGTGTGTACACATAGGTGAGCACAGGTGTACCTTCTCTAAACTATACCGTGTGGGGATTTTTGACCATCACAGAGGCCTGCTCTTTGGTGAAGAGTGTTGAGGGGAAGGAGAGAGTGGGAGAAGAAAGAGGGAACTTCACTTTGGGATGTTTAATGTAAACAAATTCACACCACATTCCATCTTTGTTGGCACAAAGTCTCCCTGAGATTTTGCTATTATGAGGTTATCTACCCTACCCCATTTTCCAAATTTTATGTTCTCCATATTTCATTCTATCCCACCTTATTTTTTGGAAGTTACTTAGGGGTATCTCAGGTCAGGAGGTACATCATAGGTGGTACCTTTTTTTCTTTGCGTTCCATTCACTTTCTCATTCCTGAGTCCGGAGAAGAGATTCTTTCTTGTCTGCCTCCACACCCCAATTTCCTGTTTGCAATCTGGAGAAGTACATTCTGCTCCTGCGTCTTTCCTTGGCTTAGTCAAGAATTCATACTATGTGACGTATATTTGCCAACTTGTGTTTTGATGGTGTAGCTGCTTTCTTACTTTATTAATCAACTCTTTATTATTTTTAAATAGAGTAAAATGCATTTCCTCTGCTGGGGTGCCTGGGTGGTTCAGTTGGTTAAGCTCCTGACATCGGCTGAGGTTATGACCTCACGGTTTGTGGGTTCGAGCCCTGTGTCAGGCTCTGTGCTGACAGTCAGATCCTGGAGTCTGCTTCGGATTCTGTGTCTCCCTCTCTCTGCCCCTCCCCTCCTCATGATCTGTCTCTGTCTCTCAAAAATAAATAAACGTCAAAATAAAAAAAAAATAAACTGAATGCTTCTAATATTTTGCTTATCAACACTATTAAATTAAAAATAATTATGTTGTCTGCATACAAATCATTTCAGTTACACAGGATATGCTTTATTATCTGTTAAAGCAAATATTTTTTGAGAGCTTACTCCATTAAGTTGTAAGTTTCGCACATTGCTATCTGATTTTTTTAGGAACAAGTAAGAGATTAGGAGCACTTTTGAAAGAGGGAGGTACGTATTGATCTTAGGTGCTTGGCTTCGATTGTACTTGAAGGAAGCCTACCAAGTCAATTTCAAACAAGAAATGTGAGCCCAACTCAATCGATTCCACATGTAATGTCTGAGTAAACGTGGCACAAACGATGACAATTCAGGAGCCATAAGCGCCCTAACACCCACATTATTAAATAAGGCATCACCCACCATGTGTTAAGAAGAAAATATCTATGGTACTGTTGGATATATCGGCAGCCCTCGTAATCTGTACATTGATTTCAATTTATAAACCACAGTGTGTGTAACAATGTGGGGGGGGGGCTTTGGTTTCCCCTTAGATTTGAGTGGAGGACCATTGCAAGTAGCCATGCTGTGTATCATTCTTTCAGGTACTTAAAGACTTTGGACAAGTTTCTAAATTCAATAGTGACACATAGGAGTTTCCTGACTTCTTTGATGATTCTTGGCCTTCCTCCTTAAAGGGAACTGATTATGAAATAGCACTGACCAGTGTCATTTTTTCTGTGTTTGAACTATGCATATCCTAGAAAGGAGCCGAGATTCAGTTGTATTGATTTCACATTTATTTTTGTCATTAAAATTGGAGGTAATTATTTATTAGTACAGAATTTTTTTTAGAAAACCACGTGTTTTCTATTGGTTTTTGTATTGTGCAAATAATCTAAGGATAGCTAGTCTCTATAATTATCTGGGCATCATTAAAAGAAGCATCATTCTTGGACACAGACACAAATTATAATCCTTGCTCAATCTCTCCTAAGCTACATGATGTTGAAAATGTTACCAAACTTTTATACATCTGTAAAATTATAAAAAAGTATAGCATGTCGTAGATTTCCCATATAGCATTTAACCCCTAGCAAGTCACATAAGAATTCCATGCCGCTACATCCGACAGACATATTTCTTCCTCCACAGAGTTCAACTCTCAACATACCTTTCAAGTTTGTTGCATCAAAAATTAGCATTCGAGTTTCTTGTTGAGCAGTTCTACTTAGTTTTTAAAGATTGGTATTTCATTTTTTTTCATTTAGAACTGTTCCTAATAATAAGGAAACATTAACTTATTATGAAATAAATAACTAATCTTACCTTCCATTACTGAAGGGGCACATTGGACACTTTTATAAATCAAGAAAGCATTAAAGGAACTTAGTGATCCTTTTGATGCCTTGAACATCTTGATATTTCATCATCTTTGCAAATCATTTCATCATTACTTGTAAATATTTCCTAATCTAATGTGCTTTTAAAAGACTTACATGTAACTTGCAAGATGAATGGCCTGGAAGGATGATATAATAATGAAATAAATCTTCCCCATTGTATCATTCTCTCCTTCCTGTTCTTTAAATGTGTTGCTTATTTACATCATTGCTCAAAAAGGCATCAAAAAACTTATACACTATCTTCTTAGTTTGATTTTATTTTTTCTTTAAAAACAGTTGAAAATTCGAAATGCTTCCTTTTACATTTATAACGACAGAGGGAAAAAACTGACAGAGGAAGTCATCTCACAGTAATTTGTGAATAGATGAAACCCAAAAGCAGAAACCAGCACTATAGACCCAAGACGATGGAGAAACCGATCACGTATTAAAAAAGAGTGTTTGAGACTGAGTCGTCAGATGAAGATAAAACAGATGAATATTCTCAAAATCAAGAATCAGCAAATGAACAATATGAATTTAAGGATAAAGAGAAAATATAGTAATCATCCTTTTAGTCATTCAACAGGAAGGACTTCATCACACGATATTTTGTGATAAGAATCTGGGCCGTTCTCTTTTGCTAAAAATAAACAGGACAGTAGTTTTTCGTCTTTTATAAGTGTTTTGCACCAAAATCTACTTGATTTATCCTGCAAATGGAAAACTACTGAAGGCAGAATGTATCTAAATGTAACCGGAAGGACGGAAATGCAATGGAAATTTTCTTTAACTAGAGTGATTATTATATTTGCTGTTTATAAATCTAAAGATTAAATGCTTTGCAATCATGGAGGAAAGAATATAGCCATTCTTTCTTCAACAAAAATATGAGCTATGAAAGATATTTTAAATTTCTTGAAGTATTACATACCCACAAATGCATATTTATCATGTTTATATTTTGTTAACATTGACCAAGAGGACCATAGCATTGTCTTCAGCCTGACTCAATTTTCGACACATTTCTTCCTGACTAGGGGCTCCTGCCCTCCATTTTCCTAGACCAATTACAATAGATTCTTTCTTTTTGCAAATTCTTTCTCTGCCCCTTGGTAATGTAGATAAATCTTCTCCCAAACTTCCAATTTTAGAAATCAGGCTGGTCTTTCTTAACACCCTGAAAACCATCCTTTTGAAATGTAGACATCCATTAAGATAGGACCCCTATCTATGGGAGGGTGGGAAGTTAACTTCTGTAAGAGCCAATTACACAGATGGCCTAATCACATGGGCCAACCTCCCCTTCCCCCAATGTGTCCCCTAGTCCTTCTCTTCACTAACTCAGCCCAGTGTTAAAAACTCTCCTGCGTTTTGTTTCAAAGTTAAGTGCATCTGTCCCCCCTATTCCAATAGTCTTGGCCTTTATTGCAGTAAAATGATTTACCATTAAATCCTGTCATGATTTGCCATTCCTAACAAGCATCCAGTGAGATTTCTCTTTGCCACATTTTAATACAGTTATTTTGCACTGTCATTTTATTTATAGAGCTGTGAGTTACTTATACAAATTACATATTTTTAAAGAATAAATTTGACCATATGGTAAACTATGAGGATGATTTTTTTTTCTTTCCTAGAATAGTGGGAATGAAGTCTACTGACACTTCCACCTCAAAAAATGTTGCATTCATGCACCTCTGCATCAACAGTCTTGTTTCTTTCCTACATGACGGGTCATGCCTACTCAGTCTACTTTGCTGTCTTCTCTTTCTTTACTGAATCCTTCAAAATTGCCATTCCCAAAGGCTCTGCCCTATGTTCTTTCATACTCTCACTTTATATTTTCTTCCTGGGTGTCATTAGGCACGTGACAAATATTGACTACAAATGTTCTAGTAAGTCTAAAATCTCTACTGTTAAATTCAATGGGATCTTTTCTTTTCTGCTTTTCCCTGAACTGTAAGCAGAAAATAAAACAGGTTATAACCCTTTCCTCCTTAGAACACTTTTTTTTTTTTTGGTTTCGGTGTTATCATATTTTCCTGGTTTGCTCCTTGCAAATTTCATTTTCTAGTGTGTCCCGACCCCCAAACACCAGTATTGGAGTATCCAGGTTTCAGTCTTTAGACTGACTCTTGACTCTGTCCGTACTCTCTCCTAAAGGGATCTCATCATACTGCAACGTTTTATTTTCAACGTTTTTTTTTGTTTTTTGTTTTTTTATTTTTGGGACAGAGAGAGACAGAGCATGAACGGGGGAGGGGCAGAGAGAGAGGGAGACACAGAATCAGAAACAGGCTCCAGGCTCCGAGCCATCAGCCCAGAGCCTGACGCGGGGCTCGAACTCAACGGACCGCGAGATCGTGACCTGGCTGAAGTCGGATGCTTAACCGACTGCGCCACCCAGGCGCCCATACTGCAACGTTTTAAACATACTATGCAAGGCTAATAAATTAAAATGTATATCCCCAGAGAATTATGGAAAAAATACTCTTTATTTCAAGAACTATTGTCTTCCTGCTTTGTTCATTTATTCAAGTAGTTATTATTGGGAACCACACTGCATGTTGTTGAGAATACAAAAATAAACTCACTCACTGTTCACAAGTATCTTGGAATCCAGGAAACATGCTAAACTAGAGATGACACATTTCACAAATATATAAGGTCTATTCAAACTAGGAATAGAGAGGCAACAAAATATAATGGTTCTATGCATCTGTTCTGATGCCAACACTTGGGATAAAATCTCTCTCTCTTAGGAAGTAACAACTTCTCTGGGCCCCTTCACCTGGAAAATGATATATTTCCCTCACATCTTTTCAAGTTTTTGAGGATTGGTTTAATGTTTATGATGTTGCTAGAATCATGTCTGGGACATTGTAAATATATACTTATTTGTATTTTATTTATTAATTTATTTATTTATTTATTTTTTTTTAGTATTTCAAGTTTTTTTAAAAGAGTTTTTTTTAAGTTTATTTATTTATTTAGAGAAAGGGGAGAGAGAGAGAGAGCTCTGAGGGGAGGAGCAGAGAGAAAGAGAGAATCCCAAGTGGGCTCCACGCTATCAGTGCAGAGCCCAGTGTGGGACTAGATCTCATAAACGGAGAGATCATGACCTGAGCCAAGATCAAGAGCCTGCCGCTTAAGCAACTGCCCAGCCAGGCACCCCTCAAATCTTCATTTAAGTTTTAGTTAGTTAACATATTATGTAATATTCATTTCAGGAGTAGAATTTAGTAATTCATTACTTACATATAACACGCAGTGCTCATCACAAGTACCCTCCTTAATACCCATCTAGCCCAACCCCCCACCCACCTTCTCTCCAGTAACTGTCGGTTGGTTCTCTATAGTTAAGAGTCTCTTATTGGGGCGCCTGGGTGGCGCAGTCGGTTAAGCGTCCGACTTCAGCCAGGTCACGATCTCGCGGTCTGTGAGTTTGAGCCCCGCGTCAGGCTCTGGGCTGATGGCTCGGAGCCTGGAGCCTGTTTCCGATTCTGTGTCTCCCTCTCTCTCTGCCCCTCGCCCGTTCATGCTCTGTCTCTCTCTGTCCCCCAAAAAATAAATAAACGTTGAAAAGTCTGAGAAAAGCAGATATGTTAAATTTCTAAGTATATAATCTATTTATAATGCCAAGTTCAAAGAAATGTCTAAACTCAGTTTCTATAGGAGTCATGGGTAGCAAGCAGATCATTTGCATTCTGTTTCTGTGATTCGTTTTAAACTATACTGTCCGTTCACAGGTTTCTAAGTTACCCTGGGGGCAGGGTCTCTCTGAAAGTTTTATATTAACCTTTACTTTATCAAAAACCCTGGATCCTAACCAATTCAAAACAAGTAGCTAAAGTTTAAATTCATTTGTATGTTTATTATAATTTTATTATTATCTTAAAATTAGGATATGCTTTAGGCAAGACTCGAGAATTATTTCTGGAATAAAACATATTCTAAAATAAACATAGCCAAATAAATTTCAGAACACATTTTAAGAGCTACTAATGATTTCCTTTATGTTACCGTTGAACAATCCATAACAATTCAGAAAAGCTTAATTCTTAAAATATGCCTATTTCTTACAATATTAAGTATCTGAATATAAAGCATAATGTTGGCTATTATTATTTATTGGTAGAAAATTAAAATTTCGATCTTTGTAAAATCCAAATTGTCTTCAACTAGCTTTGTTGATAAATTTGATTCTACTGAAATAATTGATTTTATAATAAATATATATACATATAATCGCTTACATACATATATACATGCATATGTACACATACGTACATACATTCAGTATTCTGAAAACTAGTTTATATATTTTTAAAAATGTTTTAGGACATTTAATAAGCTCCGACAGTTGCAAACGATACTTAAGGTTATTGTGTAGTGGAACTGAAAACAAAGAACCATCTGTTTTTAGCTCTACTTTTTGCAAATGAAAAGAGCGAGTTCCACAAGAGAAAATATGTGAAATAAATAGCGAAGTAAAAATAAACGAGCAAAGAACGAACGAACGAACGAACGAAAGAAAGAGGGAGGGAAGGACTTTGAAGTAATGGTGATATATCTCAAACTAAGTATGCTTTCTATTCTTTACATAGCTAGCAATTAAATTGAAATTAGGTTTTTGGGGGGATTGATATGTCTGACATAATAGTTATAAGCTACAGAAAAATCCCAGCACTTTCTCTTCATGTTTATGTTTGTATATCATGTTTCTTTTTTTTTTTTTTTTAAATTTTTTTTTCAACGTTTTTTTATTTATTTTTGGGACAGAGAGAGACAGAGCATGAACGGGGGAGGGGCAGAGAGAGAGGGAGACACAGAATCAGAAACAGGCTCCAGGCTCCGAGCCATCAGCCCAGAGCCTGATGCGGGGCTCGAACTCACAGACCGCGAGATCGTGACCTGGCTGAAGTCGGACGCTTAACCGACTGCGCCACCCAGGCGCCCCTGTATATCATGTTTCTTTATGCCATGATGAATGAAAAAATAAAAATTAATTAATATGTGATTATTTATTTTATAGAATTACAAAAAAAAAAAGAACATTTCTTTATCACATTGACAAAATGTAAAAGATTTACTACGAATTCCCAGTGTTAGCAGATTTTTCAAAAATTTGAGGAATCTGGAAGTGGAAAGTTTGAAGGTTACATTTTATTTTTTTAAAAAGAAATTTAAATTATACATAACTTATGACCTAAGAGCATGTAATTCATACAGTTAAATAAAACTTACTTTTATCATTTCAAAATGGGAGGAATAGTGACAAAAGCTATTATATATAATATATGGCAATGTTTAGACATTAGCAATTTATTGCAAGTCCTTACCTGACCAGGGTCTGCATTTTCACAAACATATGTGTCATAGTATTCAGAGAACTCGGGAGCATGATCATTAATATTAAGAACTTGCACATACACAGGAACTGCAGAAATTTGTTGCACATTGTCTGCAAATTGATTAAACAGAATGAAAATAAAGAATGTTAATGCTCTCTTTAGGGGGGAAAATGGTTATGATAATTGCATTAGAGACTGGGTGGTATATTTTTATTTTCCTTGAATAAAAGACATCCAAGCACACGATCTATTTATCAATCATATATTTACCAATAGTAGCCGAGGAAAAAATGTCCTCAACACATTCAACTCAACCAATACTAATCAAGTGCCTTTTACCTGCCAAGGACTCTAGTTAGAGCTGATGAGAAAAAGTAGTGAAAAAGATGGGCAGGTATAGGAACACCTTCCTAACTCTAGCAACTGTTGAACATATGTATATCAATGCATTTAATTCTGATATATATATCAGAATTAAATGTAAATTAAATTAATTAAATGTAATAAATTAAATGTAAATTAAATATAATTTTATATATATATATATATATATATATATGTATATATATATATATATATATATATATATAAAATCCTCCCCAACTTTACTGATAAAAGCATTGAGAATTTAGTTCCACAAATTACAGTTAAATGGCTGGCCTAAGGTTATAGCTGATGTAGAATAGGCAGTTTAAAAAGCCAGCAGTAAGGTCTCTAAATAGCACTGTTTGGTCAAGTATTAAAAAAAAAAAAAGATTAAGGATCTAAATACATTTGAAAATAATTACAATAAAATCTAGGTAAAGTTTTATGTATACATTGAATTGGGAAGATTTTCTGAAGTGAGTCAAGAAATACAGAAACTATGAAGGGATGGAAATATATGGTTAAATACATTTTTAAATGTGCCCCCCCCAAAAAAAAAAGTAAAAACAACAACAACAACAACAAAACACCATTGATCTGGAAAAATGTTTGCGTCATAACGTGAAATTTTAATAGCTCTAATTTTCAAATTCCGACAGTCGATATGAAAAAAAAATGGGGGGAAATAATCACAAACCAGAAATTTGTGGATGAGAATATACAAATAATCGATGCCAGGGTTCTTCAACCTCATCACTGCTGATATTTTGGACTGGACAGTTCTGTTTGCAGGGGTGAGGGTGGGAGAGGGCTGTCCTGTGCTTAGCATCATCTCTGACCTCCACTAACTAAATGCCAGGAGCATCCATACCCCTAGTTGTGACAATCAAAGTTGACTTCAGACATTGTCAAAGGTATTAGGAGGCAAAACTGTGCACATATGAACACTGCTCTATCGTAATATTAACAAACACTCTGGCTCACCAGCAGTGAGGACAATGATGCCTTAGTCCATGGGTTCTATGTTAAATATGGAAAACAGAGACAGTGCTGGAGGAGTACTGAAAAATAACAAGGATGTCAACCTTTTCCAGAATCTAATCTGGCAGTAGATGGTAAGAGTTAAACTACAGGTATCTTTGACCCCATAATTCCTTAGGGAAACCTGTGCTATGGTCCAAGGTACTAATACATACAAAGAAAGAGTAGGGGATCCGATTCATTTATTCTACATTTTTTTTGCATCTCAAATAACTGGAAATTATCCAAATGCATATCAAAAGGGAATTGACAAATAAATTACAACCATACTATGAAATTGTGTGTGCTTATTAAAAATGGATGAGTTAAGGTAATAAATGTATCAGTGTCCAAGAGCTATAAAAAATAGATTTTAATCTTGATTCTCAATTTGAGAAAAAGCCACTGTCTCAGTGGCTTTTCTGTAAAATGAGAAAGATACTAGTAACTTACCTTATAGAACCGTTATAAAGATTAATTAAAAGATATAAAGTATTTATAAAATTACTTAGGATATACATAAGCAGTAAATATTAAATATTATTATTTTATTTATCTACTAATCAGGAGTGATAGACACCGCATTTTGTGAAATAATAATAAAGCAAATTGCAGCATGATATATTGTATATTTGCATATCATTATCTTAAATGTTTTTTTTTAATGCTGTGGGAAGATACTTATAATTAAAGAACAAGGGGAGGAAGGTATAATATCATGTTCATTATTTGAAAAGCATTATATTTGCAGTTGTCATCTGTAAGGACAAATACATTAAAAAAACAAAAATGAGGCTTAATTCTTCCGGTTGAAAATAACGGGAAAGACTTTCCCTCTTTCCTCTTCTTAAAGTATTTACTTTAGAAAACTTATAATTTGTGTTCTCTGTTTTTGTTTGTTTGTTGTGTTGTTTTGTGTTCTTTGAAATGTACGTCACCCTTTAAAAGCTATTAAATAGATGTCTTGCCAACTTTACAACTCAGGCCTATCTTTGTAAGCAGTGGGAGCCAACTCTTTAAAATATAATTAGAGAGGAAAATAGCACTCCCAGTTTCTGTTGGAGGGTAGGAGCCTAACCAATTTCAGCAAAGGCTTTGACCCAAGTCCAAAACTCCCTCTTGTCCTCAAAGTATGAGAATTTTAGTTTTCTTTTGGATAAAACCGGGCAGCAAACACAGATGGTCATGCCAGCTACCCGGTGAACATAGAGGGAACAATGCGTGATACGTCATGTGAAGTCTTCCTACTTGAAGGCTAGTACTTGGTTATCTTGAGAACATGATGTCTGATTCTATAATAGGGCAAAATTTCTTCCGGTCTTGGAAATCTCAGCAGATTTCTCTAATGCACATGAAATTCCTGGTTTAATGCTTTTCAACGATAAAACTGGTTTCTCTCTATTCCGTTATGATGGATTGCTTTCTGGATTGGGATGAGACTCTGTAATTATTTCTTCCAATAAATGACAGTTGCAATTATGATAAAAAGTGTAACTTCTAATTAATTAAAATTATAATTTGCCAGGTTTGTGACATACCAAAAAATCCAGCCTCTACCATTTATCACCTTAGGATGGTGACGGCTTCCCCTAAGAATTATCACCGAGATTCTTCTCTGTTGTTGTTATGCTCAGGATAAAAATAAATAAATAAAACATTATGATATAGTTATTTCTAGATATTTCAAGATAGAACTATTCAAAGATTAAGGCTTAGGGTGCTTGGGTGGCTCAGCTGGTTGAGCTTCCAACCCCTGATTTCAGCTCAGGTCAATGTCTCATGGTTGATGGAATCTAGCCCTTCCTTGGGCTCAGAACTGACGGTGCAGAGCCTGCTTAGGATTCTCTCTCCCTCTCTCTCTGCCCTTCCCCGGCTTGGGCTCGCTCTCTCACTCTCACTCTCTCTCTCAAAATAAATAAATAAACTTAAAAAAATAGAGCTTACATTTTTTTATGGCTTAAACATGCAATATATATAGCCACAGAACAAATTTTTAAGTAAAACAGAAAAACTACTTCTGCTACATTTTTTTTAAAGTAGTAAGAAATTCATTTAAGGTTTTTATCTTTTTTTCCTGGAAAATCCGTTTAAACTTAGGTTTAAAATTGGTATAACTACAAAATTGGCATAATTGGTAATTGGTATAACTACTATTATATATATATATATATGTATATATATATATATATATATATATATATATATATTCATAAGTTCATTTAAGAGTAGTTAGGACTTTTATTCACTTAGCTGGCATACTGATAAATAGCTTGGTGCTTAATTTGGGAATGTTTCCAGGAAAGAGACTAAGCACAATGACCTTCATTTGCTGGGAAAACAAATGTTAAAATGGAACATCTCTTTCCTATAATCAGCGTAACTGTTACATTGTAAGCTTTATGCTGTATACCTTGCACAGCAAATGTTCTCGGTAACAATTTTGTGACTTCCCGGTTTTCCAACATTCAGGTGTTCTGTTCATATTACTGTGGAGACTTATATGGTCAAACAGTTGTTTTTAGATTGATAAGAATTTGGCACCTATGAACATTTTCTCCAAAATTGTGTAATATGTGTTTGTGTGGAGTAAGAAAAAAAATGCCAGAGAGAGAGAAAAAGTATGTGATAATTGGTTACTTGGGGTTATAAAGTTCCTTCTAGATAATTAAAAAAAAATGAAAAAAAATATTCAAACATGTCTTGAAGGATGAATTAAATATACACTAACTTTAACTTTGGGGTTCTGCAAAGGTTTATCTAATTATATTTTATTTTGACATTTTATTCCCAATCGTGTAACTTTTTAGCTTTATAATAAAAATAACAGTGGGAATATCAAGTCTCTTTTATCTAAAAAAAAAAAAATATATATATATATATATATATATATATATATATATATATATATATATATATATATATTTTAGTCTAAGAAACTGATTTAAAATGCCAGGAGCAGATCAGCATGAACTGTATAATTCCTGTTCTTGATAACATTTCTAATCACTTATTTCTGAAACAGTGATTAACTTCTAAGTATTAAATTCTGTGTAAAATAAATATATTCAGTTTATATTCAGTTTGCCTTTCACAGGCATTTACAACTTTGTTTTCCTTGACTGCACTTTAATCTTCTTTTATTTATAATTATTTGTTTTAATACAATATTCTATGATCCACAAAATTTTAAGTGTAAAAATTTACTAAATAAATTGGTACTTTTTGCATCAAGTGATCAGCTTTCAATGTTGATCTAATCATATTTTATGAATTTCTGTATCTAAAATTACATATCTAATAAATATCTTGTTTTATTCTATTTTTACCTGAATTTATTTGAAACCCTATTTACTTGCTTTTCCTCAACAGAATTAAAATGTTTTCAAGCCCACACTAACTTATTGTTTTTAAATGTCACATGTATTTTATGTCGCCATCTTCAAACATAAAACAATTATTATGATATGAATAGGTTCTGACTTTAATGTTCCAAGAGCAAATTTATTTTAAAAAATATGTTTTAATATACTTTTGCCCAATAAGACAATGTTCTTTAAAATCTATTCAAAAAATTATTCATCCTCCAAACTCCCTTTTAATGACTGTACCGCACATTTCAATGACCAGCCTATCAATTACCAACCACACATGCTTTCATCAACAAATGAAACAACAAATGGCTGAAACAACAGTACAGAATGAGATGAGCAAACCTCAGAGAACAGTCAGAATCAGTATCAAAGGAGAATTTGGCTAACATACTGATGGAGATGATCAGTAGGTGGCCTTGAGGAAGTCGTACAACACAAACAGACTTAAACCCCATGTTTGAGTAATTGAAATAACTTTGTAATTAAACTGCGTTTTTTTTTTATGTTTATTTATTTTTGAGAGCGAGAGTGAGAGAGAGCATGAACCGGGGAGGAGCAGAGAGAGAGGGAGACACAGCATCTGAAGCAGGCTCCCGGCTCTGAGCTGTCAGCGCAGAGCTCGATGCGAGGCTCAAACTCACGAACCACGAGATCGTGACCTGAGCCGAAGTCAGACCCTTAACTCAGTGAGCCACCCAGGCGTCCCTAAACTTTATTTTTTTTAAGAGTAAAAATGAAAAAAATCAAATTTGATCGAGATTACTGTGAATATATTTACATCAGAAAATACTGAGAGCAAGTACCATTTTTCACGTTCTCAGTAAGAGACAGTGTGGCCTAGTGTGGCATGAGATTTAGACACAGGCTTGGGAATAAGATCTAATGGTGATCGGTCCCTGGCTTCACCATTTAGCAGTTGGGCAAATAAACTGCAGTTTCGGATTTGTCTTCTGTGAAATAGGAATAAAGTGGCCTCAATTTTTTATTAAGAGCCATAAAAGTGCTACTAAATGTACTTTCACACAAGGTGTATATGCATATGTCATTATAAAAGTAATGTGTTTAATAAAATATAATTCCTGAGTAGTCAACAATACTCACAACCATTTTGCAAAATATAGGTTTTATAAACAAATATCTAAAGATACAACATGACAAAGCTATCATTTTTTTTCCTTGTGAATCACAAATGGTACCCAGTTTTTATAGCCATTGTCACTGCCTCTTTATTTTCCCTACTATATATATATATATATATATATATATATATATATACATATATATATATACATACATATGTATATATACATATATATACATATATATGTATATATACATATGTATGTACATATATATATGTATATATATATATATATATATATATATATATATACACACATATACACACACACACCATTATAATATCTATGGCCCTTAGTGTAAACCTGTGTGATAAGTAATACTGTAAACTATCAATTGAAATAGTTTTATTGCCTGAATATTAAATGCGTACACACACACATACATAAAAGTACATTACATAGAACATTTGGAGCCACTATTTTCCTTAATAAGGTGAAGCCTGTTGATGAGCTGGTAAGGAGGAACAGTTTATAAGATTACTTCCATTGTGCTGGTCACTGAATCTTGGGATATCACCTCTGAACACAGTATGTATGCCGTGACATAATTAAATTGATTAGATAATATACTCTGTAGTATATATGTAAATATACATATATATGTTGAATTAATAATTTTTATGGACAGCAGTGATCTTGCAACCCAGAGATTTGTGTACTGTTTTTGCTTCATTTTGTAATGCTACCATTTACTTCCATGTTCTTAAAAAAAGGGTGGGGGGGGGGGTTGGGCAACAAAAAAGTTACATCGAACAATATCTCCTTAGAGATATTCATGGCATCCTTTTGATTAAAAGTAACCATGTAATTAATGGGTTTGGTTTAATTGGATTATTTTGCAAACTTTTCATATCCATCGCGCATTCATCCTTTTTTGTATTCTTTCATAAAATATTAGAATATTTTGTGTCTCAGAATACACATGATACATTTTATTTTAAAGATTCTGCTTTCTCATAATTCACATGGCAGCACTTCTAATTTAACAAAAAGTAAATGATATATCTTTACAAAAATTATCCCTTATATATAAAATAAGCCTACAGGTTCTACCAATTTGTTAAAACATGCTCCTATAATAGCTAAAAAAAAAACTATTTTATAGAGAAACACATTTTTTCCAAGCTATCCACTCTCCCCTTGAACTGATTTGAATTCTTTTCCTCAATAGTTTGGTAAATAGTGATATTATAAATAATTTGTTCTCAGAAAGCCCAATGAATAAAAGCTTCTTGGTTTAGAATAAGCATCTTTGTGTTTTCTGACACCAAGAGCCTTGGCATTTCTTCTGTTGCAGCAGACTTGTATTCCCTGTAACATTTGCTTCTCATCCTTTGTTGTTAAGTTAAATGGAAAATTCAAAACCCAGACTCCGTTCCCCTGCTGTGTTGCCATAGAGCTATTCAATGCAAGACAAAAAAATATGCAACAGACGCTTTCTACTCTCTACTCCACCATATCACCTGCCAACTGCTCAATAAAGTGAGGAATCAGATATACGTTTAAAGGTTTCGAAAAGAACAAGCCACAGAGGCAAACAAGATTATTAAAAATTATGCAAAACAGGTTAAAGGATGCATTCTAGAACATTTCATATTCACAAATTTAATTCTTTACTGAACTATAGGAAACCTATCAATTGGATTAAAGTAATGATTTTGATAGTCTTTTATATTGCGTTATATCTATTCCTTTGAGCTTGAATTAAAATGGTTGACTTAATAATAACAAATTAATTGATCATCGCGAAGACACTATCCAAGCAGTAAATTAGGATGATTTTATCTAATTTTTACAACCTGAAAATGGAATCATCTACCTATGCCTGAAAACAACAACAACGACGATGACGCCATACCACAAACAATACTGGTCACCGCCAATTCCTGAAGATGTGACTATCAACACGACTTTCACTATGTGTTTAATTTGGAAACATGTTACTGTTTGCAATGTACCAATGGATGTTTGTTGTTGGAATCCTTCATAATCTTTCTCATAATTTCATTGATATATGATTATTTTTAAATGCCTAAGTTCTAAAAGGCTGTGTTGGAGTGTTATCCTGTCCCTAATGTCCAAGAGTATAGCGAACATTTTGTTGCAGAAATAGAACAAGGCACGGGCACCCTGTATGTGACTTCTAGAATAGTCCCCTTGTGAACTAACAGAGTCAGTTTAAACTGATTATGGTTAAATGGAATGATATTACTAGTCAGTTTTAAATAACATTAAATTTAAAATTTTAATTCCCACTCATTAGGTTTACTATTCCTTGGATAGTAGTAAAATAACGTAGAACATTAATTAAACATTTCTCTAAATTAAAAAAATTTGCTCTAAGGGAAAGATTCCTACGCAATAAAATTCCAACTTCTTTCCACCCATAAGAATTTTTTTAAGGGTGGATATTTTTTTCTTCTGTGTGGAATGTACATAAGACTTTCTATTTTCATTAAACTCATAACTTATAAGAGGACCCACAGAAACTATATATTAACTATATCCCAGTTAAAAATTGCAAAAAGTATATTCAATTTGTCATAATAAAAAGTCTTAAAGTATTTAGTGGCAAATATATGTATATTTTTTCATATTTTTAATTTAAATTCTAGTTAGTTAACATATAGTGTAATATTGGTTTCAGGAATAAATTCTAGTGATTCATCACTTACGTGTAACACCCAGTGCTCATCCCAAAAAGTGTCCTCCTTAATGACTGCTGCCCATTATCCCATTCCCCCCACCACCTTCCTCCATCAACCCTCAGGTTATTCTCTTTTCTTAAGAGTCTCTTGTGGCTTACGATTTGCCTCCCTTTCCTCCTTTTTCTTTGCCCTATGTTCTTCGATTTTGTGTCTTAAGCTCCCCTTATGAGTGAAATCGTATGGTACTTGCCTTTCTCTGACTGCTAGAGGGTATTATGCTAAGCAAAATAAATCAGTTAGTGGTAACTATACACATAAGCTGTAAAAGGAATAGACAGACATTGGTAATCTAAAATAATAAAATAAAATACACACATATGAATTTTGACATATTATGTATCATTTAAGTCCAATTCCAACAACGTTTTAAGCTTGCTGTTCCCCCTACATTTGGAGATTACCGAATGGTTTAAAATATTCGGTGAACCGCTATGTGGTTCCTAAACGAGTACTTACATTTTTCTGTGGCTGTGATACTTAGGTTGTACCAAGCACTAATCTCTCGATCAAGAGCGTTGGTTGTGATTATTGTGCCATTGTCATCAATACTGAACATTTTGCTTCTCGTAATAGAATACCTGCAACAACAACAACAAAAAAGTATTCCTTAATTTTATTATTTTGCCTATGGAACTGTGATATTTAAACTATTTGAAGGCAATAAGACAAATTAAATGCATGCTCCATACAGCTAAATTACATAATGCCAAACAGTGTTTAGAAAGGTACATGAATATAGTTAAGATATAACTCAGTGAGGAAAAAAGAAAAAAAAAAACTAAAATAGTCTCAGGTTCGAACTTATGTATGCTAAGTCTAAACACATGTAATTCATTCTTATTCCCAAAAGACAACTTTAATATGTGAATGACTTAGTTAAACATAAATGGTAAAAGGGGGCGCCTGGGTGCTTTGGTTGGTTTAAGCATTGGACTCGTGATTTCTGCTCAGGTCATGATCTCACAGTTCATGGGTTCGTAGACCAGCACCAACCTCGGTGTCCGGATTTACGCTGACAGTGCATAGCCTGTTCGGGATTCTCTCTTTCTCTTTCTTTCTCTCTCTTTCTCTGTCCCTCCCCTGTTCTTTCTCCCTATCAATATAAATAGATAAACGTAAAAGTGAATAAATAAATGGGAAAATGTCATTTGCAAAATTAACAAATCCAAATAAACGGGTAAAGATGAATGCTTGCCAACCTTTGTTTTTTCCCTCGAAGCACGTAAAGCATATCCTCACCCTAGGCTGCTCTGAGTCTCTTTCCTACACCATATAGTGGCTTGCTAAATCTGTGTGTCATATTTTAATTACTTGATTTCTGACATATGAGAAATGTTTGGTTTTGTTTGTTTAAAGGAAACACTCTGATACTTTTTAAAAAATTATATATATATATATATGTGTGTATATATACATATACATGTATACACATATATATGCATATATTTATACACACATATAAAGTAATGATAATAGATGGAATATGCTGTTGTTAGAGCATGCATGGAAAGAAGCCAGATGATAAAATTCCCTCATGCAAAGCCTGGAAAATGATCTCAAACTCCACAATGAAAGAAGCCTTTGAAGTACTCAGCATGTCTTATCTGCTTGCAAATGATTAATAATAAAAATTAAAGAAGAGTAATAACTTGGGTTCAGTGATGACTTCTCATTGCATGTATATTTCTGAAGACTTTGATGAGACATCAGTAAGTTTTTCCATAATTATGTGGCAAGAGATGAGAATATTTTAATCTCGAATTGACAGGTCTCTAAAAATATCACACTGATTTGTAGACTAGTGTTCAGGGGAGAATTAAAATAGAAATTACAGAGAATTAAGCTTTAGAGGAATTTGGTTTTAACTCTATTCATTTTTAAACCTTCAATAAGCAATTTACTTACATATCCCCAAATGGTCACGTTTCCTCCTTAAGAGATTTGCTGACAAAAAGCAACCGTATGGGGCGCCTGGGTGGCTCAGTCAGTTGAGTGTCCGACTTCAGCTCAGGTCATGATCTCACAGCTTGTGAGTTTAAGCCCCGCGTCGGGTTCTGTGCTGACAGCTTGGAGCCTGCTTTGGATTCTGTGTCTCCCTCTCTCTCTGCCCCTAACCCACTCTCATTCTATCTCTGTCTCTCTCAAAAATAAATAAACATTAAAAAAAAAAGCAACCGTAGTTTAACAGTTAATATTTTGTATTAATCATCTAGAATATCCTGTATCTATAATAATGCATTCCAAATAAAACTGATTAAGTGTTTGAAATAAAATTTTCAAATAAAAGTTTTTTAAAAATGATGACCTTGAGTCATCAGTAACATTTTAAATAATAGCCAATACATACCATTCAGGAAAGGAAAGATGTGTGCAAGGGATTTTAGAAAGAGCTGGAGCTAAAAAAGCTTAAAATGTGAAGTTTTGATGTGTAAAAGATCAATCTTTGGTTCATTTCAGAATTCCTTTTTATGGAACTCTTTATTCCTACAAAAGTGCTGAATGAATAAAATGTCACTGCATGAGTTTGCCATTGCTAACAGCTCTTGCCTAAATGGAATAAACAAATGGCCCTTTCCATGCATACTTCTGCAGATGCCTGTGTCTCTCGTCCTTAATCCTCACGTGGCTCTACAGAAGTACTATCCCCACGTCACAGACAAAGCAAATGAGACACATAATAGCCAACCCCATACACAAAAGTCAGAGTTTTCCAACCAGGCTACAGCTCCCCTGGGTGTTTCAAGGATTAAGGGCTTCCATTAGTGCACAGCTGAAACGTGAAAGACAGTCCCCTTCCACAGGAGAACACCCCTGACACTTGGATACCCCCAAAGCTCTTCCTGTTTCTCCCTGTTTTTCACATACATAACTTCTCAGATTGTTTTTCCTCTTTACTTGAATTTCGGTAGCTTCCTTGGAGGGATTTCAAGGAAGGGGTCTGAATTCAGGGGCTTGGAGTCGTTCAGAGTATTTCCCTATAGTATCCTTCAATGTCTATGGGAACAATAGTTATGTTCCCTCTTTCATTTCTGATCATGGTAACTTTTGTCCATTCTTTTTTTTTTTCCCCACTTGGTTGTCTTGCTAAAGACTGATCAATTGTATTGGTGCTTTGAAAGAATCAGTTTCTAGGGGAACCTGGGTGGCTCAGTCGGTAAAGCCTCTCACTAGAGCTCAGGTCATGATCTCTGGGTCCATGAATTCAAGCCCTGCATTGGGTTCTGTGCTGACAGCGCAGAGCCTGGAACCTGCTTCAGATTCTATGTCTCCCTCTCTCTCTGCCCCTTCCCCACTCAGGCTCTGTCTCTCTTTGCCCCTCAAAAACGAATAAATGTTAATAAAAAAAACCAAACATTTGAAAGAATCAGTTTTAGATTTCCTTGCATTTCTCTATTGTTTTTAAAGTCATTGCTTCTGCTGTGTTTTATTTCCTTCCTCACCACCACTGCTCCCCTCTGACCCCCGCTTGCTTTGGGTTGAACCTGCTTTTGTTTATCTATCAGAAAAGAATATACTGTCATTGTGATATTGATAAAATATTTCAAATTTTGACCATGGGTTCAGTTAAAAGGAAACTTCAATAATGTCCAAAGAATGAGTCATACACAGAAGTGGCAAAAGGGTACATTCCCTATATGTGGACTCTAAACAATACGATAATACATAGTCTTAGGGATAAAAATGAAAATCCTAAGGGAAATTCCTTATGAAGTTCTTCATTAATTTTGGGGTGGAAATGTTATCACAGACAATTTCTGGACTCTAATTCCTAGCACACGAGGCCCCTTAAAACAACCGCATCACCCGCCTTTCAGGTGTAATTTATACATTCTTTCTTCATACGTGCACCCTGGTTTTTCTTAAACATTTACCACATAACTTATTATTGTAATTTATATCAAGGCACATTTTCACAAGCTTTTCTGTCCTTAATAATGACAACCTGGCAAGAACAATTTGTTAAGCCAGTTATCTCACCCAATACTTGTTGAAACTGGGCCTGGGAATCTCCACCCTTCAGAGAAATAACAGGTAATTCCTACATGGAAGGAAAAACTAAGTAATACGAGTTATTGGAATTATGTATAATTTAATCTGTTTACTATGTGTTAATTTCTTTCCTCCAAACAATGGAACACTGCTGAGGGTAAAATAGAATGCCCTATCATTTCCTTTGGTATCCATATGGCTTGCCATGGAATGAGTATTAAGGAAGATGTACCCCATTAAAACTCAAATTGAAATCATTTAGTATTTGATTTCAAACATTTTTTTGGACATGTGCTTCCAAAGAAAGAAAGAAAGAAAGAAAGAAAGAAAGAAAGAAAGAAAGAGAAGGATGAGTACCAACTGAAATGTGTTCAAGGGGCTATTTTCATCCTAACAAACATATGAAAAGCAGTCTTATTTAAAAGGTACCTCTAAATGAAAGAATATCCATTAGAGACATTAAATGATAGTCCTTTGGGGTGCCTGGCTAGCTCGGTCAATTAAGTATTTGACTCTTGATTTTGGAGCAGGTCATGATCTCAGTTTGTGAGATCGAGTTTTATGTTTATGCTATCAATGCAGAGCCTGCTTGCGATTCTCTCTCTCCCTCCCTCCCTCCCTCCCTCCGTCTCTCTCTCTTTCTGCCCCTCTCCCACATGCAATGTTTTTAGCTATGTTCATAAGCATCACTGTCAAGCATTTATCATCCATTGCCTTAATTATACCATTACAATTAGATCATTGTTTCCAACACTTATTATAAATTATGATATATAAATATCTTGATCCTTAAAGCATTTTCTAGAGTTATGTATTCTTCAGTATTCTCAAAAGAACAATATGTAGGTGAATAGGTATATTACTTCTAAAAACATCTACATTCCTTTACTGGGTATAACTGTATACACATATAAGTAACACCACATATATACTTACATTTATAACTCAAACTACTATTACTAAATAAGAAGTATATCGACATATTAGAAGGCAGTGTTAGGGATTACAGTGGAAAAGTGGGAGCATTCCTCTTTCTCAAGAAGTTTCTTCTTTGTATCATAGCCCCTACAAAGTGCAAAGCAGTAACCAGCATCTACTAAGTACATGGAAGTTTGTATAATTCTCTGAACTGTGAAGAGTTGAAAGCAGATGAGTAAGGGAAGGTGGTGGAAGGAAACATGTAACAGGTTTTGTTGTTGTTGTTGTTGTTGTTGTTTTGTCTAACAAGGCTTACAGCACAAATACTGGGGAAAAAATGAAGGTATAGTACCTGAAAATAGACTAGTTTAATAGATGGCAAATACTGTTTAATATTTATTTCTAACTGATTGGACTGATTTCATTTTTACTACTTTAAGTGGTATCCTGTGAAGGCTTTCTCAATTTTGGAAAATAAATTAAATAATATTTTTTTATTTTTTTATAAGTTTACTTATTTATTTATTTTCAGAGGGAGAGAGAATCCCAAGCAGTCTCCACACTGTCGGCACAGAACCTGACACGGGGCTAGATCTCATGAACCGTGAGATCATGACCTGAGCAGAGATCAAGAGTCTGATGCTTAACCGACTGAGCCACCCAGGCGTCCCAAATTAAATAGTATTTGAATGGACCGTAGGTCATCGGCTTTGCTTCTGAACTGATGCAGTCAATGGTTTCTTTTCCCTCACCTACTTGCCCCCAATCAATAGAGCTGATCGCATTGAAGTTTGGTTGGGGATTGCCTATTTCTTGCACAACTGCAGTTGCTTATTTCACTGCAACTTTATCAATAGTGAGCTCCCTGTTTTCACAAGGTTAAACTGTTGCGAATTTGAAAAGTACCAAGAAGAGAAAGAGAGATTCATCTCTGTTACATTTGTGTGAAATTTTATCTTCAAGCTAACTTGGATTCACTCATTTAGGAAGCCAGAACTAGCCTTCCAAACATACCTGATAGGAGAGTTCCTCTGATCCGGATCAGTGGCAGAGACCGTGCCTACGAATGATCCATGCGGTCTGCCTTCGAAGACTTCAAATAGGTAATATGGGAGGAGGAAAACAGGAGGCTCATCTTCGTCCTCCACCTGGACCTTAATGAGGGTGCTGGAAGCTTCCACATGGTATTTCAGGAGCTGCTTATCAACGTGGCGGTTTTTAACATTTGCTCTAATACGATAGTCATTCTGGTGCTCAAAATCCACTTTCTACAAAGAAATACAGCGTACACAAGAAGAAATGGCTTCAGTAACCTAAGTCATTACTTAGAAAAAAAAGTTTGGGTTATTAAGTCTCTAGTTAGGTTTTGCTCTTTGGGTAGTTGGTAGGATCCCTCTGATAGTATCATTAAGCAGCTGCATAGCAAATCCCGCCACGTGTTTTGTTATTTACATCTAATGTTTTGGAATAATAGCTTTATTTTTAATTTAGGATTAAAATTATACTTTTCTGTTCATGAATTTCTTAAGGAATTGAGAATTCATTTAAGTCTTTCACAAAAGTTTGTCCTTTAAAAATCTTAAAAAAATAAAAAAAATAAAAAAAGACTGTTCTTTGAGTAATTTGAGAGTCTGCAGTAACTCTCTCTCATCTCTAAGCTCCTTTGCTCCCTAAATCATAAATCACAGGTTCTCATTTCAATTACTTAATAAAGCAATAACTAACTGGCTAAACAAAATGATTTCATGTATTTCTGATTTGAATTTGTATTATGCTGCAAAGTAAATATTGTCCAGACAGCTACCTTTTTTAATATCACTATTCCTTCTTGTGTCTCATTATTAGTAATTATGTCAAATGTTTGAGAATCATCTTCAATGCTGTAATCCATTTCTGCATTTTCTCCAATGTCATTATCATATGCCATGATTTTTCCTATAGAAGTCCCAGTGGGTGCAGCTTCAGAGACAGTCAAACGGTAAAAACCTTTAAAAGCAAAATTCAAGAGATATCACACAAATAATAAATATAAGAAACTCCCGAATATAGCACCCTTTTTTGTGTGTGGACTATGAGAAAACTCATACTCATCACTTTCCACCAGTCACTTTTTTTTTTTTTAAATCAATATCTATCGATCGATCTATTGGGCTATCTATACTTTCTTTATTTTTGTAATCTGTATTTTATTTTCCCTAATATCCTACTTGAGCATCTATTATTTTCTCTCAAATATACCCTTGGAAGTCCTATCACCAGTACATATAATTTCCAAATTTCTATCCATATGCATACTTCGTCAATTGTTTTGAATTTATTTTTTTTTTCTCTTTTTTTTTTAATTTTTTTTTCAACGTTTATTTATTTTTTGGGACAGAGAGAGACAGAGCATGAACGGGGGAAGGGCAGAGAGAGAGGGAGACACAGAATCAGAAACAGGCTCCAGGCTCTGAGCCATCAGCCCAGAGCCCGACGCGGGGCTCGAACTCACGGACCACGAGATCGTGACCTGGCTGAAGTCGGACGCTTAACCGACTGCGCCACCCAGGCGCCCCTGAATTTATTTTTTTATTGTATCCTTCAACCATCCGAATTGATAAAAAGAGTTTTCAATTTCACTCAAACATTCTCTGATATCTAAAGTTATCAGTAAATGTAAGTGTGGATTAAAGTTGGAAAAGCCTAAAACAAATAAGTGAACTCTAAGTGTAATAGTTTGATTTTTACATTCTGAGCCTGAGTGCATTGGCCATAGTGGAAATGAAAACAAACAAACAAAAAAGATAGATCCATGGGAGTCGGTGAGTGGATGTGGTAAGACAACCGTGCTGGAGTCACATGACCCTATTGTTTTGGTCATGTGAAAACAATGGCAGTTATATTTGAAATACATAGATATAAATATAAATAATTGAGCTCTGTTTATTTTTCAGAATTGACTTGCATAAAACTGATAAGGAGTTAGCTATTTGTAAATTATTATTTGTGATTTCTGTTAAAATGTGAGAAATAATCAAATATGTCAATATTCTAAAGAATGAAACTTTGTAGAATTTTAAAAAGAGCATGTAATAGAATGTTTCTTTAAAGAGATTCTTGTCTTTTGGGGGTGCCTGAGTGGCTCAGTCGGTTTGGTGTCCGACTTAGGCTCAGGTCATGATCTCACAGTTTGTGAGTTTGAGCCCCACGTTGGGCTCTGTGCTGACAGCTCAGAGCCTGGAGCCTGCTTCGGATTCTGTGTCTGTCTTGTGCTCTGTCCTTTTCTCTCTCTCTCTCAAAAATAAACGTTAAAAAAATGAAAAAAAAAACAGATTCTTGATTTTTTTAGACGTATAGAGCAAGTCACTTCACAGATTGCCTTGTGAGATTGTCCTTCCTTTTTTATTTTTATTTTTTGGCATGGGAGAAATGTGATTTAAAGGGTGTCAATACTTTTACTATTTTCAGGAAGTAACAGCTTAATTGTGCTGCAGTGTTTTTTTTTTCCCCTCCGCTGCGGGAAAATGTATAGTTGAGAAAATATAATCTCAGGAAGAGGGAAGAGCAAGCCAAAAGGCCACCAAGCCAGTGACCGAGAGTAGGTCAGTTGCCTGGTGTTGGTTTGTCCACAAGCAAGGGCTAGAGCGCTAACACAAGAGCTCCCAGACGTAATGGAACAAGACTGGATGATGGCAGATTATTTAGGACAATGGAGGTTATAGGAAGGCCTCTGACTGTTTCTTTGTGACGTGGTAAAACGTTTAAGTGCTATGATCTGGTATGCATTTCGACAAGATCACTAAAGTTGTGCTGAGAGTAGAGCAGAGGGGAACAAAGGTAGAAGCAGAGAGGCTAGATGGGGGCCAGATTAAGAGGGTGGTATGTTTGAAGGTTGCAAATGGAAGTTGGTGAGAAATGTTCCGATTATGGATATTTTTAAAAGGTAGAGCCAAAAGGATCTGCAGAGGATTGAGTTTTGGATATGAGAAAGAACAGAGGGGAAGGTGACTTTCAAAATCTTAAAGTAAGTTTCTATTATCAGGAGATATTGTATATGTGTACATTTGTGTGTGTGTGTGTGTGTGTGTGTGTGTGTGTGTGTGTGCGCTCTCACAGAATATTGAAAATCATGCAGGATTGATCATCATTTCACTCTGGGTTAGAAATTAGAATTGACCTAAATTTGACCCAGTGCAATCTGAGTTGGATCAGTTGAATTGAATTGAATTAGAATTGAATGGGTGAGATTTTGCCCTGAGCGATATGAAGGCTGGGGAAAATCTGTAAAAAGAGGGTTAGAGGAGGAGGCAGGTATGACCAGGAAGTCAAATATATGTCCAGTTTAAATGTATATAACTTATAAATGAAGATATTGAGTAGATAGTTGGATATACAAATCTGGGGTTCACAGGAGAGGTTCATACTAAAGTTATATATTTGGGAGTTGTCAGCATAGAAGCGGCATCTAAAGTCAGGTGGCTATAGGGAAACACAAAGGAGTGACTCTGAAGGGAAGAGAAATAAGGCCCTAGGGCTTGGTACCAGAAATACACCAAAGCTTAAAGTATGCAGAGATGAAAAGAAGGCAAAGAAGATTGTTAAAAGTGACTAGGAAGACAGAAGAAAAAGCATATAAGGATAGAGCAACCGCTGTCAAATGCTGCTGAGAAATCAAACTATATTAGGACTGAGAATTGATTGGATTTAGCTGCACATAGATATTGATAGAATTGACCAGATCCGTTAGGCTAAGTAGTATGGGTAAAGCCTTGACTGGAGTGGGCTCCGGAGAGTTTAAAAGACAGTAAATAGGATGATGCATTGGATAACTCTTTAAAACTTATCTTCTCTAAAGGAAAGAAAATGAAGCATGATTAGATGGATACGGCAGTGGAGTCAATAGTGTATTTATTTTATTTTATTTTACTTTGTTTTTTAGATGAAAACAACAGCACCCATCACAGTGTGAATGCTGATAGTAATTAGTGGGCCGAGTGGACGCCCTTGATTGAAAGGACAGGGAAGATTGGGCATATCAGAGGAGATACGACATAGTTACGTTCAGACGAGGGCAATGGGATTCCAATTACGGAAAGCAGCCTGAACAAGAGTAAGGAGACCAGCATGCTCTGATTTTGGAAGCATAGTCAACACACATATTTTCGCATGAGTGTGGTGTGGGAAAGAAATAGAGAAAGCTGTTTAAAGAGTGAGGTAACTTTATGGTACTAGAATCATGTTCACCTACACTCAAATGTGAACGTAGTAATGCTATCATCTTACACGAGGATTCTGGGTATCTACAAAAATTTTAAAAACTATTTCAAATGTTCTAGTTCATTTGGATATATATATAAATTATACGTATATATATACATTGTTATTTATGTTATGTTTATCAATGTTAATAGAGATTATATATGGTTATATATATACACATTGTTTTGTATTATATATAGTTATATATTATATATAACACTTATATAATTACATATGCACAACGAAATATATATATATATATATATATATATATATATATAAACAAAATTAAAGTTGAGAAAAATTAAAAGAAATAAGGATGGCGGGAGAAGTTTGAAGGGCATTTAGTCTCAATAAAAATCCCTTTGAGTTCTGACTTCTGGAGTCTTGAACTTGTGATTTTCCCTTCATCTGGCTAAAACACAGACGAGATGTATTCCACACGTTAACCTACTATTTTTCTACATTTATTAGTTGAGAATCATTTTTGTCAAGTCCTGCATGTTTCAAATAGAATTACCCACGATCTTCTTGTCTTTAGGACCCACACTTTGTAGAGACAATCACGTACATAACAGGGAGAAGAAAGTCACAAACTACTGCCCTGCTTCCTAAATTCCATCTAAGGAGGAGCTGTTTCATGGACTCAAAGGACCGAGGAGGTGCTGCTCAAATGGTTGGATTTGCAATTATGTAGGATGAATACATTTAAAAATCTAGTGTATTAAAAAAAAAATCTAGTATATGGCAAGGTGACTACAGCCAAAATACTATACTGTATAATGGGAATTTTCTGAGAACACCTTGGGCACTCTTACCACACACTTGCACACGAGGGAATGATGTGAGTAGATGGGTAATTAGTTTGACTGTAATAATTATGTCACTATGCATATGAGATCAAAACATCACGTTGGGGTTCCCTGTTGGCCCAGTTGGTTAAGCATCTGACTTTGGCTCAGGTCAGGATCTCATGGTTTGTGAGTTTGAGCCCCATGTCAGGCTCTCTGCGATCAGCGTGGAGCCCACTTCAGATCCTCTGTACCCCCCTCGGTCTCTGCACCTCCCCTGCTCACACTCTTTCTCTCAAATAAATAAATAAACATGAGAAAAACCATCGTGCTGTATACATTAAATATATATGATTTTTATTTTTAAAAATGGTATTATACTGAAAATGTTAAATATGAAAATAGCATACAAATAAGCATTCAGATATGTAATATTTCTGTATTTTTTTAATGTTTATTCATTTTTTGAGAGAGACAGAGTGCAAGTGGGGGAGGGGCAGAGAGAGAGGGGCACAGAATCTGAAGCAGGCTCCAGGCTCTGAGCTGTCAGCACAGAGGCCAACACAGGGCTCAAACTTACAAATCCTGAGGTTATGACCTGAGCCAAAGTCCCGTGCTTAACCGACTGAGCTACCCAGGTGCCCCTGTCTTCAGACACTTTAAAAGGTGCATCACATTTACGCACTTTAAGATTTTTGTCACACACAAAAAATGCTCATTGTCTTTTTACCCAGGGGCCTCTCTAATATTTCTTGAAAATTCAGAAGATCTGCTAACTCTGGGCCTGGCACAAAATAGCTGAACTGAACAGTATCTGCGTGTGTGTGTGTGTGTGTGTGTGTGTTGGGGGGGGTTGGGTGGGTGTGCATTTGTATGTGTGTGTTTGATCTACTTTTCTCTTTGACACATGCATATGCATTTTTCCTATCATGATAATTGTTCATGATCTCCAGAATTGCTTGTAAATGTATTTCTGTAGGTAGGACAGAATGCCCTGGGGAGGGGGTGGGAAGAACTTTAAAAAAAAAAAAAAGAATTTCTCCTAAGAATTTAGAAGAAATCCCTTCTGGAGCATACCAAATGATTTAGCTTGTATTCAGTACTTGAATTATCAGAGCAGGTGTGGCATATTCATAATACATAAGTAAAAAATAACTACACATATTATACATGCATGGTCAGTTAATTTATGACAAAGAAGCCAAGAATATCCAATAAGAAAATGTCAGTCTCCTTAATAAATGGTGTTAGGAAAATTGGATAACCAAATGCAAAGGAATGAAACAGGACCATTGTCTTGCACCATACCCCAAAAATAACTAAAAATGTATTCAACACTTGAACTAAGACCTGGAACCATAAAACTCCTAGGAGAAAACAGGCAACAAGCTTCTTAGCATAGTCTCGGTGATGCTTTTTTTATCCTGATACGAAAAGCAAAAGCAAGAAAAGAAAAAAAAAATAAGTGGGCTATAACACACTAAAAAAATTCTGCCCAGCAAAGTAAACCATCAAAAGGATGAAAAAGCAACTTACTGAAAGGGAGGAAATATTTGCAAATCATACATCTGATAAGAGGCTAATATCCAAAACATACAGAAACTCGTACAACTCAATATCAAATGCTAGTACTATTACTAATACTAATAATGATATTATTAAAAATGGGCAGAATATCTGAATAGACATTCTTCCAAAGAATGCATACAGATGGCTGACAGGTACATGAAAAGATGCTTGATATCATTAATGATCAGGGAAATTCAAATCAAAATCACAATGAAATATGACCTCACCCCTGTTAGAATGGCTACTATTCAAAAGACAAGAAATAACAAGTGTTGGTGAGGATGTGGAGAAAAAGGAACCCTTGTGCACGGTCGGTGGGAATGTATATTGGTGCAGCCATTATGGAAAAGAGTAATGGAAAACAGTATGAAGGTGTCTTAAAATATTAAAAATAGAAATATAATACAATCAAGTAATACCACTTCTGGATATTTAGCCAGAGAAAATGAAAACACTAATTAGAAAAGATAGCTGCACTCCCATGTTTATTGCATTATTATTCACAATAGCCAAGATGTGGAAACTTAAGTGTCCATCAATGGATGAAAGGGTAAAGAAATTATGACAGACAAACAAACACACACACACACACACACACACACACACACACACACACACACACAAACACACACACTAGAATATTACTCAGCCACAAAAAATAATAAAATCTTGTCATTTGCAACAACATGAACGGGTCTCAAGGACATTATACTAAGTGAAATAAGTCAGAAAAAGACAAATACCATATGATCTCTATTACATGTGAAATTTCATATACGTATATGTAATATAAATCACAGGTGAATATAGAAATGGGCAAATTTTTTTTCCTGTTCTTAGTCTAAATATAGTGAATAAAGATAACATAAAACATAAAAAATAATTACCATTTGAAATCATTACTTGTAGTAGGTAGAAAAATGAATTCCTCAAAATACCCGTGTTCTAATACCCCAGAACCTATGAATATATTATGTAAAGGGACAAAAAGGAATCCAGGCTGCAGGTGGAATTCATACTGCTATTCAGCTGACCTTGAGATGTGGAGATTGTCTTGGTTTGTCCAAGGGGACTCGATCTGATCACATGACTCCATAAAAGTGAAGAAGAGGCAAAGTGTGGGTTGGAGAGACGGCGACGTGTGGAGGATTTGACACCTTTTGATGTGTCTGAGGTGTGTGAGTTATATTCAAGAACCAGAAAGACGCCTCACGGAGCTAACAGTGTCCTGCCGCTGACGGCCTTCAAGGAAACAGAGCCCTTATTCCTACAAACGTAAAGAACTGAATTTTGCCAATAACCAAATCCAAAGAAATGGATTCTCCCCTGGACCCTCTAGAGAGGAAAATAGCCCTACAGACACCTTGAAATTAATCTGGTGACATCTGTGACATATTTCATTCAGGTAACAATTTGTTTAAGGCATGAGGAAATTGTTACGGAAGCAATTAGAAAAAAAAACACATTACCTTCTCATTTGTATTTGACTTTTCACACTAATGAAAATAATCACACCTTCGAATAATTAATACATTTATCTTATATAGTGCTGTGGCGGTGCTTTAGATGCAAACCCTAACATCTGTGTGTATTTAGCACATGTATAGTTTTATTGTAATGAAAATTCACGGTGTTTTCTACTTACTTTCCTTAAATATAGGCTTATTGTCGTTAACATCAGAAAGTTTAATTAACACACTTGTTGTTCCCGACAGTCCTCCCGGCTGACCGAGCATATCTTTGGCTTGAATAATTACCCAATACTCATCTTGCAGTTCTCTATCCATTTTAGAAGATGTTCTTATGATTCCTTAAAACATGTAATAAAACTTCAATTATTATTTCGTTATTAACCATGCATCTTTCCAGTTAATTTCCTAAGAATTCCATCATACACTCATTCTTTTGATACATTTTAAATGACTACAATGTGCTAGACACTGCCCTGGAGAACATAAATAACAATAAAATAATAAATGAAATATCAACTCTGCCTGGAGTTTAGAGTAGTCAACACAATACTAAGAACACTAGTAGACCCCTAATAAAATGCTATGTTCATATACTCTTGGGTAAAAAAGAGGAATTATCTTATTTTTACCTCAAACGATTTTCTGCTATGTTCTCTAACATAATGTTAGTGTGCTACAGTTAACTTCTCCTTTAAATTTGAAAGAAGTTAATTATAAGTAAATGAGTACATTACAACACCAAATTTATGCAGGATATATTGTGCACCTGTGATGTTAAAGTCTTTTTTAAGTTATGATACATGAAGAAGGATTTGTTTTTGACCGACAGTTGTTCATAATACAGATCAATCTATAAACAGATTTTCAAATTCAAGATGGACTATAATAAATATAATAAATATTCTATAAATTTATTCTATAAATTCTACATTTTAGAAAATGTTACAGAAAATTTTCTAGAAAATTACTTAGTAAAAAAATTATTATCACTAAACAAAAAACTAGGAAAGGGCGGAACAGAAGACAACGGGATGCTGGGCTAAAGATTTGGGGACCATGAACACAAACATAAGAAAGAGAATGGCCAATCCTCAATGTATCTGTGCAAAAGTGTTCATTAAAAATTGTGAGACCTGTAAATACAAAAACAGATAAGTTGGACCATATTGTGATAGCATTTGAATTGTGGACTGAAGTGTTTTATAACTGTAATCTGTTATAGGAATCCCTATAGAAAACAGAACGTATGAAAGAGACACTGCCAGTATTCTCCCTAGGTTTGACTCCAGAGAGAATTGGGACTGAAGGTGAATCTCATTGTGGTTTTAGTTTGCATTTCCATGTCGACTGGGGTTGATGAGCATTTTTAATATGCTTGTAGGCTTTCTGTACATCAAATGTTGGTCAACTGCTTTAAAGGTCTTTCACCGTATTTTTGAACTGTTTTTTTTTTCTCTTTCTAAGTGTTTTGTCATAGTCTTTGCATATGTTTTATACCTTATATACGAGTGATTTGTAGTGTGGATTTGGAAATTCAATCTCTGAAAGTTAGAAAAATCAGCTAAAGGACTAAAAAGAATTAAGTGTCTAAAATACAACCCATTTATTTCTGGAAACTTCAGGTCTACTGTACAGCACGTTTGGAAGCAGATGTTTTTTTGCTCTGACATTTGCCTACTTAGAATCCTGCTGAACTGCACTTTGTTTCATTTAGAAATACCTGTTGTTGGTTCAATGGAGAAGTAGGGCTGGCCTTGTAGTAAACTGTACAAGAGACGAGCATTATTGCCACTTGAAGGATCATCAGCATCATTTGCCGTCACCTGGATGACTAATGTTCCTGAAGAAAATATGAATAGTAACAAGAAATTAAGACTGCGGTCTTATCGAACAATGAATTCAGTTCTATACGGCATTTTCTCTTTAGCAAGCAAGGTGAAGACATACAATGAAAACCTAGCCCTCCTTGTTCAGAATTACAAAACTGATATCATTCTGCATAGACAAGAGAATATAATCTCATACAAAAGAGCCCTAATTCATATGTGTATAAATATATATATATATATATGTGTGTGTGTGTAGCTTAGATGTTTGTTTAAAATTTTATATTGTATATAGAATTCATACACACACACACATATATATATGAATTCTATATACAATATAGAATTTTAAACAAAGATCTAAGCTATAATGAAATATAATTATTTAACAATCCATTACAATGTCCATTTCATGATCTTTCAAAAGTGTGTTATATCATTAGTGGAAGAATCAAAAGGAAATTGGAAGCAGTTTACTTTAAACATCACTCTGTGAACTGTGACTCAAAGTCACAGAATATTGATAAAATGTGAATAAAATTGAAATGAGCTTGCAATAGTATCAAGTTGAGGATGGGCACAAGTATCTTCCTTATTTAATTCCCTTCTATAACATACTTACGTTGAAGAATTCCTTTTTTTTTTTTTTTTGGTATAGTACAAAACAAAACCCTGTCACATATTGATGACATAAAATGTTCTTAATTGAAATTCAATAACAATCAGTAAAACACAATGAGAAGTATCTGTACATTTAAACTTAATGCTTAAATTAAACATCTTCCTTTAAAAGTATTGAGCTTTTTAATCATCTTTATGTAAAGTTAGGATAGCATTATAGGTCTTGTTGAAAATCTGCATTTATGGAAACATCATGTTCTGGGTCAGTAAGAATGGCAACATGAATATCACAGAATCAAATAGTCTGTGCGATTTCCTGTACTACCAACATCATTCACGTTTCCATTACAATCTTGTTTTGTAAACCGAGACATTCTAATGGGAAGCCCTTCTACTTGTCAGTAATAAAGTTGTTGAAACTTTTACCGTGGCCCTCAAATGTATGTAGTATTTGCTCTTTCGTCGTAGTATTTTATTAGTCATTTAGCACTTGCTTTGTACTGCACAACCACTCAAAATGTAAACACCTTAGGTTCAAGTGTTTTACAATATGTTCCCTTCTATTGCCATGACATGGATGGACCTTAAGGGCATTATGCTAAGCAAGATAAGGCAGACAGAGAAAGACAAAGATATCACTTATATGTGGAATCTAGAAAAGCTGAGCTCTAGAAACAAAGGGTAAATTGCTGACTCGCAGAGGCTGGGAGACCTGGATAAATGGTGATCAAAGCCAACAAAGTTGCCGTTAGGAAATGAATAAGTTCTGGAGAGCTAGTGCACAGCATGGTGACTCTAGGCCACCATATTGTAGTGTATGCTTTAAAGTTCCTAAAAGACTTGATCTTAAATGATCTTCCCCGCCCACACACACAGAAGGATATGATGTGTTGAAGATGCTATCAACGCTATCTAATGTTAATATCATTCTAATTATCCGATTTTGTTTTATTTGCTTTAGTTGCTGCTTTTTCAATGACATCACAATTCATTAAATACAGGTTAAACCACTTTAAACCTTCTTAGATATTTTCTAAAAGGTTTTTCTAAAAAAAAAAAGTCAAAAGAGAGGGGTGCCTGGGTGGCTCAGTTGGTTGAGCAGTTGACTTTGGCTCAGGTCATGATCTTAGGGTTGGTTCATGAGTTCGAGGCCCACATGGGCTCCCTGCTGTCAGCTCTGAGCCTGCTTCAGATCCTTTGTCCTCACCCTCCCTCTGCCTCTCCTTTGCTAGTGCTCACCCTCTCAAAAATAAATAAAACATTAAAAAAATATAAAGTCAAAAGAGAGAAGCTTACATATTTTCCTAATCAGAAATTTAAATACTGCAGAAATCTTCACTAGTCAAGTAACATAAACTGTAATAATAAATAAACGTCATAGTCAAGAAATTAAAAAAATTGATATGTTTTATATATATGTTTTCCATTTATGTTTTCCTTGTCATTTGTAAGAGAACACATGTGTACATTCACTTGCAGTTAGGAATTAGCCATACACAAAATTTAAGCAAAATATCACTATAAGACCAATAACGTGTCCTTCAGTGAAAAAAATCAAAATTGTTCCAAAGTCCCCCTGTCCCCTCCTCCTTCTGTTACCAGTTAAATATAGGTAAAGGGACACTGGGTGATTGAAACAAATAGCTTTTCAGTTTCTACTCATTCTTATACAAACATGTGTAACTCTTCCTTTATCTGTCAGTAATCATAGAGCTGCATTACTCACATTTGAAATCAAAATGAATAGCACCAAGATGCCCTTTTCGCATAGAGCAGCCTTGCCAGGCTTACATAATCACTGCTTTTATGACATGCTTATTGTTTACTGCAAGAATCGCTCTGGTCAGTTTTATGAAGACTGTGGCTCCAGTCTCCTGGTCATCCCGTTTCTCAACAACAACCCACCCATCACTATAAGTTGAAGTTGATTCTAAAATATTACGGGGACTATTCTAGATAAGAACATAGTTCAGAGAGACCCAAGTCAGCATGCTTAAGGAACTGTTTTAGAATGTTTATTTTCCTTTTTAAAAAATTTTTTAATGTTTATTTATTTTTGAGACAGAGAGAGACAGAGCATGAACAGGGGAGGGTCAGAGAGAGAGGAAGACACAGAATCGGAAACAGCCTCCAGGATCTGAGCCATCAGCCCAGAGCCCGACGCGGGGCTCGAACTCACGGACCGCAAGATCATGACCTGAGCCGAAGTCGGACACTTAACCGACTGAGCCACCCAGGCGCCCCTAGAATGTTTATTTTCATAGGAGAAGGCATTTTGAATTTTTCATTACAAAAATTCAAGGATGTTTTAACATTAGAAAATGAACCTATATAATTCGTGGCATTAAAGGCTTAACAAAGAAAAACATAAGACAAAAATTCTCATTAGATACATAAAACACATCTGAAAATATCCCAGTTCCATTTGCAATAAATATTCAGGGAATTACGAGAAAAAGACACCTTCTTAAGTCTGATGGAGGGCATTTTTAAACTTTGACAGCAATCATATTTACCTGTGAAATGTGAAAACTTTTCCTTCTGAGGTAGTTAAAAAGCAAGAAGTTTATCATCACGCTATTTTGGGCAGCATTGTAGGAAAGCTCCTCGACAATGAAATGAGGCAATGCCATGCATACAGAAATGAAAGATTAAAAATGATGACAGGGGCGCCTGGGTGGCTCAGTCAGTAAAGCATTCCACTTTGGCTTAGGTCATGATCTCGTGGTTCGTGAGTTCGAGCCCCGCGTCAGGCTCTGAGCTGACAGCTCAGAGCCTGGAGCCTGCTTCCAGTCTGTGTCTCCCTCCCTCTCTGCCTCACACTGCATGCACTCTGTCTCTCTCTGTCTCTCAAAAATGAAAAAAAAAAAACCCAAAACATTAAAAAAATGTTTTAGTGATTCAAAAACAATATTTTTGTTTGAAAATCAAGCAGAATATACATATAAAAACTTTAGAGAATATTAAATCATTACATTAGCAAGGTCATAGGAACACAACAAGGTACACAAAAGTCCATTTTTATTTTTACCAGAAATATATATCTCTAAAATAGTTCAATTAAATACCTAATATATATAAGAAACAAATATACTCAGTAATATCTAAACAAAAGTTGTTAAAGACCTCAACAAAGAAAGTAAAGAGACATTAATGATCAAACATGGACCAAAATACTGGGTTTATGAAATGACCATCTAGAAATACCAACAGACAGATCCATAGTGTAAATGCTATCCTAATCAAAATCTTAGCAAGTTGTCTTACTGGATAAATTAAAAATCTGACTTGAAATATACATGGAAATGCAAAGGATTAAGCAAGACAGACATCTCTGATAAGGAACATCTGGAAGACATGTACTAACAGGGAGCAGGGCTTATGACATAACTATGGCGATAAAGACAATAGAACATTAGCCCCTGGAAGAACAAAAGAGGACAAACTGACTAGAGATTCAGAAACAAAATCATACACATATGGAGAGCTCACTCATGCAAGGATGGCACAGGTGAGCACTGGAGAACCGTTTCAATAAATGCTACAGGGTCCCCTGGGTATCTGCGTCCATTTATACATCCATCCTTCAGTCATCTCTCTTTTGATCTAGAATTTGATACTTGCTTTACACCATTCACAAACATTGGCTTAAAGTAAATTCTAGATATAAAGGTGAGAAGTATATAACAAAAATAGAATAATGAAACTTCCATAAAGATAGGAATTATTTTGCATGACATCAGGGAAAGAAGAAAACAAAAGCCAGCCTTTCTTGATTAGAATTGGGTGATTGATACCCTGATATTTGTCTCAAGGCACAAATTCTTTATGTCTTTAGACATACCCATTGATGCCTTTCTCCCAGCCTGCACAGGTTGCTCTAACCCTACCGAAATGGAATTCAGTAGAATATTATTGTTAACAGCGCATTCATTATTCATCAGTACAAGAAGCGTGGTACATGCCCTACGTATGAACCAACCTGTTTAGCGTCTCCATTCCTTTCATCAACATTTTACTGTGCTCTCACTAAAACCTGACAAAGTCAGTTTAACTACACTAATGGATCAAAAATTAAAGTTTCTCGGGGCACCTGGGTGGCTCAGTCGGTTAATTCCGACTTCAGCTCAAGTCATGATCTTGAAGTTCGTGGGTTTGTGCCCTGCATCGGTCTCTGCTGACAGCTCAGAGCTTGGAGCCTACTTCAGATTCTGTGTCTGCCTCTCTCTCTCTGCCCCGCCCCTACTTGTTCTCTGTCTTTCTTCCTCTGGAAAACACAGAAACATTAAAAAAAATTTTAATTAAAGTTTCTTTAAAGTATATCCTAGTAATAAAGTTATTTCTAAAGGACAACTGATATATACATGTACATTAATGAAAAATGCTTTATTTAGATTATTTTCACATTAAGTATATCACCAGACAGATATTCTTCACATGTATTTGCATTATTTAATCAGCTTCTTGGCTTAATTGTGTTTTTATGAACAGTGTCCCGGGTTATCACTAGCCGCCTTTCAGATTTAATCATGTCTTAAAAGGAGACACTTGGGGCGCCTGGGTGGCGCAGTCGGTTAAGCGTCCGACTTCAGCCAGGTCACGATCTCGCGGTCCGTGAGTTCAAGCCCCGCATCGGGCTCTGGGCTGACGGCTCAGAGCCTGGAGCCTGTTTCCGATTCTGTGTCTCCCTCTCTCTCTGCCCCTCCCCCATTCATGCTCTGTCTCTCTCTGTCCCAAAAATAAATAAACGTTGAAAAAAAAAATTAAAAAAAAAAAAAAGGAGACACTTTACTCACTAGCCACACGCCTTGAACACTACTTGTCACACCCCATGTTAAGAGGTACAAGCACAAAGTCAATGTCTCCCAAATTCACTCTGGCTTATTATAATGCACCTACTAATAATAATAAAAGAAAAAAACATTCTGGGCCAAGTGCTTTCCGGACAAAATGCCAGGGAAAAACAACAACAACAACAACAACAACAACAACAACAACAAAACAGGATTAATCAGAGCTGTCCTGGGTAAAATTGGAGATCTGGTCACTGTTAGTTCACAAACTCCTCCAGATCTTCCTAGCTGTAATCTGAAACTGGCCCCTGAACAAGGAGGACAGGAGGAGACCAACATGACACATGCCACTCCAGATTGGCAGGTGGTAGTTCTGTTGAGCAAGAGAACTCATTCCTGAGGCTTGTTTTGGGTGTCCTCAAGATGAGTAGTTTTTTGGACCTGCCCACCAAGTCTTGAAAGTCATAAAGGCTTTTAGTCAGTCATATATAGCTTCAGTCCTATGTAATATCCAGACAGTGACAACACCGCATTTCTATCTCAAAGCTGGATTCCTGGGGTAGCTTCTGGGAGAGGAAAACACCAGTGGAAGTCACATTTCAAGGACAGGGGAGAGACTTAGGAGCCTCCGATCTCCCATGTCCGGCATGCAGGTCAAATGGCAGACACATCCTCTCAGTGACCTCCCTCAACTGTCCACAACCTCACGACTGACTCTTACAATCTTATACGCTCCCCTCTTCCATAGAGTGTCCCCAGCCATCAGCAAGGGGCTTCTCTATCATGGAGGTGGCTTATTTGGTATCTCTGGCTGCACCGAAGGCAGGTGATACAGGCACATTCAAGAAAAACACTGATTAAGACAATAATTCCCAAATAAGTGACAGCTCTTACCACCAAGAATCCCATGACCTGAACCATTGATTTACTAAGTCCTCTGAGCTGGGGTCAGCGCACTTATATCTTCCTGTGATTTAACGAATATGGCACATTCACTAGAGTCATCAGGCATGAGCACCTAACATTTGTTTGAATAATGGCACAGGTGCCTCCTTGCGAGGCTGTAAGTGTTCACGGCTGTTTTACTGTGGGGGGCGGTGGGTGGGAAGCTTTTATCATCAGAGACATTTTAATATTCAATAAGGGCAGACTCTTCTGGCTATCATTCAAGGCTTGCTGGGTAAATTTAGTAGGGGCTTCTCTGTGTCATAACGTCCTTGAGGCCAACGGAAGGAACAAAAAAGGCAGCCAAATGATTGTACTAGGGGGGAAACAATGTGCCCACCTGGCCTTGAGAATGAGGTTGGCAGCTTTAGGAAACTGACCTGGGTGTGCATACCTCATGTGAGCTGGGGTGGGGGGGGGGAGGTAAGAAGATGAGTTGGTGGTGGGATATGCCAGCTCAGGACCCTAACCTTTCCCTTTCTTTTAATGGTGTGTGTTCCATTCCAGGGATATTCTGTTTCAATAGGTCCGGCTTGCAGCAGGACAATGGTATCCCAGTGAGGAGTGAATCGTTTCCTTCAACCAGAGGGGTGGAGTAATTTACCCATCCTGGTGAGACATCTCATGGCAAATTCCAGTAAACAACTCTTTCCTTAGGCATGATGGGGTTTGGTGTTCTCAGAAGCACAACATGTTAATTCAAGGTGAGAACTGGGGCAATGGCGATGTCCCCTGACTTCCATACCTTTAAGGTACAGGGCATTGGCTGCCTTAGCTGGATCCCCCAGTCTGGCATACGGGGCAACAGACCCTACTGATGGGTTATTCAAATCTATTAAAGTCTGGGTCATGACTTTAGTCTACTTGGCCAAGGTAGTTTTATTTGTTAGTAGTTTCATCTGCTGCTTTATATTTCAATATTTTCTTCTCACCAACTGTTTCTTGTGCACTACAAGGGAGATGGAACCTCCATTCAATATCATGTCCTTTTGCTCAGTCTTGCATATCATGACCTTTGAAAGGTGGCCCTTCATCATTATCTATTCATACACAATGCTCAGCTTCTCTAATCTCCTGGCTCACACAGTGACCAGGGAAATCTTGGGTTAAGCCAGATGCAGTTTCCATAGAAAATCAGGCATGTTTAAAATCCTCACTCTTTAAAGCTATTTTTTTGCAAAAGGACTTTATGAAAAATATAACACAATATTTGACTTTACCCATTTTCTCAGCAATACTATATTACAAAAATATACTATTACATAGGTAACACAGGATGTAAACTTGTACTAAATTCTTGAGAGGAAAATCATAGTTTAGTAGTCTAAACCGTGGGAACTGGGAATATACTTCAGTTTGCCAATATACTTCATTTGCTGTGACACAAGTTACAAAATTATGGTGAGATAATGGCATATTAACATAAGACAAAATATTTATTGTATGTGAGAACCTACATAGAAATGACACTTTGTAATTATTCATAAGTGCTAAAACTTACAAGTCTATATAAAATTTTTGAAGGTCAAAAGCATTATTGACAGCATGAATACGATTTCTCGACATGTTAGACTTATTCTCCCATCAAGAGTAAAACCTAATGTAAGAATAGTATAACCCCATCAATATTGATTTATGTGGAATTCAGTATTAAGCAGAGGTATTACAGAGGACTGAATGATTCTCATTCAGAAGTTTAGTTTAATATTAGTAACAAAACTTTATTAGATGATATCTCATATTTCACACTGAATACTTTATCTTCTTTATAGAGATTATGGGAGATATCCATAAAAATGTAAAAGAGTGATAAATTTTGATACGCAGGCTAATTGAGATATCATGTAGGCAGTAGAAAAGACAGCAACTTGTGACAAGGACATTTTATATACAAAGTTTCCATTTATTCTAGAATAATAAACAGTGTGCCCTAGTTAAATATATGTTTGAATGCCAAGATTTGAACTGGTAGATTTCAAAATGACTCATTTATTTTAGTGTGTAATTTTGGTGCGTTAAGTTCAGTGGTAAAAATATTAAACAGATTTTTCTTAGAATGAAGATATAAATTGTCTAATAGGAAAGCTATTTTTACATGCAGTTCTAGTACGAGTACACTTTGATTACTCTGAAGCAAATTTACTGAGAGGATGTTGAATTGCATAATGGCCAATCTTAAAGAAGACCAAAGGAAGTGATAATATTTTGACCTACATTCTGATTCTGTGATTTTTGTGACATTAAAACAGATAAGACAGTAGATAACTTAGTCAAATCATAATGTTCAGAATTCAAATTCATGATAGAAATAATGTTCTAATCATGGATGTGCTCACTGTTTCACACTGGGAACTTATTTTATTAGTATGAGGATCATTATTTATTTACAGGGACTGATTGGCCCATCCCTCTTGTGTTTATACTTGAGATGCAATTACTTTTACAATCTAGAACCTCCAAGTGAAACTCAAAAAACAGATATTTTCCCACTTGTCACCTTAAATGTGAAAAATACTCTTCAAATATTTTTTTTTTCCTTTTCCTGTCTACAAGAACCTGAAAATTAGGTCATTCTTATTATTCTTGTGTTATATTTTTGACACCTCTACTTTTCATAATGTTAGAAAATTTAAGTCAAATAAATAAACTGTGTTTAAGAAAGCAAACAATATGTTCAGAGAGCATACAGAGTAATGCATCCCAATATCAATCACATTCAAACTCACATGTCCAAAGATATAAATTTCATACAGTTTAATTTTCAAATTCGATATATTTTAAGAAATCAGGGTGTTTGTGTTTCTGAGAATTCTCTGCTACATGTTGAAATTTATTATTATAATTTATGAGGTCAAGAAGTAAAATTATCTAAATTGAATTCAACCACTTTTTTGTTATAGTGGGTAACATATTTATGTCATTTTGATGGTAAATGTTACTCAAGTGAATTTCTTTTTCTACAAGCTTTATTGAGATATGATTGACATACAACACTGTGTCAATTATGGCATACAATGTGATGAATGATATACACAAATATATTGAGAAATGATCATCACAATAAAGTGAGTTAATACCTCCATAATTACAATTTTACTTTCTTGCGGTGAGAATAGTTAAGACCTAATGTCTTGGTAACCTTCCAATATGTAACACTGTAATGTTACAGTTTGACCAACACTTCCTCATTTTCCCAAGTCCTAGACCCAGCAATCATCATTCTACTGTTTGCACAAGTTGAAATTTTTTTAAAAAGTGTACATATAAGTGAAATTATATAGTATTTGTCTTTCTCTCTTTTGCTTATTTCACTTAGCTTAATGCCCTCAAGGTCCATCCATGTTGTCACCAATGGCAATATTTCATGTTTTTTATGATTGAATAATATACCATTGTGTGTATATATATCTATCTCTCTCTTTATATATATGTGTGTGTGTGTATATATGCCATATCTTCCTTATCTATTCATCCATGATGAACACTTACTTAAGTTGTTTCCATGTCTTGTCTATTGTAAATAATGCTGGAATGCACAGGGAGGTGTAGATATCTCTTTGAGACAGTGATTCCATTTCCTCTGATACATACCCAGAAGTGAGTTGGCTGGATTATATGGTAGTTTTATGTTTAATTTTTATAAACCTCCATACTCTTTTCCATAGTGGTTGCACCAATTACCATTCTCACTAACAGCGCTCAGTTTCTCTTTTCTCTCTGCATTCTTTCCAACACTTATTTGTCCTTTTGACCATAGCCATTCTAGCAGGTGTGAGGTAATATCTTCTTGTGGTTTTGATTTGCATTTCCCTGAACTGATTAGTGATATTGAGCATCTTTTCATGTACCTGTTGGCCATATGTATTGTTCTTTGGAGAAATGTCTATCCATACCTTCTGCTCATTTTTAATTGGATTATTTTGGGGGGTTGCTATTGAGTTGTATGGGGTCCTTCTATATTTTGGATATTAACCTCTTAACTGATAGATGGTGTAGAAATATTTTCTGCCATTCTGGAAGTATCCTCTTTAGTTTGATGATTATTTCTTTGTGCAGAAGCCTTTTTTGTTTGATGCAGTCCAATTTGCTTATTTTTCCTTTTATTGCTTCTATTTTTGGTATCATATCCAAAAAATCATTGCCAAGACCAATGTCAACATTTTTTCTTATGCTTCCGTGTCCAATCTTTAGTCCTTAAGTTCATTTTTATGAGTAGTATAAGGGTCCAATTTCATTCTTTTGCATGTGAATATCCAGTTTTCCCAACACTAACACTATTTGTTGAAATGACCATTGTTTTTCCCCACTGAGTATACTTAGGTACAGAGTATTGCTCTGGCCAGGACTTCCAGTACTATGTCAAAAAAAGTAGGGTGGGCATCTTTGTCTTTTTCCTGATCTTAGAGGAAAATATTTCAGTGTTTCAATATTGAGTATGATTTTCACTGGGGTTTTGTCATATGTGGCTTTTATTATGCTCAGGTATGTCCTTTCTGTAACTGATTTACTGAGAACCTTTCTCATCCTGAAAAAATGTTGAATTTTGTCAAGTGTTTTTTTGGCATCTGTTGAGAGGATTATATGATCTTTATACTTTATTCTACTAAGCTGGTATATCATATTTGATTTGCTGTTGTTGAACCATCCTTGCGTCCCAGAGATAAATCCCGCTTCATCTTTATATCATCTTTATATCATCTTTTTAATGTGCTGTTGAATTGGGCTGGCTAGAATTTTGTTGACAATTTTTGCATCAATGTTCACCTGAGATACTGACAGTAGTAGTTTTTCTGTGGTGCCCTTATCTGGTTTTGGTCTCAGAGCAATGCCACCCTTGTAAAATGAGTTTGGGAGTATTCCCTCCTCTTCAAGTTTTTGGAAGTGTTTGAGAAGGATTGGTATTAATTATTGTTTAAAATGTTTGGTAGAACTTACCAGTGAAGCCAACTTATGGTGGACTTATGTTTGTTGGAATGTTTTTAGTTACTGATCCAGTCTTACTAATAATCTGCTCTGATTTTTTTTCTTGTTTTTCTTTTCCTTTGGCAAGAGAGTGGGAATGAGTAGGGGGGGTGGGAGAGAGAGAGAGAGAGAGAGAGAGAGAGAGAGAGAGAGAGAGGAGAGAGAGAGAATCTTAAGTAGGCTCCACACCCAGTGCAGAGCCCAACATAAGGTTTGATCCCACAATCATCAGATCATGACCTGAGCCAAAATCAAGAGCTTGATGCTTAACCTGGAGCCACCCAGGTGCCCCTGATTTTCTATTTCTTATGATTCTGTCTTGGTAGGTTGTATATTTCTAGGAATTCTGCACTAAGAAATTTCAAAATGGAGTCATCACTATCTGAAGGCTATCTGCAGCACTTTTGATCGTTGTGTGCCTCAACTCACACCCACAGAGTCTCCTTGGATTTTATATCTACCAATATCCTCTGTTCATCTTCCAAACCTCATCTACTCACTTCTGTAGCATTTTCACCTATCCATGTACTCATTCTTTTACTCAATCACCCCAAACTTAAGGTACTGTGGGACTCTTAGCCTATTAGATCTTGTATTTTTTGTGTGGAAGAAGGATAATAATTTTATAATTCCAGACCGACAAGTAGAAAAACAATGTTTTTTTCTCAATTCTACTTGGTAGTTCTAGTTTTGAGAGTAATTGCATTTCCAATAGAAATGTAATCAGTAAAAGTCCACTGTTACTTGTGAATAAATTTGTGTTTACTAAGCAACAAGTAGTTTGTAGTTTTCTTGGTTCTCCCTTATGATGACAATGCTCAAATGTAGATTCCTTTCAGTGCTTCAGCAAATAAATTCAAAGTACAGATTCAAATATAATAATTGGTAAATGACTATAATACAATACTAAATAGTTAAGACAACAGATAAAATGTTTGCACCTGTTGCTTTGTGAAGAATGAAATAGGTGAGTAGGGAATTTGGAAGCAAGATTAAAACTCAAGAACCTATAAAATGGCAATGATATGGAAAGAACATGAAGAACTAAGTATAGGTTCAGGTAAAATAATTCATATTATTCATTATTTAAGCATTGAGATTGAGAAAAAACAGGAAAAATCACATATACTTCTAAGTGGTTTCTTCAAGGCAAAGTTAATAATTACAGGAATGCTTCAGAGGGAAGCCATCTACACAACAGTTGACACGACAATGGGGATATTCCTCTCTCTCCATAGTAGATGACATTTCTGATAACAGTTGACTATTGTTCTCTTTGTCCCTTCCTCCCACAGAAAGGAATAAAAAGTGCTCATTGATTTTACTATGATTCCATACCGGGTCTAAACCCTGACTGGCACTATCACAGGATATACTGAATTACACAGATGAACTAAGTTAATAGGCACATTAACCTTGAATTGCAAAGCAAAGAGATATGCACTAGCCAAATACCATATAGAACAAACCAAAGTTTTGTGATCTCTGTTGAATCAACCAGCCTCATGGCTACACTTGATGTCATGATGCAAATACTGGATGCACACACTGCAATCTCTTTGTAGGCCAATTTTCCAACTCTACAAACTGGCCTTTTTGTACCTTCTGTTCTGTATCTAAAAATCCACCTCTTTGCTCTCAATTACTGCCTTTGTCTCATACTTAATGGATAGAAAAAAATCACTTATGAACTGGTTTGATATCAACCAAAGTGTTAACCTATTGAAATCTGTCTCCTCTATTATTGCCCTGGATTCCATGGGTCTTTCCTTTCCCAAGAATAGTCTTCCAGGAGCTCTTGAGTAGCTCAGTCCATTAAGCATCGGACTCTTGATTTTGGCTCAGGTCACAATCTCATGGTTCATGGAATAGAGCCCTGCATCAGACATTGTGCTGACAGCACAGGTGGATTCTCTCTCACTCTCTTTCTGCCCCTCACCCTCATGCTCTCTCTCTCTCTCTCTCTCTCTCTCTCTCTCTCTCTCTCTCAAAATAAAAAAATAAACATGAAAAAAAAAGAGAATAGGTTCCCAGCAGATAAAGCCCCTTATTTTTCTTCAAAAATACTCTTCTTTGGATCATTCCCTATAGTATATCACTGTGATATTAAATTTCCCATCTTAATAAATGATTAAATAATGATAAGTAACAACAACAAAATCCTCTTTACCTTTATCTCCTTCTACCTAGTGCCTTACATCTCTATTTTTTCCCTGTGGCGTAACATCTTTTAAAGTTGGCTAAATTCACTGTAACTTCCTCTTCTCCATTCATTCACGCAATAGAATAATCTTCAGAATATTGCAGCTGCATCAATTCAACCAAAATCACTAGGAGCCTCTTACTTGCCAAATCAAAAGTCACTACAGTCAGTACACTTTGATTTTATTTAACAGAGTTGGAGGATCTCTTCCTTTGTAACACCTCTTTTCATGTCTTTCTTTGTCCTCTATCACTGACCAATCTCATTCACTCTAATTTCCCAGTCAACCCCCTTTTTAATCAGCTCACCTAGTATGCTTTTCTCTTCTCTACCTACGTTCTCTGCCAAGGGGATCTCATCCATCGTCATGCTTACAGACTCGCTCTATCAATCACTCCCATATTGATATAGGCAATTCTTATTCTACCTCAATGTGAATCTTTTTCTAGAATATGGCATGACTGTATTCTTTGTAATCCACTTCAAATATCATTTCCTAAAAGTCCCACCTTCTCCAGTCAATTAATCATCATCATATTTCACTCATAATTAACACTTTCATAATCGAAAGCATCAAGGGTTACCTTATTTAAAATAGTTATTATTCGCTGTGTTAGAACTAAGATATAGGTTTCATACTAGCAATTACTTCCAAAATTACATTTTACAAAATTTGCTAGTAAATGTTAGGTCCATAATGTATGCTGTTTAAAAAAGGAGGAGGAGGAGGAGGAGGAGGAGGAGGAGGAGGAGGAGGAGGAGGAGGAGGAGGGGAGAAATGAAATGTTTCACTGCCTGGCTACCAAATGCAATATTCATGTGTCGTTTACGTCTAATAATCGGTCTTGATACATATTCACAGCTAAATTTGTTTATGTTGTAAAGACCTATGTTCTGAATGCACGTAGAAAGAAGTCTTTAAATTGCTTCCCGGACTGTTAAAAAACAAAGAATCAGGAAAATATACAGTAGAATATACACTTTTAGAATTGTTGGCTAATCAATCAGATATTAGGTAAAGCAGTTTTAAAGCATGTTAATATAATTTAAAATGACCACTATTGAATAGAATTTATTACACTTAAGAAAATTTTATGAACTTATTTTTACTATATATTGTGCTGCCAACATTTTCTGAATGAATGAATGAGTGGACAAACTTTGCACAGCCACACCATAATTCCCCTCTATTAGAAAGACATTTCTGATTTTCAGTGCAGTCAGTTCTTATATCTTATGGAAACCACTTGCTTCTATAGGCATTATATTTAAGATATTTATAAAAATAACAGTAGGTATGAAAGGAACTTTGAAAATAAATACAGTTGCACAGAGGCGTTCGACCCCTTTTTTGTTTTTAGTCTTTATGTTCTATGACTTTGAAGCATATAGTACTTTTGTCTTATAAATTGGATTCTATGATTTATGCGTGCATATCTTTCCAGATGGCCGTGCATACTTTTTTCAGAGACAAAATTATATCTTGTTTTGGAAAATACCTTCTTGTAATGGAGAAACTAGTAAGTGAATAAGCTAAAGAATTTTATAAGTCACTAAAAACCACATATTTAACCTTTTTCTTCTATTGCCTTGAAGACTGAGATATTTTAACAAGACAACTAATGTATTAAAATATAGTACCATTGTTTACAAAATGTAAATGATAGTCTAATTTTTTAAAATTATTCGACTTAACATGTTTGTAGAAGGAAGTATGAGTGTTGAACTTTAACTAATTCACTTCCAAAACATTAGCTCAAAAATTTCAATCTGTTGTAATTGTTAATATATCTTTGATGTAAATTAATATGCAATACCTTCTGGAGACATCTCTGGTACAATGGCCTCATAAGGTTCATCTAGGAATTTTGGTTCATTGTCATTGATATCCGAAACTCTGATGACAAACTCAGACTCAGGTTCCACAGCCCTTCCAGTAGTGCTGTCTATTACCTGGGCTCTTAGAGTGTAGAGGGATCGTTCCTCTCTATCAAGCTTCTGGACGGCAAAAATGTCACCTGTTCTCTCATCAATGACAAAAATACTTCCAGCTCCAGCTCCCAAAAGCTTGTACTGGAAAGAGTTGTTTCCATTGTCTAAATCAGATCTTAGCTGCAAGTGCAAAGAGGGATAATTTAGTTTCCAGACATATTTAAATGGACAAATCAATTTTAATGATTTTATTTTCCTGTCTGTTCATTTTCCCCCACGTTAATAACCCCATGTAATTCCCATAGGATATTAAATCAGGTGAAATATTAATTTTAAGATTAAATTGTGTCATCAAGCAGAGGAGTCTGATATTTCAGTATAAGTAACTGTACAAATCTTATTACTCTAAATAGATTATTCTAATTAGAAACTAATAATTGAAAAACAAAGTGCCTTTCATAAATGATGCACACCAAAGTTGGTGGCTCATGTTTACTCTATGATTACATTCTGAGTCACCAAAACCACGCTCTCAAATATTTGCGTTAGATTGGGACCTAGAGACTGATAGGCAGATAATAGTCTAGATGAACAGTGGTATTCTATCTCTAGGTTAAAAACATGTAGGAAATACAAAAATATTACCAAGAAAATAAGGGAGCGTGTTGGGAAGGTAATGATAGCTGAGCCATCCATTTTGGCATTTATAACATGCTATATAAAATGTACAAATCGTTTTCTATATGATTTTCCAATTTATCCTCATAGTATCATGAGATAAAAACTATTGACATTATCATTTCTACAGAGAAAGAGAGACTGAAAAATTTTTAAACGTTCACAGAGTCATGGTTTTGTATAAGTTTATGATTTAGACAACAGGTCTGTCTGACCCCAAGAGCCTCTCCTGCAAACCACTAGGTAAAATGGTCTTTTATGGCTTGAGTTTTCCCAAATTAGATCTAACTCTTTCTTCCCAACATGTTCTATTAAATTGTCAAATATGTCTTTTCTTCTTGGACCCTAATTGTTTTTATGTTTAAAAGCAAAGTGAATTTGTTCATTCATAATGTTAATGGACTTCTGAATTTGATATATAAAAACAAGGGTTATTATGATATAGGCAACACTGGTTGCTTGTTCATATCTAAATTACCTTTACATAAAGAGAAGTATGCCATCATCCTGAAATTATTGTGAATCCCTGGTTTTCTTGATTCATCATTTGCAAATAAGCCCTTCCTTAAAGTAAGAGCTTCCTGAAAATTTACAAAGCTAACCAAGAAACACAATCTTAAACAAATTCATAACTTTTATGATAGTTCAAGGTACAATGGACTAATTAATATTTTTTCTACGTGATTGTGTGGAATACCTGAAGGTAGCTACAACAATTAATTTTAATAATGTGTTGGATAACACAGCTATTCAATGAAAGAAACAGATTGGGAATAATAATAATAATGCTATAATAAAAGAGCTATAGCTCTTTTAATGTGATGGTTCTTCACTACTCATAAGATAAAAAGGAAGTCTCCATGACTTACTAATAAGAGATTAAGGGAAACAGTGTTTCCTTAATTATATCAATAATTATATCAAAGGAAAGTTATGTATGTCCTATGTTTTTCAGGTATCATTTTAATATAATTTGAAAATTTGATTCAATATTAGGATGATGATAAGTCAAATTTAGTAATGAGTAAATGTATTCCAAGTATCTGCACAGTATAATTTTCACAGATCAGTGAGTTTGGTCTTTTCATGGACCCATTTTAAGTAAAAAAATAAAAATAAAAAAATATGTATATATATTTACTTAAATATACACGAATATATATTAAGTATCTGCCTTTTAAGGTCACAAAATTCATAAGTTAAAGACATTTCAATTTCATGAATTCTAGTGTCATGATATTTTCTTTCTTTTTAATTTTTTAAATGTTTTTATTTATTTTTTATACAGAGAGACAGAGCGTGAGCAGGGGAGGGGCAGAAAGAGAGGGAGACACAGAATCTGAAGTAGCTCTAGGCTCCGAGCTGTCAGCACAGAGCCTGACATGGGGCTTGAACCCGCAAAGTGGGAGATCATGACTTGAGCCGAAGTGGGACGCTCAACCGACTGAGCCACCCAGGCGCCCCTCCAGTGTCATGATATTTTCTATATTTCTATTCAAAACTACTTTTTTCAACCAGGCAATTACCATTGATTTGGCAAATCAGTATGCCTTTACATTTTTACTTAATTGTGCTTTCAAACCTAATCTCTGTTAACAAATAGTGCAAAAAGAAAGTCACCTTGGACACATCAGCTACATTTAATTTTCACCAGCTCTTTAATGACAACACCTAGGTATTCATTATTACTCTCTTTTAAAGCAGTTACCTGTGTGTTATTTAAGTCGAATGACAGTGTTTCAAGGCAAAACATCCATTAGAATATTTTCACAAGTATTTTTATAGAATGAAAAAATAGGCAAAACCAACCACCACGTGAACGGAACAGGAGATGTGCCGGGAGCACCGGGAGCACAAAAACACAAACTAGAAAATGTGACAGTTAGCCAGGGAGGTAGTCTGCTCTGAGTGTACTGAGGCACTTCCCTGCAGAGTCTCATTCACTAAAAGTTCCCCGTCTGTGTGAGTCTGTCACCCCACTCATTGATGGCAGAGCATATGGTACTCCGTGGACTCCACCGCAAATGCGACTAGAGACTCAGTTAACCAGCAGACACTTAACTGCAGACCTCATTTGTGCCATCCTGCCTGTGATTTACCTGGAGTCATCTTAGAGAATAAAGAGATGAGAAATCTGACTCACAGCAGGAACACATACATGCGCAAACGTTTGAAATCTGTTTGCATAAGATCCCAATCTAAGCCTTTGGTGGAGTATACACATACACATTCACCGGAGGTGATAGACGAACTCCTCTGGAATCTGGACATCGTGCTAACACTGAGGCTTTCCTGAAAGGGCCAGGGAAAGGGAGTTCATGAATTTTGAGTGCTTCACCCTTTGGGCCCAATTAAATTTTAGTGCCAGTTAATTAGTGGTTAAACTTATTTCAGTTCATTCATCTAGAGAAAGATCCTTAGAAAAAGGACACGGTATTGTAATTACCTCTGTTTAAAGAATATTGAATGATAATAAAAACCAAAAACATAAATAGGGAACATTCTATCTCATTAGGAAATTTAAATATATATATCTCTTAAAGATATATACATATATCTTACAAGAAAGTAAAAATAATTATTCTTTATACTTCATAATCAAATGAAGTGTGTATGCTCTTGAAGCTACTTAACTTAAAAGGGCTTGGTATTAATCTGCTTCATGAAAAATTAATGATGGGTAAATCAACACCTACTGAGCATAATAGAAACTCAGGCTAAATACTGTTGGTAAACGTTATTATTCTCAGTGTGGTTGCTTTGATCCATTACCAAAAATAACACCATCACATTTCCAGATGTTGATAAATGAGGGCTCTATTTTCATATGGGAGACAAAAGTGAAATTTGAAAATCAGAGGTTTCCTTCCTCCTCAAGTTTTGCAGGTATTTTAGGTGCTTGGAAATCAGAAACAATTAATTAGGCCGATGGCTAAAGCTTCCTAAGGGTTCCACCGAGAAAATGTACGACGCATCAAATGCCTTAAAACTTCCTCAACCCATCCATTTAGATTTACATAATAGTATTTCCTGTAACACTCTGATAAAATCAGTACCTGGCCAATGTGATAATTAGTCTTATTCATTTCCTCTGGTACAAAAAACTGGTTCCACATCCAACCACGCTTCACTCTCAAATGAGAATCCACTGGGTGCTTAACTTCCTCTGTTTGAGAGATTTCTGTTGCCATAAAGCAAGGCCATACGAGAGAAATTCCCAACGTAAAAGGCAGCAATAAGCAATAATCCATTCTGCTCGTTTGATTCCAACTGGTATTCTTCGGAGGAAACAGTAGCTGCAAACAAAAATTGTGTGTTCCTTTAGAATCTTTTTACGCATTAGGTATCTTACATATTCCGAAAGAACAAGAAACACAACAAAATTTTACATTTAAAATAACATTTGCTCACATAATTGCTAAAGAAAGGATATAACTTTTGCATCCATAAAAGTAGGAACAATATACATTTAATTTATCATCCAATTACGCTTGTTATATTTTGCAGCTCAGCAATAATTTGAATGGCATAATTAGAAACTTCTGCCCAAGCACTGTCCATTTTAAGCTGTAGTCATAAATCTGCCTGAAGGTTGAAAAGTTGATCTGGCAATCTCCTTGATTGACAGTTGATACTGAAATTAGATTTTTTTTCTTTAATTTAAAAATTCTATCTCCGTAAAACTCAAACTACCCCATTAAAACAAGTCAAGGCAGGGGGAAAATGTAATCTTCTACTCCCCTTTTTCAATAGCAATAAATTTTCTTACCCAATTTCCCAAGTTATAGCATTTTATCTAGTATTAACTAGACAAAATGACAACTCATCTTGAAACCTGGAGGATTTCATAATCGGTTATGCTGAAGTTACAAAACACTCTAAATAGAAAACCCGTGCAAGATATTTACCATTTTATATTATGAAGGGTATGAAATGGTTTTCATCTTAAAAAAGAGACAATGCTATTTTTAGAAAATAAATACAAAAATATTGTGTCTGAGTACAAATGTCTGATTATTTATGATATAGAAGATGGAGAAAAAAGATGTCTTCTAGGGACATCTAGTTGGTTGAGCATCTGACTCTTGGTTTCAGCTCAGGTCATGTTCTCAGGTTCATGGGATCGAGTCCCATGTCGGGTTCTGCTCTAGCAGAGTGGAGCCTGCTTAGGATTCTCGGTCTTCCTCTCTCTCTGCTCCTGTCCTCCTTGAGCTGTCTCTCTTTCTCTCAAAATAATAAAAAAAGAAAGATATCTTCTATTATTTAAATATTAAAAGAGAAACTCTAAACTATTGAATTTTACAGGTAAAACTTTCTATTTAATGGATACTGATCAAGCAATTCTCTTTGAAATGACTGGTAATTCTCACCCTTATAGGAAATGGAATATCTTTGCACTTACCACATTGACATAGCACCTCGATATAACCAAATTGGATTTGTTTCGTTGGGACTCATGAAGAAAAATAATTTTGTCAAATCTACAAAGAGTTTAACACTATACAATCAACAGAAAATTCAGACTCCCTATTTCTGTTACGAGTTTCCTGTATGATTTCACTTTGAATCTTCTCCACATATTTTTGAACAACCCTTGAGAGATATTTTAGGGCTTTGGCTCTTGTTAGAAGAGTTGTTAAAAAACACCTAATTAAGACAGAACACATTGTCATAAATGGGCATTCTGTGGTGCCTCTCCTTCAAGCAGATGCATTCTTCGTTATATATTTACTTAATGAAGGTCATGAAATTCAACTAATGTGAAAACTAAAGATGGATTTCATCCTAATGTTGAATATTTGAAATCCAAATAATAATGTCTGTTGTTTAGAAATTGTGAATCTATATTTTTGATACCCAGTAAATAATGAAAGCAGTCAGAACAAGCTCAGTTTCCTAATGAGGATGCTATTTTGTATAAATTTGGAAAAGTATCACTAACAGTGATGTGAAGTTATAATTATAGTGTTGGGTAAATACATTTATGTCAACTTTATGTTATTATATTTTCATTCATCTAGGTAAAAAAGTGAGGGGTTTTAGGAAACATGCTGTACTAGATTCAAAGATATTTAAAACACACAAGAATAAGTATAAAAAAAGGACATTATCTAGAACCTGATTTGCACCAACCTATTTTTTTAATATTTCAGGGTTTTGTTTTAATTTTAGTTAACATATAGTGTAATATTAGTTTCAGGAGAATTTAGTGATTCATCACTGACATGTTATACCCAGTTCTCATCCCAAGCGCCCTCCTTAATACCCATTAACCATTTAGCCCCTCCCTCTGCCTACCTCTCCTTCAGCTACCCTCAGTTTGTTCTCTGTATTTAAAAGTCTCTTATGGTTTGCCTCCCTCTCTCTCTCTCTCTCTTTTTTTTTCTTTTCCTATGTTCATCTATTTGGTTTCTTAAATCATAAATATGAGTGAAATCATATGGTATTTTGCCTTTTTATGACTGACTGACTTCACTTAGCATAATACACTTTACCTCTGTCCATGTCATTTCAAATGGCAAGATTTCATTCTTTTTGATGGCATGGTAACACTCCATTGTATGTATGTATGTATATATATATATATATATATATATATATATATATATATATATATACCACTTCTTCTTTATCCATTCATCAGTGGATAGACCTTCAGGCTCTTGCCATAATTTGGCTATTGTTGATAATGTTGCTATAAACATTGGGGTGCATGTGCCCTTTTGAATCTGTATTTTTGTATCCTTTGTATAAATACCTAGTAGTGCAATGGCTGGCTCCTAGCAGAGTTCTTTTAACCTTTTGAGGAACCTCCATTCTGTTTTCCAGGGTGGCTGCACCAGTTTGCATTCCCATCCACAGCATAAGAGGGTTCCTCTTTCTCCACATCCTCACCAACACCTGTTGTTTCCTGTGTTGTTAATTCTAGCCATTCTGACTTGTGTGAGGTGGTAACTCACCATGGTTTTGATGTATTTCCCTGATGATGAGCAATGTTGAGCATCTTTTCACGTGTGTTAGTTATCTAGATGTCTTCTTTGGGAAAATGTCTATTCATGTCCTCTGCCCATGTCTTTACCGGATTATTTGTTTATTGGGTATTGAGTTGTATCACGTTTTTATACATTTTGGATATTAACCCTTTTTAGATATGTCGTTTGCAAATATCTTCTCCCATTCCATAAGTTGCCTTTGAGTGTTGTTGATTGTTTCCTTTGCTGTGCAGAAGTTTTTATCTTGATGAAGTTTCAACAGTTCATGTTTGCTTTTGTTTCCCTTACCTATGGAGACGTGTCTAGTTAGAAGTTGCTGTGGCCAGGGTCAAAGATATTGCTGCCTATGTTCTACTCTAGGATTTTGATGATTTCCTGTCTCACATTTAGGTCTTTCATTCATTTTTAATTTATTGTTGTGTATGGTGTAATAAAGTGATCCATTTTCATTCTTCTGCATGTAGCTGTTCAGTTTTCCCAACACCATTTGTTGAAGAGACTGTCTTTTTTTTCCATTGGATATTCTTTCCTGCTTTGTCAAAGATTAGTTGGCCATAGAGTTGTGGACCCATTTCTGGGTTTTCTATTCCGTTCCATTGATCTATGTGTCTGTGTTCGTGCCAGTACCATACTGTCTTGATGACCACAGTTTTGTACTGTAACTTGAGGTCCAGAATCATGATGCCTCCAGATTTTCTTTCCTTTTCAATATTTCTTTAGCTGTTTGGGGTCTTCTGTTGTTCCATACAAATTTTAGGGTTGTTCTTTCTATCTCTGTGAAAAATGCTGGTGTTATATTGATAGGGATTGCACCGAATGTGTAGATTGCTTTGGGTGGTATAGACATTTTAACGACATTTTTTCTTCTAATCTATGAACATAGAATATTTTACCATTTGTTTGTGTCTTCTTCAATTTATTTTACAAGTGTTCTGCAGTTTTCGGAGTACAGATCTGTTACTTCTTTGGTTAGGTTATTCCTAGGTATCTTGTGGTTTTTTGGTGCAATTGTAAATGGAATTGATTCCTTGATTTCTCTTTCTGCTGCTTCATTATTGTGTATAGAGATGCAACAGATTTCTGAATGCTGATTTTGTATCCTGAGACTTTATTGAATTCTTGTATCAATTCTAGCAATTTTTTTTGGTTGAGTCTTTTGGATTTTCTATATAGAGTAACATGTTGTGTTGAATAGTGAAAGTTTGACATCTTTCTCGTCAATTTGGATGCCTTTTACTTCTTTATGTTGTCTGCTGACAGTACTACGTTAAATAACATTGGTGGAAGTGGACATCCCTGTCTTACTCCTGACTTTAGTGGAAAAGCTCGCAATTTTCCCTATTGACGATGCTATTAGCTGTGGGTCTTAATGCATACAGGGTCTTTTGCACATGGCCTTTATGTTGTTGAGGTATATTCCCTCTATCCCTACTCTATTGAGTGTTTTTATTAAAAATGAGTGCTGTACCTTGTCAAATGCTTTTTCTGCATCTATTGATATCGGATGGCTCTTACCCTTTCTTTTATTAATATGGTGTATTGTGCTGATTGATTTGTGAATACTGAACCACTCTTACAGCCTAGGAATAAATCCCACTTGATCATGGAAAATAATTCTTTTAATGTACTGTTGGGTACAGTTTCCTAGTATCTTGTTGAGAAATGGAGTCAAGGGAATCTAGCCCCATAGAATGACTGTGAAAGTTTTCCTTCCATTTTAATTTTTTGGAACAGTTTGAGAAGAATAGGTATTACTTTGTTAAATGTTTGATAGAAGTCCTCTTGGAAGCCCTCTGGTCTTGGACTTTTGTTTGGTGGGAGATTTTTGATTACTGATTTCATTTCTTTGCTGGTTATTGTTCTGTTCAAATTTTTTATTTATTCCTGTTTCAGTTTTGGTCATATATATGTTTCTAGGAATTTATCCATTTCTTCCAGAATGTTCAATTTGTTAGCACCTAATTTCTCATACTATTCTCTTATAATTGTATTTATGTTGTGTTTATTGTGATCTCTCCTCTCTCATTCATGATTTTATTTACTTGAGCCCTTTCTCTTTTATTTTTGATAAGCCTGTCTAGGGGTGTATCAATTTTACTAATTCTCTTAAAGAACTAACTCCTAGTTTTATTGATCTGTTTTACAGTATTGTTTCTATATCATTTATTTCTGTTCTCATCTTTATTATTTCACTTCTTCTGCTGGCTTTAGGGTTTAGGCTTCATTTGCTGTTCCTTTTGTACAAACTTATTTTTATAGTTACATTTTTTTATCAATCTGTGAAAATATTTCATGATAATTCAATATCTTTAAATGATAAAAGAGAAACTATTGTGAATTTCATTAGTTGTGGAAGTTTCTTTGTGGTTATATGAAAACATACCCTATTTTTGGTCATGTCATGTACACTGAAGTATGTTGGTATTGGATATAACATGACATCTAGAATTTTTTTAAAGCATTTCAGAAAGAGTAGGAGCATTTAGGAGCAGGTAAAACCAAGCACAGGCTTGAGAATTAATTCTTGAAATTGGGTCATGAGCATTGGCATAGCTATTATTTATTCTTCACTTGTATTTAAAATTTGTATACTAAAACAACAATAATAATAATTTATTCTGTACTTCTTAAATCCATTTGGTGGACAAAAATCATTAAACAGTTTAATATCAGATATTGATGAAAATGCATGAAGAACAGACTCCAATACAATGTTGATGAAATTGAAAATTTGGGCAATCATTTTGAGGAACAGTTTGGCCAAATCTACTATATTTAAAAATTAGTTTAGGGGTGCCTGTGTTTGTGAGTTTGAGCCCCCTGTCAGTCTCTGTGCTGACAGCTCGGAGCCCGGAGCCTGCTTCAGATTCTGTGTCTCCCACGCTCTCTGCCCCTCCCCTACTCAGGCTCTGTCTCTCTCTCTCAAAAATAAACATTAAAAAATAGTTGAATGTATAAACTAACAGCTATTTTTTTTACTGCTTTATACATAGAGAAATTTCAAATTTGTTCACTATGAGGCAAATACAAATTGGATTAACTGGAAAAAGGATATGTGAAAAAAAAAGTTCTAATCAGGGTATTATATGATACCAATTATAAAGTGTTTCAAAATTATAAGATGATGCCCTAAGAGACTATGGTCATACACGGATTTTGTAAAGTCTAGGAAAAGAAAAATGATATGCAAGATTTATTATGGTATTTATACCATGACAGTAGGAAAAGAAAGGGGTTTAAAGAAGTTGAGAAATCTGTCACGTTTTTCGCCCTCTAAATAATCTCAAGTAAATATGTCAAATAATAACACTCATTAAATTTCTATCTTATATGTTTTTCAGATAAAGTATATGACTGAAATGTTTTACGACTAAATTTAAAATTAAAAGTTAAACTATCTTATTTCATAGTCCTAAATCATAATAAAACAGACATGAATACCCTTTTATTTGAGCCTCTTACTATACAAATACAATAATGAAATGCAGTAGGTATGTGTGAATTATGAAATATTATGGCTTTGTTTATACTCTTCTAGATGCCAAATTATCTGTAATGGTCACACATTTCAGGGGAAAGGAAAATGTTTCAAATAATGGTCCACTTCTGATTGAAGAGCGTTGACAGCTGTCAGCAGGGCCAGACTGAGAAAAGTTCAAGGCAGAGTCTGGGCTAATAAGGAAAAATGTTATCAATTAGTGTGTCTGAAATGGGTCCTAGAGAAACAAGGAGTGACATTTCCGCCCTAAATCTGCAGTCTTGTTATATTTTTCAGTCAGGTGAATGTGGGGGTGAAAACCCGCATCATATTTCAATATGGAAAAATGCTAATACTGTGTCTCATGGTAATTTGTTTAGATTTAATTTCATTTCCAGTCCCTAGGCATATTTATAAATATTAAGTAAAAAATAGAATGAACTATATTTCAAAATACATAATGTATAAAAATTAAATGACATTGCTATTAACACAAAATTACATAATAAAATGATACTAATCTCTGAATAACAGTATTATAGTAAGTATCAACATATTATGTCCAAGTAGGATCATATAATTTGAATATTAGAAACTGTATTTTCTCTAACGTATTGCATCCCCATATGAAGAAATTTATATCGAGACATTTTGAGTGACCTGTCCAGTAGCAAATAATTATTTACCGGTGGAGATAAGACTGGAGATGTAATCTTAAGGGCACAGAGTATATACTGTGCCTTACTGAATGGAAGAAAGAAAACACGTAGATACCTAACAATGTGCATGACATCTGTCAGTGGTAGTTCACCGTATTTGAATTAACTAAATATCTATAAATTGCATTTTAACGTCTGGACCAATCTTGAAACTAGACATAATAAAATGTTTTCCGTTATCTCCTTTTAGAGTACCTCTCCCCGCTTCTTCTAAAGATCATTGAGGTAAAAAAAAAAGGGAAGAATAAGTCAGAATGATGGATTTGGTGTCTGTGTGGGAGAAGATAAAAGTTGAAGCTAGAAGAATGTGGATTGGATAAATATAGAAACTTGATCCTATTTGTGATCTTTTTAAAAATCAAGTGAAACTTGGCAACTTCATAGAGTGACACCACCCATAAAGGCTTTCAAAGGGCTTTCTCGGAACCGCTAATAGGAAATATAGAAAGAAATGTAAGTGGATATAGCTTGCATACATAAGTGAGAAGAAGTGATATTTCTGGACCAAATTTGCAATAAAACATGTGCCAACTCTTTCTCTGTAGAAGTAGACGTAAAAGGTCTTTCTCTGTCACATTTATAAACTCTCGTTAAATGTATTTTGCATATTGACTGGCACAAATAAAAGCATTTTGCTACAGATAAAGCAATACGAAGTCAGAGTGCCTGTATAAGAGTCTCTCAGGCCCTCTTTGGCATCACGGCCTTCCCCATTCACTATTTGTGTCATGTCTTGAGTTGTGGAGCCATTTCATCCCTGGGTTGGCTTCTAGGAACTCTGTTCTCATCAGTGGAGAGGACTGTGGATTCTTGAGCACCATATTCAGTGCTAAACAATGACAAAATTGAGCCTGAATGTGAAAATATTCTAGAAGAAGAGACAGATTCCAACCGATGAAACACCCACTGGCAAACTCTCGTTTTAAAAAAATCTGGTATCCCACATTTTTCCATCTTCCACAAGCTACCAAAACATGATGTCTCATCATTTCAAGGCTGAATTGCTACATGTCTGCGCACCGAAGATTTGCCTAAAACCATTTTTGGACTGTATCCTTCATTACACGTTGCCAATGCAATTACTCTGCATGGGACTTAATTATATCTTTGCCATATTTGTAATGATTTTAATTTGGTCACTGCATGTACATATGTTATTTCTTACACTTACTTTTCTGTGTGGCTGCAGTCAAACCTGTAAAATATTTTCTTTAGTGAAGTTTCTTTTTTCTCTTAATGTTCTTGTGAAAATATATAACACAGAACAACAAAGCAAAAAAAAAAAAGAACAAGAGCGAGAAAGCAATACTTTACTTCTAATATCTGACAAAATATCACTTACATTATTCGAGGAGATAAAACTGCACATATTTATCCATGCTTTCAGTTTCACTGTGTAATTGAAAAACACTGGGAATTCCCTGAATACTCTAAATCTATTCATTTGGAGAGATACATAAAATTGGTCTCACAGTTAACAAAGAAACAAGTGAATAAAAACAAATTTCAAAATTCATATTAACATCATGCTATTCAGCCATTACATACGGTGCTGTAAAGTCATTTAATGATATGGAAATATGGCTGTAATGCTTCGATAGGTGAAGGAAATAAGTTAAATGCAAAGAAAATGAATCCATTAATTTAGGAAAAACTTATGTTGACAAATTCAGTGGAGGGAGCCTGAAAGACGATGCCCTCAAATACAGGTAGTAATCATATCTGCACTGAGAAATTATAGATCAATTAAAATTTTCCTCATGTGTATCACATTTTAATATTTATTACATGTCTACCTATAATTATGTAATAAATTATAAGACTGGGACGCCCGGGTGGCTAGGGCGGTTAAGCATCTGACTCTTGATCTCAGCTCAAGGTCTTGATCTAAGGGTCATGAGTTCAAGTCCCATATGTGGCTCCATGCTGGGAGCCTCTTTAAAAACAAACAAACAAACAAACAAACAAACAAACATGTTACACGAGTTTATTTAGGGTTTATTTAGTACCATCTTGACAATCAAGAGACCACTATCGGCTGCCTCTGGGGCTGTTCTCCAGAGGCAGGTTGGTGGGTTGACGAGCCAAGGAAGGACTTAATGACTACACCAGCCGTACCACTAGCTGTGTGTCTTTACAGAAGTCTAAACTCTGGCTGCCTACTCATCTCATTTGAAAAACGAAGACCACGCCAGCGACACTCCCATGGAGTCATCTTGATTAAATGAGTCCATGTGCCTAGATATTGTCCAGCACCTATTGTTATGTAAGTGCTTTTAACTACATAAAAGTAGCTACCTATAAGTGGGTGATGACAATCTATTTCTCAACTTCAAAATATTCAGCTGTTATTTCTTCAAACAAGACAGACATATGAAAATAAAAGCCGTTATAAATGGTCATCACAAAATGCGTAGGATACATGGCACGTAATGCATGGGTTCTACATGCATTCTCAAATGGTTTGAAAGTCTTCTTTTTTTTGTATTCTGGAACATGGCTATGTGACTGACAAATAAACATTGCCATGCTTGCAATAGTATGTGAGAGTGTATGGATGTATACGGGCAGAAAGCAATCCCAGCGTGACTCAGAACAATTATGTTTTCAAAGAAGACTAATTATGACTTAAGGGATGGAAAATATTATAATCTATGCACTTATACAGTTGGTAACTGAATCTAATTATGAATTGTCTTTTCTATGACCTCGTCTTAGTTACATAAAGATAATTATTCCATCTGTGAAAACTTATAAAAATATAATGTCTTCTGAAAGGCTTGTGGAAAGCTAAAAAACTAAGCTCAACTAAGCCAGCTCCTCATAGGGAAAAACAGATGGCCATTAATATAATGTCTCCATCTTTAGAAAACCGTTGAGTGGCTCGGTCAAAATGATATATCAAAAGCCTAATAATTTGCGATGGTCAGGAAATCCTAAAGCTTAGGGAAAAAAGGAAAATTCTCAAAATCATGGTTTCTGAAAAGCTACTTAATAAAAGATAAAACCCTTCTCTCCCACAATTTAATTAAGCATGTCTAACTTCTGATATTAAGATCCAAATGTGTTAAGTAGCAAATTTTATAAAACCTCAGTGTGAAACAAATAATAAAACGCAGCTCTGAGGGCTGTGAGCAGTTAAATTATTACAGGGGAAGTATTCTTTTCCTTTCTCTCTCTCTCAAAATGAGAGAGAGAGACAGAGCACACAAGTGGGGGAGAGGGCAGAGGGAAGTTGAGAGACAGAGACAGAGAGAGTCAGAGAATCTTAAGCAGGCTCCACGATCAGCACAGAGACTAACGCAGGACTCAGGCTCACAACCATGAGATCATGACCTGAGCCACAATCAAGAGTCAGGCACTTAATCGACTGAGCCACCCAGGCGCTCCCCCACCTTTCTTTTAATTTAAGGAGTTATGTGTTTATAAAAGGGGTAAAAATGTAGACTCTGAAATGTCTATTAACAGTCCCCTTTTATTCCATAAGTACCTTTATAATTACTGTTAGAGCAGTAGCATGGGTGGTTGGTGACAGGTTATAGACTATATCTTGAACTCGAATTTTTTTTGTCAAACACTACCTCAATATTCACTCCAAAAAAAAAGGTACTGTATATTTGTGGAAATCTATTTAACCCCTGTCCACTTACTGAAATACAAAAGCAACTATCTTGAAACTGTTAGGTTGTTGTACTCTTTCAGTTGAAAAATCTTGGGAAATCTGTATTGTCTACTATGTTGTTTCCCATGTTAATGTCTGCCTTTATATTTAACTTACATACATATATATTTTTATTTTAATCCTTTTTAAATTAATCATTTAATATGATATTAGCTTTTAATTAAATATTTTGAATGTTTGAATCAGTGCTTCAAGGCCATCTGCAATTCCAGACACTGGGATGTTGCTTCCCTGGATCTACTGACTCAGGCCCGTGACTGTTTGTCCCTCACTTCAAGGTGCCAGTGTATCCGGCACTCAGACTAATCACAGTCTGCAGAAAGAGAGAAGATGAGTCACAGAATCAATGATATGGAAACAGCATTGACAACAGTTGATGACCGACTGGATTTCAAGAGAGACTGTCTAGGGAATGTCAAAGGTAGGCTTCAAAGTACTAAGGTATCTCCCTGCAAAACTTACAGGTGAAGATTCTAAGTGGGCACTTGGTGATTCCATACTCAGTATTGTAATTGTTGTCATGGGATGTTTCCTTTCACTCCATTGCTGTAAGAAAGGCTTACTTTTAATTCTTTAAGATGACGTAATCCATCCCTAACCCCGGGATGATTGGCAAACTGACATGGTTAGGAGGAGAACATGACCTGAGAGTAAAAAAAAAAAAAAAAAAAAAAAAAAAAACAACTAACATCTTTTGGTCACTGTGGTACACATACTATTGTATACCAATATCTCTCCTACAATTTGGCTGGGTTATGTGATTAGCTTTCTAACCATTTATAAATAAAGGTGATGGCTATCACTTCAGACCTGGAGCAGTGAAGGACCTGTGAATAATTATTTTGTCTTTCTCTCTCCCTTCTCTGGCAAGCAGATGCTGTAGTTATGAGATGATAGAACCTCAATCAAGGTAGGGGCACTGGCAACTGTGTGGAACTGAATATTGTACCCCCATGAGTCTCATTAAATATTTGTGGTATGAGGTTACTGAAAAGTGGGCAGTTACTTGACTACATAGCCTAGCACCCTAATAAAACCCCCAACTATATTCCTGGAACCATAAGAGGTACTTCGTGTTTCCTCTTGTTAATTTTCTTTGTAATCAGTGAGATATTAATTGTAAACCTCGTTTAAAAAGAGAAGAAAGAAGGCCAAAGTGGGGTTATATAAACTAATGAGAAAAAAAGGAGTCACAAAGGCCAACTATAGATAGTAGCTGGAATCAAGTCTTGTCAGAGTAATAAAAGAGATAAAAATGCCTAACCTGAAAGAATACAAGAAGTTGGATAGGGTCAGAGTGGGGGAGAAAGATGATGTGCCCAGGGACAAGTACATTTGCATATTAATTTCAAAAACATTATTTCAGACAGCTGCCCAAGTTAAGCCATTTCCAAGTTAAGACATTAAGGGTAGTTAAATAGGGTACAAATCTCCAGAGTCTGTATAATTCAGCTAATTTCTTCCTGTGTATATGTCAAGCCGTGGCCTCTCTAGTTCAACCTAACCCAGTCTGGATTTTTTTAGGATATTTTCTCCACAATTTTAGGTACTGAATTAATTATTTGGCCATTTCCTCACTATTTTGGAAGCAAATACTTAAACTCTTTCATATTGAGCTTAATTTTTTCTTTTGATTTCAAATATTAACCTTTTATTTATGTTGATATTCTAGAGAGTAAAATATTTTAGGTATACCTAAATCTCCAATAGTAGTAATTATATTTCTTCCTTTCTAATCATACCTCTCCTGCCCACTAACCCAACTGTTAAATCTGACCCTCCTAACTATTATCTGACTGATGGATTCAATTCAACTTGTTTACATCAGGAAAAATTAGTTGAATTATTGTGCATAGACACTTGTATGTTCAGTCCTGTAGATTTCTATTCCCAGTTTCAAGCCCAGAGGCTATAACCACATGCTTGAGTTGAGTGCCAGAGAGAAAAAATTGAAAAGCCAAGGGCACATGGGACACACAGGGAAATAAATAGCCAAGGACTTGCTCATCTCACAATACCTAATAACCAATAATCTAAAAGTACATTACATGCATGCATACACACACACATAAAATTCCAAAATGTTTGTTTTTTCCCCATTTTCACATGGAAAGGCTTTTAGTATTTAAACATTAAGTGGGATAAATATTGAGGGTTTTGTCATATATTTTAATATGCTAAAAAGTTACTTTCATTCCTAGTTTTTAAAGAGTTTTTGTTATAAATATGTGTTTTTGTGTGTGTGTTTTTTTTGTTTTTATAAAATGAGATTATGAATTGAGATTACCAGGTGGTTTCTTTCTTTCAATTTGGTCTGATAGGGTACAGAATAGAGTGAATAGTTTCAATAATATTGAGACATTCTTGCATTCCTAATGTATATATACCACTTTGTATGTATATAATACATAACAAAAACTTAATACTTAATTTATAAAGTGTAAGCTATATATGTTATATATTACAAACTACCTATGGTATATATTGTAGGCAGTATATATATATATATGTTACACAAAATATAAATTTTAAGATATATAATATAGACTATATAGCATATGATGATTTCCAGCTAATATCATATGAAAAATGATTCTACTAGTTCTTTCCTACACTGTCTTTTTTGGCATTAGGATATTATACCTATATAAACTGAATTGAGGAACTGTTGTGATTTGGATCACCATACAATATTATAGAGAGATTTAATTTTTAATTGATCCCAAGTAGATTTTATCTTCATAATTAGTTGAATCTGATTCACTTATAGTTTATGTGAATAAAAGTAATCAAAGTTGCATTCATTACACACAAAAACAAAAATTATGTTTAAACAGAATGTTTTTTAAGGCTTCTGCTGTGTGTGTGTGTGTGTGTGTGTGTGTGTGTGTGTGTGTAGTTCTATACAGGTTGAATACTATTATTCATGCAGATATGCCACTGATCCACCGATTAGAAAATATAATATATATCCCAAATTTCCTTTATTATCAGTTTAATTCTAATGAATATACGGCTTTCAGATAGTATAGAACCAATAAATAATGACTTTCAATGGTAAAAATAACTAAAAAAACAAATTTAGGAAATAAAAGCTTCATAGAACGATGAACAAAGTATACTTTTGAAGATTTCTTGAACCTTGAAATAAATCATGGTTTAACAAAATCACCAGTTACCATGCATGTAAAGCATGAGAATTTTCACAATCATAAAATTATTCAAAGGGAGACATTTTTCCCCAAAACATTGTTTGGATAAATATGAAACACTACGAGTTCATTATTTTCATCACATAAATAATATCTGGCAAATTGAATGTATGTATCACCATAGAAACAAGGAAAGGAAAAATATTTTTCTTCTTACCAACAATGCATTCTACTGTCCCAAGAATGTGTTGCAAAATTATTTATTTTGTCTTCAATTTCCATTAAGTATATATTATTTTGTTTTTCACTTGTTGAAAATCTTTTTAGCCATTGCTTACTACAGTAAATAAAGACAGTTACCCTCTATTTGACATTTTTTTGCTGATGTTGTATTAGTAACTACATAACACATGGTCAAATATATCATCTAAATGTTCCTTTCTTCAATTATCAATTGTTTTCAGTACATATTTTTTATGACTATAATAGCTATAAATGTATTCTACCATCAAAAGCAATACTTAGTAAGCACCACTGCCAAATGGTGTGGAAAATATAATTTTGTATTGAAAAAGGCATAATATAAACATGACTTTTTAAAGACCTAAATCTTAGTGAATGGAAAAAAATTTAAAGCCATATACTTCATTGTGTGTGTGTGTATGTGTGTGCATGTAGAATACACAATTTAAAAATTTATAAAATAGTATCATAATTTTCTAATTTTTTTTTCTTTTTACTGTTTATCTATGTTTGAAAGACAGAAAGACAGGATGCAAGCAGGGGAGGGGGAGAGAGAGAGGGAGACATGGAATCTGAAGCAGGCTCCAGGCTCCAAGCTGTCAGCACAGAGGTCCAATGTGGGGCTCGAACTCATGAGCCGTGAGAACATGACCTGAGCTGAAATTGGATGCCCAGCTGACTGAGTCACCCAGGCACCCCTAAAATACTATCATAGAACCAAATAGTACCTGATTCAGATGAACTGGTTAAGGTATTAAAAGCATTTTAGCCACCATGCAAAAGCACTGTATTTGACAATTGAAGTAATATTATTTTAAAATCTGAACAAACATGACAAAACATGAAGGAGGTGATTATATTTTCTCTACTTTAAAGTGTTTTTTTTTAAACTTTTATGTTTATTTATTTTTGAGAGAGAGAGAGACAAAGCACAAGCAGGAGAGGGTCAGAGAGAGAGGGAGACACAGAATCTGAAGCAGGCTCCAGGCTCCAACCTGTTAGCCCAGAGCCTGATGCCGGGCTGGAATTCAAGAACCATGAGATAACGACCTAGGATGAAGTCAGATGCACAACTGATTGAGCCACCCAGGCACCCCTAAAGTATTTTTTTACTGTTTCCTTACTTAGTTTGAGAGAGAGACAGAGAGAAAGAGCACACAAGTATGGGAGAAGCAGAGAGAGGGAGAGAGAGAATCCCAAGCAGGCTCTGCACTGTCAGCTCAGAGCCTGATGCAGGGCTATATCCACAAACCACGAGATCATGACCTGAGCTGAAATCAGTAGTCAGATGCTCAACTGACCCAGCCACCCAGGTGTCCCTAAAGTGTTTATTATGTATGCAAAGGATCCCTTGTTCTTTAAATCAGTGTAAAGTAAACAATAACTTGGTTGGTTCCATCACTCAATTTTTGGAAAATGATGTACTCACCTTATTCACACTAGAATTAACTGAAAAGCTAAGTGAAATGTGGATACCACACTCCACAGATTCAGATTCATCATTTAGGTGTGTTTAACAGCTCCAGCGTGATTCTAAGGCAGATAGCTCAAGGATACCACGGCCATCATCCTCATCCTCACCATCACTATCATCACCATCATCGTTATCATCATCAACATCTTATCCAGCATGTACTGGGTACTTACTTCATGGTTATTAGTATACAAAGAGTATGCCATTCTTTAACTGATTTATCTTACAACAATTCTATGGCATATGTTCCATTATTATTGCTATCTTATAAATGCAGATAGTGAACCCATAGAAATAGCTTTGCTTAGCCATGTAATAATTGGTCAGGCCAGAGTTAAATCCGAGCAATTTACTTCCTCCAGAGCTGGTACCCTTAAACTTGCAGGAGCCATTTTCCAAATATGGATGCTATTCTAGAACATAAATATATGTGGAGATACTGGCCAGGATTTATTTCTAGGGCAGTTTCCCAATTCTCCTATGAGGAAAAAAAAAAATACTTAGGGTAAACTCCAATGCTGTAATACGTTTTTAGGTGCTAATCATTTATTCCTATAACTTTTACCACTATCTAGATATTTCATAAAAAATACTCTCAAAGTTGAAATGCAATGGTATGAGGTAAAACTTCAATAGAATTTCTCATATTTTGTCACAGTGGAGTTGACACTCTTGGGCACACTCTGTGTTACCTATAGGAGACTATCAGGGAGTCACTTCCTTGGAGACTGCTCTGCAAGACGGAAAACGTGGCCATTTTGAATATTCAAGTCCATATCGCCCACCTTATCCTGCTTTTCTCTTTCTTCAAGAGAACAATTTGCAGGGGGCCTCAAACTTTTACTTTATGCCCTGGTCATGCAGTAGTAACGTTCTGGCTGCCAAATTACACCTAGAATAGATGGTTATGAAAAGTAATACAGATTGAGGATAGACAAAGGTAGGTTATGAAATAAGGAATTAAGTCAAATGAACTGTATAATTTCCAGCTGGTTCTTTTTCTTAATTATATTACTTAAATCTTCATTTACTATTAAATGAATGCTGACCGTTAAGGAAAATCTGTATAAAATATAAAGATTTGTGCCTCTATAATATTATAGCTGCATGACACCAGTCAAAGTACTTAAACACTATCAGACTGAGTTTCTCCAAGTGTAAAATGAGATAACATACCTAACTTCTAGGTGTGCTGTGATAAGTCACATAAAAATAATTAGCTGGACCTGAAGCTTATGCTTTAAATATTCAATAAAGATAGTAATAATTATGTCACAAAAAGATGCCATTTATTTAAATATTTATATCCCCAGGTTTCTTTGGAAAATTCTAATTAATCTCTTCCTGAAGTACAAAACAGAATCACTAGTAAGTCCCGATTGCTACAAGAATAAAAAAATCTGAGGAGTAACTGTCAATATGCATACTGTTTAAATCATGCAGGAAAGAGCTCATTCAATGTCACAGCAATTGACAATGGGAAATACATCCTAGAGATTACAAATAATTTCAGGTTTTTATACCCAAGGCTAATGGCGTCCAACTTACATTATGTGAAATGCCAGGATCTGGCAGGAGACGGGAGTAGAAATGTGTATAAGTAGTCACAGAACCTAAGAACTCCAGAGATATCAGAAGGATAAAACCATTACCATATAGTTCCATTGTAACTTCCAAATATAGATTTACAAAAGTTGATTTCTATCAACTTGTAAGTTGAAGTCTCTCTCTCTCTCTCTGTCTCTCTCTCCCCTGACTATCTGCCTCCTATCAACCTTCTTTTTAAAAATTTTCTTTAATGTTTATTTATTTTTGAGAGAGAGAGCAAGAGAGAGAGAGAGAGAGAGAGAGAGAGAGAGCAGCGGGGGAGCAGAGAGAGGGAGACAAAGAATCCGAAGTAGACTCCAGGCTCTGAGCTGTCAGCACAAGCCCAATGTGGGGCTCAAACCCATGAGCTGTGAGATCATGGCCTTAGCAGAAGTAGGCCGCTCAATCGACTGAGCCACCCAGGCACCCCCTTTCAACTTTCTTTGATGGAGAAATATATATCCTCAAGAGAAAAACCGAAATGATATTTCAGAATCTCTAAATCAATCACCTTGGTCTTGCCAGAAAAAATGTTTCATGAAGTCTGGCAGTATTTAGACTCCATTCCTCACTTATACAAAAAGAGACTTCCCAAACAATTTTTACATTCCTTATTCTTATACATACATGAAGTCCCATTTTGGGGCAAGACTCTAGTTGAAAGAAAAAGTCCAAACCAAATACAAAGCATAAAAATATAGCTGAAAAGAAGCAGAAACAAATGCCAAGAGTGGTAGAGGACAAAGGAAAGGGAAAGGGAAAGGGAAAGGGAAAGGGAAAGGGAAAGGGAAAGGGAAAGGGAAAGGGAAAGGGAAAGGGAAAGGGAGAGGAGAGGAGAGGAGAGGAGAGGAGAGGAGAGGAGAGGAGAGGAGAGGAGAGGAGAGGAGAGGAAAGGAAAGGAAAGGAAAGGAAAGGAAAGGAAAGGAAAGGAAAGGAAAGGAAAGGAAAGGAAAGGAAAGACAGATCAAAATCTCCTTAGGTAAATAAAAGAAACTTCCTCCATCCTCCAGGAAAGGATCATAGCTTGCTCTTAATAAGAGTATTTAGACAGGAATTGTAATTCCTGGCTATTTTTTAAAGGTATATGTAGGAGGAAATTTTGAAAGATAAATTTGGAAAAAAAAATCTTTAAGAAAGTACAAAAACAAAGCACAGATATAGAAAATAGGATAAAAAAAGACTATGAAAAGATTAATTCAAAAGGCACAACATACAAAAGTAGATCTGGAAGAAATGGAAGGCAAATATTATTACAGAATAAGTGGCCATTCGCAGTCTCCACATTTTCTCATCCAATCTACAGAAAAATGCAATCTGGCTTTTCCCCCAATACTACAATGCAACCAATCCATCCAGGGTGAGAAGGATCCCCTTTATTTCTTTAACAAACTTCAATAAATACTTTTCTTTTCTTTTTTTTTTTTTTTTTGAAATTAGTGGTGCAGCACAATGTTGCCTTCATCATAACCCCACTCCTTTTTAAAAATTCTCTTTTTTGGCTTGCAAAGCTCTATACACTTTCAAGTTCTTCTTTCACCTCAAGAATCTCTATTTTATTTGATTGTCCTCTTCCCTAAATACTCGAGTTCCATTTTTTTTAAGAGAGAGACAGAACACACATGCACAAATAGGGGAGGGGTAAAGAGAAAGAGAGAATCCCAAGCAGGATCCATACTGTCAGCTCAGAGCCCAAAGTGAGTCTCAATCCTACAAAGTGTGATATCCTGCCCTGAGTGGATATCAAGAGTCGGATGGTTAGCCGACTGAGCCACCCAGGTGTTCCATTCTTAAGAAATGTTTTGCTTATTCTATTCATGAGATAATTTATCTTCGGATTTTATGGCTTCAATTAACATCTAGACACCAAAGCATCACAAAGGATCACCAACAGTCCATATTTATCTCTTTCTTAATCTATAGACCTACTTTCTAAGAGACATTTCAAAGTCTACGACCCACATAGAAACCATTACCTTTTATTGCTTGTTCATCTTATTATTATGTTCTGTCTCTCACTGAACAAAATCAGTACCCGCTCAAAAACTGGCACTTGAATAAGTGAATAAAGAATCCCCCTTCCACATTTGCTTTACCTCCACACATATTCAAGCTTCATCTATGGTCAATTCTACCTCTTAAGTCTCTCAAATATATGCACTTACTTCCTATAACCTCCAATTTATTAATCCATAACTTTTTGTCATGAATTGCTTTTCATGCAAGTAAAATAAGCTGAAACTATATTTTTTAAAAAATTAGAAAATATATTTCAGGAGTATTAAGTATTTCACACCATTTTATCTATTAAACTCATGCCTGGACACAATCCTAAAGAAGCAAATTGTTATTTAGAAATTTTGGTGCAAAACATTGTTTACCAATATATTATTGTGTAAAAAATATAAATCTATTTGTTAAAGCTAGTTAAGTAACTTTTGACACATATACTCAAATGTTAAAGAGATTAGACAGGACGATGACAATGATAGTTGTTGGGTCGTTGGATAATAGAAAGATTTAGTAGGGGACAACACTCACAGTATTAATAAGTAGAGTTCTATAGTGAGTTGTATGTAATTGGAAAAATCAATGTTACCAGCTGAACATGAAAACAGAAATCTCTCTTAACTTGTCACCAAAGGAAGCCACATCAATACGAGCAGTAATTTACCCAGCGCTAAAACTAACATGCACCCAAAGTGCCCAGATTAGGTTTCTTAAACCGTTTGTCAATTAAAAAGCGAACTAAAAAGTGGTACGTCTTCATGAATAGCTAAAGACAAGTTTTTGGAGTGATTGTCAGGAATCAGAAAAGAGTGGATTTAAGAATGACTAGAGTCTAGAACTGGTTTCCAAGAGTAGATGACTCATTCAAAGTAGATGCTAATAGAGGAAAAGCAGAGATGTGGGAACTCTTCCCTGGGAAGTTTGGAGTTAAAGAAGAATGTTTCAAGATAGAAAATGTAGTGTTTGCGGGGCGCCTGGGTGGCGCAGTCGGTTAAGCGTCCGACTTCAGCCAGGTCACAATCTCGTGGTCCGTGAGTTCGAGCCCTGTGTCGGGCTCTGGGCTGATGGCTCAGAGCCTGGAGCCTGTTTCTGATTCTGTGTCTCCCTCTCTCTCTGCCCCTCGCCCGTTCATGCTCTGTCTCTCTCTGTCCCAAAAATAAATAAACGTTGAAAAAAAAAAAAAAAAGAAAATGTAGTGTTTGAGATTCCATTTTGGGGACAATTAAATGAGCAATAACAAGCAAAAATGTTGCAAAGAAAAAAATAAACTGAGTACCAACGTAACCACTCAGCAAATTCTGTTTATTATGAATAATAACAATATATAAGTAAATAATAGTAATATAATTATAATAGTTTCCTTACACTTCTCTGTGACTTGAGAGTTAAAAAAAGAAATTCAGAAAATTCAACTTTTAATCTCTCAGATTATTCCATGTATTAAGATGATACTCAAATCAATTTCAAAACTGAAAAAAAATTAATTGATTAAGAGCTTAATTTAGTATTTATTCATCCACAAAAATTTTGGACTAAAATTATAATAAATTTTGAGTCCTAGTATGGAATGTATATTTCAAAGGACTAGTTTTAAAAAGTAAATGAAAATATATAATTATTTTGGTACAAAATATTTGTGTACATTTTGTTAAATAACTATTTTAGTTTCAAATTTATAATAAAAAACTCAATTTTTTTAGTTTCTTCATATAAAACATATAAGCCAAAAATTCTATATCATTTGTTTTGTTTTGTTTTTTAAATACAAAGTTCAAATAACTTAATGACTAGCCCACAATTTTTTTAGTAGCTTATATTTTTAGTTTATCTTGTTGAGTTTATTCAGAGTACGTAGTTATGAAAATTAATTTTCAAGACAAAATTTGAAACCAGATGGACTAGTTTAGTGGAGTGTTTAACACAACTATTTTACATTTTGAAGATATCATTTTACAACTATGTGCTATTAGCTATGTACAAAAAATGACAAAGTAATGTATTTTAGTAAATACAATATTGGAAACACCTTTCAAGGGAGATTTTTAAATCCTTTTAACATGAATGGCATGCTTACAGAGTAAATAAATTTCTACTTTATGATTCCCAAAATAAGAGATTTGGGTACATCATTTTAATTCTAAATAAAATGTATATAGGAAAAATTAAAAGAGATACATATTTAGAACTAGAAAATGCTAAAAGCATACCTCCAAGAGATGGGATGAGTTAAAAATACATATAGATTTCAAGAAGGAAAATCAACATGAATATAGTTAATTTGATGTAAAAAATGGATTTCAAAAGCAAGATGATATAGATTTTTTAAGTTTCTGATTCCTCTGAATTTTATGCCAGAGAAGATAAACATGCTTCCTTTCAGTGTTTAAATGTAGAAGCATTCAGTATAATCTGACAAATTAATTAATGAATTAATTAATGAGTGAATAAATTTCCTTTTTCTCCCTAAAACTTAAGTTCTCTAGATTATGAGCCACTCCATTTATAAATGGGTAAAAAGTTAATATGTTCTATGAAGAAATGATGTTCTTTTAAATTTTTTTAAATTTTTAATGTTTTTGTTTATTTTTGAGCCAGAGAGCACGCACTAGTGGGAGAGGAACAGAAAGAGAGAGAGAGAGAGAGAGAGAGAGAGAGAGAGAGACAGAATCCAAAGCAGGCTCCAGGTTTGGAGCTCTCAGCACAGAACTTGACAAGGGACTCAAACTCGTGAACCACAAGATCATGACCTAGGCTGAAGTGGGACACTTGACTGACTGAGCCGCCCAGGTGCCCCAAGGGATGATATTCTTACACAAAATAATCCTTCACCTTATTTTCTTAATGTGGCAATCCTAACATCATTTTGTTTCACAATATGTAGAAAGCAGCTAATTAATAGTTTACTAAAATTTGTGGTACTTAACTCACACATATACAGCATTAACAATGTATTGCTTGTTCCTCTTCTCAATGCAAATGCTCAATAATATCATTATAATACAATGTCACATAATCTCATCAAAATTATACTTATGATTTAAGAGCTGTGTGTGTTTTTTTTTAAATTTTAAAATGTTTATTATTTTTGAGAGAGAGAGAGAGAGAGAGAGAGAGAGAGAGAAACAGAGCACAAGTAGGGGAAGGGCAGAGAGAGAGAGAGAGTCATAGAATCTGAAGCAGGCTCCAGGCTCTGAGCTGTCAGCACAGAGTCTGAAGTGGGGCCCAAACCCATGAGCCACAAGATCATGACCTGAGCCAAAGTCCGACGTTTAACCAACTGAGCCACCCAGGCGCCCCTAAGAGCTGTGTGTTTTAAACATTAGTTTAATATACACACACAATGACAACATTACTCCGTATCTTTAAAATGGTTTCAATTTAAATTTCATAGAAGTAACTTTATATATAATACATTATGTAAATGACATAAAATACAAGACACAGCAGGTGTCAGTAAGGATGCGGAGAAACGGGAACCCTCTTGCACTGTTGGTGGGAATGCAAATTAGTGCACCCACTCTGGAAAACAGTGTGGAGGTTCTCAAAAAGGTAAAAATAAAACTACCTTACAATCCAGCAACTGCACTGCTAGGTATTCACTCAAAAAATACGAAAGAATATGAATTCAAAAGGGATACATGCATTCCAATGTTTAGAGCAGCCCTACCTGCCACAGCCAAACTGTGGAAGCAGCGCAAGTGTCCACTGACTGATGCATGGATAACAAAGATGTGGCACATATATACAATGGGATGTGACTGAGCCACGAAAAAGAATGAAAGCTTGCCATTTGCAAGGACATGGATGGAGCTAGAGACTATTATGCTAAGCAAAATGTCAGAGAAAGACAAATACCACTTGATTTCACTCCTGTGTGGAATTTAAGAAGCAAAACAAATCAGCAAAAGGAAGAGAGAGAGAGAGAGAGAGAGAGAGAGAGAGAGAGAGAGAGAGGCAAATCAAGAAACAGGTTCTTGACGACGGAGAACAAACTGATGGTTACCAAAGGGGAGGCGGGTGTGGAAATGGGTTAAGTAGGTGATGGGTGTGCTAAGTAGGTGTACTAGTTGTGATGAGCACAGGATGATGTATGGGAGTGTTGTATTATTATATTCTACACATGCAACCAGTATAGCACTGTATGTAAACAAATTAGAATTAAAATAAAAACTTTAAAAAATTAAAAAAAAAAGATGAGGGGAAAAGAAAAGGCATAGAATTTTAACAAATAATTTGTGTGGTATTGAAATTATCAAATGAGTGTGTGTGTGTGTGTGTGTGTGTGTGTGTGTGCACATGCGTATGTTTCAAATTTATGAATATTTAAAATTTATATATATAAATACATAAACAAATACATAGACACATATGTATAAGTGTGTATACGAAAACACATATGCTATTTATTATTAACCACTAATTTGGAGTCAAATCCTGATATACTTATAGAATTGGCATATCTTACAGACATTGGATACAAGAGAGAAAATAACCAAAGAGTAACCAATGTCCTCTATGGACCTGAAGACAAAAGCCTTATTTAGAAGGGAGAGACTTCTATCTGAAAAGTGATGTTATGACCCCTTTCTTTTTCATCTAATATTATGGGGAAATCATTATATTTTTCTTTTCTGGTTCAAAAGCAATCTCAAGCATTGTCATGAAGTATTTACTTAATAACAAAGAACAATACCATTAAAAAGTTTTTAGAAAGATGCATGTATACCCTTTTCTTTTTATCTCTTTAGTTTCCTTGTTACATTTTATGTTTGTCTCTGAATTTAGCAGCATTATCTCTTCATCAAAAAAAGGTCAATCTCTACTAGAATTTTTTTTTTAAATGGTAGCAAACCCTTGGAAACAATTTAGCTATAATCCAATTTAAAAACAGAAAAAAAATGGTGGCATTTTCCTTTTCTGTGATTTATATGTATAATTTGCTCATTTCCACAGAAATGACATTTCTAAATTTTGCACTTAGAGAAAATTACCTAGGTTATTTTAAGCTATAACTGATGTGCCAGAATTTTTCCCACTTTAATATACTATCCTATAAATTTACAAAGTTCATTTATCATGTAAGTTCTTAGAATGAAGGAACAGATAAAATGTGGATGTACTGATCTTGTAATTTGTTAAGTCACTGTCCTATACTAACATTTCAAACTCGACTTGGTGTGCCAAAGCAAAGCCTCCAACAATTAGATACTTTGTCTTAACTTTAAAACATTCTTTGATGATTCTGAATGTCTTTTTAATGAGTAATTAGTGCGATGAATTTCTGACAAACATATTTCTGCTCTCCTAATTCTAAAGTGGTTTTTAAAGTGAGACCAGAATGCTCTTACTGGATCGTCTCAGAGCACGCATCATTTCAGAAAGACATTGATTTGTTGTAAGTTGCAGAAAAGCAGGTTTTAGAACATTTAAGTTGATTCTTTCCAGTGAGTGGTGAGGAGAGTTGAAAACTCTTTGAGTATGGGTTTTTCAAGCACGCGTCAAACACCTTTCTGGTCACTTTGGCAAAAACAACTCATTTCTCAAGTCTGTGAGCTGTCAAAAGCAATGCTAGAAAGAAAGGATTCATGTGGGGTTATTATGTTTCATGTTTGTTTATTTTTCACCCTCAACCTATTATGCCAAAGCAAAGACATAGGTACTGGAAGATTATAAATAGTAGAGGAAATTGTCATGACAACAAAATACAAGTGTTCCATTTTTCTCCTATTTATTATCATTGTTCTCAAACATTAGGTCAGGAGCAATAAATCCCAACCTAAAGAAAGGTATATGAAAAGACCAACATGTCCTTTTAAATCATGTGATACACTTATTTCTACTATATTACTACCCAATAACGTGTTAAATACTACTCAGTAACACTTTGAATATAATATTTAAAGAGAACATGTTAAGAGCGTGAGTGTCAAAAATATTCAATATCAATTTATATTTAGTTATAGGTTATCATTTATCAAATTGTATATGTCTTCATTATGACAAATTCCTGAAAGATGAGCCAGATATCTTAAGAATGCTTGAGAAGCATGTGTGCACATCATTTTAAAGATTTTTAATGCATCTTAATTTATGATAATTTGATTGAATTTGTTAAAAAAAAAAAAGCTCCCTGGGGATAAGTATATTGGAAAGATTCCAGAGGAGAAAACAAAACCAAAAATATAAATAGATAATATATCCTTTAAGACTTCTACAACGTGTGTGTGTGTGTGTGTGTGTGTGTGTGCGTCTGTGAGAGAGAGAGGAGAGAAAGAGAGGGAGAGAGAGAGAGAGAGAGAGAGAGAGAGAGACTAATAGTATAAATATTTCAATATTTCATTAAGGCACAAGAATTTACTAAATTGACAATGGAAAATACAGATATAATTTACAGAATGATCTGAGACATTTCGGTCATTGTTAAAACACGTGTAAAGAATAAGAGATCAGATGACTTCTAGATTTCATAAACTGGTTATTTGTAAAGATTGAATAATTTTACACTTTTAATTTTATAATATTTATTCCTTTTTGGGAATAGTTGTGTTAGTTACAAAATTGGAAAACAGAAATGTACACTTTATATTAAAATGTAAATATTTTAAATTAAAACTTAGAAGTATGTATATGTGCATATGTGTAATATTTAAACATCTAAAGTTTTTTAAATGTGGAATAAAGGATATTATATGAATGTATATTATTTTATTACATTATTTGTTATTGCAAATGGATCCAAAATATAAATATATATTGCTAAAGTTGTAAATATTTTACATTAATAATGTCTTCTCTACAGATATATTAATTCAAAAAATGAATTCATAGAACTAAAATAGAAATATATTTAAAGAAAATAGTTGCCATTCTATTTAGATATTTTTGTTGCTACCTCTTTGTGTGTTTCTTATATTGTAGTTACAGATTTACTAAATCCCTCAGGCAAATTTACACTGAAATATTTCATTAAAACTAGTAACCCTACTAAAAATTGCTTGTTATAAACTAAAACTGAAACAATATTAAGTATCTCCTACAATTTACATATTCTTAATTTAGACATTTTTGTCTTTCACATTTGATGAATTAGTTTTATCACATGTAATAGATATAATTTATTGAAATTAATATGTGCACATTCCTGAATATGTGTCTGTATTGATAATATGCCCAACAGATTCCTTTTATTAGTATTATTATTATAATATTCTTCATTACCAAAGCTTTTTGCTTTAAGACTTTTCTAAAGTCAGTACAAAGTTTGATACCCAAAACAACTGGCAAAGGGGAAGAAAATAAAATAATTATATGTCAACTTTGAGAATCGATAGTCCTTCAAAGAAACATTCAGTTGTATTCAGATACGTGGAAAGCTCCATACTGATAATCATAAATAATTAATTTAATTAAATCAACAATTAATTTAATTAAAATATTTACTTTATATTTTTCTCATCCCTTTAAGGTGCTTTCATGGTTTATAGCATCTGATAGTATAGAGATAAACATGATAAAACAAAATCCTGGAGAAAGGGAAAGAGGCAGCAGTGATGCTTTCCCCCCAATAAATTTAATGTTTTAATGTTCTAGATTTTTCCTCAAATTTCGAGTGCAGAGATGGCAAATATTCTCACAAATATTTGGTTTTGAAAAAGTTCATATACGTGTCATGGTTTTACATATTGTAGAACATTTTTCCCCTTATGGACCATAAACTAGCAAAGAGCTTTTCAAGTACTTTTGGGCCCTCTATCCACTAAGAGATAATATATAGAAGTCAAATATGCCTAATTATCACATTCTTACCTGTGTATCTTCAGGTTCTAAGAGGTCTGCCAACACTGAGGTTCCAAATCCGTGATAAACGCAGAGGGAACAGCAGGAGGAAGGCTTCTTACTTTGCTTCACCAGCTTCTCGTCGAACCTGACATCTGGGTTACTGCTCTGAGTTGCGGATGCCTGGGCTTTTAGTATCACTATGTCACTATGTCACTGCTTACTGAGTGCTATTTTGGGTTCTCTGAGTAGAGCCATGAACACTGAGCCTTTTGTGCAAAATATCATAAGGGCACTCTGATGTCCGTTCATAGGCTTGGATGAAAATGCAGACAGCTCCAGCAAGTGGTATGAACAGTTCCTCCCCACCCCCCGCCTCCTTTTTCCTAACAACAAGCAAAAGGAAAATAAAGTACGCATTGGCTGGAGGTGATAAGGAGGGAATTCAACTTCTGCGAATGGAAAGGACGTGCCCTCCGCTTGAGGATTAGCTGATGAAACAAATGATCGATTTAAAACATGCACAAAAGTTACTAAAAACAGAAGAGCTTTTCCAATCTGTCTGTGCCTTCTGGCTGCTCCTTTAGTCAGTCTTTCTGCTCAGGAATCAAATAAAATACAGAAAGAGGGCAATGTCTAAATTAAAATCCCTTTCTTCTCCTCGGTTTATTACCTAAATATACTTATTGTGTTAAATTTATGATTAGATTTTGTTATAATTATTGTTATTTATTATGAAGTACGTAATAATAAGCTATCTGTTGATTACTAAAGCTGCTTTTAGCTAAAGTATTTTTGTACCAAATGAGAGAGGTCCGAAAATAGGAACAGGGCCTAAGGCTGAAACAGTGCTAAAACTATAATTGATGTCTGAAACACGTAATGTTGTTAAGGTTTACATAAGCAATTATTGTGAGGAGACAAACACAGATTTCAGATACTTGTGTTCTCCAGTATTGGGACTGTATGCATGTTCATTGCTTTTTATCATAACAAAGGAAGGACAGTAGGAAAGGGATTACAACTAATGCCAGTAATAACTAAATCGATTATGTGATGCCTGGTTTATGCTTACTTCATATGTAAATTCATAAGCAACATATTTTACTAGTTACCATTTGGTACATAAACAACTTAGATGCCTCTGCAACATGGGTCAAAAGCAAAAATGAGTTTTTTTTTCCTTAAGCATTTGTTAAAAATTGTGTTAAGAACACTTAAGACTACCTTCTTAAATTTTAAAGTACAATACCCAGTATGTACTTTAAACACAGATATCTAGACCTTATTTACCCTGCATAGCTGAGACTTTATCCCCATTGAGCAACTCTCCATTTCTGCCTGCCCGGGCCCTGTTAATTAATCACCATTCTCCTCTGCTTCTAGGAGTCTGATGCCTTTAGATACTTCATACAAGTGGGGTCATCCAGTACTTGTCCTTCTGTGAACGACTTAGGTCATTGGCATAACATCCTCTAGACTCATCCCTGTTCCAGGGTTTATGTAGGAATCTCACATTTTATGGGATATTGTTTCCTGTCTTGGTACCATATTGACCTCCACTTTGGGTCACAACTGCACTTGGTGCGACCTGAGAGTGTATGTTCAACACAAATTTCCAGGGCTTATGTTATACATAAGGGAGCAAACACAGGTCAGCCCAATTATTCTATCACAGTAAAAGGATAATCACAACTATGGAAGTTACACTGAGACAGGAGTAAATTTTGTAAAGAATGTAGGGTTCTGAACTAATACGTTTCAAGTGGAATACCATGAATAGAGATTGGTGATTTTGTTAGTGGGAGATATGTTACAAAACATCTATGCAAAGTGACAAACTAGATTCAATTTTAACATAGACACAAAGTGTTTTAAATTACTTACGAAACGTGTGTCCTCCCTGGAGATAACCTGGAATCCGGCAGGCTCCATACCTATGACACAATTAAGAATGTAGACTAGTCACCATATAAGCTCAGGGCTTACTCTACAGCATTTTCTTCATATCAGAAGGAAAAGTACATGAAGTCTTTTTCAGAGGCAGAAAGAGCATGGAATTGTGAATGGTGAATGGAACATGGCTGTGTAAGAATGGAACGTCTCAGAATTAAGTACATTACTATCCAGATGAGAGTCAAAGCCATTACACTAGGATGATGGGAGGTCTCCATACCACAGGATAAGCATGAAGGAGGGCGGTAATTCCTGAGACACTGATGCTGTTTCATAGATAGAGAAACATTCTGAGAACTACAGACAAACATTCTAGTAAACAGCTGTCAGCTTTTCCATGCCATCTGGGTAGATTCTACAAATGTCTTCTGCCAGTGGTCTGAGGAACATGGCATGATGCTCCAGATGTTGTTAGCCAGGACTGTATTGAGTTACTCTAAAAGAAAGATTTGAATTAAAATATTACAATTCATCAATGCCCTAAAGAACTACTGATTTTGTTTTAAGAGGAGAGTGTATGTGCACATGAGCAGAGAAAGGGCAAAGAGAGAAGGAGAGAGAATGCCAAGTAGGCTGTATGCTGACAGTGCCCCCAGTGGGGGGCTCAATCTCACAAACTGTGAGATCATGACCTGAGCTGAAATCAAGAGTCGGGCGCTTAACCAACGGAACCACCCAGGCACCCTGGTTTCTTTTTTTAAACCAGATAATTAAGGAATGTAAATCTACCGACTAACTGAAGACTGGAGCAGCTAATGTTCAGATCTAATAGTGGGCAGAAGATGAAAACCCCCATTATTCAGGTTCTGACCCACCCCTAGAAGATCAACCTTTAATCAGAAACTTTAGGTCTACTTACTTCACAGCATAAACTATTCTAGTGCCTTCATTAGATATGTAGACATAGTCCAATCAACTGTGGTCAGGATAACACATAAAGTCTACATCCTCATCACTACAGTCTTGGAGCATAGATTTCTCAAATTAAAATTATATTCATGAATGGTTTTGAGAAAAACTCATGATGCGTGAAGGTAGAAAAATTCAAAGACGTTGGGCACCTGGGTGGCTCAGTGAGTTGAGCATCCGACTTTGGCTCAGGTCATGATCTCATGGTTCATGGGTTCAAACCCCACATCAGTCTCTGTGCTGCCAGTTCAGAGGTGGAGCCTACTGCGGATACTGCATCTCCATCTCTCTTGGCCCCTCCCTACTCACTCTCACTCTCTCTCAAAAAGAAATAAACATTAAAGAAAAAAGAAAAATCGGAAATGTCCAAAAAGGCTTAAACAATAAAGAAATGTGACACATGCATAGAAAGATAAAGTAGGCTAAGGGTTAGTTGATCTGGTGGCTTCACATTGCCATTTGTTACCGAGGTTCATTCTCTCTTCTTGTGCTAAAGAGTAAATAATTTTATTCCAAGAGACCCCAAGACACTTCACTTGTGTTTTACTAATTATTTGTCTCCATCTCTGAACAAATTATGCCAAAGAGAAATGTTGAGAAACATGAAGCCATTCATGCATCCAGGAGTAAGAACTAGTTCATACAGAAACAGATTAATTTTCCCAAATATGGGGGGGGGGGGAGGGTTAGCTGAATCTAGTTGCCAACCAAGTGTATTCACTGTGAACGTTGTGTAAAAAGTTGAAAATACAAACAATAATTCCTGCTGTGTACGATTTATAGATATTATTCTTTACTAAAAGTCCAATTCGCTATATTTTCCTACTTGTTTTAAGAATGCACACATATGGGGTGCATGGGTGGCTCAGTTGGTTAAGCTTCCAGCTCTTGATTTCAGCTCAGATCATGATGTCGCAGGTCATGAGTTCGAGTCCTGTATCAGGCTCTGTGCTGACAGCGCTTAGGATTCTTTATCCCCCCCTCTCTCTGTCCTTCCCCCACTTGCTCTTTCTCTCTCTCTCAAATAAATAAACATCAAAAAAAAAAGAATGCACATATATCACAATGATAAATAGGAGAAACTAAAATAATGATAAGAAAAACAACAGTAAACAAAACATTAGCTATTCCATACATTTCAAACAAGAGCAAATTCTTTTTTGTCAAGCTCACTAAAACTTGGCTCCTGGTAAAGAAATATTTTACCAAATATGGTAACATGTGTAGTGTCTTAGAAGATTTATCTTTTAAATTATAGTTGCAGCAGCTCTTAGTTTCATATAATTAAAATCTATCTGTTCATCTGTATCCATATTTTATTCTTTGATTTTTCTCGTATTTTCTGTCTTATTTTGTTACTGTTTTCTTCTGTGAGTGGATCTTGCTCTGGAGCTCTGCATCCAAGGAATCATTTTGTTTGACTAAACCATCATAAACCCCATAAACCCCACGACACAGGAAAGTGGCAAATAAATAAGCACATAAATAATAAAATTCCTATTCTATAAAAACATATTTAATTGGCAATACACAAACAACTCAAAATACTGGAAATCAGAAATATAACCCCAGAAATGTAGAACCGTCACCCTTGACCCCTAGTTTTAGATCTCTATTAATCAATCATCTATCACCTTTACTTTTGCAAGACGTTGAGTTAAGGTTAGAGTTATACAGGGACAATAAGACTCCGGCCAAACCATTTCTTGAAAATGAAAAGCACAAATAATTTTTTAAAGCATCAAAAAGGAGGAAACCAAGATGAAAACCCAATAGAATCACATGGTAAAATAGGGATGTCAACCTTCAATGGGTATGTGATGAAATGCGAAATACATGTTATTTGTCAAGAGCTGATCATGGAGAATTCTAGAACATAACATCTTGTTTGCAGACTGAGTTATACTGCACAACTACATGTCTTTGTGTTGCTTAAGTTCCCTGAAATATAATACTATCCCTAATACATTTCTGCATTTTATGAACGATTTTGCATATGGCTATGAAAATAACAATCCTGCTTAGATGATATAATCTAAGATGATATAAGATGATATAATAAAATATATATTAAATCAATGAAAAGTACTCATTGGAAATTTGTAATGTTTTAATACTAATTAAATGACAAACTTTCTCCATATCAGAAACTGTGAACTAAGAAGTTCATTTGCCAAATCTACCCAGCCTTCTGTTTTCATTAAAAGAAGAAGAGGAAGGAGGAGGAGGAGGAGGAGGAGGAGGAAGAGGAGGAGGAGGAGGAGAAGGAGAAGAAAAAGAAAGTTTTTTATTGGAACACAGTCATTTTCATTTGTTTACAAATTGCCCAAATTATGGCTGCTTCCATGCTATAATGACAGGTTTGGGTGTTTGCAAGAGACTTTTGACCTACAAAACATAAAATATTTGCTTTGCAGCCATTTACAGGAAAAGTTTACCAACTCCTGCTTTCTATTCATGTGACATTGTGACTTTAAATGTTTATGCCCCAGTTTCTTTGAAAATTAAATTATACATATTTGATCAGTAAATAAATGTATGTATACGGGGTGTCTGGGTATCTCACTTGGTTGAGCGTCTGACTCTTGATTTCGTCTCAGGTCCTGATCCCAGACTTGTAGGATCAGGCCTCTCATCAGGCTATGCACTGAGAGTAGATCCTGCTAAGGTTCTCTCTTTCTCTCTCTCTCTCTTTCTCCCTCTACCCTGCTCACTCTCATTCTCTAAAATAAAAAAATAAAAATAAAAATAAATGAATGTATGTACAAATACACATGTAAATATATAAAAATCTATATAGCAGAAATCATCTTATTCTATATTATCCTGTCACTGAGTCAGTAAATGAATATAGTTGAAAAAGTTTTTTAAATAGTTTAAACATATTCTATGTAGTTAAAAACTATATATATATATGTATGCACATATACATATATAAATGTGTAGATATGTGTGTGTGTATGGCAAAGTGGGGTGTCAAGGCATCTTCTTTGAGATATTATCCTCAGAATGGGTCTTTGCATAGTTTCCCATAAAACACATTTATCATGTATCTGTTTTCCACTTTGTGTCTTAAGAATAGAGAGATAATTCAAAAAATGCAGACATATAGGTACAAAATCCTGTTTTAATAGACTATTTTCGAGCCATTTTTGGTTCAAAGCAAACTGAACATGAAGTACAGAGAACTCCCATACTCCTCTGGCCTCCACACATGCAACAGCCTTTGCCACTATCAACATCCCCCATCAGAGTAGCACGTGTGTTACAATCAATGAGCCTACACTCACCCATCACAGTTACCCAAGGTCCGTAGTTTAAGTTAGGGCTCACTCTTGGTGTTGGACATTCTTTGGGTTTGGACAAGTATACAATGACATGTATCCACCATTATAGTATCATATGGAGTAGTTTCACTGCCCCCTGCCTCCAAATCCTCTATGCTCTGCCTGTTTATCCTTCCTTCCCCCATAACCCCTGGCAACCACTGATCTTTTCACTGTTTCCAGAGTTTTCCCTTTTCCAGAATGCAATATAGTTGGAATCATAAGTATGAAACCTTTCCAGTTGGAGTATTTGACTTACCAATATGGATTTAGGATTCTTCTATGTCTTTACATGGTTTGATAGCTCATTTCATTTTATCCTTGAATAGCATTCCATTATCTGAATGGGCCACAGTTTATCCTTTCACCTACTGAGGGACATCTGGGCTGTTTCCAAGTTTTAGCATTTAAGAAAAAAGCTGCCAGAAACATACATGTACAGGTGTTTGCATGGACATAAATTTTCCTTATTTGGTTTTAGTGATTTTTAGTATCTATTTTAAATGTTTTCATCCATGTCCTTCCACAGCATTTTTACACCTTGCTTTTAATAAATGTTTCTGCAAAATGTATTTTAGAGTTAATAGAGAAAAGAATAGCTTGTAACTTCCAGACAGATTTTACTTGTTAAATTTTGTAGATCCATATTTTTATTTTTTTATATGAAATTTATTGACAAATTGGTTTCCATACAACACCCAGTGCTCATCCCAAAAGGTGCCCTCCTCAATACCCATCACCCACCCTCTCCTCCCTCCCACCCCCCATCAACCCTCAGTTTGTTCTCAGTTTTTAACAGTCTCCTATGCTTTGGCTCTCTCCCACTCTAACCTCTTTTTTTTTTCCTTCCCCTCCCCCATGGGTTCCTGTTAAGTTTCTCAGGATCCACATAAGAGTGAAACCATATGGTATCTGTCTTTCTCTGTATGGCTTATTTCACTTAGCATCACACTCTCCAGTTCCATCCACGTTGCTACAAAAGGCCATATTTCATTTTTTCTCATTGCCATGTAATATTCCATTGCGTATATAAACCACAATTTCTTTATCCATTCATCAGTTGATGGACATTTAGGCTCTTTCCATAATTTGGCTATTGTTGAGAGTGCTGCTATGAACATTGGGGTACAAGTGGCCCTATGCATCAGTACTCCTGTATCCCTTGGATAAATTCCTAGCAGTGCTATTGCTGGGTCATAGGGTAGGTCTATTTTTAATTTTCTGAGGAACCTCCACACTGCTTTCCAGAGCGGCTGCACCAATTTGCATTCCCACCAACAGTGCAAGAGGGTTCCCGTTTCTCCACATCCTCGCCAGCATCTATAGTCTCCCGATTTGTTCATTTTGGCCACTCTGACTGGCGTGAGGTGATACCTGAGTGTGGTTTTGATTTGTATTTCCCTGATAAGGAGCGACGCTGAACATCTTTTCATGTGCCTGTTGGCCATCCGGATGTCTTCTTTAGAGAAGTGTCTATTCATGTTTTCTGCCCATTTCTTCACTGGGTTATTTGTTTTTCGGGTGTGGAGTTTGGTGAGCTCTTTATAGATTTTGGATACTAGCCCTTTGTCCGATATGTCATTTGCGAATATCTTTTCCCATTCCGTTGGTTGCCTTTTAGTTTTGTTGGTTGTTTCCTTTGCTGTGCAGAAGCTTTTTATCTTCATAAGGTCCCAGTAATTCACTTTTGCTTTTAATTCCCTTGCCTTTGGGGATGTGTCGAGTAAGAGATTGCTACGGCTGAGGTCAGAGAGGTCTTTTCCTGCTTTCTCCTCTAGGGTTTTGATGGTTTCCTGTCTCACATTTAGGTCCTTTATCCATTTTGAGTTTATTTTTGTGAATGGTGTGAGAAAGTGGTCTAGTTTCAACCTTCTGCATGTTGGTGTCCAGTTCTCCCAGCACCATTTGTTAAAGAGGCTGTCTTTTTTCCATTGGATGTTCTTTCCTGTTTTGTCAAAGATGAATTGGCCATACATTTGTGGGTCTAGTTCTGGGGTTTCTATTCTATTCCATTGGTCTATGTGTCTGTTTTTGTGCCATGTAGATCCATATTTTTAATAAGAAGAAACCTTGGCACAAGTAGCTTAGCAAACAAATGTCGCTGGTTAAGAGCCAAATGTGCTCATGAGCTAGAGGGTGTCGTGTCAAGTTCAGAGTGTTTGGTTTTGCAGAAGAAATGGAGAGCCCCAGCTATTCCATTTTATAGTACATACGGGATGGTAGTGCTATGGTAGAAATACACACATAATCTTACTTAATCCTTATGACATCTCTGCAGGTGGAGGTTGGCCCTTTTTTACATTTGAGAAAAACATGAGACAAATAGAGTCAGGTCTTGAAAAATCAGAGATTTTTTTATGACAAAGTGTGTGTTGTACGTATTGTCACACGATCCATCTTTACTGAAGAAAACTTACAATATGTGAACTATAAAATTTCTTAGGGGACAAAGTATTCTCTGTATGTCATCAAAGATCCTATGTGAATCCTGCCTTTGGATTCACATCTCTTGTCCGACTTTCTATAAAGTGAGGAGATGCTGTTGTACACAATGAATAGTAGTTCTCCTGGCATCCTCTTCCACCAGCAGTAGTTAAAGGATGCTGTGGCACTTTTAGGTGACATGGGGTTGTCAGGCATCATGATATATGTTGGCCGCTATTCTTTTTATCCTCACATAAGGCATGAGGAAATTAAAACTCAGGGAATATCATGCAGTGAGAAGGATCTGCAGCCAGATTTCAAACTTCTATCTGATGCCGGAATTGATACAGTTTCCACTCTATTACACTGTCATATTTGTGAGTGCAAGTGATAAACAACATTCACTCATTGTACAAATGTTTATTGAGTGTTCCTACGCATGAGGCACTGTGCTGTAAGTAGATAAAAACAAACAAACAAAAAATAAATACGTACATACATATATACTCACTCCTGTATGGCCATTCCCTACAAGGATCATGCCATCAACAGACACATGAAAAGATGTTCATCATCACTTACCATCAGGGAAATGCAAGTCAAAACCACAATCAGATATCACCTCACACCTGTCAGAATGGCTGAAATCAACAGCATATGAAACATCAGGTGGTGGCAAGGATGTGCAGAAAAAAGAACATTTGTACACTGTTGGTGGGAATGCAAATTGGTGCAGCACTTCTGGAAAACAGTATGGAGGTTCCTCATAAAGTTAAAAATAGACCTACCCTATGATCCAGCAGGTGAACAATTGGGTATGTACCCAAAGAATACAAAAACACTAATTCAAAGGGATACAGGCACTCTGATATTTATAGCAGCATTATTTACAGTAGTCAAATTATGGAAGCAGCCCGAGTGTCCATCGATTGATGAATGGATAAATTTGTGGTATTATAATGGAATATTATTCAGCCATAAAATGAATGAAATCTTGCCATTTGCAAGGACATGGGTGGAGCTAGAAAGTACAATGCTGAGCAAAATAAGTCCATCAGAGAAAGACACAACAGATGAGCAAAGGGGGAAAAAGAGAGAGAGAGAGAGGGAAATCAAGTAATAGACTCTTTTTTAATTTAAGTTTTTATTCTAATTCCAGTTAGTTAACATACATTATATTAGTTTCAGGTGTAAAATATAGTGATTCAAATGTGACCTACATCATACTTTTAACTACACACAACAAACTGGTGGTCACCAGAAGGGACGGGAGGAGACTGGGGGATGGATAAATAGTTGATGGGGATTAAGGAGTGCACTTGTGATGAGCACTGGGTGATGTATGGAATTGCTGAATCACTGTATCATACACCTGAAACTAATAAAACACTATAGGTTAAAAAATTGTAAAAAAGAATCATGGCATCCATTAGTTAAAGGGCCCTGAATTTCTCATACTCTGATAAGTGTTGTGATACATTTATCACAGAGTACTACAAGAACAACAAGCATATGGCCGTATCTACTAATGTTTTTCAGACGGAGCACGGAGGCAGTCAGGAAAGTTTTCCAAAAGAGACGTTGCTCATATTGAGCTTGATGAATGAGCAGGTCGACTTACATCAAGGAAGGTAACCATATGTGCGATACCATGACAAAGAATAACATCTTCATGGAGTGTGTAAAAATTTGCCTACTCGGATTTTAAGGTGGCTACTGAGAAATGCTAGGAGTTGAGTACGAATGTATAAGCAGAGCAGGAACATGGAGTGTTTGATTTAGCTCGAAATATTGGAAGTCTGTTGGGAAAGGATAGTTTGACCAAACCCCTCATTCAATATGATGAGCTACATTGATTGATTTTTCCAATGTAAAACAAACTTTGCAGACTCAGGACAAATCCCTCTTGTTCACTATGGACTAAGATGTGTGTGTGTGTGTGTGTGTGTGTGTGTGTGTGTGTGTGTACTGGGAGGTTTGATTTGGTAACAGTTTGTTAAGGATTTTGGGTGTGATGGCATCAGATAGTTTTATTTTCTTGTGATTTTTATCTTTATGCTTTGTGGTCACAGGAATGTTGATCTTAAAAAAGGAATGGACAATTTATTTTCCTTCTCTATTTCATGAGAAAATTTGTCCATACATGGTGCAATTTATGCCTAAATGTTTGATAAAAGTCACCAATCACTTGGTGACTATATAAGTGTGAAGTTTTTTGTAGGTAAATTTTGATTTAAGAGTGGATATAAGACTACACACAATTTGTATTTCCTTTGAATCCAGTCGAATACTTTGTGTGCTTTGAGGCATCCATCAAGTTTTTTTTTTCTTTAAATTGCCAAATTTATTGGCATAGAGTTTTTCATGATACACTCCTTATCTTTTCACTACCTTTTTTTTCCTTAATGTAATATAAATTGCACTCCTGTTTCTTTCTCACATTATAAATAGAGGTTTATCAATTTTACCAATCTTAAAACAAGCTTTTGTTTCTATTTCATTGACTTTCATTCTTAACTTCATTGGTTGCTATTCTCTACTTACTATGGGTTTAGTTTCCCATTTTTAGGAGGTGATTTCTTTTTTTTAATGTTTTATTTATTTTTTGAGAGAGAGAGAGAGAGAGAGAGAGAGAGAGAGAGAGAGAGAGAGAGAATGTAAGCAGGGGAGAGGCAGAGTGAGAGGGAGACACAGGATCCGAAGCAGGCTTCAGGCTCTGAGCTGTCAGCACAGAGCCAGATGCGGGGCTTGAACCCACAAACCGTGAGATCATTACCTGAGCCGAAGTCAGATGCTCAACTGACTCAGCCAACCAGGTGCCCCTGGAGGTGATTTCTTAAATAGGTCACTTCCATCATGAATTTTAGACCTTCATTTTTTTTCATTATGAACATTTGATGCTATATTAATTTTCCTGTACGTTCTGCCTTAGCAGTTGCCCACACATTTGGGTATGTTTGTCATTATCATTCATTTGCAAATATTTTCTAATATGTTGCACCAAATGTCTTAGTGAATTTTAAAACTTTAAATCAATAGACACTCCCACGCATGCATAAACCCACTCATATATACACACGTTTTGAACAGTTTATGTAAATAATAAATAACAAAATTGGACATGCACATATATTATGCTTTTCTATTTTACCTACTATCTATCTATCTTCTATATTCTAACTGTGAAATTAATAGTTGTGATTTGTAGGAGATTTCTCCCAGCCATTTAATCTGGGATTAAATTACTAGAAACCTGCTACCTGAAGTTTGCCTGTACGTGTATACTAAATGACATAAGCCTGTAGGTAGGGAAGACATAAATCGATACTTACTTTACCCTAACTGCTCTTATGTGTTCCTTCCATGTAAGGATTTCAATTAATCAGCATAACATCCCCATTAGGTAGATGTTTTTCCCATGCTACGTTTGGGTAGAGTGCAGGTCCCTCAAAGCTTCACAGATAATAAGTGACAGAATCAGAATTCAAGCTTCAGAAGCATGACACCTGAGCCAGTGATCCTTTGGGTATTTTGTAGAGGGTGACTAAGGAGGTAGATACGTGCACGTGTAGGCAAGCGTGAACAGAACGGACATAGGTGGTTTGCTATCAAATGACTCAACTAAATTATCATACAGAAGACAAGTCTGGATATAAATATTCATAATATATGTAAATTGTGGAATAATCATAGCAATGATAATAAACACCCTTTAAATACCATTTACATACATTTGAAGCTTGTTTCATTGCTTTTTTTTAAATTTTTTTTAACATTTATTTATTTTTTGAGACAGAGAGAGACAGAGCATGAACAGGGGAGGGGCAGAGAGAGAGGGAGACACAGAATCGGAAGCAGGCTCCAGGCTCTGAGCCATCAGCCCAGAGCCTGACGCGAGGCTCGAACTCACAGACCGCGAGATCGTGACCTGAGCTGAAGTCTGCCGCTCAACTGACTGAGCCACCCAGGCACCCCAGAAGCTTGTTTCATTGCTTTAAACACAGACTCCCTCTCATGTAGCTCTAGAGAAAGCTAAGCAACTGTGCACAGCTTTTCAGATTGTGTAATAAATACTTTGGGGCCACTTTCACACTAACGTTCTCTGAATACCTCTTGTGGTGTGTATAGTGGGGATTCTCTATAGCCCTGGGCGGTCAAACTCCAATGCTGGCCCTTATTACAAATATCAAAACATGACTTGGATTGTGGTTTTTCTTAAGCACTTTCCTCTAAAAAACATCAGATGTGTTTATCTTGACAGATTAGTGTATGTACCCAGCCAAAATCAGAAAATAAGGAAGAGTACGTGGAGCCTCTACAATGATAGTATTTCCAAGGAGACTCAAAGCCACAGTCCCCTTTTTTAGGCCTAGAGATTAGAAGGCCTGGGCAGGTGGCTCAGGGTGGATACCATGTGACAGTGCCAAGCAGTGATAGCTTTTCAACTCTTACCGTTGAAGTTCCTTCACGAAACTAATGATTTCATCAAAATAATTCTTTAGTTCATTATTCCACTAAAATAATAAAATACCATCTGACCAAATGTTCACAACTGCTCAATTATGGCCCTCTATTTTACTTTGACCCAACTTCAGTCGGACTTCTGTCCTACCTTCGTGTCCCTGATTCTCTTTGCCCCCAAGCCTAAAAAGTGGGCCATGCGCCCTTATCAGCTTTTCCTTAAAATGGACTGACCATAGCAAGATGCTTTCATGTCAGACCTCTCAGGTCATTACCCCTTGGCTGGCAAACTTTCCCAGAAAAATATCTGTTAATATTTGCTTATTTCTTCTTACTTTTTCTTTCCTCTTTTAAAGGCCTTTTTCTTGTTGATTTTGAGACACTGGCAAATTTCTGATATCAGAGCGTGCTCTCTCCTTCTATCATCTTCCTTCTTAATGAAGTCTCTCCTAATCTAGGCTGGATTTGTTTTTTTCCAATTTGACAATATAAATCCTAGTTCTTTCATATCTGGCATAAGAGTATGAGCGTATCATCTGGTCGAAGACTTGTTCAATTATCAGATGCCACTGGTTCTCTCTCTAATTGCCTTTGTTAGCATTTCCTTAGATTTTAATATAATCTCTCTCATCTAACTCATCAGTGCTTTGTATGTTTTATTTCAAAAAGAATAAAAACTCTTTTTGTTGTTTGTTTTCAGAAAAACTCATTCTCTTTTGTCCCCTCTGGGGGCTTTGTGTATTTCCCAAATACAAAGTCCTATAAAAGTAGAACTCTACAAGTGGAGGATGTAATGAGATAAAAAGTATTCTCAGTTATTCCAAATATTGCAAAGGATGACATACTACTGTGATTAATTGCAAATATTGGTAAAAACGAAGAAAAAACAATGTCCTAAAAGTTTAACAAAATAAAACTGAGTAGAGGAGGGACAGAAAACAATGTTCTTCTCTGATTAACATTGAAAGTAAAGTACAATATTCTTGTAAAAAAGTGGTAAAACTCTAAATAAGGAAAAAACAGTCCTCTTTTAGAATTTCTCCCAAGTCACATTAAGAAAGCAAATATATACATATATATGTGATATATGTGTATATGATATATATATATATATGTATATATACATATATATACATATATATATATATCAGTGAAAATATTTTTTAAATAAAATTAAGGTTTATTTTCTTTTCAGAAAGAGACAGAGCATGAGAGGGGCAGGGACAGAGAGAGAGGGAGACACAGAATCCAAAGACAGCCTCCAGGCTCTGAGCTGTCAGCACAGAGCTTGATGCAGGGTTCGAACCCATGAACCAAGAGATCGTGACCTAAGCTGAAGTCAGAGGCTTAACCAACTAGCCATCCAGGAGCCCTGAAAATACTTTGTATGATATTCTAATGGCAGATATATGTCATTATACATTTGTCTAAACTCATAGAATGTGCAACACTAATAGTGAGCTCTAATTTAAACTGTGGATATTGGGTCATTATGATGTGTCAATGCAGGTTTGTTTATTAACAAATGTACCACTCCGGTGAGGGTGGGAGGGGGGTGTTGATAACAGAGGAGGCTGTGCATTTATAACAGCAGAGAGAATAGGGATAATCTCTTTACCTTCCTCCCAAGTTTGCTATGAAACTAAAACTGCTATAAAAATATAGTCTTTAAAAAAAAAGAGCAAATAAATAGTCAATATCACCAACCAAACCCAAGTACTATACTCCCAATGTTGATGACATAAATGTGCTGTGTCAGAGGCACTTGGAGGGGAGACAAACACGTCACTAGAAGTAATTTTGTGGGTAAGACGACTTGTACTTTGGAATAAAAGGACTAAAGAGGCTAACATTTTGCCTATTATGGCAATTTTATCAAGTCATATTCATAAGTGTTGGCAATGTTAAGAAAAATGTCACTATTATTGTTCCACAGGATCTATCATAATAAAATGCAAGGCTTTTGGAACTTTTATTTTTATATGCCATGAAGTTTGGCATTGGGGGAAAAATGGCAACCATTCAGCCTTTGGCTTCTGTATTTTTTATGTGCCATAATACTATCAAAGAACGACAGTATATTAGGGATTGAGACAAAAATAAGAAAAATGAGATAGAAATAAAAGACAACAACAAAACTATTCTAAGTATATTTTGAATTAAAATGTAAAAAAATAAGGGACCTTATGCTAATGTAAGCCTTTTCAGTATGGCAATAGAAAATATTAATATTTATAATGTTTTTCTCTGCCCAAAGCATGCTTCCTCTGAACTGATATGTACATTTAACAATTTATATGATCAACCTTATATTTATTTTTATGATGGATTTATATGGAGAAATTATATGTTTATTTTACCTCAAGTTATATTTTTAAGTTCTTGCATTATTCACACCTAATGCAATTTTGCAAGACTAATATAGAAAGAAACAGCAACAACAACAACAAAAACGAATAAAATATTCTCTCATAAAGCACAAAGGAAACTCTTATGGATATGTATGCTGCCCTCTCAATACTTTATTTTTGTAATGGAGTTAGATTTTGTGTGTTGGAATGACTAGCCCCACAAATTGATCTGGGATAATAATAATAATAGAAGGGATAATCATAGAAGCTTTCATTCAAGGTATCAGAGGATTATCTTTAGAACATCCGTGAGTATCGAAGTAACTCCTCTCACCAATTCTGACCAGCTTAATAATGTATAGAATTTCCTAGTTAGTAGAACCCAGTTGAGACAATCGTGGGAAACAGTAGTGAAATGGATTTCAGTAGTCAGGTAATCAACTATGTAATTCAACAGAAAGCTCCAAATACAGAGAAACTACAGGGTCTCTTTTATACCTGCAGCACACAGTTCTTATTCTCCCCATATGAAAGCCATGGGTTTCATTTCCACAGTAGGGAGAACATGTATGTATAGATCAGAAACTTTTTTTTACGCTTATAGTAAATATTCATGTGTAGACACTGGCTTTCATATTGTTTGCCACAGCTTCCATGCCTAGTGGCTTATCAAATAATTTTTACTCACCAATACTGTTCTTTCGCTGAGAACTGTGAACTGTCTCTTCATATATACATTGACGCTGGCTGCAATTCCATCTAAGCACATCGTATTCTCCTTCCCATCATCGCTAGTAGCTAAGGTCTGCAGACACAGCTCCATGAGCGTGTGACTCATGCAGTCTCATGAGGGTCTTTTCTTAGACCCCCACACTCAGTGCAACGTTCTACTGTAGCCATCTTTAAATTTTCAAACCCGAAAGACTCCACCAAAAAAAAAATTGCTAGAACTGATACCTGAATTCAGCAAAGTCACAGGATATAAAATCAACGTATGCAAATCAGTTGCATTTCTGTACACCAATAATGAGGCAGCAGAAAGAGAAATCAAGGAATCGATCTCATTTACAATTGCACCAAAAACCTTAAGAAACCTAGGAATAAACCTAACCAAAGATGTAAACGATGTGTGTGCTGAAAACTATAGAAAGCTTGTGAAAAAAAATGAAGACACGAAGAAATGGAAAAACATGCTATGCTCATGGAAGAACAAATATTGTTAAAATGTCGATACTACCCAAAGCAATCTACACATTCAATGCAATCCCTATCAAAATAACACCAGCATTCTTTTCACAGAGCTAGAACAAACAATTCTAAAATTTGTATGGAACCCCAAAAGATGCCAAACAACCAAAGTCATGTAGAAGAAGAAAACCAAAGCTGGAGGCATCACAGTTCTGGATTTCAGAATCATCAAGACTGGTATGGTACTGGCTCAAAAATCTTTGAACAAGACCCATATTTTCCTTTTTTACTGGGCCCCACAAATCATCTAACTAATCCTGAGAGTTTTAGACTATTTTACCAATCATAATTCTGATATCTTCACTCTCTTGCTCGAACATTCTCAATACAATCCTGAACATGTTTAGAAAAGCAAAAGTACACTCTGGGGTTCAATACTACACTTGCAACTTCCACACATAGCTGCTTACAGTTGCCTAATTGACTCCTGAAAGCTTCATGTTTTCCAGGATATTGTTTTTATGTATACTGTTACCTGTCCTCATTTCTTTTTACCCTATTTCTAGTGTTCAAATCTGTCAAACACACTCCTCAATGACATCTTCTCTATGTCTTATCAGATTCCTGTCTTGAAGAGATGTCTCCCTGCTCTCAATTCACCAGCATTGTTTCTCCACAGGAATTCATATCAATTTTTCCACTGCATTGGAATATCTATTGGTAATAGCATTTAATACTAGGCTCTTCTGAAGGTAGGAGGATTTGTTTTGTGCTCCCACGCAGCTCTCCTAAGAAGTTCTTCCCCAAGCACTGACTCAAGAATCCAAGTTGTTTCCATCTTGCGTCTCTGCTTTCTGGAAATTTTGAATAACTTAAGTGTAGAGCAGAAGAGGAAGAGAAAATATACAGTTTTGCAGAATATTTTTTAAGGTCAAGGCCTGGAAATAGCTCAGATCACTCTCACTCATGATTCATTGTTAAGGATTTGGTCCCTTGGCCCCAGCATAATTGAAGGTTGGGAAACAATCACACTGTATTCGTAGGAAGGGGAGACCGATGTGATTGATTCATGCATTAACCTCTGCTAAACTTGAAGGAGACAAGATATCCAATTCATTTTCTTCCCTTTCATAATATCTCAGCCACATATTTGGATTGCAGGACTTAAGCAAATATCTGTTGAATGGATGATTCAATGAATCTAGGGGTTGAATTTCCTTGAGGAATCCTGAAAATTTTATCATTTATGTTCACTTAGCCAAACTTATAGCATGCAACATAGTGACAGGACTTCAAAACAATCATTCCTATTGCTTCCAACTTAGAAAGTTTTATAAAAGAAACAGAAGAGTTAAAGAGAGAGAGAGAAAAAAACATCATTTTGGAATTGTATTTTGTTTTATCTGAAAATCGAGGTAGTATTGATTTAATATGTGATAACTGCCGTATGTGAAACTATTCATTTCTTTGGAAGACAAGAAAATAAGGGCAGGCATGAAAGTAAACAGAGTAAGTTGCTTATGAGTTATTGGAATAATTTGTAGAGGATGCAAGACATGATAAAATAGTCACTTTTGAGACCTGGCACGTGAGATAAGGTAAGTAAAATATGAATATGTGCTGAACATAGATATAAAGAGATGTAAAGACCAATAAGCACCTATCAGAGACACCAGAAACCTCAATATTCATGATGTACTCATTATATATGAGGTCTATGAGACTCTCCAAATGCTTGCTGTTTGAAATCTGCAACCCATTAGGTAAACCTTTTTTTTTTTTTCTAGAACTGTCTTCTACTCAAACACACACACAAAAAAACACAAGCTAATTGGCACCTTCCAGTAAGGCTAGGTTTGCATGTTCCTGAAGCTCTCTGGTGAAGAAGAGTTAGTTCCAGGCACCGTCTGTCATTTGAGTCACCACGCTCAGTCCTCAAATCCAATTCACGACCACATTGGCGGGAAGACAACTGACAAGGTAGAGAAAAAAGAACATGACTTATGAATATTGTGTAAACCACGATTCAAACAGTATTATTCCTCTACCTTCTTGCAACCTATTCTGACTTGACTTATTCCTTTAGTTTAGATATATTTTTAAATGAATGAAGAGAAGAAAAGAGACCCAGGGTATTTGGGGCTCTCCAACAATAGAGTTTACGATGGTTAGGGGAACTAGCAAAAAATACTGAGGGCAAGTGTCCAGTGAATTTTTAAGAAGTTAAAAAAGAACGGGACCGTGAGTGTACAATGAATGACAAAACAGTGTGTCAAATGCTATTGACAGACTATGTATATCAAAAGCATTTCTTGGGTCATCTCGGTGGCTCAGTTGGTTGAGTGTCTGACTCTTTTGGCTCAGATCCTGATCTTGGCCCTATGGGAGGAACACCCAGTCGAGCTCCGCCCTGAGTGGGGAGCCTGCCTGAGATTTTCTCTCTCTCTCTCTCTCTCTCTCTCTCTCTCTCTCTCTCTCTCTCTGTCTCTGTCTACCTCTCCTTCTCTCTTGTTCATTCTATCTCTCTCATAAATAAATAAATGAATAAATAAATAAATAAATAAATAAATAAATAAATAAATAAAGTAACATAAATTAAAAAGTACTTCTGATAACGTCAAAAGATAGTTCCATGGAAGAGTGGGGCTGGCAGCCCAACCAAACTGAACAAGAGTCCATATAAATATGTCTTTTGAGAAATTTTGCCTGCAGAGTTAAGAAATGGGTGGGTGGCTTAAGGAGAATGTGAAGCAAAAGGGAGGTGTCACTCAACAGAAAATAGTGAAAGCGGAGAATGGACTGGACTGCGGGTGAGGCTCCTCATAATTTTTGGCACCAGGAGAATATACTTATAATGGAAATGTTTGAGGTTCACTACAAGTTAAATCGTTAAGTGCCAGTTACTGACAGATTAAGGACATCCACTATACTGTAGGGCCTTCCTTTAAAATCTGCTCTACGCCCAGGAATACGCCTTCAGAGATGAAGAGAAACATGTCCATAGAAACTGTCTTCCTCACAACTATCATTTAACATAGTTCGGATTTAGCAGGTCTGAGTTACATTGCTAAAGGGTAGAAAGATACCAGCCCCTTGGAACTTGAGATCTCTCTTTCCAACGAGTTCAATTCCTCAGTCACGAACTTCTTGTGTTGTAAGTCACATGGAAGTTCCCTATTCACAAGCCGTGCATTACAGAAGTGAAATCTCTCACTACTGGGGCCATGATGTATGGAGTCCACCCATGTCCAGCTTAAGCTCAGGCTTTGTTCTTATTTTCTTGTAAATTCATAATGTCATTTAGAGTGAGAAGCCATGTAAGTTACTTTCATTTTCAATATTTTCAGGACCTGCAAAATAAGATGTTGTTCCCGATTTCTGACACACTTCTATGTTTCAGTTTGTATGTCATGCCTCAGACGTGAAACTTCATATGAATTCAGCCAGGACATGAAGCCTTGTCACTCAATGTCCAGATTAACTATGCTGATTATTTTAGCAATGCCCAAATTAGAAGTAATGGAGAATACCATCCATTGGCCAGAATGAGGCCTTCCCCTTTCCAGATTGTGTATTAGAGGGTTTTATGAATTTTTCAAAGTGCAAAAAAGTACAAAATACATTGCTCCATTTCTGTTTACTATACCCACCGGGGATAGTAGGAGAAAATAATTCTTTTAACGACCAACTTCTTTTCATTCTCTTCCAGTACACTAGAACCAGAACTAACACAGGCAGGGCAATAAATGAAATATTACCCTAGTGTTCCAGTTCTTTGGCTGCATAAAACAACACTCCAAACTCGGTGACCGAAAACTACCTTTTTTTTTTTTTAGGAGTAAAAATTAAAACCCCCACCATCCCTACAACCCTAGCAAGTTTCCAAATTTGTTCACTTCAAGTTTCTGGCAATATGAATTGTATCTTTACCTACTTGCAATCTAAATTTAAATAGTATTTTCTAACCTAATAATATACCTAAATATTTCCCCATGCTCCTACACAGACTTCTCAGTGATAATTTTGAACACCTCTAGAGCGTATTATTGATTATGTACATGCTCCCTAAGTCCCTTAGCTTTCCCCTTTGGTGAGCTCTATTATTTTCAGCTGCCCACGGTCATAATTATTCTATTCATGCAGATAACATTTACCAAACCACTGTTACGGTAAAGATTTAACACTGTGGCACCATTCTGGTAAAGTTTTGGTCGAGCTTATGGGAGGTATTTGACTCAGAACAGTCTGCAAATGAAATCTCATAAAAATGGGCCTGTGCTAGGAGCTTTGTCTTTGTCAATCACGTCTGGGAGCAGCCTCTTGGAATCATGAAGCCGGCAAACATATTGTTGTGGATCCAGAGTTCAGAGGGTCTTAGTGGGGGCTGGCAGTCAACTGTGCTCCACACAGCAGGAGATCATATGGGGGATTTTCATGGCCACCACAATGACCAAATGGAGTTGGCAGAAATACCATTATTTCCTCCCTACCAAAAATGTATAGACTCGGGCACCTGGGTGGCTCAGTCAGTTAAGCATCTGACTCCTGATTTCGGCTCAGGTCATGATCTTACGGTTCATGAGATAGAGCCCCACGATGGGTTCTGTGCTGACAGCACAGAGCCTGCTTGGGATTCTTTCTCTCTCTCTCTCTCTCTCTCTCTCTCTCTCTCTCTCTCTCTCTCTCTCTCTTTCTCTCTCTCTCTGCCCCTCCCCTGCTCACACTCTCTCTCAAAATAAATAAATGAAAAAATGTATAGACTCATAAGTCAAGTATTAAAATATCAAGTATGATTTATGGTAGATAGTTGTGAAATCAAGTCATTTACTTGCATCTCCATTTGACTTAGGATTTGAGTAGCATGAACTAAAAAAGGGAAACCACCATTGTTCTCATCCTTGTCTCTCTGACACGTTATCTTCCCTTGAAAGCTCCATCAGGAGAGTGGGAATTTCTGCCACCGTGGTCTCTGCTCTCTGCTATTAGAGATCATCACTTCCACCCCACCCTCTAGTGCATCAATGGGATTGACACACCTTTTCTGCTGAAGCATGAGGGCGATATGCAGTAAAGGCTGTTTCCTCTGGAGCCTAATGTAAAACCGAAAGTAAAGATGCAGAAGCTATGAGTATGCCTTTATGGGAAATTTTACTCTGGATTTAAAATTTTGGAACGATAAAGAATCTAAAAATCTTAGAATTTTCTTTGAATCTCGGGAAGATGAGCACTTAGACTTTCCTAAATAGGCCATCTTATGCTTCTTCCACTTCGGATCTAGCTCCTTTATTTTCAAGTTTTTGTGCCTGCGTTGCAATTGTATGTATATTGTAATTTTGTTTGCCAGCAAGCCCTGTTGAAAGCCCTCATTCTAAAATCAATGGTACTTTCATCAACTTAACTCGCACTTCATATCAAAATGATTACAGTGCACTTCACAAAGGTACACAAACCAAAGTTGCTGCATGTGAGAATGAATGTCTTAATCCATTAGTTTTCATGTTTACACTTGAACTCTACACTAAACAAGAGACACTTGACTTAGTTGGATATTTTATATTCAATAAAGTATCCAAAATATGAAAGCTTATAAGACACGATAAAGGCAGTTCTGTGTAACAAGCCCTAACACTACTTGTTATAAGATTGGCAGTGGGACACGTGAACATTCATACGGGGAAACATCACAGGGTAATCCGACCCATGGCACTCTGAGGCTTTCGAACATTATGGGTTTGCTTTTAAGGATTCCTATATTAACATTATACCTCACGTTAATATTCAAGATCAAAATAAAAGTTATTCTCCGAAAATTATTTCAAAGGTGTGAGGAAAAGAACACTGTAGCATATTTCTCATTTACATTCAAATAAAATTGATGTTTAGTCTATGCAAAAAAAAAAATGAAATCTAACATATAATTACATTCATGGGAGTGAATTTATGTCATGCTACTGAATCACAGCCTCATTCACATATAACCAGAATACACTAATTGAAGGGCAGTTGAAGAATTTTTATGTTAAATATCTGGTCGATTCAACTATTATTTGGTATACGCTTTTTTTGGAGAAACATAAAATAATTTTAATTAAAAAGCCGGTATTCTCTCGGTAAAGTAAATTTAGCTTTACTGCCCAAAACTGTTTTGATCTGTCTTACTAAATTTTTGCTTTCACTATATATTATAAATAATAGATTCAGTTCCTAGGAAGCAACTTAACTTGTAGAGATTGATTTATGTCCAAACACTTACTTTGTTTCCATTTCAATACATCTTCTAGAAAATCCCAAGAAGAACATTTTCATGTTAGGAAAATCTGTAGCAAAAGTATTTCTAACCTAAACCAATGAATAGTAGTTGTTTTCTTCACCAATAAAATTGATGGCTACAATGCAAGCCATATTTTTTGCTCTGTGCTCTCTTGGTAGGTATTTTTGCAACAAGATAACAATTGCTTCCCTGATTGCTTCTCACTGGGAAACATACTTAAATGGGAAATGCACTATCTATGTAGTTCCTGGGTCTAAAAAAAAACATTGTCACTGGGGGAAAAATATGCAAAATGTATTACTTCAACATTTTGTGTATTACCTCAATATTTGTGTGCCGGATTGTTTCTACTCCAGTTCACAGTGTGCCAGGCTGTACTGCCTCTTGTAGTGAAATTTTCCCTTGACTATGACTGTATTCCCCCTAATATGGACCACAAAAATAATGGGTCCTATGGTAACAGTTTCTTTTGCATGTAATAATAATGAAAGAGGTATATTCTGGCTTAAAAAGTCATACTGGACTGTGACTAATGTCTGAATTAATTAACATGGAAAATAGCACTGGATAAAAATTATTCACTTTATTTAATTTTCCTGTGTTAAGTGAGTAATTTTCAGTAAATGGTTGTATCTATCGAGATTAAAACAGGCTATAGTTTTAAAAAACAAAAACTGTATTATGTTAGTGTCTGAAAAACAAGTGATGTTTCCTCTGAAGCCTACGTTTTATAAAGGGTAGTTGGGACTCCGCTTTGTGTGTATTTACTCCAGAACTGAAGTTATCAAGGCAGACACTATATTGAATTGATGACTGCTGTCAGGGCTGGGTAAAGAAAGACTGATAGGTTGTCTGTTGGTTCTTTAAATTTCCACCTGGACCTAACCAATGTCACTTCTGCTTACATTTTACGGCCCTTCAATAGAGCAGGACACTGAAATCATATTAGATTCCCGGAAGGAGAGCCAGCGATGTGAGAGGGACAGACTTAATGACGACCACAGGCTGTCTACCTGTCCTCCCAATATTGGGTTCCTCTCCTTGCTATGTGCAGACACATTCCCTCATTCCTCCAGGAGACAATGCAAAATTCTCGTCCAGTTACTACAATTCAGTTCAAATTCTAGGAATTCTAAGTGACATCTATTTTTTTTTTTATCACGTTCAAATTTGACTCCTCTTGGTCTGGACACCTGCATACCAGAAAGACAAGCCTTCTCAAAACTTAAATAAACAATACTCAATGATCAGCAGATATAGATCCCATAAATACATTCTTGGATTTGGAAAGAATACCAAGTGCCCAGAGCATCAACAACACGCAGCAACTCTGAACATGTGCGCATGGCAAGAGCCCTAACCCTGGAGACGGCAGATGCTCCAGGGTTAGATCTTAATTCTGTCCTCTAGGCAAGGACATCACCCAGCAGCTTTTCCCTGTAGATGATGGCATCGTATTTTGACCGTCTCTTCTCATGCATTATTCTCCTGGACTATGTCTAAACTGGATTGGAGAAGATACTTTCACGGGGCTTAGTCCCTTTCTCACCCCATTTCTGCCTCTTGTCACCTGGAGATTGTCTTCCACAATCACAGTTTACGCTGGCTTGAGGGTGATGGTTGATGTTTTCACATTACAGCTCTCTCAAAACCCAAGTTGGCCCATGCTCTGCTTGATTCTAGTTAGATCTACAAGCCAATAGCACAACAGTTCTTTCTTAAATCGTCTTCCTAAATTTGCTAGGTGTCTTTATTTTCCCATTCTCCACCCAACCATGATAGGGGCCTTGTGGTATGCAGAGTTCTCAAAGTATTTTTTTTTCAGAGAATGAGGAAAATTGAATGCCTACAGTTGCACTGGGTGATATAACACAATTTTGGAAAGCGGGGCAATTAAAGAGTTGAATGCCTCTTACCAGAAACCAATATAATAGTCTGAAGATGACTTAGATTTTTCCAAATGTAGAAAGAAAATGCAAATTTTCACAAACCAGGAAGGCTGAATTGCTGATCTCATTTATGTTTTTATTAACATTGCTATCACTGTTGTGTCGGGTTGTGTAAGAAAATGAATTTCTACTACAGGATTTTCTTTAGTTATATGTCTGTCTGATCTTCAACCAGAGATGCACAGTTTTGGACTTCCGTGTTTTATCATTAATATTATTTCTGCCAACTAATATTAAATTGGAAAGGTGGATAATTTTTGACCATGTTTTTCACACAAGGACTGTAACATAATTGTAAATGAAGCTAGATAATGAGGGCTATGATATAATACATAGAAATACGTGAGAATAAACATGGAGACAATATCATTCAATACAATATTGATCATACTCATTTATTTAAATATATTTCATCACCAGAGCACCTGGGTGGCTCAGTTGATTAAGCATCTGACTTTAGCTTAGGTCATGATATCACTGTTCGTGAGTTTGAGCCCCATGTTGGGCTCTGTGCTGACAGCTCAGAGCCTGGAGCCTGCTTTTTGGATTCTGTGTCTCCCTCTCTCTCTGCCCCTCCCCACTCACCTCTGTCTCTCAAAAATGAATAAATGTTAAAAAAAAATTAAACATATAATATAAAATATTGGAAACCATTTATTGATATTCCATGTATAGATAGTTAAGAGGATTAAAAACGTTCAGTTTCGGACTACCTCTTATTGCTTTATTTACCAATTTAATTTATATGCATGAATTATTGACAGTAATGATTTAAATGGCCACGTTGTATACAAAACAAAGAAGGAAATAATATTAGTCAAAGTTAAATGTATAACATTAAATATATGTAGTCATATATTTTAAAAAGAAAATGATAATGAATTAACCTAAAATGAACATGAAGGAACTGGAAATAAATATATGTTGAAAAGCAGGTAGAGATAAATTATTTTTTGGACAGTGTTTTCCATTTCTTTTCCAAAGGCATGATATGTTTTGCTCTTGGATGTATTTATAACATAGATTATTAAACTTGGGGAAAATGCAAGGTTTGAATGCTTTGAAGCCAAAATAGCAATATGTTAAACTCTGTTCTAGGATATTTTTCAAAATAAAGTAACAGAAGCTGGGTTGATTATAACTTATGAAACAACTACAAATAAAGGACAAATCTGTAAAACAAAGGTTTTCAGATATCAGACATCAGGCAAAGGGAGGGGGGAAACTTAGTGAGCCTAAGACTTCCCCAGTTTTATGACTGGGGGGTCTCATGCATCTTTAGCTCAGGACTTATGAGAGTATATGTGAGCTGAAACTTCTTAATGTCAGAGAGACCATCACTCTCAAGGAGCAAAGGACTCACACAGGGGCAGGAATATATTGTGTCCTCAGCAGTCAGAGTAGAAAACTTATAGTTCATGGGACGTGGATAGAGTACCCAATAGGGTATAGTTTGCTTATTAGCATTTTATCCTTTACTGAAAGCTTCTTTGGTCCTATCTAAAAAATGTAAATCTAAGTACTGATCTGCTCTAACCATGATCTCCAGTGCCTAAGCCTCCATATCTGACCACAGCTCAAAACTAGGACCTGGGTGATAAATAACCTTATCATCTAGGGTCGTCTGAGATAAAGTGTATTTCTATCTGAGTCACTCTATTGTCTTCCAAACACCAGGCACCATTTCAATCATTTCTTTGTGTCTGCCTGGTTTTTGTTGCTTATGTGGTTCAACTGATACTTTCCCATACCTCTGGGTCATACTTGGGGTCTCCTTGAGAATCAAGGAGTTATCTGCACAAGTGTTATCTGCAAATGGTAGGCTTTCCCTGGTTGAGCACCCAAAGTCATGCTGATGCCAAGACAGGGAAACCTGAGTATGAAACTAAACTTGGCTATCACAAAACCAGAGTCCAAGGACTGTTTATGTCCACAGTACCCATGACCAAGCAGAAGCCATAACATCTCCCAAAACAGTTACCCATGGTGACACCACATAGATAACAGTAGAACAGTGTTGAGTTGGTGTAATTACCTGCTTTCTCATATGAAGGAAGACCGGAACAAATAATGACAAGCAAAGACACACAACAACAACAACAGGAATATGGGGGGCCACGACTACCACACGGACCCCAACCATCACAAAGAAGTACAGTTTGAAGCTATAGCATCACACCTAAAATGAGTCTCCAATTATATACTCATTTGGTTGTATCTAATAAACTCCATTTTCTCAAAAATGGGGGATGGAATTGTCATGTTTGGAAAATCCTTGAAATCTGAAGTTGAGTGAGGGAGGAGTAAGTTGGAGGCCAAGACTGAAATTTCTGATGTGAGAAACAAAGCAATCTCCATGTCATACACTTCAATCCTAAACTGGAAATCCAAGTAAGAATTTTATTACTTAATCCCCAGGGGAAGCAGGGGCACATTTGTGACCCCTTAAGAATTGCAGTGACATATGTCCATGGGACACCTTAACGTGACTATTCCATGAGTCAACAAGGACCTCCTAAGTTCCTGACTTGCAATATGTTATATATGTCTAAGGCCTAAGTTACTTAGACTGACCGGTAGAGAATCTTAGCAGTCCTGTGGACATAGCTGGAAACCTGCTGTTGTTGGGAACGAAAGCCCAAGTGACAAAGGCCACTTTGTCTTTCTTACCCAAGGATGGAGAAATTCTAATAGAGTGAGAAAAATTTACGAGTCAGTGTTCTTTATTTTTCTCCTACGTTTTTAATTATCAAAAGTTAATACAATGACATTTTATGAAGTTATCATCTAAGTGCAAACTAGTTGTGATAAGTTATAGAAGACATAAATATAATTATCATGATAATATGCTCACAGTTTTGCTCTGTATCCTTCCTCTATTATAGCAGCTTGGTGGTGATAGCTTATTTTTAGTAGAGCAAAATGGATGAATTCAATGTGACCTTTCCTACACCATGTGTTCAGAAAATATGATACGCTCTGGGGAATTAATGACATATCATCACCATTACCCTAGCAAACACATCAATGCTGCAATTTGTACAAACCATAAACTGGGTGTGGGAAGGAATCTGAAATTAAATTGACATTGAATGAAAGTTAAAATTGTTGCCCCCCCCTCACATATGCAGATCCGACTTCCTTCATTTTAATAAGGCATGACAAAGGAGCTTTCTGATTGATAGGTGTTTGGTATGTCTGGACCATCTAAAACAGACAAAAGTTGCAGAAAACTTCTTGAAAGTGGCCTTCCTAACTTTCCAGAACACGTTCGCTGATGCGTGTGTAGAACTTTTTGTATCGGTGAAAATTAACCTGGCAGTATGTCAATTCACTGCGTACCGTTGCTGAATCTTAGATATTTAATGCTAAGTTGAAAAAGCAAAATGCAGTATGATAGCACATTGCCAAAAGTTCACTGTAAGCATTATTAAAAAGCATATTTATCACCGATAACCTATTTGTTGTAAATCTAATTAGGAAAATATGGAATGATAAAAAAATTGCAATGAACAGAGGTGCCTGGTTGGCTCAGTCGGTTGAGCATCGGACTTCAGCCCAGGTCACCATCTCACCATTCGTGAGTTCAAGCACCGCGTGGGGCTCTCTGCTGTCAGCGCAGAGCCTGTCTGGGATTTTCTCTCTCCCTCTCTCCCTGCCCTTCCTCTACTCACTCACTTGCTCTCTTTTTCAAAAATTAATAAAGACATTAAAAGAATTACAATGAACAATGGAATTGGAAGGAACTCCTGGTGAATATCAGTAATATACTTTCTTAATTTATGTAGTAAATTGATGATGTTCATTTTATTTCCATTTCTCAAAGGTTATAAAAATAATGGGCTTTCAAATATTTGTATCAAATATTCTATTTTTAAAAAGTAAATAAAACAATGTTCATAATAGATGGAAACTCAGCAAAGTACCGTGTGAACACACGTGCCAAAGGGGAAAAAAAAAGAAAAAAAATACATCATTTGAAACTATCAAGAGTCTTTATATTTTCTGCTGAACTGTTGATTACCAGGAGTCAACAAAAATATTGCCGCATTGTATTTGCTTTTAATAATAAAATTAAGAGATTTTGTAATTGTAAATAATGTTAATTTGAGAAGAAAAATATAGACCTTCAGAATTAGAAGCAAAATGCTGAAGAGACTCTTGACGATTTTAGAAAAAAACATATTAAGACTGGCACTTGTGGTTCTTAGACTGATGAGGAGAATCCAAAACGATTAGGTTCCCATTACCTGCAGAAACAAATTCCACACTTGTTTTCAAACCCTCCAAAGACCTTAGAGATCTGGCCTGCCTAACTGATAACCTCCACTCCTGCCATGCTCCCTCCTTCTCACTCAGCCTAGTCCTAGCTCCTTGCTGTTACTCAAACACAACAAGCATGTTTCCACCTTAGAGTCTTTGTGTTTGTTGTTTTTACCTGTTGGAATGTTCTTTCTCTGGATATTCTCATGGCTCAGTATCCCAATCGTCCTAAGTCCTGATCATCATGGTTGCTCCAGGGGCAGGAAACATAGAAAAGAAAACATCCTCAAGGCTGTCGTCTAAATATAAAGTGTTTGATAATGGAAGTGCAAATCGGTACCACTTTGTGGGAATAATTTGACAATATCTGTCAAATTCACAAGGCAATTTTTGCTACAAGCAAATAAGTGCTCACAATTTTCCTTGCAATGTTGTTTGTATTAGCGAAAAAGGCCTGGAAACAGTCTCCGCAAATAAGGCTAGGGATGGAATAAAGAATAATAGAATATTTGACGAGGGCCATGGATATTCCATGTCTGCAGTGCAAAGAATGAAGAATTTTCTTCTGCCCTGCACAATATGTAGAATGTCTCACACCTGTTATATGTGTTTATAATTTTTGAGTCTTGAACCTTACTCCATTTTGCAGAAAAAACACGAAGTGTTGCATGACTTTAAACGCACGGGACACATACATACCTTAGAAATAGAAATCTAGCGTAAATGGAGAGAAGATGATAATGCATTTTATTTAGAACGCCTTCACAATTTTTGAACATTTTGCAAAGATAGGTCAACAATGGCAACGCTGCCGGTTTTCTTTATTACAAAAACAGCATGTTTATTTCTGCCTGTATTTGCAGCTAGCAATAGCATTGACTTTAAATACTGGTGCAAAACGACTATCTGTCTTCTATCTTGGTCATATCCAAATACTTTCATACTGAAATTAATATATTATAATTAACTTTCCTTTAATTTATAAGGGCATATTACTGACTCATTTAAAATTTTGTGTATGTTTCGATAGATTATTTTATCAGCGAATTTTGTTTCAGAAACCTTTGCTGCTCAGATACCAATGTTGAGTTTTTGAATTAACAGTATTAGCATCATTTGGGATCTTGCTAGAAACGTATACTATCAGGACCCTACACCAGACTCTGTCCAAACAGAATCTGCATTTTAACATCTGTAGTTCATTCATATATATGCTGGTATTTGAGAAGCATTATTTTAATGTAACTACCTCTCTCCTTTTCCACTGGTAATGGTTTAATCCCTTATATTTTACGGAAGGTTCTGCAAGAGTTTAAATGCTTTCAATTCATGTTCCTCTTCAATCCACTCTTGAAAAAGTAGAAAAAATTCTCTTTTGAAAAGAAGAGATTTAATTTGACCAATCTTTTTAGTGCCATCTCAGTATTCTTAGGCTTAGGTTCACAACCCTAACTGTGCATGACCCTCCCTCTTACTGAAAGGCCGTATGTGTTCTAGTTTGAGCACACCTCAGCCAACTCACTGGAGACAGATTTGAATTGCTGTGAATATGACCACGAAGCTTTTCTGCTTATCCACATTCTGTGCATGTTCCTATCTTACAGTCTTCGCAAAATCTCCTCACTTTGTTTCAAAAGCTCTTTTCCATTCCCTAACCCGATTCCTTTAATTCTGCTAGTTCTTGCTTTTCCTTCAAATATGAACTCAAATATATCGTCCTCAAGAAAAACCTTCTTTAAAGGTTAATTTTGGGACACCTGGGTGGCTCAGTTGGTTGACCCAACTCTTGGTTTGGGCCCAGGTCATGATCTCACAGTTTGTGGGAATGAGTCCCGCATGGGGCTCTGCCCTGGCAGCATGAAGCCTGCTTCGGATTCTCTCTCCCTCTCTCTGTCCCTACCATGTTTGCACGGTCTCCCTCACAATAAATAAATAGACTTCAAAAATAAGCATTAATATTCATTTTCAAAGTTCCTATGTTCACTTAGATTTTGAATTAATTGAAAGACTGAATATACTAATGCACAAATGGGCAGACCATATATGATGTGACAACTTTGACCCACAGTTTCTGCAGCAACCAGTCAGAAAGCCAAACCACCTTGGAGGTGATCTATCCAGAAGGTTAGAACTTGGCCCATGACCGACAGCTTGCCTGACGTGCGTTCCTGCTTCCAACTGAGGGCCAACCAGAGAAAGCCAAATATGCTCCCCAAGCCAATTACAGGGACTGCCCTGCCTCTGGTTGGTGTACCAACAGCTTCCCCACAACTGCGAATCAGAGCATACCTGAGCCTTCCATTTATTCTACTATGAAACTTACACACTTCCCTGTCTGCCTTGGCTTCCCTGCCGAACGCAAGTGATGGTGGCTGACTTCCTTCCTATATATAGTAAACTCTGGATGAATGGCCTTTGTTTGCTTGTTTTTTTTTTTTTTTTTTCTCACTTGGATCGTCTTTATTTCCACATTACAAATGTAATTATTTGAAAAGAATTTCTTTATCTCGGTTGAAATGCATACAGTTTGGTAAAAATAGCCACAAAAGGAATACAAGGAGATTCTATTATTCTCTGTGTTTTCTCTCCGAACTAAGTACTCTCAGCCCAGAAGTAGACGATGCATTTTTTCTGTACCAAATGAATATTTGGTACATGTGGCCAGAACACGGACACAGCATAATACTGTATGAAGAACATTTACAGATTAAGCAATGTATCTTTTGTTTTCACCCTTCCAGCATTTTAAAAAATCTGTCTATCTTTAAAAATATTTTATCTGGTATATGCTGGTTTTCTGAAAGCTAATAAACACAAGATGATTTCTAACTCGGGGACAGTCGTTTCTAGGAAATTAATTTTAAAACAGTATGTGACTGCATTGTATTTGTGTGCAAGGCATTTTCATAGAAAACCATATCCCAGTGCCTTTGACAGAGTTAAATAATGTAATTATGGGATGCAATAATGGAAGTAGAAAGAAAAAGATATGGTTTTAGATGGGATTTGAAATGGCAGCTCCAATGATGCAAAAAGATAGAGAAAGCCTGTTCCAGATGTTAGTCGCTGCCACAGAGAGACTGGGAGCAATAATTTTGCGTGAAGTAACATAGAAGGAATAAATGGATTCCATGTATTTTGGACATATCACTTTTGGTTATGCAATTTCAAGCTGTGAACCTAAAGATGAGAAAAAGGTAACGTGTTATATCTAAAAATACAGTTGATTTGGAAATAGATTTAACTGATATTTATTTAGGACCTACTACGTGCTAGAAAACACACTGGAATTTTATATATAGTGTTACTGTGAGATGCTGGAGAATCCCCACTCTCAAGTTTGGGGAAATATAGCTATGGATAGCTATGGATGAATGCAAACTCAAGACATCAGGTCGTACACCATTAATTGTGGTTATGTGTACCAAAAGATTAATTTAATTTCCATATATGGGAAAAGAAAATATTTCCTGCGTATAAACACAATATGTACGTACCATAAATATTTACTTTTTATAGAAAACTATGAAGAACGAATACAATGTTAACAACCCATATGTCCAGCTCTCATAGACTACTACTATTAATATTTTTATAAAGACTTTCAGATTCTATGTATTAACACACCTAAAATCATGTATATGTCATGTCAGTAGTTACATGTGAGCATATTCACAAATGGGAATATGCTGTGATAAAGTTTAATATTTTCAAAGATTACAAAAGTACCTCTTTGACATAACACCAAGTTCAGAGTCTCCCATTTGAAATTAGAGACCTGAGTTATAACTGGTTTTGACACTCAGTAATTCAGTGGCATAACTATGGCTAGTACAGTGGGACTAATCAAAAGGGCTGATCTCATTCTGTAGTCCCAATCCCTCAGCTGGTCCTAATGTACCAGGTCGCACATGTGTCCCTGTGGGCTGACTGGTCTATTCTAACCAATGTGTATCAACTTCTGCCTGCACTCTGACTTTGCACCATGGTGATCCTGAACGTCCTTCATTAAGGCAAATTTGGGCTATATGTTCATATTCAAGGAGAGTGACGATTGTCCAAGTGCCTTAATCATCAGTACCTTTCCAGGAGGTAGTCCTCAGTCCCCTTTCTTTCATGATTAAGGTAAATATCCATGGCTCCCTGGCTATACAGAGAGCCTCAGGACTCCACAGATGCCCATCTTTTTCTGGGAAGGAGCCCTATGACCTCAAATGTGTGTAAGAATATTTGGTTTCTATCCCTCAGACTTTCCTTACAGCAGATGCCATGGTTGCCATGGAATCATTGTAAAGTATCCCTAATCCTACTATACTATTATTAGACTGTACTCCTAAGTGTCCCGACTTGAAGAATAAATCTTTCCTTTTTTATCCAATCTTAATATTTGACCTCATTTCAGTTTAAATAAAATCCCACATCTTCCACGGAGGATCCTGATGGACTCAGTGCTTTCTCTAATTCCTGTGAACCACCATGAAAATTATTCCCTTTATCTCTTACACAGGAACATATATACTGTCAAGTGATCTTTGTAAATAATCTCTCTAATGAGCACAAAACACTTAGAAGTCACATTGATATTTGTTTCTATTTGTTGATCTAAAATGCAGCAGAGTTTCTTGTCTAAAAATGAACTATTCAGGCTTCCCTTGTCTAGTGACTGAAAGCCAACTAGGACAAGTTTAAGTAATTTATTTACTCATAAGGGAAAGAAAGAGGTGAAGCTGACTTTCTTTGGGACGTCCAAGTTAGTTTATTTTATTTCTGTTTCTACAGACGTTATGTTCATTTTCTTTTGTTGAAGGTAGGAATGTGTGGGGTTTTTTGTGTGTGTGTATATGAGTGCCTGAGCAGGTTTTATGAGTGTATGAAAAGTTGCCACAGACAACATCCATGTTAACCTTATAATGTCATTGCAAGACAGTTAAAATCACTTTTTTTTTTCATAAGGAACTCAACCCAGAAAATCTTGGAAAAGGAAGGCAACTCTTACACATCCATTCCTGTGTTTATTTCCATGGTGATTGGTGGGAAGAGGCATTATTATTTTCCACTATATCATGGGTCCATCTTATAGTTATAGGTATAGACCATGTTTCTCATCTTCCTTTAAAACCATGCATTTGTCTTAGAGTCAAAGTGATTGCCAAAATGCAGTATTAGATTATTTTCTGATTGTATCTTAATGCCTTATCTAAGTTGATTATAACACCATTATTAGTAAATGTTAATAGATTATTATATCTCTTCATAATGATAAAAGTATATTATAACTAAGCCTTCTGAGAGGGGAAAAATGTCTTTACCCAATGGTAGTAATTTCCTCCATCATTGTTCTTCAGTGGGAAAGATTTCTTTATGTGTGTTTGTTTAGAGAAAGTCCTCAAATCATACAAATATTTTTTTTTTCCTTAAGAAAGGAGAATGAAAGGGCCCTGGGTGGTTCAGTTGGTTAAGTATCTGACTCTGGATTTCAGCTCAGGCCACGATCTCATGGTTTGTGAGTTTGAGCCCCCTGTGTGTCTCTGAGCTAATAGCATGGAGCCTGGTTGGGATTCTCCTCGCTCTATCTCTCTGGCCCTCCCCCGTTCACACTTTTTCTCTCTCTCACTCAAAATAAATACATAAACTTAAAAAAAATACAGGAGAAGAAAGGATAAAAGGAAAGCATTTAAGGCAATGAGGAACGGGTTTTAAAAAGAAGTATTATATGAAAGAAAACATGGTAATTGTCAAGTACAGGTTAACTGGAAAACATTTTCCTAAGGAAAATAGAGAAATTGATTTTTTTATCTACTGATTATCTGACAAAAGGTTTCCCTATGACAGTTTTAGTTATAAATTAGTTTATAATTAAGTGCATTATCACAAACTCATCCACAAATAATATATCACCCTATAGAAAACTAGTATTGCTATAGAAACCAAATTAGTTTTTAAAAACTTAGGAAGCTAAAGCATCAATTATGTAAATTGATACTAACACTATTAACCTTCTCATTTATCATAGGAAGCAACTTTCACCAGGGATTTTGAGTAATGTGTTCAAGAGCATATGCTTAGTGGTTTTTATAGTTGAACCCACTGTTGATTCCACTACCCAAGATTAATGGCAGTTAATTTCCATCACTTTGCTTATTTGTACCAATGCCTTCTGCTATGTACATTATTTATAAGAGAAAATTCCTGAATCAGACTGCTCCTACACACACAATATAGTGTGTTTTCAATTTTAACAAGATTATATTTTTAGAAGTATTCTCTTTTTATTTTTTTTTAAGAATTCAATAATCAGTGCTGATGGGTGATCTTTCTCTGCTTAACCAGATGAAGCTGAAGCAGAAGAAACGGCTGTATTTTTGTCAGTGTTATGCAGATGCAATTTCACATATCAGTTATTTTTACTGCTCTTCTATATTTGCTCTTTTTTTTTTCAATTAACTAAGAGCTAAAGGACTCTAATGAGACAGGGTAGAGAAACAATGGTTAATAATTTTCGGACAAAATTTTCATTTCGTGATTGCTATTGGAACTAAATGGCACTGGGGGAGTAAAGCAGGTGATAAATAAGAGCACTCTCTCTAAACGAAAGACCTTCTGCCATCTCCCAAATGCTTGCTTACCATAATGACCTTATGTTATTTTAAAACTTTCCCAAGATACTACCAAGTGAGATTAGCATATCTGTATATGTGTACATCTATGCATTGTATTCCAGTGTTATTATGTCAGTCCTGGAGATCCATGGCTTCTCTCTAAATAGATGGATTTAGTTGGAATAAATTTATTATAAGAGTTTCGTTTCTTCTGGTTCTCTTCTTCCCAACAGAAGTGATTGCTGATGGGAAAGAAAATATAATCGTAAAAAAAATATGAAAAAGAAAATTGTCATGAGGAACATTGTAAAAGCATATTCAATATATGGATATTCTCTTCACAGAAACAAACAGGGCTACTTGAAGTGAGTCTGTCTGTTGCAGTGAGAAAAACCTGGGAGACAAAGCCTCTCATGGGGAGGAAATGATTAAAATATTCATAACCTGAGAATAAAGCAAAAAAAAAATGAGTCTAAAATTGAGGGTGATGAACATTATTCACAGAGCTACAACAAACAATTCTAAAATCTGTATGGGACCACAAAAGACCTCCAAAATGCAAAGCAATCCTGAAAAAGAAAAGCAAAGCTGGAGACATCACAATTCTGGACTTCAAGCTATATTACAAAGCTGTAATCATCAAAACAGTATGGTACTGGCACAAAAACAGACATATAGATCAATGGAACCGAATAGAAAACCCAGAAAAGGACCCACAACTATACAGTCAACTAATCTTTGACAAAGCAGGAAAGAACACCCAATGAAAAAAAGACAGTCACTTCCACAAATGGTGCTGGGAAAACTGGACAGTGGCATGAGGAAGAATGAAACTGAACCACTTTCTTACACCTTACACAACAATAAATTCAAAATGAATGAAACACCTGAATGTGAGACAGGAAATCATCAAAATCCTAGAGGAGAACACAGGCAACAACCTCTTGGACCTCAGCTGCACCAACATTTAGACTACACACCTTGCCAGAGGTAAGGGAAACAAAAGCAATGGTGAACTATTGGCACCTCATCAAGATAAAAAGTTTCTTCACAGGGAACAAAACAATCAACAAAACTAAAAGGCAGCTGACAGAATGGGAGAAGATATTTGCAAATGACATATTGCATAAAGGGTTAGTACCCAAACTCCATAAAGAACTTATCAAACTCGACACCCAAAAACCAAATAGTCCAAGGAAGAAATGGCCAGAATACATGAATGGACACTTTTCCAAAGAAGGCATCCAGATGGCCAACAGACACATGGAAAGATGTTCAATAGCACTCATCACCAAGGAAATACGAATCAAAAGCACAAGGAGATACCACTTCATACGAGTCACAATGGTTAAACTTAACAACTCAGGGAACAACAGAAGTTGGCAAGTGTGCAGAGAAAGGGGCACCCTTTGGCATTGTTGGTGGGAATGCAAACTGGTGCAGCCACTCTGGAAAACAGTATGGAGTTGCCTCAAAAAGTTAAAAATAGAACTATCCTGTGAACCAGCAAGGGCACTACTAGGCATTTATCCAAAGCATACAAAAATGCTGATTCGAGGAGCGCCTGGGTGGTTCAGTCAGTTGAGCGTCCGACTTCGACTCAGGTCATGATCTCACGGTTCGTGAGTTCGAGCCCCACGTCAGGCTCTGTGCAGACAGCTCAGAGCCTGAAGCCTGCTTTGGATTCTGTGTCTCCCTCTCTCTCTGCCCCTCCCCTGCTCATGCTCTGTCTCTCTCTGTCTCAAAAATAAAAATAAACAATTAAAAAAATTTTTTTAAAAAGAAAAGAAAAAAATGCTGATTCGAAGGGGCACGTGCACCCCCATGTTTACAGCAGCACTACCAAGAATAGCCAAATTATGGAAAGAAGCCAAATGTCCATAACTGATGAATGGATAAAGAAGATGTGATACACATACACACACACACACACACACACACACACACACACACACACACACACACACTGGAATACTACTTGGCAATCAAAAAGAATGAAATCTTGCCATTTGCAATAACATGGCTGGAGCTAGAGGGTATTATGCTTAGCAAAATAAGTCAGTCAGAAAAAGACAAATAACATGTGATTTCACTCATATGTGGAATTTAAGTAAAACAGATGGAACATATGGGAGGGGGAAAAAAGAGAGAGGAAACAAACCATAAGAGACTCATAATGATAGAGAATAATTTGAGGGTTGATGGAGGGAGGTGGGTGGGGGATGGGCTAGATGGGTGATGGGTATTAAGGAGGGCACTTGTTGGGATGAGAACTGGATATCATATGTAAGTGATGAATCACTAGATTCTACTCCTGACACCAATAATACACTGTATGTTAACTAACTAGAATTTAAATAAAAATTTGAAAAACAAAAGAACAAAAAATTAAGTTATTAAATAAACAATAACAGCAGGAAAGTAACAAAATACAGTACAACACAACACGACGCAAAACAACACAACACAGGGTAATGAGCACCCTTTGCCTCATCAACAGCCAATACTGGCAAAACCTGAAAACCGTGGAACGGGGAATGGTCAGTTCCAGGAGTGTTGCCGTGTTTAAAGGCAGAGGTGGTGTTTAAAGGCAGAGGTGGTGTGGAGGCTAAGTCAGAGAAAGTAGAATGTTCCAAACGAAAGCCTAGAAAGAAATACCACAGGTTAACTTTATTCCTGTCGATTTCCCCTTATGGCCATATGATTAAAAATATTTGGACCTGGGAAGTTCTGTCTGCCATTTAATCTGAAGAAATATCAGTTGTTTTTTTCTATTTTCCTCTGCATTCCAAAGAGGCGATGTGGCTGCTGGTGTGAACATTTACATTCAGTCCATTAAATATGTTTTAAGAGATGTCAAAACATGGTGTAACACTGTGAAATTGCTCATAAGTAACTGTGTATATGACATTTACAGCCATAAAACTTTCATAAAGTTCACAAAATGGTACAAATCCAGCTAACAGGCTGAGATCACTAATGTCTAATGCATTGAAATCTAACAATGTTTTCCAAGAAAATTACGGTGTCTATTATGTTCCAAGGGCTTCCTCAAATATATCTTATGAATATTTACAGAATAAAAAATATTAATCTTGTGTTAAAGATGAGAAGATGTGAGTGTCAAAGAGGTCAAGAAAGCTACATGGATAGAGGGAACCATGGTTTGAGAACCGTCTTTCCTTCTGTCCCTACTGCCAGGGACCTGATACTCCATCGTGTTTCCCTGCACATGGGTTAGTTTTCCCACAGGGATCATGCAGAGCAAACCATAGAAGATGCTTCTGGATGCCATGGGGGTGCACTGAATGAGTAAATTAACATTTACAATTTTATAACATTTGCAACATTAATGAGTAGAATTAGGGCCACCTACAGGGATAATTGTGTTTTCTAGAGGCTTTTAGTATCTTTCTTTAGAGAATATTTGTTCTTCTCAGAGAAATCCTAAATAGAACAAAATACTACAGAAAAAAAAATCACATTATAAAATTATGAAAAACATCAGGAAAAACTAAAATGTACTTGGATCTTTTCATATTTTGGGGGCAAAAATCAAAGAGGAAAATAGCAACTGTGACGAGTCTAATTAGACGAAGGTGCACAGTATTTTATATGGACAGCAACCTCTCCATAAGCCTCACATTTCTTGCTAAGCTTAAATTCTATCCCTCCTATCACTGTTAAGAACATAGTGGATAAATACATTTTAAAATAATTTTAGATCTTTGTCTGAAATTTCAAATGACATTAAATGCTGTTTGGATGACAAAGGTACCTTTTTTTTAATTCCCTCAATAAAGGATGCTATTTCTCTCCTCTAATTTTACCTTCATAGAAGAAAACAAAGATGCCTGCTGTAGGAACATTACTTGGAAATAGAAATTTCTCTTTTGTACCCCCCCAAAAAAACCACTACCATTTAAAAATTTGGGGATTATAAACGTCACTACAAACAGAAAAGAAATAGCAGGGAACCCTGTGAACCTGTAGCATATCAGTTAATAAAATGAGATCTAAATGCTCCGACTTGTAAATCTCGTCCTAGCTGATCGACTTTATCACCACTTTGTACTCTTATCAACGGCAACAGGCATCAGACTATGTTCACTTTGATTTACTCCCTGGAGACTTTTTCAGATTTACACCATGTTACCAGGACAAATGGAGTGACAAATGCAATAAATTACATACCTATTATATGAGCAAAAAAAGAACAAAAATTAGCCCTCTAGTTATTGAAAAATAAAAGCCAAAGGAAAAGAAAACCTCAGACCCATTTCTCATCTTTACTAAAAATGAGACACTAAAGACCCAGTTGAGTGAATGCAGTTTTGAAGACATGGCCACATGACACAGGACACATGTCTGAGGATGGAGGTTACAGGTTCTTCTCTTCCCTCCTTCCTCTTTTTCCTGCCCCCCCAAAAAAAGGGGGGAAGCTGGGAGAAGTGTGACAGATCAGATGCCACCCTCCCCCTGCAGTGTGGAGCAGCCGTCTCTCTTCTGCCTTGGCAGCTTCTGCAGCAGGAGACAGTCTGTCCCCACTTCATTCCGTACGTTTGTGACTATTTGATTTTCACAGAAGACAAAAAAAGGGCAAGAGCTCTGGAACTCAATAGAAGGTCAGAACGGCAATCTCTTTGCCCGGTCCAGCTTCCTTTCATACTCTGACATCTGGTGCCCATTACCAGAACAAATTAGAGCAATTCCAGGCAGCAGTGGAGGAGGAGGGGACTTCCTGTTCTCAGTCATCACTGTGAACCCAGGACTAAGGCTCAAAACAAGGCGGCCATAGAAATAGGTCTGGGACACTGGTTTTGCCGACCTGAAGTTTAGCCCATTGGGAAGTGCAGTTAAGAAGATGCTTTCTATCAGAGAGTTGCAGTTATAGTGATTCCTTTCCACTAAATGTTCATCTCATTGTAATATGAGACCCTATATGCTGCGCAGAATCCCACTATCAAAGTCTAAACATAAACGTACAAGTTTTTGTTTGTTTTATCAAGAGAGAAGACGATCCATCAGCGGAAATATTACAAAAATCCAACAGTTTAACTCATGCTCCTGGAATGCCAGAGTTTTCCTGTAGGCCACTCACAAATCATCCCTTAAACAGGCCTTTCTCCTATTTAATTATTCCTCTTCTCCTTATCACACACGTATCGGCTGTCTTCTCAAAATACCTCTTGACTTTTTCAGATCCAAAAATCTCACTGGGAGTAGCTATGCTCCTTTAATATTTGTTTTGTTTTTTCCTCTTCTGAAGTAATATTCACCATGCTTTAAAATATTCTTATTAAGGAAAAAAAAAAGTCCTAACTGTTCCAGAGATTTGCACACAGAAAAGGAGTAAGCAATATTGTTCGCATGAAATATAGACGCTAAATTTCTGAGTAATTCACTCACTTGATTGACCAAGCTCGATTTTCATCTGAAATTTTATAACATTGAGCATTCAAAGCACAGGTCTGAGTCACTACATGGTGGATTAGAATGGGATACCGTGCATAAAAGGATTTTGTGATATATTTAAAAAACATTAAAAAATATATTTCCAGTCATTGACAGGTATTTGAATATTATTTAAGTTTATTTATTTATTTTGTGAGAGAGAGCACAAGTGGGATAGGCACAGAGAGAGAGGGAGAGAGAATTCAAAGCAGACTCTACTTTCAGCACAAAGCCCGATGCGGGGCTCGAACTCATGAACCTTGAGATCATGACCTGAATCCAGATCAAGAGTCGGACACTTAACCGACTGAGCCACCCAGGGGAAATCTTGAATATTTTAAGCCATAAGAGTAGGTTTTTCTCTAATCAGTGGCCAGGGTGAACATATTTTTAGAATTCTAATTCTCCATTACTGATTTTATACATATAAGATACATTGATATATGTTAATATGCATCGATATGCATACCTAAACCCACATATGTGTATTCATCATTAATGATCACAATTTCTCTTTTTCTATATACATTCTATACAATAGAATATAAATTAATTTAATTTTAAAACAACCAATTATCTGTCTCCTCTACTCAAACACTGTGATCATCTATGCTTAATTAGTGCAAATTCCATGGTCCATCCAGGGCTATTAAATGCTCTTTTTAGAATTACGTGTAGAAATCCAAATACTGATACTTCTATACCTATACTTTAGCAAAAGACTCAAGACACAAGAGGCAGAAAAAAAAATGGTGAGCGTTGAATGCCTTACCAATAATTTTTGTCTTTAACTTGTTTCTTTATTTACTGTTGTATGTATGTATGTATGTATGTATGTATGTATGTACATGTATGTATGTAAATGTAGCATGGCCAATTTGTTGACTTACTAGGCAGTGATTTCTCTACTATAGACAGATGATAAATAGTCTGGCTACTACAATTGTTGTGAATCTCATGGGTATTGGGCAGTGCTGAAATGTGTACACAGTGATTGAGTAATGGCTTTGACTGGTCTGCATTCCCTTCTCAGACTCCATTTGTAGTTTTAAAGGATAATTGTTGTCTCCTTCTGTTGTTGCTTGTATCTGTTAAATGCTTGACTAGTTGGGTCTAGGACTGCAAGAAGATGGAAAATGCCTCTTATATCCTTTTACGTGTTCTTTACATAATCCACAAATGAAATGAAAAAAAAAATTCTCCCAGAATAAGAATAAATTCTCTCAGAATAACATTCAGTTATTTAGAGAAAAACATCATATTTTAAGGTGGTAAAAATCATTAGATATTCCCATTAATTTTTCAAATATTCCATATAATAATGTTTTCTCATTAGGTGAAGTTTTATTTTGTTCAGTTAAAACAATTTAAAGTTTACCTAAATCTACTGTAGAAGTTATTGATTTGTAGTAGATAAATGTTAAATTTTATAAAATGAAATCTATCTCTGATAATGAAATGTCATGTGACTAATTTTTATTTTATCTTACTATATAACCATATGTGTAATATTATTTGCACATATACTTATAACACTGATTCACATATTCTACAAATGTGTCTACAGATTACAAATTAAATTTCCAAGGCTTTGAAGGAAAGCATGATATAATTTTAATTCTTTAAGATTCCAAGAAATTTAAACCTATAGCTAACTAGGAAGATTTGACTGGTATTTGATTTTACAGAAACAATTCAACAAACAACAACAAAATCATTAGACATTACTAAATCATGTTATTGAAACAAGCAATTACTCCACTTTGAGTGTGTGGGAAATACAATTGAAATGCCTGAGTCAGTAGCGAGTTTGTGAGAATTCCCCCATTATACTTTTAAAATCTCTGTTGTTCCATATTATTAGGGTAACAGTAATAGATACAAGAGAAGGTGACAAACATTTTCCCAGAGCTGATAGTTATTTAATTATAGATTTCTTCCTTTTTAGATCAATTTTCCAAACATGGAAAAATATATATACTTTTAGAACATTCATTCTGAATACACTATTTTTATACGAAATTATATTGAAAGCCAAATAATTGTGTTACAACCACAGTTTTGCTATGCTTTTTGAGGCGTTTAAAGTGAGCACACGCCCCCTGCATATCCTGCAGGATCCCTGGCACATAAACACAGCCTTCCCAGGACTCAGATGCCTCCCCATGGATCAGCATCAAGTTAAAGAAGAAGGAAGTGTGGGTCTCTCAGGGCTGTGTTCCACTTCATAAAACCAGTCAAAGTTTTTCATCAAATGCTTGTCCTTCAGGGGACAGTGTTTTTTTTTTCAAGTAACATCGAGGGATGTAGAGTCTATAGATTGCTACTTGGCAGGGCCATCTATAACTTCCAAAGTCTGATGGATCAGGTCAAGGCCCAGAAAATTAAAGAGAATTTTCAGAGGATTTCAGAATGTGGGATGCTTCAACTTGATCATCTGTCCTTCAGCGGTCTTGGTCAGGCCCCTCGATGAAACATTCATTTATCCTCTGGACACAGTATTGATAACTCCAACTACTCCTTCATTTCTTCTTCACCACTTTTTTTCAGGGCACTTTCTGACTCCAAATCCCTTCTATTTCCCAACGTAACTCAACACCATCAATTCCTTTTCATTGATGGAAACAAAACATAGCTCTTATTTATAGAAGGGCATGGTGGCTGGCAGTTGACATCATCAATGATAGCACAAAATTGATGGCAGTGATTCTCTCAGTACCCTCACCTATATGGACAGGGACCTGTGCCCCAGGACAAGAAGTGTAGGGTGTTAACAAGTCTAAGTTCTTCTGTGATACTGGTTAAAATAATGAGTTTGTCCAAGTTGTAGCTTTCTCGTATGCAGGAATAGGGCTGGAAGGAGAAAAAGCCAAAGGTTCGTTTCCACCTTTGTGATTTCTCTGTTTTGACAACCAGTGTTCCGTGGTTTGCAGTGGTGAGACCTTCCCAAGCTTTCTTGTCATTGACTAACCTTCCTCTGTGTCATCTGGCCTATGCAAAATCAAGAGAACAGGACGGCACCACACTCTGCAGACAAGATTATTTCGAGATTATGAAACTAGAGGACAGTTCCACTTCGGTTAGGGGCCAGAAAACGAGGTATTTGGTTAATTCCATAGCCTGTCTCTAGCCAAAGAGGGAGTTCAGAATCAAGGAGAACATTAATGAAATGTCCCACGTTCCTCTGCTTTTTTGTTGTTGTTGTTGTTCTATTTTTAACCAAGGCATAATTGGCATGCAATAAACTGTATTATTTATTTTATTTTTTTAAGTTTATTTGAGAGAGAGACAACAGAAGCAGAGGAAGGGCAGAGAGAAAGGAAGAGAGAGAGAGGCAGGAGGGAGGATTCCCTCCATTTACATAGAATGGTCTGGATAAGCAGATCTATAGAGATTACTAGTTGCCAAGGACTGGATCTGGGAAGCTAAATAAAATGGGGGCTACTGTAATGTAAAGAGTTTCTTCACAGGCAAACAGAAATGTTCTGAACTTTGATTTGGGGGATGGTTGCACAACTTTGTGAATTACAAAAAAAAAAGACTTTGAATCATAGACTTCAAGTAGGAGAATTATGCACTGTTTGGAATATAACTCAGTAAAGCTCTTATTAAAAGAACATCATTTGCTGCTTCTGATCTTTAACCATAATGTCTTCTTTAAAAAATTAAGAGTAGATATAAAAAGATGTACCAGAATTTTTTTAATAGTGGCAGATTTAAACATTTTTTTAATGTTTATTTATTTTTGACAGAGAGAGAGAGAGAGAGAGAGAGAGAGAGAGAGAGAGAGAGAGAGACAGAGCATGAGCGGGGGAGGGGCAGAGAGAGAGGGAGACACAGAATCCAAAGCAGGCTCCAGGCTCCGAGCTGTCAGCACAGAGCCCGATGTGGGGCTCGAACTGAGCCACCCAGGTGCCCCTGTACCAGAATTTTTTTAACTCAATATTCCCCAGAGTTTAGATTCCCAATTATTTTTTAGGGAAGAAGTCCAGAGAGTAAGCTTCAGATTAGTTTGAGTTATAAGGTAATATACTCCCCATTAATGTGGTTTTATTGTATTACCGTGTGTAAGAAAACAAAAATACAATTTTACGCAAATCCCTAAATTGTTTGTAGGTACTGACTAGAAGTTTTAACTGTATTCTAGAAACTCTGTGTAATATAAACATAGTATTTTGGACAATTCATTAAAATGCTATTTTCCATGTTATTGATTAAATTTCCCTGAAATATATTATACACATTCCAATAAAAGAGCAGTGAATGCATGGACGAAGTGTGGCTGCTTTAAAGACGCATGTTTGATGCAAAATTTCATACCTCATAAAAACACAACCAGACATAGAGATCAGCTACCCGGGTGCCTTGAACAGCACCCATATGAGACTCTGATGGAAATGCCTCTCTGGTAGCTAATGCTCTGAGATCTAGGTCTTAGAAATAGATGACTTTCAAAATCGACTACATTTGGAGATGTGTTATCCCAGATGAATCACACCAAAGACATGGATTTCACTTCCAGGTAAAACAATCAATTAAAAAAAAGTGAAATTAGAAAACAATACACTGATTTATCCTATTAAATTTTTCTGGAACAAAAATGAGTCTGTTCTCTGCCCAAAAAAGAGTGTGTCTAATAACTGAAGAATCTCTTTCTTTCCCAAATGGATCTTTCTGTTCCATGTCACAGGATGTGTGGACAGTCATCAGCATATAAAACTATTTAATATTCTTACAGTTCTGGTAGGATCTTACAATTCAGTTGCCCTGCCCAACTATATCAAAGCAGTTAGATTTGTAATTGTATTAATGTTAAGAAAAGTTCTGTTTTGTCTTATTCCTCTGGGGGGGGGGGGGAAATGAACTCTTGGTGAAGCTCTGATATCTCCTTTGATACTATGTGTGCAAAGAAAATTGAAAAAAAAAATGAAAGAATATTGGCAAATACTCCTTGCCAGTGTGCATGTGGCAGCTTGAGAAAAATAAACTGCTCATTTATTAGCCTCTGCATGTCACAGAATGCAAGATGACTGAAGCAGGTGAAACTGATCATAAGGTCCACAATTCACAGTATGTTTGTAAGTCACTTGTCAATATTAATGGCCAATGTGTTTTCTTTTTTTTAACCTCTCAGTATTCCCAACATCCAATAGGAAATGTCCAATAATAATTAAATTAATAGTTTTATCCCTTGTTTACCTGTAATCCCTACATTTCAATTTTTTTTTAATGTTTATTTTTGTGAGAGAGATAGAGACAAAGAGACAGAGAGTGGGGTGGGAGCAGAGAGAGAAGGAGACACAGAATCCAAAGGAGACTCCAGGCTCTGAGCTGTCAGCACAGAGCCTGATGCAGGTAGGACTTGAACTCACAGACCGTGTGATCATGACCTGAGCAAAAGTCGAACCGACTGAGCCACCCAGGCGCCCTGTAATCCCTACATTTCATATTGAACAATTTATAGACTGGCTACTTTGGAGGGTGGAGAGCAGTGACCCGGGAAAAGGATGGGAGTACAATGAGGGCTCATATGAGCGCACGAGGGTAACAAAATGTTTTTCAAGTGACTATCAATTGCTGTAGATGGTATTATAAGCTCCACTGGGAGACATTGAACGTCTGTCTTTCTCCCCCTGGCATCCCATTATTGTTAATAAGTAAAAAGAAATGTAACAGTAAGCCACAGTGAAGGACAGAATTGAGGGTTAATACACAGATGATAAAAGACGATAAAGGAGAAGATGTCTTTCAAGAAAGGATATTTCCAAAGTTCAAAAAAGAACAATATATTAGAATAGTAAGTCTGTGAGGTATAAATATATATTTTTAAGTATTTTTTTTAATTCTACCTTAAGGATACCGCCATTTTTGCTGTGAAATAAATTCCTGAAAAAAATCTCTCGACTGAAAAACTGAGAAATACAATCCACTGTGGCCATAGGACCAGTCAGCTCCTTAGGTGGTCCCAAAGTAGGCAGCCTGCTCAGGTATACAATGAGTACCTCATTGCCTTCCTCCTGTAGCACATTCCTGCATAAACCAATTCCATTTCATTCTGGAGCTCTTTGGGGAGCCACCTTTCTTATTCGACTGTTTCTCTAGCACTACCCAAGACTCTATGCATTCCTCAGGTTTCAAGATTATGTCTTTCAGTCCTAAGAGTAGTTTCGATTAATGGTCGATAGCAATAATTATCTCTCAAATGGCTTGGGCCACACCACTGTGCCTGGACATACTCTGCTCTAAAATCCTAAATATCTCCGCTGAGTGGTAACACTCACAGGCTTTTGTTATAAGCTCCAATCTTTGTGAGTACAAGTGGCACATACCCCTAAATCACTTTTGAGTGTGGATCAAAAGTTACTGCTGTTTGCAATTCAGATGCACCCTGTTTGCTATTTGGGCTTCAAAGCTTCTGGTAAAAAATGGAATTGATGTGGGAAACTTGCATTCTCAAACTTCTGAAAATTTCCAACCAAAACACTACCAAAAACTGGAATATGGAGAAGTAACTTGAACTTCTCCAAGACGGCAGAGAATGTTAGAACAGATATTCAAACTAAACAATGCAAAATGTGGAAAATTTGGTAATGTGTTTCTTAGAGCCCTGAGACAAGGCAAAATAAATGAAGTTCGAAGATGGGGGGCTGAAATTAAAGGAAGCACATATCAGACCAACAAGGCGTGGGTGCCCGATTTGGAAGAGAGCGTTCATTTGAAGGTACTTGGTATTCCTTGTCACAACATAATGCTAAGTGTTTTGGTTGTTTGTGTGGTTTTTGCCCTAATGGAAATTATAATTTGGCCCTATGCTGGCTAATCCTGCCTGGTGAAAATCACTTGAAATCCAACATACTTCACTGCTATTCTGATATAATTCCCATAGTTACCAATCACATATAAGCTAATAGATTTCATACCAATCTGACCCAGTAAGCTTATAAATGCAAATGACTACATTGAAGAAAATATTGTTTATTCATTCTAATTGGCTCTACATTGTTAAGTATAATTCTTCTTAATGATTAGTGCCCTCTCACTGCTTACAAAATCCATACTTCTCCTCAATCCACCTATTCAATTCCTGCTTTCCTCATTTCAACATATTCCCTCAGTTTCTTCTTTAAATAATAAATTAGTAACAATAAATGCAATAAATAATAAATATACAAATAATGATAACCGGAAATCATAATTCCCCTCAGATTTTTATCCGATCGATAGAGTTTTGGAGCGGTGGAAGGTTTGGAGCTGACGGCCAAGAAAGAATTCTTGAAGACATCTTTGGCGCAAAAAGTGATTTTATTAAAGCAGAGGGACAGGACCCTTGGGCAGAAAGAGCTGCACTGGGGTTGTGAAGAGTGTCTGGTTATATACTGTGGAGTTGGGGAGGTGAAGGCACAAGGGAGGCCTCCAGAAGGACTTTGATGTGCTAAAGAGGACTCCAAGGATACCTGAGGCCTTGCTATTGTCAAGCTAAGGTTTCTTCCTCTAGTAAGGCACTAATGGTAGGGGGTTCCTGGAGAAATGCTAATACTTTATACTTGCCTCCAGTGTTTGTCAATGAGCTGCAGGTGATAAGGAATTTTAATTTTACCTGTCATTTCCTTCTTGCCTTTGTTCCCCACATCACTATGGAGGGGGGAGGGTGATATTAGGGGCTCCAGGAAAATGAGTCTATAGATTTCTGGAGATTAGGCTATTGATCAGATTGCCTTTTTCTTGTAATTGACTAAGACCTTTGTAAACTGATGGAGACTCCTGTCCTGTATGGCTGTGATCTCTATCAGTTAACCATTTGTTTCCTTTCCTTTCCTTTCCTTTGTTCTTGGGCAGCCAGGAGTGCCCGAGGAATATCACACAAACCCCACTTAGGGGGAGGTGGGATGGGTGCTAGCTTGTGGTTTGTCCTCAGCTTGCCTTGTGGTCCCTCATCAAGACCATGAGAGCTTAGGGGCGCCTGGGAGGCTCAGTCAGTAAAGTGTCTGACTTCAGATCAGGTCATGATCTCGCAGTTTGTTAGTTCGAGCCCCGTGTCAAGCTCTGTGCTGACAGCTCAGAGCCTGGACCCTGCTTCGATTTCTGTGTCCCTTTCTCTCTGCCCCTCCCCAGCTCATGCATGTGCGTGCAAGCGGTCTCTCTCTCTCCCTCTCTCTCTCTCTCTCTCAGAATAAACATTTAAAAAATAAACAATAAAAAATTTAAAAAAATTAAAAAGAGAGAAAAAGATCATGAGAACTTAAAGACAATGAGGGTAGTTCATTTTATATTCTGAGCCTTGCATGGTCTCGGACACATAAATGTTCCATAATTTTAATTGAATAAATACCCAAGTGAACAGATGCAAGCAGCTCAGTGTTTTGGACTATGCGAATAGAGCATAGGGCAGAAGACTGAAGGAGACATTATGAAGTTTGAGATTCTTGCTACATTTAGCATTTAACATGAAGGGACCAACATTCAGTAAGCGTCTATTACATGTCAGGCAAGCCAGCTAGTTTGCATAACTTTTCAACTTTTCATTTCTAAGCTATTTGAGAAGTATTATTTATCTTGCACCTATCACATTCAGTTCCAGATACTAATTGGAAAACAATGCCGCTGTATATCCAATTATCTTAAATAATTCCTGTGAAATATTCAGTATACAGATGACAACGACTATGATTTAGTGTTATTTGCTGACATTGGATTATTTCCCTGAAGTGAGGCGATCTGTCGATCTGTCGATCGTAGGCAGAGATCATCCTAGATAAATGCTTTAATTTCTCTTTAAAGAAAGAAGTACAACTTTCCCTTAACATCCTGGTTTCAGTATTACAGATTTGTTTTTTTTTTCCTCACTGGAGATCTGCCTTCTGTTTCATGTTCCCGATCAGTACTACTAGGGCAACAATTTAAATTGTGCACTACATGGTTCAGTACAGATATTAAGGCCTCCTGACGCCACACATCACATGGCTCTTGAACCGTTCACACGTTCATACAGTTCTGTCACTGAAGTGTTCGTGTGTAAGACAGTCTTCAAAAACTACAAATGATACATGAGCCGCTTACTCGTGCGCAAATGATGCTTAAGTCACATTTGTCACTTAAGCATCCCTTCGTATCAATTTTGCCTTTATATCTTAGTGGCGATTTATAAACTTTCTAAAGGAAAGATGCATTTCCGTTAGTCAAAGGAGAGATGTGTGTGGCTTTCGCTTATAGTTATTTTGCTTGATTTTTGCCTCATTAGGATTTTCGTTTCCGACGCAAAATCTATCATGAGATTACAAATGAACGTGACCAACTGGTACGTTCAGCCCTCTGTACTCTTTGTCTTTCAATTTCCAGTTCTTTTCTTCCCTTCCCTTCCCAAATTCCCCAGTGTTAAATTACTATGGGATCACTTTGCTTTAACATTGCCTCCACTTGGGGGATAAAGTTGAACTTCTTGAGCAAGATGTCAAATCAATATTATTGTCATAGTTTTCAAAATAAAAGCAACACTGAAATATAAATTTGAGTCTAGTAAAAGCAAGCTCTATTTTTGAAAAGAAAAAGTAGAGGCACTTCCTATGTCTTTCCATGATTTCCTAAAATACTGGTATCTATTTAACGACACGTTCTGTCTTTCTTTTTTCAGCCAATACACGCTTTATACACAACTTATCTTCCAAAAAATATTTCAAATTCAAATTTTTCGTTAACATTTCTATTTCTATTTGTTGTTCTCAAAAATGTAAACAATAAATATTAAGCAAAATATAGGATATTGCTAACATATTTCATAACAAACATTAACAATCTGTGCAGATATTTATTTCTGCCAACTCTGGGTTTAGCCTGAGTCTCTCCTTTTGATGGATGCTATCCATGCCTATTGATTTCCAGTAACAATTGGGTTTTTAATTTTTGGACATTCCGCCTCTCCACTGCCAGGAAAGATGATATGGATGGATGTTATTCCAAAGAACCGTAAACTATCTTTTAAATCCAGAATGGTAAACACACATCGCTTCTCCACCTTTTGGCTAAGATCAAGTGCAGAATAGTAAACACAGTAACTACATAAGATCCCATTGTTTTCACCTTCAATGACATTATGGTCGCTAGTTTTCTTTGGTTCTTCACATTGTTGACTTCTCTGATTAACCAAAGTAGTGCCAGCACATCTTAAAGACTAAGAATCCAATGCTCTACAGACTGAGCTATCCAGGCTTTGTGTCCCAAGTTAATAAACAAGCAGTCAAAGGACAAGCTTCTCCACTTATTTTATAGGATGGAAAAGGCATAGCCTAATCTGTTACCATGTTTTCAGAAATAAATTTGGGGACTAATCGGAAGCTGCTGCTGCTTAAAATTACTTCTAAATTTACACCCCCCTTAATAATTCAATAAAGTATTATTTTACATAACTAATAAAAACCAAATTATATATGTATATTTTCCAAGTTTACTATAATTGTTTTTCCTAACATTGCAAGTAATGAGGCTTTTGGAATTAATTAAAATCATTTTGGTTAAATTCATCAGGTATTTATTGCGTATAAAACATGGCCAGTGCTAATCTAGATATAAGGTAAGACCTTAAATGTATGAAGCATAAATGTCAAAAAATCCCTATGGCTTGGAAGCAGGCAGAGGAATAGGACATAAATGAATATAATCTTTAATAAAGACTAACTGAAAAGCAGCAACACACCCACTTTCAGAAAGCAGGGATATATCATCTTTGCACAGTCTGAAAAAAAGGACAAATGTATATATGAAAGATTCAGTTATTTTTGAAATGTTAAGATTTTTAGAAATTCTCTTTCGTAATTCAACTTGGCAACACTTAACCTCAGAAAGAAGAAAACATTTCTGAGAAGGAAGATTATCAAGCATCATAGAATTAGCTTCCATATGTCTCCAGTCTCCCAGACTGACTTCTTACTATAATGACCATTATCTAAAATCATGTCTCTATTTTGCATCTATCTCTATGTGTTTCCATGGTTTTAGGTCTATCCCTAAACTTATGTTTATATCTGTATCTATGTATATAAAGATTTACTTATTGTTTGTTTTCTTAATTAAAATGTAATTTGCTGTGGTTGGCTTTACATACCCAATGCCTAAAAACTGTCCCTGGCATCAGGTAAATACACAATAAATGGATGAGATACTAACATGAAGTGATATCGAATCTTTCTTCACTCATGTCATTAATGTGGGTTCTTCAACCAAAAGTAGTAAGTACGGCCTGCTCATCTTTGAAATATTTAAATATTTCAGTTAAATATTTAAATATTAAATATTTCCATTAAACATTTAAATATTAAATATTTCAATGTATTCATTCCATAAATAGATACTTAGTAAAGATTTATTTCTATGATTTAAACTTATGCTATATATAGCCCCAAAATAAAAATTGTTATCTAAAGGGGCGCCTGGGTAGTTCAGTCGGTTAAGTGTCCTACTTCATCTCAGGTCACGATCTCACAGTCTGCGAGTTCGAGCCCTGCATCAGGCTCTGTGCTGACAGCTCAGAGTCTGGAGAATGCTTTGGATTCTGTGTCTCCCTCCCTCTCTGCCCCTCCCCTGCTCATGCTCTGTCTCTCTCTGTCTCAAAAATAAATAAAAACATTAAAAAAATTGTTATCACAAGATGACTACAATACCAAATAGCAAAGAGATGTCTATCCTTTTATAAACAGCAATAATGTCACATGCTTTCACAAACCCCTTCACAATGGATATCCCACCTAACATGAAAATGAGGGGCTGATAAAACCTGCTTACAAATTTCAAGGAATTTCAAAGTACAAATAGGTAATACCATGTCATTTTTAGGGAACATTTCTGTCTGTTTTTCTCCATTTGTTTGTTTTTAAAGATTTGCGGCTCCAGCTTCGTTCAGAAGTGTGTTTGGAAAGATACAACCAGGTATTAGAGCACATTTCAGGCTTTCTAGGATGAAAATGCATGGGTCATATACGAGAAGAAAAAATATATGCTCTATTTATCTTACATCCGTCTCACACGAAATACAAGCCACATATGAGACCACATATGGTCCACGTCTGTTCTCATTGTGCCTTGTTAGTACAATTAGTTAAAGGAAATTTCAAAAAGGAAGCTAATTTTAAGGTCAAGGACACATTAGAAAAAAAAACATGCTTTTATCTGAAGAAAATAACATCTCATTGGGGGATTCAGGACTGTGAAAAATGATCTCTTAAAGATAATATTTTTTTATGCAGGCTTGAAAGGACTTCTGACTTTTTTAGGAATTTCAAAGATTCCTGGCATTTAGCAGATAGAAGGTAGTTTTGTTTGAAGTTAAAGCTAAGAAATATTTTGGTACTTTCACCAATTTTGCAACATAAAGGTCTGTGTCTATTTGTATGCTGTTGAGATTGATAGCTTCTGAATCCATAACTCTGTTCCAAGTACAGGACGTGAAATGCTGGACTGTATATACATTTCTCGAACTTTATACAAGATTAATATAATTCTTTTGTATAAGTTTTTAATTTTTGTTTAATGTTTATTTGTTCTGGAAGAAGAGAGAGAGAGAGAGAGAGAGAGAGAGAGAGAGAGAGAGAGAGAGACAGAGCTCAAGTAGGGAAGGGGCAGAGAGAGAGGGAGACACAGAATCCGAAGCAGGCTCCAGACTCCGACATGGCAGCACAGAGCCCAATGTGGGGCTCCAACTCACGGACCGTGAGATCATGACATGAGCCGAAGTCAGACGCTTAACCAAATGGGCCACCCAGGTGCCCCTAATTCTTTTTTATTCAACATGGCGCATGGACTTGCTTTAAATATTACACGATTAAGTTGCCTTGAAACTTATTGCTGGTAGGTGTGCTTGGAATGGTAATTGTTAAGTGTTGTAGCCACATACTTTTGATAGCAACAACTTCTACACCCTCAAAAAGACCCTGGTTTCAATGACAATCGTATATTCACTTATGGCAAGTTCATCTAGCAATAACTAGTCGATGTGAGTTAGGCAATAATTAAGTCTACAGAGGGAGCAGAGTGGCGGTATAGTCGTAGACATTCAGAGGTGGAATTTATCAAGGACCAAATATTATATTTTTACATGTAATTTCCCTAAGTAGTTATTAGAAATAGGCAACAGAAAACAGAACCTGCATGCCCAACTCAAATGTTTATGTATCTATTCTTTTTTTATGTGATTTTCTGTTCTAATTTGGTTTTGCTTTGCTGGCATGAAGTTGTCCATACTATTACCTTATATTATTACTATCATACTATTACCTTCTGTAATTTTGTAAGTTCCATTGTGATGTCACCTCTTTTATTCCTGATTTTAGGAATTTGAGTGTCCTCCTTTGTTTTCTTGCACAATCTCAGGATGGCCAATTTGTTGATTTTTACAAAGATTTGACTTTTTATTTATTTCTATTGCTTTTCTTGTTTTATTTCCCTTATTTCTCCTTGAATCCTTATTATTTTCTTCCTTCTGTCTCTTTTGAGTTTAGTTTGTTCTTTTTCTATTTTTTTTAAATTAGAAGGTTATTGATTTGAGACCTTTCTCCTTTTTTTAATATAATGTTTATGAGCCATAAATTCCTTTCGAGGAAAGGAATTCTCTCTATGCCATATGTTTTAGTATGTTGCATTTTCCTTTCCATTTGCTTCAAAATATTTTCTTATTTTCCTTGTGATTTATTCTTCGGTCCCTTAGTTATTTAGACGTGCACTTAATTTCCGCATACATGTGAACTTGCTAAATATCATTTTGTTAGTAGTTTCTCATGTATTTCCATTCTTCTCAGAGGACATATTTTGCAAAATTCAATCCTTTTAAATTTATTTATGCTACTTTTAAGTTCTAGCATTTGTCTATGTTACAGAATGTTCAATGGGCACTTGTGAAGAAAAGAGTTTTGCTGCTTTGAGTGTGGTGAATTCCATAGGTGTCTTACACCTTATTGGTTTATAGTGTTAAGGCTTTCTTTTACCTTTGTAATCTTCTGCCTCATTGTCTTATTCATCGTTGGAAGTGGTCGTATGATGTCACCAGTGATAACTGTTGAATTTTATATTTCTTTCTTCAGTTCTGTCAGTTTCTGCTTCCTGCATTTTGGGACTCCATTTCTAGGTTCATGTTTGTTTATAATTGTAGCGTCTTGACGATTGACATATTTATAATTATGAAATACCCTTCTTTATCTCTAGTAAATGTTTTAAGGTCTATCTGGCAGTGTTGGTGGAAAAATGGAAACACAATCTTCAATCACACTTGATTGACATTAAGTCTGCCAAAGAGGGTTGGGTGAATGAGGAAAGTGGGCAGCCTGCCCTCACAAGGTAAATGTAGTCTCATGCTGAATGCTGGGAGAGGAATGTAATCTGATCTTCTTGGCTTCCTGCCCCAATAGAGCACTGAGGTAGAACTGGAGAAGGACAATGAAGCTCCTTACTCTGCTATTCTGGAATTTCTTCCCTGCCCCCTATCCCACTTTAGAGAAGTTTTATGTTCACAGTGAAATTGAGTAGAAAGCACTGAGAACTTCCATCTACTGCTTGCCCCATACACCCGCAGCCTCCTCCAACATCAACAGCTTCCACAAGAGTGGTATGTTTGCCACAAATTGAATGTACATTGACATCATTATCATCTGAAGTCCATAGTTTACATTGGGGTTCATTCAGTGTTGCATATTCTGTGGGTGTGGACAAAGGTATAAAGACATGTATGGTAATATCATACAGAGTAGTTTCACTGCCCTAAAAATCCTCTAGAGTTCATCTATTCACCCTTAACACCTGCCAATCACTGATCTTTTTCTGTCTCTATCATTTTGTCTTTTCTAGAATTGATGAGGGAGTGTGGGGCAAGCGGAGGGCAATGTACAGACTAGCACACACACCACCCCCCAGGTGGAATATGTGTGATATTCCTTGGATACTCCTAGCTACCCAAGAATAAAGGAAAGGGTTTTAAGTGCTTGCCACGGTGATGTGGGAAACTAAAGCAAATGAAAATTAAATCCCCCTACTGCCTACAGCCCATTGGCAAGTCCTTGAAACAGGCAGAGTGACCCCACTCTAAGAGCTCAGCTGCCTCAATGATGACATTTTGCTAGGGGCAAAAGAGAATCTTAGCTTAATATTATCCCTCAAAGATCCTGTAAGTCTACTTCTTTTATCTCAGCTGCCCCAAGATATGTGCTGGCAATCGTACTCCAAGCTTATAGCCCCCTGATATACACCCTAAGGGTCTCATGACTGAGGTTTTACTAAATGGTAATAAATGGCGTTTTCCTAACCTAGTCCCTCAAGGTCCTGGAAACCTTGCTTCCAAAATTCCTTGGAGACTTACTCTATCCCCAACCCCATCCCAACCTGAGGGTATATAATCAGTTACCTGTCACCATGACCCCAGTGTAGCTCTTTCTGCCCACAGGTCCTGTCCCTGTGCTTAAATAAAATCACTTATTTGCACCAAAGACATCTTCAAGAATTCATTCTTGGCCATCAGCTCTGAACCCTCCACCATCACTCCAAAACTTCATCAGAATGTAGATACAGTTGGAATCATACAGTATGTTGCATTTTCAGACTGGTTTTTTTCACTTAGTGCTATGCATTTAAGCTTCCTTCCTGTCTTCTCGTGGCTCCAAAGTTTAATTCCTGTATTGTACCATTTATAACTTTGTTTATAACATGAAAAAGAGAATTATTCTAAATGTGCCTTATCAGTGAAGATACATTTTATGGGATATGGTTTTGCGGTTCGGAAGAAAAATTCTGTTACCTTAACAAGATTTTCTAACAATTAATTATCCTTATGCTTCGAACTATTAGAAGCCTCAGACTTTTAATGGATCACCTATACTGACTCCATGTCATTCAGTCATGTTTTTGCAGATAATTTCAGTAAATTCCTCTCTCATTAACGCTGAAGTTATTTCCTGGTTGAGTTAAGCACACAAGGAATCGGTAACACTTTTTAAACACTGAAGTCATTCAGTACTATAGAGAGACTGTAAGTTGTAAATGTTTTTAAAGTAATTATACAGATATATAAATATATAAAATCTACTACACACTAATGCAGTTCATTACATAATATTGCTGTGATTTTAATAATGACCTTGATTGCTAACACGGTGAATTTTATTACCAGAAGGAAGAAATAGCAGTACATCAACTGCTTAAAATAAAGCAAATATATACTAGTTACTTATTAATGAGCTACATATTTTTCATAAGGCTACATACTATTGTCTATCAAAAATAATTTTTTTCAATCTACTCTATTTCTGCACGTTTTAACATCAACTCTACTCTATTAATGCACGTTTTCAATTTTTTTCAATCTACTCTATTTCTGCACGTTTTAACATCAACTCTACTCTATTAATGCACGTTTTAACATCAAATAGTAAGTGTGCATCATAACCGTCTTGATAGACCATTAATAAACCTCAGGATGATCATAAAATTAAAAGTTAAAATTACTACTTCTCTACCTTTTGTTACCAAGAACATTCAGAAAATACTTGATTGCTAAAAAAGCTTGCATGGCATTAAATATCTTTCCTATGATAAAGTTTAAAAGCACTACCAATTAAACATAACCTATGTAATTAATACCTATTAAATTAATGGTAACTGGGCATGCTTTTCTTTTATTTTGTATTCCTTAAATTTGAACTTGGAGTAATTAATTTTAAGTCCCCCTGAGAAAATAATAACAATCTCGGGGGTCAAATAATAAATGAGCCTCGGTGGCTACACCATAAGATTATTCTACCGCAGGCTTATTTTTCTTGTGTTATTATAATTAAGACTAGTCTGTTACATGCTAAAAAACTACACTGACAACCAGAAGACAAATTATTCTATATTCTTTGAGGTTCTTTACCAAGTGTTTTGTTTTGTTTTAGCTATGTTGTATAGCTTTTCCAATGTTGTATAGCTTACTCTTTGAACACCCAAAAATATCTTTGTGAATTTTCATACCAATGAAAAAGAGATAGTCATGAAATTTCAATTATACACATTGGGGTGATTTAGTATTTGAGTTTCCATTTATTGCTAAAAGCGTCTTCACAAATATATAAATAACCCCTTCTTAGAATGTACTTTCAAGTGAGCCTTCAGAAGAGGAATAATGGCCTTGATTTTCCTACTTCATGCAGCAGCAGGCAGGGGTATGCAAGGATAAGCAGTCAGTGTCACCTTCCGTCTAGGGCGGCACAGAAGAGTGGAAGAGACAGACATGTGAACAGTTAGGGCAATGAAATAACTGAAGTCGGACAGTCCTAGCTACAAAGCACCAATACAAAATAAGAAGCCCCTCATTATTACAAAAGAAGTAAGTGGCAGCATGAGATTGGAAGTTATATTTGAGTAGTTTTGATAAATGAGTAGAACTTTTCCAGGAAGGTAGCCACTTTAAAAGGGGACTGCAAAATGCATGTTCTCAATCAAAGCCCAAATCATCAGTTTTATAAGAAGACATACACTAAAACAGTATGTCAGAAACAGTCCTTGTAAATACTTCACTTCACAGAGTCACTTGTGTGACTCTTGTAAGAATGGGAAAATATTTACGTTCTGCAAAGAACTCCCAGAATAAAAGGCAAACCCATGCCTACCTTTTCATAGATATGTGCTTTGAGATATAGGAGAGATAAGGCAAGAGATTCTGATCACAAATCTTGAGTTGTGCACGAAGGCTGGACTGGTAACAAAGAAGATGCAAAACCAACTGGAAGCAAATGAGCAAGGCAGCGGTGCCCAGAATCAGAAAGCAAGGACAACCAACATGTTATCATAGAAGAAGGTCCAGCTTGGGCTTGGCGGTAGGGGTGAGGAGGTGAAGAAAGTAGAAGCAATTAAACGAATGCCAGAACTCACGGTAACTCACAAATAGAAGGTGTCAGAACTCAAGAAAGATAATTTGGGCGATGTCTCAGGTGATAGTTTTTGTAACCTCAGCAACTAGCGGTGAGAAACCCTCTTAAATTAATTTTGGTAAGATCTGAGCATGACATCCTATCTGAGATCTTTTGTGACCACTTGAAGTCATGTAGCCTTCAACCACCTGCTACCACCACATCCTATCTTCATAATCCCCTGTATAACATTTAGTGTCATCTCATGTGTTTTCATTGCTTTATGTTCACACAAGTAACTGTACCTAGCACACTAGGTTAATAATATTCAGTAAGCGAATACTAATAGAGATGCCCTCAATGTTTGCAGACAGCCCTTGTTCGCTTTGGGCCAGCATGCCTTCAGATTATATGCTTAGATAGAGAGGATTTAGGGAGTTGACATAAAATTACACGTGTAATATATTTATACATATATATATGTTTATACATTCAAAGTAAATGGACCCACAGATGCCAATAAGCAAAACCTTATCCTTGTAATATCAAGTATGAAGCATGAATATTCCTATTAGATATTTCCTTCTATCTCTCACTTAAAAATATACTCAAAGTGGATTACTTTCTTGGGTATGCTCCCTGATCTTTTTGCACTTCTTTTCTCAAGAGGATCTAGATCTTACGTACGTTTAGAATAAAATTCCAGCTGATCTGCTATGATATCCTGGCCACCTGTTGCCGGCCAGTGTCGCCTCTAAAGGGTTCTGGTGTCCATGTTGATGGGATGGTGAATTGACTCTCGTTGGTCAGTGCCATTGCCATTGCCAAAACAACTGTCAATATTTTCAGTATCTCTCCTGGCTCTAATGGGAATTAAACCATGTAATACTGCTACTCATTTGTTTCATTTCAAATGTGAACAATTGAGTTTACCCACTCTTACAGCAACTATATCGTCCAATCATTTTAACAAAGTGACTCAGAGTATATTCTTTAAATAAAAACCAAAATCTTGGGGTATTTAATTTTGTCTCCTTGTTATAGTTTAATTTACAAGGGAAGTATTGAGAAATATAGGGTCAACATTTTTCAGAAATGGAAAAACTCATTGGGTTATAATTAAAGCCATAGTATTTAGTCATAAAAATATATATATTCATAATATTATATTCAGGTACGCATACTAATTAGAATATATATATATACATATATATATATTCTGATCAGAAAATATATTAGAAATATATATTAATCAGAAATATATATATGTTAAACACATTGGTAGAAGTTAACATGATTTTCATTTTAATTTATTTTTTTCTTTAAGCAATAATGGCTTAAAATTTCATTCACATTTTCTACTCTTGTAAAAAAAATAATTGTTCATTGTATTTTTGACAGAGGGAAACAGAGTGTGAACTGGGGAGGGGTAGAGAGAGAGGGAGGCACAGAATCTGAAGCAGGCTCCAGGCTCTGAGCTGTCAGCACAGAGCCTGACACAGGGTTTGAATCAAAAACCTTAAGATCATGACCTAAGCCATAGTCAGATGCTTAACTGACTGAACCACCCAGGCGCCCCCACATTTTCTACTCACAAATGTAAGGGGCTTGTCTTACTTTTACATACATTGATAACAAAAACTTCTGTTTTTTTTTCTTTTTTTCACATATTACATGAATCAGTATACGACCTGTTAAAAATTGACAACTATACACACATTTGTATATTGTGTAAAGTTTGATGTATATTCATCAAACTTTGTTTTATATGAACTCAAGCATAAAGTCTACTTCATATTAACTTCTAGATTGTAAAATTATGACTATATATGCTATCCAATATGTTTAGTATTTGAATTGTAATAAAGTGCTATTCATGAATAGAAATCAAATGTGCACTCTATGTGTTTGTATGTATGAATTTGTTTATTTATTGTACCTGAGCTTAAAATAAAAAATAAATAAATTTTTCTCTCTGTATTTTAAAGACAGCATTTCACAGTTCCCAAGAAAAATGACAACAGCCAAATTAGCTTAACCAATAACTTGACATTTATCTATTTAAAAAATAAAAAAAATGTCATTTAGTGTTTCTCAAAAAAACGTTCTGAACTGTACTTTTGAAGCCATATATATATGTAATATATATAAATCAGTAAATAACTTTCTCAAAGAAAATTACGTTGGGTTTATTTGAAAACAATGTGTGTCCTACAAAGTACTCCATTCTTTCCTACTAAGGGCAATTACATCAATGTAAGTAAGGTCTTTGTTGCTTAAGAATTCAAATACTTTAGCTATTTAGTCAGTCCATGTGATCACAATTTCCATGTCATGAGGTCCATTAGTCACTGGGAATTATAACAGTAAATTTTCTAAATTACAAATACTGGACAAAAACACAGTCAAGAAAATAAAACTATAGGAGCACCTCGCAGTCTCAGTCAGTGGAACATATGACTCTTGATCTCAAGGTCTTGAGTTCAAGCCCCACACTGGGTGGGTGTAGAGTTTACTTAACAAAATTAATTAATTAAAAAAAAAGGAGACGATAACAGACTTGATTATTCAAATTTCTCTCCATACCATCAGAATTAATTTCCTCACTTCCATATCTTTAAGAATCCTACTCTTCTCTGTTGATCCAAACCCCTTCAACTCATCAACTCTTCAATACTAGCATAAAACAGGATCTTTATCAGTAAATTTCCTAGGACACTGCTTTCCAGAAGGACTTTTAGAATAGTAGTTGTGTATTTCTAGCATTTCTCACATGCTATAAATTCTGAAAGTGAGATAGATGATTTTCAATAGAAGTCAACCCCAGGATGATTCAAATTTTGGAATTAGCAGACAGAATCTTAGAGATATTTACTCTTTCAATACACAGGAAAACAAAAAATATGGTTGGGGATGGGGAATTTCAACAGAGTAATAGGGGAAAAAAAGAAGAAATTAACATTCTAAAACTGATATTTACAATATCTAAACTGTAAAATTCATTGAAAGGACTTAAGATCAGACAAATAATGGCAAAAGGTAGGCTTAGTGAACTTGGATATGGACCATTGGCCATCATGGGATTTTCAGAAAAGGAAGAAAAATAGAAGATTAAAAAGAAAAATGAGAAAAGCCTCAGAGAACATTGGGGCACAACCAATAGAGGTCCAGAAAAGAGATAAGGGGCCAAAATGTTTTTGAAAAATCAATGACTAAAAAGTTCCCAAATTTGGGGCACCTGGATGGCTCAGTCAGTTGAGTGTCTGACTCTTGATCTCACTTCAGGTCATGATCTCATGGTTCGTGAAATTGAGCCCCACATTGGCCTCCATGCTGACTGCATGGAACCTGCTTAGGATTCTCTCTCTCTCCCTCCCTCTCTCTCTCTCTCTCTCCCTCTTTCCCTCCCTCCCTCCCCTATTGGTGATGGATCTCTCTCTCTCTCTCTCTCTCTGTCTCAAAATAAATAAACATTAAAAAAAATCAGAAGCCTTTAAAAATTTTCCCCAATTTTTTGTGACCTACCTAAAAAAAACTAACAAAACTACCTAAACTACCTAACAAAAGTTCAAGAAAGATATATAGAAAGAACGCTACTCTTAGACATCAAATCATGAAATTGCTAAAAACCAAAAATAAAAGGAAAATATTAAAATAAGCATGGGATAAAATGATTGATCACATACAGTAAAATCATGTTGTAAACCACCTGATTTCTCATCAGAAATAAAGAAGACCAGGGACACCTGGGTGGCTGTCAGTTAAGCGACCGACTCTTGATGCTGGCTCAGGTCATGATCTCACGGGTTGTGAGTTCGAGCCCCACATCAGGCTCTGCACTGACAGCGCAGATCCTGCTTGAGATTCTCTCTCCCTCTTTCTCTGCTCCTCCCTCACTTGTGAGTGTGCTTGCTCTCCCTCTCTCTCTCTCTCTCTCTCTCTCTCTCAAAATAAATAAATAAACTTAGAAAGAAAGAAGACCAGAAGAGAGTGGAACAATATCTGTCAAGTTCTGAAAAGAAAACAAACATTATCAGAAAGAAATATTTTTCAAAAGTAAGGCAAAATGCAATTTTAAGATAAAAATTGAGAGACTTTCTCACCAAAAGACCTATTCTTCAAGAAACAATAAAAGAATTTATTGAGTCTGTGCAGACTGACAGCATGTGCAACTCAGATTTGTAGCAAGGAATAAAGAGTATCAGAAATGGCAAACATGGGGGAAAACATTTTTTTTAATATTTTGGTAAATATTTATGATACCTCTTAATTTATTTAAATGATATATTATTGTTTAAAGAAAATACTATAGCTATGTCTTAATAGTTATAGATGTTTTGTATATATACACATTATGTTACATATGTGCACACATAGGGTGGGAAGGTATTTATTCTGTTTTGAGTTTCTTCTGCTTTATATAAAATAATAGAAACTTTAAGTGGACTGTGATAAGTTAAGAAGGCATAATATACCCCAAGAACAATCACTACACAATTAAAATTAATTAAAAAGTTAATGCAAATAGTCGTACCTAAAAAGTCATCAGAAAATTTAAACACAGTGCTAAAATTAATTCAAATAGTAAAGTTATTTTTTTTAATGTTTATATATTTTTTTTTGAGAGAGATAGAACTCACAAGCAGGGGAAGGACAAAGAGAGGGAGACAAAGAATCTGGAGCAGGCTCTAGTTAATATCTCAGAACCCGATGCAGGACTCAAACCCAAGGACTGTGAGATCATGACCTGAGCCAAAGTCAGACATTTAACTGAACCATCCAGGCACCCCTCGAATAGTAAAGTTCTAAACATTCTTTGCCCCAGCAGAGACCTCCAGTCCATTGGGCCTATCAATTACTCATTGCCCATCTCCTTTCTACTGTCTTTCCACCTTCCTCCCTTTCCAGCTAGGATTCCAAAGCTTCTGAAATTAATCATTCCTTTGCACACATCTTCAACTCCCTTGTTCCTCTCTCTCTCTCTCTGTTACATTTACCTTGAAAGTTACCTCCACTTACTCAATGTCTGTATTTGAGCAGTTCAAAGTGAAATGCTAACCATTCTACCTTATCTCACTATGAATTTATCACCAGAATTTCTCAGCATGGGTGATCAAGCCTACTAATTTTCTCTAGTCAAAACACTCTCCATCACAGGCTCTTCCTTTTATATTCACAGAGGATGTCCTTGATTTATTTCACTAGGGAAAGAGAAGCAACCAAAGGGAATGGCTCATCCTGCCAATGGTTCATCTTAATGGTTCATTAAATCTCCCATTCTGCCTGAGACCCATATACTTTGTCTTTCCTCTTGTTAAAGTGGAATAACTGTCCTGAATATATAAGGCCAAGTACAGCACTTTGGCGATGGATTTCAATTATTATCTAGATGAAAAACTTACTCCAGAAATGAGCCACCATTTTTCCTTTATCATTTGTTAGAACATTCACATCAGCATATAAAGATACTATATCTCAATATTATATAAAAACCCTCCACTGACCAGATATCTCCCTTCATATACTGTCCCAGTGCTCTGCTCTATGTAAGTATGTCTTGATGGTGTTGCTTTTATTCTTGGTGCACATCATACCCCATTTTTCTCCTGAATAGGGTCCAATCAGGTTTGCCTTCTCCCACCATTGGCCTCCCCCACAACTCCACCGTATCCAAATGGGAAATTTTCTGTCTTTGTATCATTTACTCTCTTATCCGAATTGGATGGAGGTAGAATCTCTCCATTTTTTAAATGTACACATTTTTTTTCACTTGACTCCTCCCTCTCACTTCTCTCTGATGACTCACATTCCTTGCTAGATTCTCCTCTACGGTAAATTTATTTATCAATGTAAACACCAGTACCTGAGGACTGCTTAGATCACATATAGTACAGTACACTAATAATATACACCAATTAAATTAACAAGTAGTCAATATTATGAACTTCACCAAAATCCAGCTGAAATTGAAATTATACTATTTTATTTGAGGTCTCAGGATTGTTATTTAAATATGGTATTGCACTTCTTTTAGTAGGATGCAGAGAGAATGAACAAAAGTCTTTAAGACCGAAGGACTAAACTCTTTCAAAATTCTTACAGATTATAAAAAAAAAAAATAATTTTATCATTGGTATGATTCTGGAAAGAAAACAAGTACAACATAAAACATTTTAAATAAACTATATAAAGATTGTACCTGTGTGTATGTGTGTGTCAATTTTTCTGGGTGCAATAAATAGCCATGTGGATTTATATGTGTTTTGTAGTCAGAAAAAAAAAGGTAGGAGGAGCTTATTTAATTATAGGAGCAGATTCATAATCACTCCTCATAACTCATTAATATATCTTTTATATCTTTGAAATACCAGTAAAAAAGAAAGGAAATTGGATTTTATAGTTTACATGTTTTACAATCAACATCAGATAATTCCATTTACCTTTTCATTTACTTATTTTAAAAATTTAAATCCAAGTTAGTTAACATATAGTGTAATAATAAGTTCAGATATAGAGTTTAATGATTCATCGCTAACATATAACATCCAGGGCTCATCCCAACAAGTTTCCTCCTTAATGCCCCTCACCCCTTTAGCCCTTCCCCCTACCCAACACCTCTCCAGAAACCCCCAGTTTGTTCTCTGTTTTTAAGAGTCTTTTATAGTTTGCTTCCATTTTTATATTATTTTTTTCCCTTCCCTTATGTGTATCTGTTTTGTTTCTTAAATTCCACACATGAGTGAAATCATATGGTATTTGTCTTTTTCTCAGTAACTTATTTCGCTTGGCAAAATATACTCTAGTTCCATCCATGTTGTTGCAAATGGCAAGATTTCATTCTTTTTTGACTGCTGAGTAATATTCCATTGTGTATGTATGTATGTATGTATGTATGTACCACCTCTTTATCCATTCATCAGTCGATGGACATTTGGGCTCTTTCCATACTTTGGCTATTGTTGACAGTGCTGCTATAAACATTGGGGTGCATGTGCCCCTTTGAAACAGCACCCCTGTATCCCCTGGATAAATGCCTAGGAGTGCAATGGCTAGGTCATAATTTTTTGGGAAACCTCCATACTGTTTTCCAGAGTGGCTACACCAGTTTGCATTCCCACCAGCAGAGCAAAAAGGTTCCTCTTTCTCCACATCCTCGCCAACATCTGTGGTTGCCTGAGTTATTAATTTTAGCCATTCTAACTGGCGTGAGGAGGTGGTATCTCATGGTGGTTTTGATTTGTATTTCCCTGATGAGTGATGTTGAGCATCTTTTCATGTTTCTGTTTGCCATCTAGATGTCTTCTTTGGAAAAGTATCTATTCATGTCTCCTGCCCAATCCTTCACTGAGTTATTTGTTTTTTGGGTGTCGAGTTTGATAAGTTCTTCATAGATTTTGGATACTAATAACCCCTTATCTGATACGTCATTTGAAAATATCTTTTTGCATTCCGTCCCATTTAAATTTTATAAGTTATTTCATAGCATAACACCTTTAAAATTTTTTTAATATTTATTTATTTTTAAATGTTTGAGAGATAGAGCGCGAGCTGGGGAGAGGCAGAGAGGAGGACAGAGGATTCGAAGCGGGCTCTGTGCGGACAGTGGGGCTCGAAGAGAGCAGGACTCTGTTCTGTGGGGCTCGAACTCACGAACCGTGAGATCATGACTTGAGCCAAAGTTGGATACTTAAACGACTGAGCCACCCACCGAATAGGTTGGATCATGGGTCCCCTTGCGGTGGTAGCAGCTTCAGAGCAGAGTATGAACTGCAGTGGCCAGAGTCATGGCGGGACAGGTGTTTAGAAAATTTCTTCTCCTGTTTGATAGTTTTAGTTGAAAGGAGTGCAGCTGAAACTGTAACCAAAGGAAGCATTATGCTTCCAGAAAATTCTCAAGGAAAACTATTACAAGCGACAGTGGTGGCTGTTGGATCGGGCTCTGAAGGAAGGGGTGGAGAAATTCAACGTGTTAGCATGAAAGAGTTTACATGAAAATTGAGATAAAGTTCTCCCAGAATATGGAAGCACCAAGTTAGTTCTAGGTGCCAAGGATTATTTGTTATTTAGACATGGTGACATTCTTGGGGCACCTGGGTGGCTCAGTCGGTTAAGCATCCAAATTAGGCTCAGGTCATGATCTCGTGGTTCATGAGTTCGAACGTTGCATCAGGCTCTGTGCTAACAGCTCAGAGCCTAGAGCCTGCTTCAGATTCTGTGTCTCCCACTCTCTCTCTCCCTGCTCATACTCTGTATCACTCTTTCTCTCTCTCAAAAAAAAATAATTTTTTTCAAAGAGGTAACTTTTATTTCTCCCCTTAATTTTTTTTTTTAATTTTCTTCTCAGTCTCAGGTCACATTGTCAATAGATGGTCAAACTCTTTATAAGGGAGGCATTTTTTTTTCTAATGTCATTTTATCCAAATACCTTCTTTAAATATATGGCAATATTGTAACTGAAAATCCCCCCTTCTCATATGAAGTAAGCAATGTCTAATAGAAAACAAACTCACTATAGTTGCTCATATTTTTCTACAGAATGAAAGAAATTGGCAATTACATTAAAAAGCAGGTGAGGGATCACCTGGGTTGGCCAGTTGGTTAAGGGATCAACTCTTGATTTCAGCTCAGGTCAGGATCTCATGGTTGGCAAGTTCCAGCCCCTCATTGGGCTCTATGCTGATGGTGCAGAGCCTGCTTGGGGCGCTCTCTCTCTCTCTCTCTCTCTCTCTCTGTCTCTCTCTCTCTCCCCCTCTCTTTCTGCTCCTTGAGAGCTCTCTCTCTCTCTCTCTCAAAATAAATACATAAACTTTAAAAAAAAGTGAGAAAAATACGATTTCAGAAGGTAGAGACTAGTATATTTGTTCCTATTTCTTGGAATGAAGCTATCCCTGACATATCACTGACAGTCAATTTCAGCATGTACTGTCCTGAAGTCTACAAGCTGGACCGAAGACAGAAGGAAAAATAAAATTATGCGGTATAATTGTTAACTGCTGGGAATCAGTAAAAGGAACTTACTGAACATACTGTTTCAGAATGGAAACACAGGGAATGTGCCAAAGGTAGGTAGGTGTGTATGTGTGTGCGTGTGTGTTTTGTTTTGTTAGAGAGAGAGAGAGAGAGAGAGAGATATGGAGCAAAAACAGGGGAAGGGCAGAGAGAGAGAGGGAGAGAGAGAATTTAAACTACACTCTGAACTGTCAGCATGGAGCCTGATGCAGGGCTGGATTTCACAAACCTGAGATCATGACCTGAGTCCAAATCAAGAGTTGGACACTTAACCAATGGAGCCACCCGGGTGCCCCAAAGGTAGGCAGCTTTGTAAGCAAAGCTTAAGGGACAGCTCATTCACTAGGGTTAAAGATCTGCCCTTTTGAACAGTTGTTTATTGTAGAACTTGGGAGATTTACAGTAGAATTTTTAACACTGAAGAGCAGAGTTGTCACAGATTTCTGAAATATAGTTTAAAATTCACAGCAAACATTTAAAACTGAGAGGAGTCTCTGAACCACTAAGACACAGTGGTTCCTTCTAAATTCAAGTATAGTTCATTCAAGCTTTTTAGGGTACCCACCATGTGACAGGCACTGGGCTTGGTGTTAATAATGCAAGGATGAATGAATTTAGTCCTTGCTCTCACAAAGCCCTTTCCAAAGGAAAGAAATTCAGGTCAGATAACATCTCAGTATGTTTTGGTAAATCGCACAATGGGTATACACGCAGGGAGGGACAGGTCCTGTGGGAGGAACACAAAGGAGAGAATCTACTAGATCTAACCAATAGGAGGTCACTAACCAAGGTCGCTTTAGGGGTGACCCTCCTGTAATATTTTGCTACACAAATTGTTTTAATAAAGGTATGTTTTTAAAAGCAAAATAAGAAAATCAAACATTGCTATGACAAAACCATTCAGAAGATAACTGGGGGAAGCTGGGGCCCTCATCAGAGTGGGTTAACATAACTGGTATGTTTGAAGGCTCCTGAGGATCATCACCCCTCAGATTCCTGGGCTTCCTGTGGCAGAACCTGAGCCATTCGCTCAAGGTGGGTACATCAGGGTTGGGTCGACACTCCCAGACAGTTTACCAAACCAAAGGTGCCTGACAAAGACAGGCTATATTAGTTTAGTTTAATTTATTATAGCCTAGCATTTTATTTATGTATTTATTTGAGGACAGTGGTTCATAGGTGGCATGAAAGATCCCAGATGCCTTTGTGAGTGAGGCGATAGTTCAGAATGGGTGGTTGGAAATACTGCCTGGGAGCCCCTGGGAGTGATGGTCTTCTTCCAATCGATCATTTCCCAGCACAAGGTGGCGATGGAGGGGTCTGATAAGACAAGTAAGGAGCTTCCATGCCTGAATGGAGCCAAGTCTTGGTCACAGTTTGACCAAGGCTTAGATAGGGCAGGCAAACAGAGTACTCACATACTCAGTGCCCTGGTGATAACCACTCACATAGCTAACAGGTTAGGTTGTATGCTTTTTGATCAAATTCACATTCACAGCACATAGAACAAACCATAAATCCCGAAGCACACATTCACAGTGGTTGAGGAAAGCAAGACAAAACACTACAAAGTTAAGTGCGGGGTCTGTATTTCTGGTCCTCTCAGTTGATATAAATATACGCAGAATGATATAAAGTGATAGATTTATACCTGCAAAACAGTGGAAAGTCCCAGCCTACAGTCTAACAGGTGGTGTTCTTTTCTTTTTCTTTTTCTTTTTTTTTAGTATTTATTATTGAGAGACACAGAGCATGAGCAGGGAGGGGCAGAGAGAGAAGGAGACACAGAATCCGTAGCAGGCTCCAGGCTCTGAGCTGTTAGCACAGAGCCCGACATGAAACTTGAACCCACAGACCACAAGATCATGACCTGAGCCAAAGTTGAATGCCTAACCGACTGAGCCACCCAGGCGCCCCATAACAGGTGGTGTTCTGATCTTTGCTTTGTCTTTATCAGCCACTTAGCTCCGCAAAGCTTTCCTCTACCTCATAAGTGGAGATAGTATCACTTAGCACACACCCTCACACAGGGTGAGACTCAATAAATTTTGGCTATTACTGTTTCAGTGAATCGTACAGGGGTGTTTCACTATAGGCTTGTGAGGATGAACACACAGGTTAGGCTTCAGAGCTTACAAGTAGATTGGGAAAGTTTATACACATGAGAAATGCAATAAAAAGTTATGGCATGTTTGCATATATTACTATGTTAGAGGTAAATGAGAATATGTGGTATATGTAACCGTAAGAAGAAAAAGACAATGAGGAGATGCAGGAATATAATGGTGGTGGAGAAAAGAAAAATTAAATCTAACATTAAAAAATGTGTAGCATGTTTCACAGATTTCTCAGATATCGCGTGGTACCCAAGAGATCACAATTTATCTGACTTTTTTTTTGCCCAAATTGGGGTGACCCCAAAATAACACTAAGGCATAGTCAGAATTAAAGAATCTTAGTAGCTTTGTCCTCTAGGGTTTTGATGGTTTCCTGTCTCACATTTAGGTCTTTCATCCATTTTGAGGTTGTTTTTGTGAATGGTGTAAGAAAGTGGTCTAGTTTCATTCTTCTGCATGTTGCTGTCCAGTTCTCCCAGCACCATTTGCTAAAGAGACTGTCTTTGTTTCCATTGGATACTCCCTCCCGCTTTGTCAAAGATTAGTTGGCCATACATGTGTGAGTCCAATTCTGGATTCTCTATTCTAGTCCATTGGTCTATGTGTCTGTTTTTGTGCCAATACCATACTGTCTTGATGATTACAACTTTGCGGTAGAGGCTAAAGTCTGGGATTGTGATACCTACCACTTTGGTTTTCTTCTTCAATATTATTTTGGCTATTCAGGGTCTTTTGTGATTCCCCACAAAATTTAGGACTATTTGTACTAGCTTTGAGAAGAATGCACATGTACCCCAGCATTTATAGCAGTGCTTTCAACAATAGCCAAATTATGGAAAGAGCCTAAATGTCCATCAACTGATGAAGGGATAAAGAAGATGTGGTTTATATATACAATGGAGTACTACTTGTCAATGAGAAAGAATGAAATCATGCCATTTTGCAGCAACATGGATGGAACCGGGAGGTATCATGTTAAATAAATCAGGCAGTGAAGGACAGATATCATATGTTTTCACTCATATGTGGATCTTGAGAAATTTAACAGAAGTCCATGGGGGGAGGGTACGGGGGAAAATAGTTAGAAACAACCACAAGAAACTCGTAAATACAGTGAACAAACTGGGGGTGGATGGGGTGGGGGAGAGGGGAAAGTGGGTGATGGGCATTGAAGAGGTCACTTGTTGGGATGAGCACTGGGTGTGTAAGCTAATTTGACAATACATTATATTAAAAATAAATAAATAAAAATAAAAGCCAAAAAAAAAAAAGAATCTTAGTAGCAAAAGGGGCCCAAGCATTCCCTAGGGTAAGATCAAGCCTCTCTTGAAGGGTAATTTAATGAAAGCTGCTGGAAGTCCACATATACAAAGGCATCCTAAGGACAGTGATGCTTTCTGCTCCCTACTTCGGTGCAGGGATCAGATAGAGAAAGGAAGAAGCACATTTTGGCAATGAGGGGCTAAGCGAAGGGGAGGGATGGTGTGTGGCAATGATTCTTGCCTTGAGAATTTTCAGATCCACCTAACTGAGCTCATGATGAAACACCTTCTGTATTTTTATTACATTCAAGTTTATTTTCCTATATCAAGTGTTTTTCACACCTATTTTCCTGAAGTATTTGAATGGTGTTTCATGGGCAACAACTAATGAACATGTAGTTGGTGTTGACATCTGTATAAATGTACCAGTCTTTCAAAATAGAACATTTTTATGATATATATAATGTTCGAAATACGTCCAGACTAGACGTGCCCTAAATATTTGTCACAGTCACGAAATCAAGGTGTAGCTAACGCGTGTGAAAAATAAAACTCTGTCTTCACTTTCAGAAAATGTATTCATTTTTATATATCTAGTCCTATGATACAATTATTTATGAGATTATTATCCCAATCCATCCACCATTCTGTATGATTTTTGAGCCAAATATTTGATTTAGAGAAATATATGGTATCAAGATCACTTTTGCTAGGATGATTCCTTCTTATCTCTTGTTTAGTCCTGGCCCATCTCCCAGGCCTCTGTAGGGTCTCAAATAATCTCTCATTAAAATGTACTGTCCTGAGAGTATAATTTAGATTGCACCTTTGTTTTCCTCTTAGCAGCATTTACATAGAGATAAATTTCTGTTTATCTCATAGTTTATCATTCTAGACATCATTTACTGTTTTTGTTTGAATTGTAGTTTTCCACAATATAGATCACACTTTATGACAATTCACAGAGTTATGTGAAAACTTTATAAAATATTTCCCTAGATAGAAACTCAGGGACCATAAGTTTCACTCTCTCTATTTACAGATGGAAAAATTGAGGTAGATGGAGGTTAAGGAGTTATCCCTGTAGTTAGTTGGGAAAAGAGTTAGAAACAAGACCCATATATTCTCAATTAATCTATTAACCAGTCCACAGGTAAATCGGATAACTTACCAAACATTTTTCTAGTTTCTCATTTTATTCTCCGTGTGATTTCCAGTATTCCACTTCGTTGTGTTTTCATGGAGCCTTGTTTTCCGAAACCATGTTTGATATCAGATGTTTGGTCCTGACCTAGAGGAGAACAGCCAGGATAACTAATAAGCATGGAAAAAGAGTAGAGACTATATCCAAAAGGTGAGAAAAGCACAGCTTAGAGAATGCATGAGGAAACTCTCCCACCCCCACACTACTCCACTTGGGAGTTTGATTCTTGTTGCCTTTGCTGTGTTATTGCTCAGTCATCATTTTGCTACGTCACTCTCCTTAAAGTAGCATAGGGTTAATTAACATGGGGGGGGATTTTTTTTTCCAATGTATCGGTTTATCTCTTATACTGATAGAACAGAGTAACCGTAAAACACGCTGCGAGCAATGGAATGATGTTTTCATCACATCTTCCTATCATTCTCCTCATTGTAGATTTTGTTTTCCAACTTGTGATGAACGCTTTCCTTATTTTGGAATGTTGCTTGGAAAATGATTCATATCCCAAGGCTAAGACCAGAGAGTATAAAGGCAAATTTGTTTCAAAATGCCATTTTTTGTGTGTGATCTAAACCCCTTATGTTTCCAAATCAGCAATTTGGGAACATAGAGCCATTCAGGTTGGGTTCACAAGAGTCAGTCCCCTCAAAGGCTGCATTGTGTTCTGCTTTTATGCAACACTTGCCTAGTAATTCTACCTTCTCCAAAGTCATAAGCCATGTTCATGTTGTTAAAAACTTCCGTATCATTCCACTGAATTCTCCTAACAAAAAATAAAATGCAATTTTTTCTTGCCTGTTTAGATTGTAATTTAAGTTAAATGAGAGTCAAAATGTCTTAGAGAATGACACAGCACAAAAGCCAGTTTGAGCACGTTTCTTAAATCCAAAACATGTGAAATCTGGACCACTTGTTAAATAGGATCCCAATTTCTCAAGAAGGTTATTATACATTTACCATTCAACAGTGGCAGAAATCAACTTCATCATATTGTGAAATATGAAATAAAAGAGGATAGTTATGAATCATTTTTCTAAAGTAGATAGTTCTCTAATTTTACCTATGAAGACTAATAACTTAATGACTGTGTTCATAATAATCTCCAGCCAGTAAAAGCATAATGTCTTTGATCTAAAGGCTCAGATTTAAATCTTTAGGAAGATTGTGTTCTTTGAACTTGAAAGAAGAAGCCAAGGTTAAGTTGGTTTTTCTAAAAAACAATGCTGGTAAATATATTTTTTAGCGACAAGTGGAGTAGGAGAGCAAGGAAGAGATACATGCATTTAAGAAGAAAAAACATAGGAACGGAAGTAGTACTGACTATAAACTCTTCAATTATTCTTAACAGATGCTAAACTGAGAGCAGAATTTCACTTTGACTAAATTATTTAGCCAAGGAAAGACAGACACATTTATTTCTTTGTTATTTGTGTTTTGCACACACTCCTGGGGAGTGTAGTTTCTACTGTAACTGGGGACAGGCATTGGGTTCTTGATTAGGAAGCTGGTGCTTCCGGAGAGTCAGTCAAATCCTCTGAAATAAACATGATTAGATGCCCAATGGGATGCCAAGTGCCATGCCACATTCTTGCTGAATCGATCTGTTCAGCATAAATCACAAAAATATTAAAAGTAATACAAAGTGCACTGCCTTTTCAGTCTGATATGTTCTCAATTCACCTTTGCATATGCTATGCAGCTGATATTTAAGAATCATATTTACCCTGAGGTCTTATCATTAATATAAGGGTATTACATTCTACATTAAAAGGTTGTTGCAGATAAAAAATAATGTAGGCAATATTTGCCAGCACTGTATCCAAAAACATCTACTTTACTTTTGTGGAAATGATTCTATAGGGTATGCCTACTAACTGCTACATTGATTCAAGATTTTATTTTTTATAGATGTATGTTTCACCTATTTATAATAGATTTGAGGCTCTATTGATCTGATACATTCTGCATAACAGTTAATTATTTCCAAAGTGATCTAATTCACTTCTAGAGAACTATGTAGCTACTGAGAAACTCAGTTCTCTCTTTTACTGATTGGCTCACCCATGCACACTTTTATTTAGTTTTAAAAAAAAAAAACATTCTTCTTATGGACTAAGAGATTAATATGAAATTTGACAAGCCAATGACTAGCTATGACTGTGTATGGATGACATCTAAATCAGACACTGCTACTGAACATATGTTGAAAATTATCACAAATTAAAGCTTTTATGGGGTCTTCCATTTTTACATTTATTGCTTGTGTGTTTTTTTAAAAGACACAGTTTCTTGTCTGGATACAATCTGGGGTGCAATAAATGTTTTGGTAGTTTAAGCATACTAAATCCATTTAGCCTTTTCAACATCTAAATGTCTGTGTTTCCCGGTTTTATATTGATTTAGAAGCCTCTAATAATGTTTCTGAAATCTGAGAAAACAAAACAATAAACCATTTAATTTTTTTATTCTCTGTAAATGTCATTACTCATAAATGTCAAGATAAACTTGCTTTGAGTGTTATGCAATTTACCATGTCACGTATCATTGACATCACAAAATAATAGCATGAGTCACATTGGAAGATACGTAAGCAACCCTTTTTTATATGTGGAACTCAGGGCCAATAAAGCTATTTACTTTTTTTGGCAAGACAGTATGTTATGAAAAGTGATATAAAACATCTTTAACAAAAGTACACATTGGATTTAAAATGTCACACCCTTTCACTTCTAGCTCCTCTACTGAATACAGACATCGGGAAATCACATTCATTGTTGGACACCACATATTCCTTGTGACTTAAATATGTTTGCATGATCTGAACAGGAATAAAGTAATAAAAAATATACCTGAAACAAACGAAGAGAGATATGCTATTCTGTGTGTAATGGACAAAACTGTGCTTTTCCCAAGTCCATAAGCTGAAATCCTAACCCTCAAAGCCACCGTGTTTGGAGACAGGGTCTTTAAAGAGGGAATTAACGTTAAATGAGGTAGAGCCCTCAACCATAGGACCGGTGTCATTATAGGAAAAGGAGAGATACCAGGGAAGTTTGCAACAGAGGAAAGATCATGTGAACACACAGCAAGGTGGCCATCAATAAACCAAAGACAGTGGTCCTGGGCAAACAACCCGCCGACACATTGATATGGATTTCCAGCTTCCAAAAGCATGAGAAAATAAATTTCTGTTGTTTAAACCAACCAGTCTGTGATATTTTGTCTTGGCAGCCCCAGCAAAGTAATACGCTATTTAACGTTCCTCAATATTTAAGTATTTCAGCTGGGATTAACCCCTTTAATTTTTAAAGACACTTACTTAATTGCATGATAACCACTGATTTATAACTAAAACAAAAGCCAGAATTTTGCTTGAAGATAAGTTCATAGCAGCTTAATTAATGTCATTTGGATTAGCAACATTTACTGAATGCCAAATATGTTTCAGACATTGTGAATGGATTCTAGAAACACCAAGATTAATTAAACACCATCCCTGTCATTAAGGCACATATGGTGCAAGGAAGGATAATGACAAACATTCCATTAATTCTGTCCGGTGGTGCAGCCAGCCATCGGGGCTGGGAACCACAGCTAGAATCTCAACTCTATTCGTAGGTGATGTTGACGAACGTCTGATGAATTGGTGGGCAGGCTCTATGAGCCGCTTCTTCCCAGAAGGCCAAATCCTAACAGAAGCTCGTCCTAACAACAAAAGGACACGTGTTGTTCCCAGAACAAAGTCGTTCTTGTCAGCAGCATCAGGACACCTTCCGAGGCCTACTTCATGCTCTTAATACCTATTTGTTGCAGAAGTAAGACATATGATAGAATAGCACGTTGCCTTCTGCTCTGTCTTGCGGAGTGAGCCTGTATGACTAGGGAACAGAGCTGGCTCTCAGACTAGAATTTGTTTTGGAATAGGTCATAAAAATAATCTGCATTTCCACCCTACCAACGAACAATTTATTCCTTGCTAATATGGCTTCCAGATAGTTCCCACACCTTCTGGATACAACAGCCAATACTGAAAACAGTGTGCAATCCCAGATAATTTCTACTACCTGAAGTCAGGTCTATTGTTGATTATCTTATTCACTCTTTGTTTCCTAGCAATTGTGTGTGTGTGTGGGGGGGGGGTGCTCAGGGGGTAGGAGGTACAGGGTGAATGTGTGAAACTTTCTTTACATTTTCAGAATCATTGCCTTAGGGACATTTTGAATAGCAATTGTCCGGCTCTGTGAATGTACAACTGTCCTTAAAAAAGAAATTAATTAGGGGCACCTGGGTGGCTCAATCGGTTGAGCGTCCGACTTCGTCTCAGGTCATGATCTCACGGTTTGTGAGTTCGAGCCCCACATCGGGCTCCGTACTGACAGCTTGGCACCTGGAGTCTGCTTAAGATTCTGTGTCTCCCCCTCTCTCTCTGCCCCTCCCCTGCTCATGCTCTGTCTCTCTCTGTCTCAAAAATAAATAAAAACATTAAAAAAATTTAAGAAATTAATTAGAGTTAAGAAAGCCAAAATCACTATGTTCTATATATCACCCCACCACTGGAATGCTGGCACCACATTTCTCTTCCTTGGTCGCACGCTGGCTGTTAGACAGGAGACCCACATAGAGAGCACAGTCAGAAACAAAGATGTGTATGTATCCAAGCAACAAATGGCAGCCTGAGGAAACCAGGGGTGCAACTGCTGGTCTCTTGAGTTGCCGATCTTTCTGCTGTTACACAGATCCTTCATTTAAGTCATAGTCTGCCCTTTGTTTTTGTTTGCAAAACCCTATAAAGAAAAAGAAAAGTAGCCTTCGTTTGGCTTTGATGATATAAGTCACATACTACCTTTGAGAAATATGTCCTTTGGTCCTCACAGGAATTAGGAGAGGTTACCCATGTCTTTCAAAAGAGCACTTATTTTAGGGCTACAAAGGAATAATAACATCACCAAGGATTGGTAGGATGAATGAGTCAGAAGCGGTAACTCTCACTTCCCACATTTGGTTGTGGGCTGTTTGTCATCACTCCTATCGGGGATATAACTACAACAACAGTTTTGGAGTGAAGAATAACTCAGCTGAGTGTTGCATTTCAAACACCTGGGAAAGCAAATTCGAGAACTTTAGACTGTCGGTGGATATACAGAATGAAGGACAGGGAGGTGGACTGTAGTTAGAGAATCAACAGTCTCTGCATAGAGGTAGTAATTGCACTTTTATATGCACTATAGGATGGAATACATCTCTAACCAAGTAATAGTATATGTAGAAAGAGAAAAGAAATAGCTTACAAGAGAATCCTAGGTTGGAGTAAAACACACACACACGCACACCACACAAATATAAAACAACAACAACAACCCCAACTACAGCAACAAAGACCATGGGGTTGGGATAGACAGCCAAGTGGTAGAAAGGAATTTAAAAAAAGGCTCATAAGAGAGAATGATGTTAAGCCAATCTTGGGAAACAAGGATTTCAAAGAGGAAATGATCCACCAATTCACCTGTTGCAGAATAAAATGTCAGCTAATAAGTGGAAAAGGCCTGTTGGATATAGGAATGAAAATATAACTGTGCAGTAGCCGAACGATGCAAAATGCAGTTAGAAAGGTTTAGGTTTAAAGCCTGGTTTAACAGTTTATAGCTCTATGACCATGCACAAGTTATTTCTTTTAAAGCTGAATTTCTCTGCCTATAAAATGGGGATAATACTTTTCTTTTTAAAGTTAAAAAAATAATGTAAAAAACTTGGAAAGTATCAGCTTCTGGCTATCCCTTACACTGTTTTCAAACATCACACACACACACACACACACACACACACACACACACACACACACACAAAGATACATAAGACTTGATTAGAAAGTGGAGGGAATCTATTAGTTGCTCCATTTCAACCTTGAACTTTCCCCATCAATAACGAGGTGGAGCGTGGATCCAGAATTGCTTGAATCCGACTACCCATTTTCATTTTCCTTTCTTATAGAATGAATTGGAACACAAAAGCTTTCAATTTAGGGCAAGGTGAGCCAACTACTTTTGAAATTTTAAATCTAATATTGATTGGCATCTAGAAAAGAATTTCCTTCCTCCATCTCTCCTTCCTTTCTCCCTTCTTCCCTCCCCCCTTCCTCCCTGCCTCCCCTCCTCCCTCCCTCCCTTCCTTCCTCTCTTCCTTCCTCTCTTCCTTCCTTCCTCTGTTTCTCTCTTTCCTCCCTCTTTTTTGACAATTTAGTGACTTTTCTGCTAAGGCAAAAGGGACTTAGAGTGACCTATGAAACATCCAAGATGGCTAAAGAAACTAATTTTTACTTTTCAGTTGTCTCCTTCTCCATCCCTTGTTCTTTTTCTGTTTTACTCTTTTTTTCCCCCTCAATCTTTCTCCACTACAGTTTCTTCTTTTCCCCATCTTCTTATCCACTGTCTTCTTCCTCTCCCCATTTTCCCTTTAGAAACTCAAGAAATATACTGAAACATTCTTTTAGGAACTCACAAAATCTACCAAAGAGTGTTTTCAAACTCTTCTTTTAATTACAGGATGACTGGTAGTGTGTTACTTTTATCAGTAATGCCAAGATAGGAGCAGGGACACTTGGAGTCATGGTATGATCAAAATGAACTTATAAGAGCCCCGGGGTGAGTCAGAGGCTTATAGAATCTCTCTTGTTCATATGACAAAATGAAGGATGGGATATCTGCAAAAGAATGTCTTAAACTCACACCTCCATACTTTGTTCTTCAAGTCCACTGCAAATAAAATCTTTTGTGAAATTCTTTCCATTGAGTCTGTTGCTGTATTCTTTAGTTATTCTTTTAGTCTTTCAAACAAGAATAAACCATGTTTGATCAAAGATAGCTTCTTTGGGCAATTTCTTTTTGTTTGAACTTTAATATTTATCTTTGGGACTTTATACTCTTAAGAGTCTAGCTTCAGAACTTAGAAAAAGTAATGCTAGCAACACTGTTTAACCAAAATAAATTCAGTATCTCAACATTCTATGCAACTTATAGAATGAGAGCGATGGAATATTACCTTTCCCTGTGCAATTACATCACTCCTAAACTAGTCTTATTTTTGGACACACAGCTTAATTAAACAAAAAATAAAAAAAATTGTGTGTGAAGTCTATTTAAAATTACTGATATTTCAAAAGAAATTTAGAAACAGCATGATTTGAATTTTAAAATGAAATTTTGTGGACTAACTCTAAAAGTTTTCAAAGAAATAGCTTTTATAAAGATTTAGGAGAGATTCTTAAAAAGAAAATGAAATCCTGCATGGATGGCCAGCCCCAAGTTGAGACATGAAATCAATTATATGTAGCTCTGATTAAAGAGGGGAGAAGATGCATGATAGTTTCTATTCCACCATCCCTCCACCAGAAACTCCATCATGGGGACCTCCTCCATTTTCTCCCTGAGACTTTGTCAAATTGTGAACGTGTGTTGGAAAAAGCAAGGTAATGGAGATACTCCTGAACATATTGTGAATTATTTTTCAAACGTCACCATTTTCATTCCAGATCGCCATTTAGAGTTTTTAGTTGTTCATGAAAATATGAAATATCTTAATGACTTCTCTTTCATATATATTTTATCACAGCCTCCTTTTTTGTGTATGTCTTGCTCCAGTTGGGTTTCTCATTAATGTAACTGCCTGAATAATGATGATTTGCTTATTTTCACTTGTGAATGTTTATATTGTTTTGTATCACACAATCTAATGTTCTTTGTCTACCAAAATTCATTCCTTCTTTTTCTTTTCTTTTCTTTCCTTTTCTTTTCTTTTCTTTTCTTTTCTTTTTTCTTTTCTTTCTTTTTCTTTTTCTTTCTTGCTTTCTTTCTTTGTTTTCTTTTCTTTTCTTTATTCCTTCTTTTCTTTCCCCCCCTTTTTCTTTTCTTTCTTTCTTCTTCTTAAAAGGCACAATTAGCTTTTAGTTACCAAAACATGTTACATAACTTAAATGTAAGTACCACATTTGGTTTTCCTCTGATTTCTGAGTTAGAGTTTTTAGTATAGCTTATGTAACTTCTTACAAACAAATAAACACAAAACAGCAATAAGAGAAAACAAACTGGCTTATGACTTTACCTTTAAATGAAGGCGCATTCAAGGAAATGGTGGCCATTCTTCCCAAAATTATTTGAAACAAAATTTTATCTAAGTCTACGAGAAAATGGGAAGCAGAGATTTAATTCCTTGTATGTATTAAAAAAGAAAAAAAAATACTTCTAAAAGTCCTTCCTCCATTCTGTTGCCATGTCAGGACAGAGAATAGCGTGAGGCAAGTGAGGCAAGACCATAGGTGCAAAATTTAAGTAGGCATTAAAAATTCCCAATGACAGGGGCGCCTGGGTGGCGCAGTTGGTTAAGCGTCTGACTTCAGTCAGGTCACGATCTCGCAGTCCGTGAGTTCAAGCCCCGCCTCAGGCTCTGGGCTGATGGCTCGGAGCCTGGAGCCTGTTTCCGATTCTGTGTCTCCCTCTCTCTCTGCCCCTGCCCCGTTCATGCTCTGTCTCTCTCTGTCCCAAAAATAAATAAAACGTTGAAAAAAAATTAAAAATTCCTAATGACAAACACCAATTGGTCCTTTCAATGCACCATTGAAAAGTCAAAGTTAATGCAAAACATCCACGATGAACAAAGGCTTGAAATTTTACTTAAGGACAGCATTCAACCTTATACTTGCACAACTCACTTCCCTTATAGGCCCTTAGACCTGGCCCTGGTGTTTGCAGGCAATTCCTTCCTCGCACGTACTGGTGACAGTTGCTTTCAATATTTAACTCTTGATGCACACAAAGCTACCAATCTCTCTCTCTCTCTCTCTCTCTCTCTCTCTCTCTCTCTCTCTCTCTCTCACACACACACACACACACACACACACACACACACACCACTTCTCCCTCCATTCTACTAAAGTAGTTCTCTCATTTACTTTCCTTTCTTTAACAGAAACTAGCTCTTAGGATAATACCATATTCTCTTGGGTTTCTCTATTCTTCTGTATCCCTTTATTAACTCTATTATGCACAATAAAGGTGGGCTCAATGATTGACCCAATGAGAAAGACTCTTTTACCCTTAGAAGGATGGTGTTTAGGCTTAATGAAGGGAGAGATGTTACATAGTGTGATATGTTGATAATGACAAATAACCTTATATCCACACAGACATGGCCAGTTTGTCAGTACTTTCGCATAAGGTACTCGTACGTTCCTTTCCCATCACTAGCATAAGGAGTATATTCTTACCATCCCTTGTTGAATATGAGAAAATAGGCACAGAGAGGTGATTTATCTGTTCAAGTCTACTGCAAGTTTCTGTGCTTAGTAAATAAGTTGGATAACCCAATTCTTTCCTGTTTTTGTTTAAAATTCTGTATTTGAAGACAATTTAGAATTTGAACTCCCAACTGTAGAATTATTATTCATGCGAATGCTTCCGGTGTGTTGTGAGAAATGTGTTAACGGGATAAGCTAGGTGTATATCCTACCATATAATAGCAACTATTCTGACTCTGCCAAATAAAACAGAAGTATACAATAGGCTTGTGTCTGCGTTTCCAACCAGTTTTGACAACAATGATGATACGTGCTGTAAAAAAAAAAAAAAAAAAAAAAAAAAAAAAAAAAAAAAAAAAAAAGCACCATCCAAAAATAGTTTCCTTGCCTTTTGGGTTGATTTGTCTGTCAAAATGATGAACCAATTGTGCAAGGAGAATCAACACTTAGGGGGGTATCTTTTTTTTTTACCTGTCACAGCAGTCTGTCCTGCCAGAGTGTAGCTGATAAAAATGCCTGAAGTCTTCCCTTATCAGCCAACTATAGTCCTGATTTTAAAGAAGAAAAATTCAGTGCAAACCAAGATTCTCAGGAACTAATATCATGATAAACATTCTCAAAATAATGGAAGCGATAGCTTTTGAATCTCAATCCGCTATACCACAAACTCTTATCATTGATGATTATTAATTATTCATTTATTCACATATTATTCCATATTTCATACCAACCTCCATACCAAAGTACTTATGTAAGAATTCAAGCTACAGCCATTAAGGGAAAGGGTCATACCCCTCTGGAATGCTCAAAAAAATGTATCAAATTATTTTCTAAAATAGCCCAAAGCAGCTGAAGTAGTTTCAGATTGCTTCAGGCATTCTTAAATTCCTAAGTGACAAGTGTTATGAAATTTAGCTGTAATCATCTTTCTTATTCAAGAAAAAGTTAATAATTGCAAAAAATAGACACTCGCTTCTCATATTTGCACATTTTAAAATGGAGAACAAAGTGTACAATGCCCTCCAGATAATATTTATCTTTCACCAAAAATGTTAAATAGTGCTGACTAGAGAAAACTAATGAAATAGATTTCTTCAGACAGTTCTGAGTCTAGAAGGCATCACCTTCTTTAACAACAGCACCTGGGAAAAGAGCTGCAAAAGTAGTTATATTGGGGTGAAAATTATCATTCTTTTGTGCAGATTTCTGGGGAAAAAATGGTCCATGTTAATTCACTAAGAATCAAGAAAAGATAGTTTAATATTGTTTATTGAACCAGAGTCACTTAATAAAACTAGGACTCATACTAACATATAGTAAATTCCACTGTAGATAAATATTGTTTAATATATTTTGGCATATTTTTCACATTCCCTGACAGCCAAGGACCTGAGTGTGGTATATTAGTAGACCATATTAATAGTAAAACCTGGCAACATAGTAGTGAATGGCAGTAAAAAGAATTTTCTACTTCATACTCAGGCTGAATAGGATGTTAAGGATCTCCTCTCCCTTCCAATCCAAGAATATTTCTGAGAGACAATCATCCACGTTTACCACAAACTAATAGCACACAAAAAGCTCACTAACTGGTAATTCCTTGGCTTTTAAGGTACTTGTCTTTTTTTCTTTTTCTTCACTATTTTGAGTTAAAATCCGCCATTTTATTAAGTTCTTCCCATTGTGCTTACGTGTCTTACGGAACGCTCCTGAATAATTTTAGTATTTCTTCCATGTAGTAGGTCATCAAAATCAGGAAGCTGCTGTCTGTTCTCTTCTATGGTTTCTAGCTCCTCTATTCACATATCTCCAATTTCTTCAACTGTTGCATTTATAACATCCAAATTAGACACCTAAACTCCATCTCAACCCCCAAATTTCTTTCTTAGATGTTTTCAAGCTTGTGAAACACAGGCACGATCATAGGAATTCAGATATACTGACATAAAAATAGAATTGATTTCAAAACTAATACAGAGAACTGAGCTTCTGATGGTCAGGACCTCTGACCAGAGCCTTTTCTGTCTTGGTCAATGGCAGGTGTACTTTTCCTGTTGTTGTTCTTTTTCTCCTTATCTCAAACTCACTCTCTTTCCCTTTCTGTCTCTGTGTCTCTCCCCAGATTTAATATGGTGAGAATTTCTTTCTTTCTTTCAAATGTATTCAAGTTTTGGCCACCTCTCACCTTCCCCATTACTATGACGTGGTCCGTGACGGCACTATTGCTTACTGAAAATAGCTTCTCACATGGGCTGCCTGGCTCCCCCCTAGTTGCCTATCATAGCACAGTAAGTACCCTTCTCCAGCATCGTGGATCCTGTTCAACCACACGTAGGCTTACGGCACTGCTGTGCGATAAACCCTTCAGGTTTGCCCCGATCTCAGAGAGGATGTGCTTTCTCTCCCCTCCAATGTAACTTCCCATATTCTGCAGCCGGGCCTTCCACCTCTCACTCTGATCTAGCCCCACCAGTCTCCTTGCTATGTTGCAAAAGGACAGGCGCACTGTCATCCGAAAGCAGGATTTCTCAAACGTCACCACTACTGACCGGATATTTTGGCTGGAAAATTCTTTGTTATAGGGGACTGTTCTGTATACCACTGGCCTCTATTCGCTAGATACCAGAAGAAAGCCCTGCCCCCAGTTGCGCAACCCAGACTTACATCCAGACACTGCCGAACAGCCCAAGGGTGTCAGAGTAGCTTCTAGTTGAAAGTCACTACCTTAGGGCCTTGGTGTTTTGTATTTCTTCTTCCTAGAAGAGTATTTAACATTATATGTATTCTTTCTCCTGAACTTTACCTAAATATCCAGGTTTTTTTTTTCTAACTTTCTTGGCCACAATAATTAAAATTTAACACAAACTCCTATTTTACATGTTTCTAGATGTCTGGTTTTTTTTTTTCAAATTTACCCAGAGCTAATATATTTTTTAAAGACACTTTTTGAGCAATTTTAGGTCCTCTGAAGGGAAGGTACAGAGATTCCACATATACTCTCTGCCCTCACAGACCCACAGCCTCTCTCACTATCAACATCCCACACCACAGTGGTACTTTTGTTACACTTTGTGAATCAACACAGACACATCACTAACACCCAAGGTCCAAAATTTACATTCAGGCTCATTCTTGGTGTAAAATCTATAGGTTTGGATGGACAGATGTATCTGTGTCTATCATTGTAGTATCAGATAGAGTGGCTTCGGTGCCCTAGAAATCCACTGCACAATAGTCCACTGTCTGGATGGACCACAGTTTATTTATCCGTTAACCTACTGAAGGCCATCTTGATTGCTCCCAAGTTTTGCCATTTAAATAGTGTTGCTAGAACCATCCATGTGAAGGTTTTTTTGTAAACATAAATTGTCAATTCCTTGGATAAATCCTAAGGAGCACAACCATAGAATCATAAGGAAAGAATATGTGTAGATTTGTAAGAAAATGACAAACGGTCTTCCCGAAATGGCTGTGACATTTTGCATTCCACCAGAAATGTCTGGAAGTTCCTACCGCTCAGCATCCTCGCCACCATTCAGTGTGGTCAGTGTTTGGGATCTGGCCCATCCTAATAGATGAGCAGTAGTATCTCATTGCTGTTTTAATTTGCATTTCCCTGATTGCCAACTGTATATCATCTCTGGTGAGGTGTCTCTTAAGGTTTTTGGCCCATTTTTTTAATTGGGGTTTTTGTGTTCTTTTTATTTTGGATAGCTGTCTTTTATAGTATGTATCTTTTGCAAATAAGCCCCCCTCCTCTGTGATTTGTCTTCTGATTCTCTTGATATTGCCTCTTGTGGAACCAGAAGTTTTCAATTTTAATGAAGTCTAGCTCATCTATTTTTATCATGGACCATGCCTTTGGCATTGTATCTAAGGTCATCATCATCCTCAAGGTCAGCCAGGTTTCTCCCATGCTGTCTTCGTAGGATTTTATACTTTTACATTTCACATCTAGGTCTGTGATCCATATTGATTTTATTTTTGTAATACATTTAAGGTCTGTGTCTGGATTCATTTCTTAGTTGTGGATGTCCAGTTGTGCCAGCACCATTTGTTGAAGAGACCACTTTGCCCCACTGTGTTGCCTCTGCTCCTCTGTCAAGGATCAGTTGACTATATTTGTGTGGATCCAGTTCTGGCCTATCTATTCTGTTCCACTGACCTACTTGTCTGTTCTTTTACCAATGCCACACTGACTTGTTTACAATAGCTTCTTAGTAAGTTTTCAAGTTATATTACATCAGTCTTCCACCTTCATTCTCTCTCAGTATTATGTTGACTATTGTGGGTCTTTTGTCTATCTCTAAACTTCAGAATCTGTCAACGTTCACGAAATAACTTGCTCAGAAGGGAGACAAAGAAAAAAGAATGAAGACTAACAGACTTCACGCATTTTAGGAAAATAATAAAAGGCTATAATGCTGAAGATTAATGCCTATTCTGAATGACTGCTGAAATCAGGAAAGCATCCCTTGAGACTGCAGATCTCTGGTTAACCAAAAAAAGTAGAGAGGGCACTCTAGTGGACAGCTCATTGTAAGAAACAAAACCAACGACTCTTTCATCGGAACATGATTTTTGTCTATCCTTCATGGTAGTGGAGGGGGAAGGACCAAAGGGAAATCAAGGTACAGATAACCACCCCCCACCACCAAACAATAAATGAATAATAGATGATGAACACAGACCCAAAAATATCGTGCTAAGGCAAAAGAAAATTCCAGCCAAATGCATTACTTGGCATTTGAACAACATAATTAAAATATGGCCTTTAAGAAGGCCATGGGTGGAGAGATAATTAAAGGCTTAAATCGACTCCACTATCAGCCTGAAATTATTAAAAACTATAAAGATGTAAGTTTCTTTCCTCTTCTCTTCTCAAAGATATTTATCACCAAACTTTGAGCCCACCATTTTAAGGAACTTGAAAAGAATTGGGAAAAGGCACTACTCTACTTACAAAATCATTCTATATGCCTCCTTTGAATTGTTTGCTAGGTCTGTACCAACCTAACAGAACAACCCAATTTTGGTATATTCCTCACATTCTGTCTATCTGTCTGATTATACTTTGTTATTCTTTTAGTAAATTGGATTATGTCAAACATACCATATGGTACCTACTCTCATGACAGAATACTAGTTGCTTTTTATGTCAATACATTTAGTTCTTTCATTAAAACAAAACAAAACAAAACAGCTTTATTTTTGAGAGAGAGAGACACACATCACAAGGAGGGGTGAGGCAGAAAGAGAGGGAGACTCAGAATCCAAAGCAGGCTTTAGGCTCTGATCTGTCAGCACAGAGCCTGACACGGGGCTTGAACTCATGAACCGTGAGATCATAACCTGAGCCAAAGTTGGATGCTAACTGTCTGAGCCACCCAGGCTTCCCTAGTTGTTTCATTTTTATACAGTCTATATGCAATACCATTATAAAAAGATATCACAAATTATTTAGTAAGGTTAATAAAACCTCGATTCAATATTGAATATAAAAACTCTGCAATGATTATTTTCATGTATGTTAGTGCATTGTTTCATTATTATTAGTATGTATTTCAAGATAAGGTGTTTATGAGTTGAATGGCATAGATCTAAATTTTTTTTTTATTTCCAGATACTTCTTCGAAATAGGTTGTATACATTATCTAGTCCACACATTAATAGAATGTACCCCCCAGCCTTTGGGCTCTTTTTTTAAAAAAAAAATTTAATGTTTATTCATTTTAGTGGGAGAGAGAGAGAGAATGTGAGCAGAGGAGGGGCAGAGAGAGAGAGAGGGAGACAGAGAATCTGAAGCAGGGTCCGGCTCTGCGCTGTCAGCACAGAGCCGGACACAGGGCTTGAACCCACAAACAGCGAGATCATGACCTGAGCTGAAGTCGGGCGCTTAACCAACTGAGCCACCAGGCGCTCCATGGGCTCTTTCAATATTTGATAACTTTCCTCATATTTTAGTGAAACAAAAGGCATTTTTTTTTTGCATTCATGTTACTATTAAAGAGGTTGATCATATTGTACCTTTCAAAATTATTTTTTTTTTGCTTCTTGGCTTTTCATGTCCTTTGCCTTTTTCCTAGTTTTATTAGTTACTTTCAAAAAAAAATCTATATATATTGATTTTCAGGGATGATGGCAGAGGAGGAAGACCCTAAGCTCACCTTGTCTCACTGATCCCAATAGATAACACCCACATCAGAGTAAATGACCCAGAAAACAATCCAAAGACTGGAAGAAAAGACTCTCTGCAGTTAAATGTAGGGAGGAGGCCACATCCAAGAGGGTAGGAAGGGCAGAGATATGGTCAGGAGACAAATGGACCTGTGGGACTGTCTACAGAAGGGAGAGACACCTGAGCATGGAAAAGGAAAGGACCAGATGTCACGCCAAGCACGTTAGGCACTAGGAATCCACAGAAAATCAGAGGGGGATAGTTTCACTAGTTCTTACAATCAGCATAGCTTAAGTAAACTTGGAATTTTAAAAATCAGTGGGCTTGGCTCTGGGAGAGCTGGGAGGACAACAGGAAATTGATTCTCCACCCTGGAAGAGATAGTAAAATGAATAGTCCCTTAGAGATACAGCATAAGAGCAGTAGTTTGAAAACCACCAGGGGTATAAGGGACGATGAGTTGCTTACTAATATCTGAGCTTGTGCTAGAGGAGCAAGAACTGATGGGAGACTTCTCCAGGAACAAAGGAGCTGGCTGGTGCCATTTCCCTTCCCCGCCCCCCAGCCTAGACAGGGAGCCACCTGTGGGAACCAGCACAGTGCTACCATTCCCTACATAACTTGCTAACAGTGCAACCTGTCCCCGTGGTCTGAAAACACACACCTTCCAGCCAGGCCTTGGTTCCAGGTGCCCTCCTACAACACACCTGTGCAAACCTTGCTAACACTGGGTCTTCTTACCCTTTCATTCTCTGGCGGACCTGCCTCCTTCCATATGTCCTGGGCCAAAACCCATCCAAAGTGGTGTCAAAAGCCTGTCAGGGTGCAAGCTGCCCCTACAGGGACCAGCACTACTCCAAACTGCCTCCTGCCCCAGGGATAGGGTAAGATTACCACACACACCAGTGTAACCATGGCCCGGGAGGGGCTGGAGGCAGACCTCTGGTCTGACTACAGGCTCCACCCGGCAACAAAAGCTTCTCAGGGGACAACATGGAGAAGGCACCCAGCAATTTGCTGCAACTGCATCTCTGGCAAATTCCTGGTCTGACTCAACGCAAGCCCAAGGTGGCCATAGGGACCAAACCCTGCCCACAACAGGCACAGCGAACCATCATAGACAACTGGACTGAAGGAAAAAGCAGCTCAGCCCAAGAGTAGGGCACAAGCAACACACACCGGAGATACCCCTGAAGCACCAGGTACTTGTGAGTAGGGAACACGACACTGTAGGCCACTACAGGACCTCTTCTTCATAAGGCCACTACTTTTAAGAGCAAGAGACATAGCTGATTTTCCTAACACAGAAACAGACACAGAGATTTAGAAAAAATGAGGAAACAGAGGAATATACCCCAAATGAAAGACCAAGGCAAAATCACCACAACAGACCTAAAGAAAATGGAGACAAGTAATATGACTGATAGAGCATTTAGAGTAATGGTCATAAAGATACTCAATGGACTTGAGAAAAGAGTGGAGACCTTGGTGAGACCCTTAAAATTAAAATACATTGACTAGAGGAAGCAGAGAGCAGAGTAAGAGAATGAAATCAAACTGAACAGGAGGGAGGAAAAAAATTAGAATAAAAAATAAAAATAGACTTAGGGAACTCAGTGGCACCATCAAGCACAATAATATTCACATTCCAGGGTTCTCAGAGGAAAATAAGAGAGAAAGGGGGGCATAAAATGTATCTGAAGAAATAATAGTTGAAAACTTCCCAAACGTAAGGAAGGAAAGAAAAATTCAGATCCAGGAGGCCCAGAAAGCCCCCAGCAAAATGAATCCACAGAGGTCCACACCAAAACACACAGTAATTAAAATGGCAAAAAGTAGTGATAAAGAGAGAATTTTAAAAGCAGCAAGAGAAAATAAAATGGTTACATACAAAGGAAACCTCATAAGTCTATCAACTAATTTTTTAGCAGAAAATTTTGCAGGCATTCCCCAGAAGGAAATGGCATGATATATTCAAAGCACTGAAAGAAAAACCCCCGCAGCCATGAATACTCTATCCAGTAAGGCTGTCATTAAGAATAGAAGGAGAGATAGAGTTTCCCACACAAACAAAATTTAAAGGAATTCATGATCACTAAACCAGCCCTACAATAAATGTTAAAGGGAACTCTCTGAGTTGAAAGGAAAGACCATACATAGGAATAAGAAAAGAAGGAAGCACAGAAGCAGTAAAACTAGGTATATCAATAATAATCAGTCGAAGGGTTCACAAAATAAAAAGATGTAAAGTACAACACCCTATATACCTCAACAAGAGTGGGAGGAGAGTAAAGAATGAGTTTAAACTTAAGTGACCATCAACTTAAATAGACTTATATTTGCAGAGCATATTACATACAAACTTAATGGTAACTGCAAATCAAAAACAATTACTAGACATGCAAAGAGAGAGAGAGAGAGAGAAAGCATATTAATAAAGAAAGCCAGCAAACTATGAGAGAAGAGAGCAAGAAAAAAAGGAATGGAGAAAAACTAGAAAACAACCACAAAACCAGTAACAAAATGGAAATAAGTGCATATCTATCAATAATTACTTTGAATGTAAATGGACTAAATACTCCAATCAAAAAAGATAAGGTGAAAAAAATGGATATGAAAGTGACACCCTACAAGAGACTCATTTCAGATCTAAAGACCCATGCAGGTTGAAAGGGAAAGGATAGGAAAGCATTTTTCAGGCAAATGAAAGTGAAAAGAAAGCCAGGGTAGCAATACTTGTATGAGATAAAATAGACTTTAAAACAAAGACTTTCATAAGAGACAAATAAGGATACTATATTATCATAAAGGGAACAATCCAACAAGAAGATATAAAAATTATAGATATTTATGCATCTAATACAGGAGTACCCAAATATATAAAACAGCAAATAACAAGTAAAAAGGGAGTAATCCATGGGGCGCCTGGGTGGCGCAGTCGGTTAAGCGTCCGACTTCAGCCAGGTCACGATCTCGCGGTCCGGGAGTTCGAGCCCCGCGTCAGGCTCTGGGCTGATGGCTCGGAGCCTGGAGCCTGTTTCCGATTCTGTGTCTCCCTCTCTCTCTGCCCCTGCCCCGTTCATGCTCTGTCTCTCTCTGTCCCAAAAATAAATTAAAAAACGTTGAAAAAAAAAAAACTTTAAAAAAAAAAAGGGAGTAATCCATAGTAATATAATAATAGTAGGGGACTTTAACACCTCACTTACATCAAAGGATAGATCATCCAAATATAAAATAAACAAGGAAACAGTGGCTTTGAATAACACATTGGATCAGATGGATCTAACAGATACACTCAGAACATTCCATCTTAAAATTGCAGAATACACATTCTTTTCAAGTGCACATGGAACATTCTCCAGAATAGATCACATTTAAGGTCACAAAATAAATCTCAACAAATTCAAAAAGGCTGAAGTCATACCGTCCATCTTATATGACCACAACATTATGAAACTAGAAAACAACCACAAGAAAAAAATCTGGCAAAAACATAAATATATGAAGGCTAAATAACATGCTACTAAACAGAACAGTGAATAGTTCAAACAAGAAAGCAAAAAAGAAAAAGGAAAAAAACATAGACATGAATGAAAATGAAATGGTCCAAAACCTTTGAGACACAGCAAAAGCTGTTAAAAGAGGGGAGTTTATAGGAATACAGGCATACTTCAGGTTGCAAGAAAAATCTCAAATAAACCACCTAACCTCATGTCTAAAGGAGATAGAAAAGTAAGAACAAACAAAATCCAAAAGAAGTAGAAGGAAGGAAATAATACAGATTAGAACAGAAATAAATAAAATGGAAACTAGAACAAAAACAACACAATACAGCAGAGCAACGAATCCAGGGTCTGGTTATTTGAAAAGATCAATAAAACTGGTAAACTTTTAACCAGGAGAAGAAGAAGGAGGAGAAGGAAGAAGGAAGGAAAGAAGAAGGAAGAGGAAGAGGAAGAACAACAACAACAAGAGGGAGAAGAGGGAGAAGAAAAAGAAGAGGAGGAAGAGGAGGAGAGGGAGGAGGGAGAGGAGAAAGAACGAAAAGGAACTCAAATAAAAATCAGAAAGGAAAGAGGAGAAATAACAACAGACACCACAAAAAATACAAAGAATTTTAACAGATTATAAAAAATATGTATTCCAACAAATTGGACAACCTAGAAGAGATGGATAAATGTCTAGAAACATATAACCCCCCAAAACTGAATCAGCAAGAAATAGAAAATTTGAACAGACCAATTACCACTAATGAGGTGAAACTGGTAAACAAAAAACTCTCAACCAACAAAATCCAGGACCATTTGCCTTCATAGCTGAATTCCACCCAACATTTAAAAATTTTTTTAACGTTTTATTTATTTTTGAGACAGGGAGAAACAGAGCATGGGCAGGGGAGGGTCAGAGAGAGGGAGACACAGAATCTGAAATAGGCTCCAGGCTCCGAGCTGTCAGCACAGAGCCTGATGCAGGCTCGAACTCACGGACCGTGAGATCATGACCTGAGCCGAAGTCGGCCACTTAACTGACTGAGCCACCCAGGCGCCCCCACCAAACATTTAAAGAAGACTTAGTACCTATTATTCTCAAACTATTCCAAAAACTAGAAGAGAAAAAAAAGCTTCCAAATTCATTCTATGAGGCCAGCATCACTCTGATACCTAAACTAAATAAAGACACTACAAAAAAAAAAAAAAAAAAAAAAAAAGAGAGAGAACTGTAGGTCAATATGTCCGATGAATATAAATGCAAAGATTCTCAACAAAATATTAGCAAACTGAAACCAACAATATATCAAAAAAATTCATTGTCAGGATGCAAGATTGTTTCAATATTTGCAAATCAATCAGTATGATATATCACATCAACAAAGAGAAAGGATAAAAACCATCTGATCATTTTAGCAGATGCAGAAAAAGCATTTGACCAAGTACAACACCCATTCATGATAAAAATCCTCAACATAGTAGGTTTAGAGGGAACATATTGAACATTGAACACATTGAACACATTGAACATATTGAACATACCTCAATACGATAAAGACCATACTGGAATATGAAGGCTGGTGCTTATGTGGCGGTTTTGGAGGTAAAAGCCACACATACAGCATGGCAGAACAGCAATATATCTATAGGGAAACAGCCTTAGTCCCATACCATTAGAAAGCTGCCCTATTAGTCCTAGATAGCCTAATTTTATACTTCTTTCATATGAAAGAGAAATAAATTTCCACTTAATTTTTAATCTGTATATATCATTTTTATGTCATACAAAAATTACAAAAGTATTAACAATTTGTTAGCTAACTTTAAAAGATGTATTAATCTGTCATATATCAGCTGATTTAAAATTCTATATTTGACACATTCTCTTACTGTTTGAAGGTTTAAGTATTTGTTTCATAGAATTTATTATTTTTATAAAGAGATGACATTTTAACTTGTGTGTGATTATTATTGTTTAAAAATAGATATTAAATTGACTGTAAACCATTAATTAATTCAGAATTTCTCAATTTATTTAAAGTTCCAGCTTTCCATTAAGTTACACTGAATCCATGAGTCTAATTCTGGATTTATTATGCCATTCTATAAATCAGTGCTGGGGTATTTTAGTTCTGGCATAGCAAATCACTCTTTATCATTAGTTTTCAAAATTCCTTTTATAATTGTCTATATTTATTCTTAAGATAAATTTGAAAATAGATTTATATAATTGCTTTGTATCAGGTCATATTAGTAAATTCTTATTTTTAATCATCCCTCAGCTTATTGTCTTAGAAAACATTATTTCTCTAGTTATATGAAAAGAAACTTTAAAACATATATAAAGAGAGAAGTTTGGAAAAACAGGGTACCATTTTAGAAAAAGCGTCGATCATTTCGCAAGTTTGTTGACTGCTGGTATGCCCAGTTCTGCTTTGTGTTCTATCATGATCATTTTCAAATGCTTAACTGAAAATTAAGTTTGTTAAATACATGATTAAATTATACTCCAGTTAGAGTTTGTCAGATTCGGTAAAAAGTAGAGGAGGATGACCAGATAATTTTAAATTTCAGATAAACAACCTTTTTTTTTTGGTATGTCCCAAATGTTCAACACAAATCCAAATTTAACTGGAGGTCCATATTTTATCAGGCAATTCTAACTCTAGTACAAGGTCAAGTGACATTCAATTTAAAGAACTATCCTCAGTTTTAAGTTTGTAAGTTTATCTTTCCTAAAGTTTAGTGTGCATTCAAAAATGAATTAACTTTAAGAATCATAATTTCCATTTTATTCCTTTCACTTAAAATTTTGAATTTTCAAAAATACATGACCTTTAAAAAAATGAAGTTGGTAAATGTTTGGTATCTTTGATTATCACAATAAAAAGTTGAAAACCTTATGTATAACAAGGTTCCCATTTAAAGTTAATAAAATCCAGGGTGCCTGGGTGGCTCAGTCGGTTAAGCATCTGACTTTGGCTCGGATCATGATCTCACGGTTTGTGGGTTGGAGCCCCGCAGTGGGCCCTGTGCTGATGACTCAGAGCCTGGAGTCTACTTCGATTTCTGTGTCTTCCTCTCTCTCTGCCTTTTCTCTTCTCATGCTCTGTCTCTCAAAAATAAATAAATGTTGAAAAAAAAATTTTTTTTAAGTTAACAACATTCAAAACCAGAGAACCTATAGTTTATGGCATACCCCTTAACTCCACTGCCTTGGAAAGAAAAGTAACGATGCTCCTATGTTGTTATAAATTTGTTGTGTAAAGCCCAGAGAGTAGCTACCAAAGATGAATTGTGAAAGGGCCCAGAGCAAAATTTTCCAACCTGCACTTTGGGCTAGTATGCCAAATATTTTGTTGGGATTATCCAGAGTTGATCTACTCCAACAGCTCCACCTTGGGTGAGAATACACTTATGAATTCACAAAGCGTGGCAATTCATTGTATTTTTAAAAAATGCCACGTTTTAAAAATGAAAAGTGGGACCTGAGTAAAGAGCAATGTATAAAAAATAGGATACCAGAATTCATATTTTGACCATTTGAAGAAGCAGGTTTCATCTTAAAAATGTAAATTTTATTGCATTGTATTACAGATAAAAAGTGTGAAAGAATCCTATGCATTCTTCTTGTTTAATCTCGCTTTACATGGTAATCTTTTACCTTTTTTTCCTTTATATCCTGTTCCACCCCCCTCCCTAAAATTCAACACATCTTTGTTCTTTTCCATTTTTATGCTTTTCTGTGTTCCTTGTTAAATTAAATCCTAAAAGTGTCAAAACGGTACACATTCTCCTATAGCATTTATGATTTTTCAAAAATTATTGACAGCCAAAGGAGAATGTAGTTGCTCCATGAAATCACTGAGGGAAATTGAAATTAACATGAATATCCCTTATTTGAGCAACGGGGAGTTTAGCAGCTGCCAAGGGTAACAGACTAATTCAAGTCATTTCTATAAACTCTTCACTCAAAAAGAACAGGAATAAATTGCATTGAGTCTATTTGAATCAACATTATCTTTTGACTTTTTATTCTCTCGTAATTTTCACCCCCTCAACTACCTGCCTACCAGTGCTCAGTTCTATTTGATTTTGGGGAAGAAACGGGGGGAAAATTGTTAGATGGTACCCATTTTAATCTAATCTAATGTAGTCTGAAGTGGACATAAAGGGGCCCTATAGCAGATATACATGGTACCTGCTTGTGTTAATTCGAGAGTTCAATATGCAAAATAATATATTTATATTCTATTTCTAAATTAATAGTATAGGTATTCTCAGTTACTACCACTTAACTAATCCCATGCTGAAAGCATTAATATTTTGTCTGTACAACTCAGTGAGGAAAGCATTTTTCTTCTTAACTAGGATAATTTACTTGTCCTCAGCTTCTTAACATATCTATTTGGGAATAGGATTATAGTCTCATAAAATAATTTAATACTGTATTTGCTGTTTACTTCAAAAGCAATATAATATAATGCTATTATTAGAAACAATTGTTTAATTGTTTGAATTAAAAAATTAAATATCATTCTCCTTTCAGAGTCCTTAAACATTTCAGGGGTGCCTGGGTGGCTCAGTCAGTTAAGCGTCCCACTCTTGATTTTGGCTCAGGTCATGATCTCACTGTTGTGAGATGAGCCTTCTATGGGGGGTGTGGGGGGGCTTTGCTGCTCTTTCTCACCCTCTCTCTGCCCCTCCCCTGCTCACACACTCCCTCTCTCTCTCTCAAAATAAATAAACATTAAAAAAAAAACATTTCAGAGATGTGTTCATATTATGATTTAACAATATACCCTTATTTTAAAAGGTTTACTAAAAAAACTATTTCTTATCCTGTGGGCGTAATTGGATAGTGTGATACTGTGATTTATAATTAGAAATAAATTATATATATAATTATATTTTATATTATATGTATAATATATATTTTATGTTATATATTTGGTCTAAATATATAAAATATATTTGGTCTTTGTCCACTGTGCCTGGCAGACTTCCTAAAACCTTTTTAATTTCCTGAGGGGAACCATAAAGGTGTCTTCTGTTATGTTAATGAAATGATTTATTGACTCCAATTTAGGATGGCAGCTGAGAAAGGACTGGAACTTTCAGTCTTACCCTCCAGACCCCAGGGTAGGAGAGCAGGACTGGAGTTTGAATCAGTTGCCAAAGGCTAGTGATTTCCTTGATCCTGCCTTTATAATTAAATCTCCATGAAAACCCAAAAGGACCAGGTTCGGGAAGTTCCTGAGATGGTGAACACGTGGAGATTTAGGAGACAGAATATGGGTGCTCCATAGCCTTTTCCCCTACACTGCCCTGTGCATCTCTGCCTTCTTGCTGTTCCTGCGTTATACCCTTTGCAATAAACTGGTAATCTAGTAAGAAAATGTTTCTCTAAATTCTGTGAGCTTCTCCAGCAAATTAATCAAACCCCAATGAGGGGTTCATGAGAACCTCTAACGTAGAGCCAGTGGGTCAGAAGTGCAGGTTAACAACCTGAGCTTGAGGCTGGCTTCTGAAGTGGGAGAAGGGAGCAGACATGAGGGACTGACCTTTTAACCTACGGAATCTGATGCTCTGGTAGATAGTGGCAGATTTGAGTTAAATTGTAGGACATCCAGCCAGTGTCCAGAGACTTGCTTGTTGGATGCCTGGGGTTATCACCACACCCACCCCCCCCACACACACACTCTAGAATTGGTTCCAGAATACTAAAGAGATAGCACAGATCCTTTCATTGTTTTGAACACACTTCCATTATAACAGCGTAAATTCTGAGTTGGCTAGAAATACTAATATTGGGGAAATATACACACAGTGATGGATAAATAGATGATAGACAGGTAATGTGTAACTTAAAATGCTTCTGAAGTTACTTTATACATATATATTTCATTTTTTATTAGTTTTCTTTATTTTTGAGAGGCAGAGAGAGACAGAATGCATGTGGGGAAGGGGCAGAGAGAGTGGGAGACAGAGAATCCAAAGCAGGCTCCAGGCTCTGAGCTGTCAGCACAGAGCCCGATGAGGGGCCTGAACTCACGAACCGTGAGCTCATGACCTGAGCCGAAGTTGGACACTCAACCGACTGAGCCACCCAGGCCCCCCAATTACTTTATATCTTTATTATTAAATAATTTTAATCCAAAGCCCTCATATTAATCTTCCCACTCCTTCTTAGAAGCACATAGAAGAAGGAACTATTCTGAATTTGTTTTCTAAAATGTTGATTTCAGTACATGCATGTTTTTGTGAACTCAGAGTTCACAGTATCTTGCAGTATATTTATTATTTTTCCTTTCTTTAAATTAGTATTAATTGCCTTTTAATCAAAGAGTTATTACTTATGGGGGCTCTTTATATTTATTCATCAGCAGAGTGATTTGCTTGTGTTAGTTTTCAGTGTTTTGCAAATCCATGTTTATTTTTTTACTTAACCTTGCATTGTAGTCCAATAATATGCTTAGAGTTAAAAAAAATTGCATGCATTTTCCTTTTGAACAACATTAAGAAGAATATTTTTTAGTTTTCAATAAAAGTTTCAATGGAATATGTAATTTCTGTTGGTTGGATAAAACATTTAATAATACCTACTAGCTTCTTTATAGTTAGCAATGAGATCAATGAGATCAGCCCTCCTTTATTACACAAAATTGGTACCATCCATACTTTCATGTCCTTATGTCAAACTGCATAAAATTTAGTGATAAAAACAGAGCCTTCTTGCTCCAAGAAATGCTTTGCTTAGAAGTCTGATTCACACCTTGCACTTTAAGACTTAAAGACTGGTCTCAATCCAAAGATGATATGTTATAAATACTGTCTAATCTGAGTCAGCTTCTTGGCTCCCAAGACCTGCTTTAAAATAACCTAACACAGGTCCTAAAATTCTATAATGAATAACCTTTCAATAATTTTCCCATTTCCAGACACTACTGATACCAGGTCAAATTGTTTTTTTTTTCCCCCCATATTTTACTAAATCTAACGGACTCTACTCCATCAATGTTTTCTATGGTGATAATCTGGGAGTCAACAGTCAACAGTAGGAGTTTGCCTTTGTTAATCTCATATACCACCATGTTTTATTTAATGATCTTAGTCATATATGCTAATCATGCTAAATATGCTAATCAATACTAAGCATGCTATTTTAGCACTGACTTGGTGTATATATATATATATATATGCATGCATGTATGTATGTATTTATGTATATATGTACATACATACACAGGTTTGTATGTCAAGAGATGTATTATGACACCCCATCCTTGTATTTATAATTTTTGTCTCATATAATCATAATTTTTGTTTTTAAGCAATGAATATGAAATAATTTATATTGGAATATTGTAATTTAATCAATTCTTGTTTTAATTATTGATTTATATAAGCTAATTCTTTATATTATTTTACTACAGGAGTTTTTTCACCTTTATGCTTTTGGTGGAAAATTGAATATCCTGTGCTTTATCATTTTTAATTTAAATGATTCTTTCTCTTCATTTTTTTTGAATATTTAGTTTTGTGAGAGAGACAGAGCACAAGTGAGGGAGGGGCAGAGAGAGAGGGAGACACAGAATCCAAAGCAGGCTCCAGGTTCTGAACTGTCAGCACAGAGCCCGATGCAGGACTTGAACCCTCGAACTGTTAGATCATGACTTGAGCCGAAGTCGGACATTTAACCTACTGAGCCACCCAGGCTCCCAACTTTATATGATTCTTAATAGAAAAATCCCTGGTGAAGGGGTTCAGTTACTCTCTCCTTACTTCTGCCATATTCCCACTCGACAAATCTCTTGAAAAATTATCACAAATTTTAACTCCACAGCATATTTTATAATTTTAAAAAATGTCTTCAAGAATTCACTTTGTAATTTTTGGTAGAAAACTGGGCATTTTAAATACTACATGAACACAATTTTGTAGTCCTTTTCTCTTCTAAATTGTTGTTGCCATTGCGGTTTATTTGATAGGCTGGCTGCTTGTTTATTTAGTAACTTGCCTGGAGTAAACCAGTGAAACGTGTCTCTCCTCAGTGTGTAACCGCTTATCTCACTCATCAGGTTTTGAAAACTCTTGCTATTAGTTTAGTCATCTCTTCCTGGAGTCTCCCCTGTGTCTGCTTAGACTGTCATCAGTCTGGGTTCAAACATCTAAGCCAGTAATTCTTCCATCCCTCCTCCCTACCACTGATGCAAGCGGGGTTGGGGGAGCATATTTGAAGACCAGGTGGCTTTCAGATCTGTCCAGTTTTACCTTCTGTTGACTCTTCTCACTTTCCCTTGCATGTGTGCACGTTCTCACAATCAACCCGGGACATGTACACATGGTGGGTCCATGTCTTCTCCACATGTGCATGCAGCTTGCAGTCAGCAAGTGTATGCAGTGAGCTTATCACGCAGTCTCTTCTGGCTGACTCCTCTCCCGGCTCTTCCTGTTAAATTTCTGTCCAGTCTACTGGATTATTGCTTGCCCAAAAAGTCTATGCCCTCAGGTTCACGGAGATACTGGCTTTTCCCTTCCCACCTCCCTAAACTGATGCTGCTTCTCTTACTGCCAATGCCTATGGACAAGGGGTTTCCTAGGCTCTGTTCCAAATCAAGTAACTGCCATCTGATGGCAAAGTTACTCGTTTTTGGTGGCCTGCCCCAACCTGGGAGAAGTCCTGTGTTGACCAAGCTTGGGGCCAAGTGGGGAATGATAGCTGCCTCAGGTAGAAATTCCACTGATTACTCTGTGTTCTTGAGAGCCACCGTGAGAGCCAGGATTCTCAGATGGCCCATGGTCCCTGTTCCTGAGGTTCACACCTTGTATCATCCTTCATTTAAGAGTGGGCAAAACCTGTAACTTGCTTCTAGCCCTTAGAATATGGCAGAGTGGAAGAGATTATGCGGATGTAATTAAGGTCCCAAATCAACTCTATTTAAGTTAATCAAATATACATCCACACATTTTGTTAGAGATTAGTAACACTTAAATGCTTAATTGTCTTCAAAAAAGTCTGATTAATTTGGAATGAGTATGTGATCCAAAAGTTCAATCAGTGTGCCTGCCTCCCACTCATACCCCAGATTTCAGAGTAATTGGTAATAGTTTTTCTCCATAAACATTACAAAAGAAGACAGCAGTTTTTCAAAGAAATAAGCATGGGACAGTATACAGCATGGTAGTGTGTATACATATGTGCACACACACATGCACACACAATGGTCTTGAGTAAAATATAAAATAACTATAGATGAAACAAAATTTAAGAGAACATTAGGAAATAAAGTTCTGATTGAGATGTGGGTGAAGGTCCTGGAATGACTAGGTCAGTGTGTATGATTTGATTGTATTCTGATCTAATATGTGTGTTTTGTTTGTTTTTTGGGTTCGTTTTGCTTTTTTGGTTTTGGTCTGTTGTGTTTCTTCTTCTTCTTCTACTTTTTTTTTTTTAATAGAAACAAAGACTTTATTTGTTGTTTTATATTTTCAGGGTTTAAGGTAGAATATAAGTACACAATATCTGGGCAAAGAGAAAAATTGTATGGTTATTTCAAATAATACAAGAAAGGCATCTTGATAAAACTTAATACTTCTAGATTTAACTAGATATATAAGGAAACTTCATTATCATGGCAAATGTATACTTCTAAATAAAGATCCTCTAAGAGTATTTCTTTCTAAAGCATTCAAAGGAGCCATTGTAAAAAATATGGTTGGCAGCAGTTGTGAGAAGAATTGGCATCTAAATAAATCTACGAATTCTCTGTTAATGTGGATACATAAAAATAATTAAAAATCTATCTAAAAATATTGTTGCCTTTTTTGCATTGGTATGTTATTTCCTAAGGATAATGGTGAGTGAGGTACACATTCTTCCATCCCTGTGTGTCTATTACTCTAAATAATCCATTTCTTTTCATTAAGCCTCACTGTTTTCTTTATATCTTAAAAAAAGATACAGGTCCTATAATGCAAAGTTTTAAATTCCAGATAAGACATATAAACACTCCACGTTCTTACCTAATTAGATACAAGCCTTTTTTTTTTTATTACTCACCTTTTCCTACTTTTATCTTCCTTTATTTAAATGCCTTTTTCTCTGTATCGCTGTTCCACAGCATAAGTCTTAACCAAAAGTTGCTTATTAAGTGCCCTTGTGTGGATTGTTACTAAAAGCACGTACCAATGAGCATGTTATAAGAATTTTTAAAAAACGGGCATGTTATAAGATTTACCTTCCGAGAATGCAGGTTTCAGATGAAGTGAAGGAGGATACAAACACAGGGGAGGGAAAACTGAAGCACAATAGAGAAAATGATGACTTAAAAAAAAAAGTACATCAACATAAAATGCTTACAGAAAAGGGCAACTTCGGAGGATGGCGGTGTCACACATACCTACCCAAAGCTTCATGAGGACAAAATAATTGTCAGAGAGAATGAAGAAAACCCCTGAGGTTTGATATTTTAGAAAAGAATAAATTTCACCATAAGAAAGAGTAATGTGATAATTGAAGTGAAAGGCAAATGTAACAGGATAGTCTGATAATAAAAGGTAGGTGCCGGGGCGCCTGGGTGGCGCAGTCGGTTAAGCGTCCAACTTCAGCCAGGTCACGATCTCGCGGTCCGTGAGTTCGAGCCCCGCGTCGGGCTCTGGGCTGATGGCTCGGAGCCTGGAGCCTGTTCCCGATTCTGTGTCTCCCACTCTCTCTGCTCCTCCCCCTTTCATGCTCTCTCTCTGTCCCAAAAATAAATTAAAAAACGTTGAAAAAAAAAATTAAAAAAAAAAAAAAGGTAGGTGCCTATTACACAAGATACGACTAATGGGATTTACACTGGCCTAGCTCTCTCTCTTCTAATAAGGGCATCAAGCCCATCATGAGGTTCCCACCCTCATGACCTCATCTAAACCTAATTACCTCCCAAATCCCCATCTCCAAAGACCATCCCATTGAGGGTTAAATCTTCAACATGAATTTGAAAGCCAAACAAATATTCGACCTAACACAGCCCATTACTCTTCTCTCTTCTTTCGCTCCTGGTGACTTTTCAATCACTCTCTACGTGCCAATGATTTTCTAAATCTCACTTCTCTAACTAGAGAGGCTTTCTATGCTCCGGACCTACACTTCCACTTTCTCTTTAATATTTTCGCTTCAACATGTCAGCACAGACTTTTCAAACTATGGTTACATCTGATTTCTTCATTTCTGTTTGTGTCTTCTCACGAAACGAGGCCTCTCTTTATTTTCCAAGTTGCTTAAACCAATATATGGCTGATGGTGTAAACTGTTCTGAATTTTTTATGCTATCTATCTGTTACATCACTGTACTCTGCTCATGTTCACTTTGATATTTTTCTGAAATCAATTTACTGCATTTCATGGCTATTTCTACCACACTGGCTTAAGTAATCATCACTATAGCAATATCTACCAACCTTTCACTCCTATAAACACAGATTGATTTTCAACACATCAGCCACGTATATTTGTTGAAGATGAATACATAATTGTGGCAGATTTCTATTTAACAGCTTCTTAGTGAGTTTCCATTGCCTTCAGGTAAAATTTAGACTCTGGAACAGGATCATGATGATGCGTATTATCAGACTTATGCTTATTAATCCATTGTTAACTATTCTGGCCGTTCCTGTGAACTTAGAATTCACATTTGCTTCCTTAGTTTCTCGAACACTACAAGCAGTTTCTCACCTAAGAACTTTGGCATATGTTGTTCTATCTGCCTGGAAATTTGGATCTACTCTCCATAAGATGAAATCTAAACTTATCATTCAGGTGTTAGTTTAAAGTTCTCCGACTCAAAGATGATTACAGGGGCACCTGGGTGGCTGAGTAGGTTGACCACTGACTGGATTTTGGCTCAGGTCAGGGTCTCACGAATTGTTGAGTTTGAGCTCTGTGCTGCCAGTGTAGAGCCTGCTTGGGAGTCTCTCTCTCTCTCTCTGCCCCTTCCAAGCTCACTTGCTCTCTCAAGATAAATAAATGAACTTTAAAAAAAAAAAAAAATTACATCGATGCCCCAATCCAAAGTAAGTCTTTCCAGTGATTCTTTTCAATTTTATCTGTACTCTTCTTTGATAAAATTTATCATCATAATTTCCTGATTTTAATTTGCTTAATGTCTTTGTACTCTTCTTAAAAAGATTGTGGTCTTCCTGAAGGCAGACCTTTTTTTTTTTTTTTTTTTTTCCTGCCTCTAGTTCATTCATTCCTTCAGTGGGTTCCTGAAGGCTGGAAACAAATATCTAGCCACAGGAAGTACTAAATATTTTTTTTTAATTGAGTAAATGAACTTGTCAATTTTTTTTTTTTAATTTGGAAACATTTTTAAAAATCTACAATTGCTAGAAATCATTACTGAGGAGTATAAATTACCCACCCTTTAAATAAATGAATGCGCAGAAACAAAAAGTTTTAACCTACCAGACTAACAGTTGAAATTGGAGGAGAAATTTATGAAAACAATGCCTTAATTATTTTGCTGCTAGTGCTCTGTGTATGGTACGAGGAAGATAACCATCTAAGTATTTAGACCTCCTCTACATCAGTGTATTTTTTCCACTAGTCAAGTCATTAATCAAGACGTGCGGGGGTTGTGTGTGGGGGGGTGAGTAGGAAAAGGACACTGAGGAAGAAATTTAGCATGAGAAATAGATTTAGAGAAAAAAATAGCATGGTATTAATTACCTGAAACAACTCGAGTGTGCATTACTTAATGATTAAATTTCTCTGAGTAACTCAGAGCACTTTCTCTAAATCTCCCCTCCAGACCTGTGAAGGCCCTGCCAGGCTTTGCCTCCAGGCGCTGCTGTGTCACAGAACGTGAAGGCGTAATGGGCACATTTGCTCCACTCTTTGCGAGACCCTCTCCACGGGCCGGATTCCGCCACGACTGACTCGTGCATAAATCCACCCGAAGCCAGCGGCAGTTTTACATGATTAAAGATGGCAGAATCAGGGCCACACATACATTTCCATGCAAATGGGCTTGAGAAAATAGCTTACAATACATTATGTAAACATATTTAGAATGAACAAACACACTCGGCTAAGTTTTCAAACATCTGTTCAGCTGGTGGCAGCACCCCAAATTTGCATACCTAACTCCTTTTCAACCAGCGCTTAATTTTGCCCTCTGTGTTATTAGATCATAGTAGCCTTTTAACTCCAAAATACGTAACTGTCATGGTATCAGTGATGCTAATTATCATTTGTTTTTTCAATCCAACTGCACTCCCGTTTAGCTTTAGACTTCCTTCTGTGCCTCCTGTACGAGAGAAGGGTCTATGACTGGGGGAGAACTTTAATGCATATTCCAATTCAAGCCATGTGTTACCAAGGAAAGAACTGAGACTTGAATTATTTGCATAACTGTGCTTCTAGCCATATACAAATGCAGACATTCTAACCACAAGATGCATATTACGCCCACTTAGTGGCATAAACCTGCCACTGCTTGTAGTTTATGTACCCTTGAGTTCAAACAGTTGTGTAGTACCAGTATTTTGTTTTCTATTTTTATTCAGCGTGCCCTTCCATAGTCTCTATTGGTTTCTGCTGAAAGTCATACAAATGGATAACATACGATCTAAGTAAGAGTACCAGGGCTTACTTAGAAAGCAAAATTTCAGAGCAAGAACTCCAGCTTCATTCCAGATTTAATGAACCTGAGCTCCTCCTTATGAAGAAATTCTAGAACAAAGCAAATATTCATTTGTTTCTTTGAAAAGGACCTGTTTCCAAAAGACCGTGCTTGCAGAAGAGTTATTTAAGACTAAAACAAACAAACAAACAAATGAAGAATAAGAAAATACACCACCCCCAAATATGCTACTTTGGCATCAAAATTATTTTCAGCTAATGGTAATTAAAAAGCAACAAATATAGGGAAAGCTCTCTGGACCTTCTCCCCTTTCTGCCTAAAGACAGGATGTAAGTTCTCCTTTTTCTAGAGACAGACTCTTATCAGCTCATTTGCAACAAGCAAAAAACAAAACTTACTCCATTAGTTTCCTCCCATATGTTTACCTTCCTACCATCCGCCACCCAAGAAAGCCTACAAATGCTATCTCTGTCCTGTTATTCTTCCACAAATGTATTGTTCTTTCTTGAAGATGCTATATAAACCAGAGTGCTTAGCCATCACGTTGAGTTACTCTTATTTTTAGGTCTTACTCATGTGATGTTCATTAATAAGCTATTTTTCTCTTTTTAATCTTTATTTTTGTTAAAGAGCCCCAGACGAAAATATAAGATGTTTGCCTCCTCTATACAAACAAACAGTGCTTCTCGCAAACTCTTCTGTTATATTTATTCTTAGAAAAAAAAATTGCATTTCTCATTTTTGAATCTTTAAAATTTGGAAATTTCTTCCAAAATCCAGTTATGTCATTAAAGAAAAAAAAGAAGAAGAAGAAAGAAATGAATGATATAAACATTGTAACCAGTTATGGGAAAATAATTATTAGAATTGATTTCAAGTCAAGTCAGAGTCATTCATTCACATATTCACTCATTCAGCACATAATTACTTGTATCTAACACTCCACCAGTCTCTGGGGACATGCTATTTAACTAAATAAAGACCCAATTTCACAAACATTACATTCTAAGAGGAATAAAAACAACAGGCGATTAAAATATAATGTGTCAGTTTTATGATCGTGTACTAATCCAAAATTCATATGTGTTACCAGAAAGGCTTCACTGATTGAAGGTATCTGAGTGTCCAGGACCCCCAGCAAAGGTACAAGATATGGGAGCAAAGCACTCTGGGGGCTTCCAAACTACCCCATCTGCTGGATTAATACCAAAATTTGACTTCAGTCAATGTCTTTAGAGCTAAAAACTTACTCAATTGGAATATTTAACCAACAGATATTTCAGATATAATGAAACTAGAATTTTTTTTTTTAAGTCTGTATCTTTTGGAATAATTTATGACTCGTCAGTAGATAATCAATACAACATATTTGACCTGGAAGCTTGATGCTGTTTTAACTAAAACGAATGTGCAAGGCATTGGCTTTGGGAGTACAGGGTAAGCATAGGCTAGAAGGGCTCTATGACCTCAGGATATTCTCAGTGAGAATTGAAAAGACAGTAAGGAAGTTGTTACTGGAGCCTAAATAAATGGCCAGGAAGTTTGGTAACATGGTCATTAGTAGTAATACTTGGAATAGAAAATATACCTTATGACCTATTGGATTTGGCTAAGAAAATGGTCATGTGGAAATTACTAAATAGTTCTTTTAGGCATATATGACAGGTATGCTTGGAAAAAGAGGTACAAAAAAGGTAAATAATCAGTTTTGAGCAGAATTTAGAAGACATTTAAAGAGCCAGGGATTAATGGGAACAAATGAAAACTATTTTTCATGCCCAATCTCTTCCTTAAAAAGTCCCTCAGGTAGAAAATGGTTTTGAGGCAAAGGTTAAATCCATAGCACTTCCAACAAAACAGGGGCTGAAAGTTAATCTCAACACTGAGGCTTGAAGAACCTTTATTGGGATTTCAAAAAGATTGAAGGGCAGCCATGGTTAGGTTTCTAAGAATCTTAAGGGCATGTTTATTAAACCTATTTTGAATAGACCAAAAGGCTTCTAAGTATCTAAATGTGTTGTTTGCATAGTAAACTATCAGCACAAAGTATGAAAGAGTCTAGAGTGAGATATGTGTGACTTTGTCTAATGAATTAAACAATATTTCAGTTCACAGAAACCTCACAAAGTTTTTAATTCAACTGTACCACTATGACCTGGATGTGTGGGGGCCTAGGCAGTACATAACATGTCTCTGTAGTCTGCTGGTCTCAGTGCAAGAGAAATTGTATTCAAGGAACCGAACCCCAGAATGCACAGAAATGATTTAGTACAGACTCATATATGTTATAGATAACATTCAAGAATTTCTGCTGAGTTGTATTTTATTTGTGACTTAGAAGAAAGTATACAGGATATACATAATCCAAATATAACAAGTTAAAAGTTTCTAAATTAAAATACAGTTTTTGAAAACTACTGTAATAGATTAAATGCAAGAATATTTTACTGAACCTGAAGAGGCTCATCTGCATCTAGAACCGATTTGGATGCTGGGATCCTGATCTTTGAACCAATGATGGAATGGAATGAAGCTTCTGGAGAACTTGGAGGCAACTGAGTTTATTTTGCATGTGAGAGACATATAAGTAACCAATAACTTATAACCAGTGGGCAGATACTAGTATATTAAAAATGGCCACAATATTTTCCCGACTTCTCCTACAAAGTTTCATTTTTCTCTCCATGACGGCTGCTTCTCTCATTGACTTACAAATAAAATACTATAGATGTGACATTGTCAATTTCCTGCACTAGGCCTTAAGTATCTGGTAGCTTTTGGTTATTGTCTCTTGGAAGACTAGCTCAAAGTTCAAAAGCTGCCAAGAAGTCCAGGTACCCTGAGACCGCCATGATGGGGAGGCCATGTGTAGTCACTCCAATCAATAGTCCCAGTGAGTTCAGCCTCCTTGCCAGCCCTGCCTAGGCATCTAAGACATGAGCAGAGCCAGCCTGGACCCTCCATGCCTGCCAGTCCATCAGCCAACTAAATCCCAGTAAGTGAGCTGAGTCAATGCCATGTGGAGCAAAAGAATGGCCACATGAGAACCGCCCAAATTTCTGATCCAACAAAATAAAATAAAAACAAAAATCTAGAGATACAATAAAATGTGGGGTTTGTTTGTTTTAAGACACTAAATGTTGAGGTAATTTGTTAGGAAAAATTAGATAATTAGAACATAGGATTATAAAGGTCTTAGTTGCAAGTTACATGAAGATAGACATTTACAAAAATACTAGATAGTATTTGAAAGTTGTTTCTTGGTCCAGACGATCTTGGTGCTACTTTCTTTGATTTTATACAGATGTGAAAACCTAAGTCATTTAAAGATACTGATTGCAGTATGCAGAATATTCATATTACAGGCTATTTTTAAAGAATGGAAAGAAATGCAAGAACAATATTATCAGTTAATGTCTAGGGAGATTTACAGTAAAAAACCTGCAGTATATTACATTGGTTCACCTATTACCAAAGACATTAATAACCATTTACAGAGTTCTTTGGAGATAAATTAAATGATGATGAGTCTCTTAAATGGCACTTTTATATTTATTATTAGGTAAATCATATATCTAATTTTGAATTGCAATTTTCTTTTCCTTTTCAGTGGTTACTTAATTTGTAATACCTATTTAACAGTAGATCAAGGATTCTCCCTATCTGAACTTATAAAAAAGGAGATAAAACATACTCTATCCCTTCATAAGCTTATTTTTATGGCCTTAGTGATATTCAATACTTAATAATCTAAAACTACATTAGTAACTTTATAAACTACATTTTGAATATATAATATGTGAATTGTAATGAATAAATCACACTAATTGCAATATGAAATATATCTCTCATTATAAGAATTTTATTACAAAGGTCGCTTTTAAAAGAATAATCTACATTTAATAGATTTTGTAAAAAGATGGAAACAATCAGTAAAATCTGAAAGTAAAGAAGGTAGTGAGGGATATTTGAAGGACAAATTTAGGAAGTATTATTTCCCCATTTGTAAGCGTCTATTCTATTATTGTCCCGTGTAAACCTGTCACAGAAACCAACAAAAATGTGATGATTTTTCACATGTAACTTCCATGATACATGGTCTTAGTAAAACATTGATATAGTTTTTGATCAGTAACTAGGCATATTTTTACCCTAAATAGATTTTAAAAAGAAAAATAAAAGGTCTTCTACAAAAAGCATGTTAAAAATAGGTGCTTCTAATTATTTCATAGAAAATATTATTTCCCGGAAGATACCATGTCACCAAGTTCACTTGTATTTTATTAGTCCACAAAATATTCATAACATTACATAGTTATCAATTAAGTGTGCAGGTGATAATTGTGAGCATTAACCTGATGAAATTTAATATGAATGCTGTACATTATACAATGTTGATTTGTTGATCTCACTGTTTACCTTTACTGCAATGATTTTTTGATTCTTCTTTTAAGAATGTGTTAATTTTACATAGAAGAATTTTGGCATCAGAAATTAAAATCTATTAGTTACATTAGAATTTTTCAAGAATAAATAGAATTCCCTAACTCAATAGGTTTAAATGGAAGCAATATATTTAGTAAGCAAGCAAATTGTGCAGTTTTTTTTTAAATATGATGTTTAATCATATTGATTGTTCATGCTCTTTGAATTATGGTAGATAGAGCATATAGTTTTACTCCAATCCTTTTGAAACTTCTTGCTAAATGACTCAATCTTCCTAGCCATTTTTGAGCATGATGGTAGAGAGAGAAATCTGTGGTAAGGTAACTGAGCAATGAAAGCTAATAATGAAAGAATGAGATTCATGACTTTCTTCACATAAACTGTTTCCCTTAAACAGACTCCCGATTGTCTTTCAAGGAAATCACCACCAGGGATCACAAAAAAAAAAAAAAAAAAAAAAAAAAAAAAATCATTTATAGGCTGGAGACAACTAACACATTTTGGACACTGTGTAGCACTCTCTCTCTCTGTATGTATGTATATATATGTATATGTATGTATATGTATGTATATATGTATGTATGTATATGTATATATATGTGTGTGTGTACATGCATATATATTTTTTTCCATCTTTTTTTCTGAATCTAATACTAGGGTTCCTATCTTTCAGTCCCAAGAACATACCCTGTATTTCTGATACTATATTGGTTGGAAGCAAAGTCCCGTGCTACTGAGAAGGGCTCAGAGGTCTCCATGCTATTAGCATGCTTTTGGTGATAATACGCTATACTCTTCTTAGTGTAGGTAAGACATTCTAGGGTGTGTTGAAGACGAAACTCTTTAGAGCTTAGCTTTCTTTAGACTTTATAAGTCTACATTATATGAGCACCAAGATTATCGACAACTTTAGTACAATCCCTTGTGTTACACCAATATTTGTGTTGATTTCAAATTGATTGATTGGGAAGGAACAGAAAGCAAACTTAGTTGAGTGTCACCAAAACAAGAACTGGCTGTACCTCTGTTTCACATGACAGAGTCCATGGTCTGCAGTTAAGCTTGTAGCTATCACTTGTGGGACAAGCTGTCCGATATGTCACTTCTACCCTGACTGGAGGAAAAATATAACCCCACGTGTCAGCTGGAGCTGCAGACTTGTGAGAGGAGTTCCTATTCCTCTTCCACATTACCGTCCTAAAATACTGAAGCTTCACTTCCATTCTTTCTATACTGAGGGGCTGGCCATGAGCATTGGCAATGAAATAAATGACACGAAAGACACCTGATTTCCTTATTTTCAGGGAAAACAGAGCCTGAGAGCACAGTAATCAGATCATAGTCAAGTGACAGACTTCAGCATCATTAATACACCCACTCTGTCAAAACTTCTCCTCATACCCTTCAGTTATCTATATGCACAGGTAACTAACAGTTGCCTTTATTTGTAGAACTCTGAGATAACTGGTTGGAACAAAGTAAAGGTATTTGAAAGATTATGTTATCAAAAGCTTTTCCCAGGTTAAAAAAAATTAACATTTATTCATTTTTTGAGAGACAGAGAGAGACAGAGAGTGAAGGGGGAGGGGCAGAGAGAGAGGGAGACACAGAATCTGAAGCAGGCTCCAGGGTCTAGGCTGTCAGCACAGAGCCTGATGCGGGGCTCGAACCCACAAACTGTGAGATCATGACCTGAGCCGAAGTCGGACGATTAACCAACTGAGCCACCCAGGCACCCCTTCCATATTTGTTCCCAAATGTTTGACCAAGTGATGATGCCAATGCAGTCAAAGCTCAGGAGCATGCTCACTTTAGCATCATGATTTGCGTGAGAAATTTGTGTTTTTCACTTTGATGCAAATTTGGATAGTTTATATGGGTAGAATAAACATTCACCAGAATACTTTATGAGCATGAGTTTGAAAGAGATGTCCTAGTGGGTTTAAATGAAAGAATTGATTAGACTATGTTATTAGGAATTTAATTGTCAAGAAGAAGTTAAATGTGCAGATTGTGATAATTAAATACATTAATTGTAAGTAAGCTTAGACAAATATTCATCTCTGTTTTTCTCCATTTTTCCCCCAAACTTTTTTGGTGCAGTTTTTATCTGTGTCTCTTCTTTTCTCTCGTAAATAAAAATGACCTTCTTGGCAGTGGATTGTGTCTTTAATTCTGAATTCCTCAAACAGTTTATGTAGCTTTCAACTATATAATTACGCATACTTGTAACGATTCTGGTACTGTTAATCTTTCCTCATTAGTTCACGGAACATATACACATTGAGTACATGCTATGGACAGACCTTCTGCTGGGAAAATCGTCTGTGACTCAAAAAAAAAGGATTAGACTCTACTATGAAATATGTACATTTAAATATGTTAATAATGGTGAAAATGGTAAATATACATAAAGATGCATGTGAACTTTGCTAGGAGAGAGGTTGATTTCAGGAAAGTTAGGAAATCTCTGCCACTAGTCTTCTTCCTACAGATTCCATAAATAATAAATAATTCAGACAAGCCACATGACATGTAGTATAGAAATAAGCATGCGGACAAAACACACCAGGGTAATATTATGAATGCATCCTGTAGTAGGGAAAGAATCCAATACATTCAGATACATCCATGGACTATGCATTTGAAGGGGTGATATCAGACGTGAATCTTCAAAGGCATGTAAAATTTGGCTGATAAAAAATAGAAAAAGGAGTTCTGTAGAGAAAGGAATACTAATGAGACTGATACAGAGGTGTAAGATGGGGTGATCTAGAAACAAGAGCAGTTTGATATCTTTAGAATGCAGAGGTTAAAGGAGAGCTAGGAGCAAAAGAAATAAAACAAAGTATTCGAAGGGAGGAACTGAGTAAACCTTGGCTTTTTATATCACATATAATAATATTAAAAAGATATCATATCTATTGTGCTCGTGTTTGGCATAGAAGTATTATTAAGAAATGGACCAGAAATTACACCAGAGGTTTTTTTTTTTTTGCTGATTGTGTGAAACAACAGTATATAGATCCAGTTTTGAGGTAGTTTAAAGGGTATTTCATTACCTTTCATTCTCTAAGAAAAGCTGTCCAAAGTGAGCTAGAAAGACAGAGCATTTTTCAGTACCAAGATATGGCCCTTCCACTCTAAATCTACTCAATTTATCCCAGTTTTGATTGATCTTATCCACAAAGGAGACAGAAAATCCTTCAGAGTCAAAAGAGTTGGAGTGTGTTTCTGATCAGAGACTGCTCAGATTAATCAAGTTGTCAACCACCCAGAACCATTATACTGATCAAGATGTTGGAGATACTTAGTAGAAAAATAGAACATGTATCTTTTTTTTTCTTGTCTACAGGAGGTATTAGAAAGCTGTAATGACTATATCATATGTCAGCTGTGGTAAATCCTTCCTATGGATTTACTATATCATTCCATACGATTTAAATAGTAAAAATTCAGGTATATAGTAAAATTTTATATAGTAAAATTCAGGTATATACTATACCTGAGTATACAATATACCTCTGTAGAATACTTGAATAATTATGATAATAAGATCTTTACCCAGGCAGTTAGGTTAACTATCACATATCTAAAAATTTTTAATTACCGAGCTTTGATTTTTTTTTTCAGTATCTGGTTAATTTCATCATGTCAGAACAAGAAACTAGTTGGTTGAAGCAGGTAAGTAAGTGCAAAGCACTTTCTACAGAGAAATACACGGGTATAGAATTCCTTAGTAAAGGACCTAAGGGTTAGGAACCAGAACTCCAGAGTCTGTATTAACATTGTCAATTTTAATTGTGGGAGCTTAAACATTTTCTCTAAGATTCAGTACCTTACTTCATAGATGAGGTTTATAATTAAGGAGACGACATGGGTCCTGTTGACAATGAAAGAAAGTGAAAGCAAAGCTTGGTGAACATCAGGCCCTGTCATTCCCAGCAGAATAGAAGCGAGGCTCAGAACCACACGAAGCTAAGGCCACACTGATGCCATAAAAGTGACCAAACGTGCCCCTCTCCTGACCAACTTGAGCTCCCCTTTAATCCTCTTACATTCCAAACTGACGTTAAAATACACCCCGTTCCCATTCTTTCATCATCCAGCCCAGAAGTGGCTCATGCTTCTCAGTTCTCTTCTTCAAATCACAGCACAGACTCAAACCCCCAGTACAGGTCCCTCCTACTCCCCTTTCTGTGACACTATCGAGACTCCTCACAGGACAGTTTTTCCCATGCTGCAGCAAGTTAAATAAGCCTGATTTTATTTGACTGCGAAATGCATCATGTAGATAATTTTGATGTTATACGATTAGGTCTTGTAGAAAGATCACATTCGAGTGAGCAACCAGAGGAAGCTTCGTAGAGTTGTGGTTATTTAAGACTGACATCAATGAAGGCATGTCAATATTATAAAAAGGTGGAGATACATGTGCACTCTAGATAGAGAACAAACATAAGCAAAAACCCCAAGATGAAAAAAAAATGCAGTATTTATAGGTTTAGCAAGTGTGGGTCGTTCAACAAACTCAGTGTACAAGATAAATCCATATCTCCTTTATTTTCTCAACTATCAATTACTAATCGAACCAGCCACCTACCCTAAGGAAGTAGTCAAGGGTCTATGTCTCAAAACCTCCCAATCCATGATTGTCAAAGAATTGGCTTATCCAGCCTGTGGGAATTCTGTTTGTTTGTTTTTTTCTCTCTTTCCTTTTTAATGACTGAAAGTCAGAGAGAACTATTTCCAGGGCATTTCAGAATCTATTTCTTCCCCACTCCCATGGTGTCACTGTTAACAATATCTGCACCCGGCATAAAGAGCTGGAACGGGGGGTCTTACGTTTACATCCCAGTACAGGCAGAAACGAATCACACCCTCTCACTGCTACATTTGACTGAAGCTGCTTCTCTCTTTACTTCTCTTGGTTTTCCGTCTTTCATTTACACTAATTCATGCTGTTGTCAGCACTTATCCTGTGCTGACAGCGGAGTTGAATACTAAGAAAATACACTTAAAAGCAAAATCTCCTAACCCATAACACCTTTCTACCTTTGTAGGTAGAAGAGAAAGACAACAATTTTATCACTGAATATTCAGAATGTGATGCACATCACAGACAGCCTGCTAAGAGATTGTAAAGATGGAACAAAGTCTTGCCCTTTATTATATCTCAGCAGATATGAGTCGTTACCTCCATGTTCTCAAGATGAACAACACCCAGTCCCCAGGTAAGAGGGTTTAACAGCACGTTGCCAGGTACAGTTTATCCTACATTTTATGGTAATTGGGGTGACCACATGTATTAGCAGATGGCTTTATCTAAAAGAAAAATAAACTTCTTATATCTATAAAATTCTTATTTATTTTGATAGAGAGAGAGAGAGAGAGAGAGAGAGAGAGAGAATGAATGAATGAATGAGGAGAGGAGGGGCAGAGAGAGGGAAAGAATGCCACGCAGGCTCCACACTGTCAGCTGGGAGCCTGACCCGGGGCTCGATCTCATGAAACATGCGATCATGACCTCAGCCCAAATTAAGAGTGGGACGCTTAACTGACTGAGTCACCCAGGCACCCCTCAACTTTTTGTATCTTTATGACAGGAGGTAATTTGGGTGCGAGGTGACTTCTAAAGTTAGGCTCCTCCCCTCCCTCAGAAACCGGGACAAGAGTAGTTGCATTATCTTTTTTGATGAATATATTTCAAAGACATGACTCTCAGGTCCTTGAGAAAGGTATTTCTGGGGCTTTACCTTGGCAAGAGGCTTACTTAGCTTTTAAAATATTTACATACATTTTAAAAAGACAAGTACTTACAAGTTTTCTAAAGTAAATGCTGTAAGAAGAAAGAAAAGGAAAGTTAATTAACCTCTGTGCTTCAGTAAATAAGATATATGTGATCTATTCCATACTATGCCAACAAAAGTATCCAGAATATCACTGGTTATAATATGGAATGAAGAGTACTTAGAAGGCAAGGCAGTGTCCTATCAAGTGGTGGTGGTACTAAGTTTGAAGGCAACAGTCATGTTCCTTTTTACAGTCACAGGGAGCAGACATAGGGAAAATGAGTTGTTAAGGAAAGTTATGGAGGTAAAAGTTTATTGAGAGACCTTCAACTTTTGAAATCATTAGACAAGTATGGCTGAGAGCAAGGGTGGATTCTGACTCTCTGTGTTACAAAGTATTAATGAAAATTAATCCTCAGCTTGTTCAATATGGAGCATTCTTTCACAGGCCAAATGTAGGAAGGAGGGATGCTACATGACTAGGTTTCCTGATCTCGCTGGAAATGAAGGCTTTCCTTCACTGGTGGAGGGTCAGTGCCGATACTCAGGTATCAGAGACCAGGTTGCCACAACAGCCATAGGACTGAAATCGCGATCAGAGTTTGGGATGCACAGGGAACTCTCCTGGCTAATCCTTCTGTGGATCCCTTACAAGTTAAACTATTGGGTAGCCTGCTATGATTTTCTGTGACATACTTGTAAGGAAAAAGCCTAAGATTGTTGGGCAAGTGCAGCAGTTAACGTGGTGGGGATATACTGCCTCTTACTCAGTTCTTGATTGTAAGCACTTTGGAGAGCACTAGGCTCTACACTGATTGGAAGGCTGAGATCCTTGGGGGAAAGATCCTTGGGGGATACAGCGTGAATCTCCTCCAGAGTTTTCCAAAGAGTCACTGTTTCCCACAAAAATAGATATAATCAAGCCTCTGGGGTGACTGTATATTGGAATTAACGTTAGGCTGGTCCATAAGCTCATCTCTCAGAGTAAGGGACAACTAACGGAGACAAATAACTGATGAAGAGGTCAGGTGTCTGATTGTGTCTTTGCCCAAATTAATCTAGCCATAGATATAATGGGACTATAGACCTATTCTACGATCTTTCGCCCTGGTAGAGAGTACAGAGTGGGAATAGATCTATTTTATAGTTGTCAGAACCATTTTATTGGTTTCAAAATGAGCTCTATCAATGTGGGAGGGACTAAGTGGTAGTTCTGGGAATTGACTACTCCTGACAAATAGTAAACAAAAACAATTCTGAACCCCCCGTTGAGGCCTAAAAAATTCAGAACTAGTGACTCCTGCCATCTCTATTTAACTTCTCTATCTGGCTGTGAAAATTCAGATGGGTTGTGAAAAAAGACAAATCATTGAATACTTCATTAAGTGCTATTGCCGATCCCAACTTTGGTTCAGATGCGGTATCTTTACTGGAGCAAATCAGGACAACTTGTAATGGCTGGTATAAAGCCTTTGCCCTGGTAAGTATTTTCTTTTCCCTCCCAAACAATAAGATCACAAACCTTTTTCATTTTCATGACAGGGACAAGAGTGTACTTTTACTATCTTACTCAGTGCTAGGTCAAACCTCCTGTTCATCATCATAATATTTTTCTTTTTTTTTTTTTTAAGTTTATTTGAGAGAGAGAGAGAGAGAGAGAGAGAGAGAGAATGGGGGAGGGGCAGAGAGAGAGAGGGGGAGACAGAGAGAATCCCAAGCAAGCTCCACACTGTTGGTGCAGAGCCCAACGTGGGGTGTAAACACACGAACCATGAGATCATGACCTGAGCAGAAGTAGGACGCTTAACCAACTAAGCCACCCGGGCACCCCATCATAATATATTTCTTAGAAGTTTCAGCCATTCTGATATACCACAAAAATTTCACTGGCCCATAACAGTGAATTTGTGAACAGTGAACAGTGAACACTGGCCCATAATTAACAACATTATGCTATTTATACCTGGTCAGCAGAGTAGCAAGCACATTTATTAGAGGCCTTATCAATACATATGTTTGACCAAAGGTGGAGGAGAAGCCCAGTGAAATTTCTAGGGAGCCTACTGATACGAATAGGATCACCTTGTAAAATGAGAACTGAGTTGCAGTTGTCTACCTACCATGATGAGGACACAATTCTTAGTGGATCTCTTTGAATTTGAAAGGCAACATATATCACATATATCACATTTGAACTTGCTCCTAGAAGCTACCTGCACAATAACCTGCAAGGTTGAGAGTTCTAAATGAGAACCAAAACATGAACAGGCTCCACAGAAAGTCTAGACTGGTGTGAGCTTCCCTGTCACTTGGAACTTACGACCCAACAGTTCCAACAATGTGGGAGGCAGATAGGAGTGCAGAATAAAGTCCTGGCAAGCAGTCCTGACAGGAGAATCACAAAATACTTTCAAGGTTTCTGAGTAAGTCTATCCTTCGTTTTATTGGTTTAGATTCATTTTTAAAGGAATTCTAGGCCAGCTGCTAGGCCCAGTGGAGACTGAACATTTGATCACAGGACAAAAAAAAAAAAAAAAAAAACTACGTGATCTAAACTGTCAATCATATATTGACATAGATATCATCAGACCCATGGAACCATACATTTGGACATGTGCAGTGCCCACATTTTATTACAAAATAAACATATTATATAAATGGAAAAGTTTGGGTATATCCATAAAGTGTCCACAAATTTCATGATGGATAACACTTGCTCTTACCTCAACATACATATTTTTTCATCCACACCTTTACCTTTACTTTGAGTACTTAACAAGAGGAAACAAAACAAAACAAAACAAAAAACATCAAACTGCTTCACAGAAGGATTTGTGTGGTATGTTGGTAAGAACCTGCAGTGGAAAGTACTAATTTTACTTTAATAAAGAGTAGACTTGAAAAAACATAGGGGGATTCATTCTCCCAATGAACAGAATTTTGAATGTGCCCATTATGTAGAAGAACAGGTTAAGTCACAGATAAGAGTAGATTGACTAATGCTTGGCAAGGAGGTCAGGGACTGGGAGCAAATGGTGATTGGGAGGAGTGGGTTAGGTACATTGGGTGGACTCCTTGGAACAACATAAATTGAGAAAATATTCATGTTTTGCATAAATACCTACCGGGCATCTACAAGAGGGTATCCTTATAACAATCAGGGGAAAGGTTACCCCCTCTGCAAATTTAAGTCCACAGCTTTGCTGAATAATCATTACACTTACCCAACGGGTCTACTTAACAAAAAGGCAATAGTAGCAAAGACAATGCACGGTGATGAATGGACTTAAAAGAATGGTCTTGTTGAATCTGATTTGTCTACTATTGCAAAATGTTCAACTATCAACATTTCACCATCCCCTTAGGGTATAAGCTGGTCATCTGCATGTAACAGGAAAGTATTCTGCACATGGATGCCCTAGAATGCTAAACCAACAGTGCCATTTATGGATCAGGAGACTGATCTATGCCATTTGTATCCATAGGCTCCCATGTCCTCTGGCTCCTGACTAGATCGGGCTTTTGGGATCTGCCCCTGGAAATAGGAAGTAAAATGAAATAATGAGGATTTTACATTTATTCTCTTTTTCCCCATCCTGGAGCTTTCGTCAAGCTGCTTATTGTCACTTGACTAATGATCACTGCTCTTCTTCAGGAATTCTTCTGGGTCTATGTGATTCTCCTTCCAGAACAAGATCCCGTGTTGCTTTTTGATGGGGATAATGACACGGCTGCTGGTACCATCAAGCTTCTGTGTTTTGCCTTGTTTTACCCCTATCCCTGCCACACCCTTGTAATTAAAGGATAATCTGTGTGCGCATTTATACACAACTTTAAATATGAATATTTGTTGTCAACAGGCTGTTTGGCTTTTTTATTTACCAAGAAAGTAGAAAATCCAGTGACTAAAATCAAGGTGGGCACAAAACAAACCCTGGCGGCTACATTTACATTCATCTGAGCAACAATTCACTACTTCACTGGTCACCACATTTCATCAGGGTCCTAAGCCTCCTTGATATATAAAATATATAAAATCTCTAATATAAAATCAGAGTTCATAGAGAGGGAGATAATGGAGTGGAATACATTTTAGTTAAGCAGGTCTTTGCATGTTTTCACATCTTTTAACTTCTTCTGTTCTAGACTCTGTCTTTGAAGATATTTACATAACAACCAGCCTTAGGAGACAAGGGTGTTGTCTCCACCTGGGGGAAAAGACAAGATCAGTTTTCTGTCTGGGATATGAAAGACACTATTTCACTACTTTGGAAAGGTTTCTCGGTGTCTCCTTAAACAGTCCGAGGTTCCCTAAACTCAGAGTTTCTAAGACTCTCTTAAAAACTGAGAACAAACTGAGGGTTGATGGGGAATGGGAGGGAGGGAAGGGTGGGTGATGGGTATTGAGGAGGGCACCTGTTGGGATGAGCACTGGGTGTTGTACGGAAACCAATTTGACAATAAATTTCATCTTAAAAATAAATAAATAAATAAATAAACTGAGAGTTTCTCTGCTATGATGCAAGCCCCCTGTCCAACTGAGCCGTCCAACACGACCCTCGGACTTGGAAGGCAAGAGTAATCTGCCTCTCCTGCTCCCTGCTGTGCGGTGAGTAACAAAGTTCTGTGTCTGACCCAGGAGTGACACATTTTCTTCCAGTATCCATGAAACTGAAGCTTGAAATCAGGCTAAAATTTCAGATTCTGCACAGTTCTTGATAATGTGAGTTGGAAAACACGGGGTAATTGTAACACAGAGGGTCTTAAATGCTATAATGAAAACAGCATTTACTTCAGGAGCTGGTGAGGCACCACTAAGTTCATTTTTCTGAACATATTTTAGAATTACAGGGAAGCCTGGGCTTTCATAAGAGTAGAGATGGCCTGAAGAAAGGGAAAGAGAGAATGCATGTAATGAAGTGTGAATATTTTATTAGGTTGTGTATCAAAGAATGTTTAAGACCTGATTAGAATAGAGTCTTTGAGGAAGGAAATTAGGTGGTATTTACTACACATGGCAATTAATTATAAGTAAATAATGAACAGTGGGGCGGGGGGAAGATAAAAGGTCGATGCCAAAGATTTGAAACCAAGTAGAAAGAAAGTTATTGGGGCCAGTTAAAGAACTAAAAAGGACAGGATTCTGAGGGGGAAAATAATATATATATATATATATATATATATATATATATATATATATATATATATATATACATTTGGAATGACAGTAAGTCATACATCTGGATAAAGATATCAGAAGTGAATCAGAACCTGAAACATAGATCAGGATTCATAGCTGTATATATGACTATTGGGGGCTATTCTGAGGCAAAACCTTTCGAAAGTCTAAAATTAGAAGAAAAGAAAATGTTTATTGAGACAGTAACGTAAAAGTCAGAGAGGTGAGAAGGAGAAACAAGATATTGCCATGACCTTGAAACCAAAGGAAAATAAAAGGCATAGGAAAAAAGGCGCCAAATTCATTCAGTAATGCAACTGAATGCATTACATGCAGTTCAGCCAATTTTTGCTGAGAAATTAAGTCTTAATGGACAATAATAAAATGTTTCAGAAAAAAAATGTCTCGCTCACTACTGTATCCTCAGAGCTTAACACAGTGTCTGATATATAACAGTATTCAATAATTTACTCCTGAATGTGTCAATGTAAATTAGAGTAGCCTTGTATTCATACAGATTTGTTCAGGACATCACCTACGTACCAATCCTGCTATTTTGATTTCTAGATCGCTCTTGGCCAGGTTTTGATACCTCAATGGTAAAGCTGACATATTTCGTTTCCCTTGAGATAAATGGTAGCATTGTTATCTTTGAGGTAATAGCTGCCTCCCCCCCCCAAAAACAAATCACTGCAGTTGAGATATACAAGTTTCATTGTTTTAGTTTAGTTTAGTTTAGTTTACTCAGGGTTCAATGTCCTATGGTATTTATGATGTAGAGTTTAGAATGGAGTCTCAGGGAATCGGAAATAACTTTAACTGCCGCTTGGTTAACGGACAGTGTTTTACTTGCCATTTCATAAATTCGGAGTCAGCACGGTCCCTGCGCTGTCTCCTTTGACTCATCAATGTAGAATGAAATCTAATCAATCCACAATCATGCTAATGTACTGTGCCGCTTCCAGTGCAGCAAAGAATAATGTTGTTATACTCAGTTACATTTTAGAATAATGCAAAAATTGAAAGTGCTATTCTATGTGATATGTAAATGAAGCGTTTTATGACCTGAGGCTTTACCATCAAAATTCCATTTTGATCCATCAATTTTCATCAACAAATTAAAAGAACTTGTAACTCAAGTAGGGGAAACAATGAATTTAAAGTTACAGCTTATTATTTATGTAGAATGATACAAAATGGATTACTTGTAATAGCAATATATAAAAATACACAGGCATTGTGAAATCAAAAATCCAAATCGTTTCTGTACCACGCCGAGATAAATATTATAAAAAGCTGTTGTCCTCTAATTGACTGAACTTTTTTTTTTTCTTTCATAACCAAACCAGTGAACTTTCTCCCTCTGATATAGGAAACAAAGCAACACATCTTCTTGTGTTTCAGAGATTTCACTCACTTCTTGGAGTATTCCTATTTCTATTATGTGGTCTAGCCTCTAAACTTTCCCCACCATTTGGAGTTATACCTTGTCTTTATAAACTGGACTACACTCTTTATCCTTTTCTCTGAGTATACCTTGATGATAACTGAAATATAAGAAAAAGGCAATTGATTTTTATCACTCAAGTACCTTCCATTGTGTAAACGTATAATCAGCATCAGAATGAATTTTACTCTACCGGAATGTATTTATGTGTGTCTCTCTCTATACAATATTTCACTCTAAGTTTCCTCTTCTAAAGAGTCATTTTTTTCTCTTTCATATTGAATGTCTGACCCATTAAAACAATTATTCCAATATATTATTTTTGTCTTTATATATCCTTTAAATAAACAAACCTGCTTGTTTCGAATTCATGATTTCTACCAGCCAGCCCCAAATGTGTGCCTAGTTTTGTGTAGAGAATCAACTCCTGAGTTTGCAGTGCGTCCAGGTGAGGTTTTAGTAAAAATTTTATATCTCAGTGAACATTCGTCTCTTAATCATTTCTACCTATTTGTGAAACAGCAGTGCCAGAGAGGTACTTTCAATGAACGGCTCCATTAGATACACTGAGAATAGTTACAGATGCAGAATAGATATTCGCTCGCATTTGCAGCTATTTTTCCCCATTTGGATTTTCTTTCATCAGAGAAATTGCTAGAATGATATAAATCAAAGTTAGGTCATAACTTCAGTTATGAAACAAAAATGATGTCATTAAATACACTTCGGTGAATGGCAAAATATTCACGAAATTTCAAATCTTATGCACTAAAAATTGTGAAATCAACATTTTATTCAGGACCATGCTGTCATATCAAAATATTCATAGTAATAGTGTATTTATTGCTACTAGAGTTAGTGCCAACTTAGTACAACGATAGATAACATTGCAACATAGGTCTCCCTTTCCTTTTTTCCACCTACTTCTGCCTGTCCAAACTGGGTACAAATGGATATGCAAAAACTGGCAAAGGGAGCAAGTGAAAATTAGAAAAAAAATTACCACTCTTTATGAGAAGTGTCTAACTCAGAATGATCAATCGAAACTGTAAACTAGAAACTTGAGAAAAGGTCAACATAGACAGTCTCTGAAAAGGTAGCATTTAGGCTGAGTCCTCAATGACGAGAAACAGTTCGCTGGGGTTGAATGAGGCAAGAGCATTCTGTGGAAAGAGTACTTTATGTGACTACTCTGAGGCAGTGATTAATTTGCAGAATTTCCCAAACACAGAGAAGCCTAATATTGTAATAGAGTTATTAAGTGTAATATAGGGTCTGAGAGAAAGGAAAGGACCAACCAGTTCATTCAGGACCCTGTAGGTCATTATAGGACTGTGGGATTTTGTTCTAAGTACAATGGAGAAGCTGCACTAATTACTTTAATTGACCGATTCAATATATGTGTTACAAAAATCAATCTAGCTGATAGTTAGAAAATGGATTACAGCAGCAAGAGTCACACAGAAAACTAGGTCAAAAGCACAGACACTGGATCTAATTAATGGATGATGGCCAATTGAATTAGAGTGCTGGTAGTAAACATAAAATCAAAAGGAATTCAGCAATATTTAGGTAGTATGGATGGGCAGGCCTGGTGGTGACATTGGTAGGGTTCTGAAGGAGAGATTAAGATTCAGCATCTCTGGAATTCACAAGTGAAGACTGCAAAGCATATATGGTTGGTTGGATTCTGTTTTGGTCATTCCAGGTATGGGAAGTAAGGGAGATGATTCATTTTTAGAAATACCAAATAAAAGCTGTGCTGTCTAGGTGACAGTAGGTTTACAACCGATTGGAAATATATATGAACCTCCCCCCGCTCATAATGGAATTCCAAACCCTTGGACACTTTACTTCCTGGTTCTTCTTCCCCCTCTCCGTTTGGCGGGCTTACTTTCACAGGCTTTGCAATGAGCATTCTCCAAAGAACAAAGGAGGAACTGAAAGTCTCAGAGTCACCTCAGGAAAGGTACATTTATTCCAATCAGACTACTTTTTGCCTTACTTGGGCATAGGCGATGTCAGGGTAAGGCTGTAACCTCTGTAGTACTCAGCCAATGAGGAACCAGGGGAGGGACTTGCAGGCTAAGAAATAAATTGTCTGCTGTCACTGCCCTGAGTGTGCCTGCCCATCAGACACCTGCACTTGCAAGAATGTTGATTAAAGCCTCAATTCATTGTGCTTGAGTCTCTGTGTCCCTCCTTTGATTGGGACAGTGGGCATTTTTTTTCACACTATCTTCTGCAGGCCGGAACAGACTTTTTTGCCTTTCTCAATGCTGTCTCCAATTCCTCTGTCCTTTGTCCTTATTGTGACAGTTAAGACAGTTAATTTTTTCGTGTCAACTTGACCCGATCTTGGCCCAGATGGTTGGGGCCTAGATACTTGGTTAAATGTTATTTCTAGGGATGTTTGTGGGGTGCTTCTGGTTGAGATTAACAATTGAATTGGTGGACTGAGGAAAGCAGATTGCCCTGCCCAATCTGGGTGAGTCTCATCCAATTCTTGGAAGGTCTGAATAGAACAAATAACCTGAGTAAGAGAAAATTTGCTCTAATTGGGTGAAAATCACCCAGTAATTCCTGATTTTAATTTTTTGTATGATTTAATTTTCTAACAGAGGGGTAACTTGTGGATTATGTAAAACTTGACTATTTATTTTTAAATAAAAGCTGGAACACGTGTGTTCTCCTGCCTTTAGACTCAGACTTGAGCCTGGAATTTTTATTGCCTATCCTGGTTCTCAGGCCTTTGAACTCAGATGGAACTGATGTGGAGAACAAAGGCAAAAGAAATATAGTAGTAAAATTAAGCTTCCTTATAACTTACAGGCTTGACAAGTACTTGAGACAGACAGAGTGATCTTCCTCTAAATATTCAACTGCCTCAGTGTTAATACTTTGCTAGAGGCAAAAGACAACCTTAGCTTGACATTAGCCTGACCTCCAGGATCCTGTAAGTCTTCTTTAATATAAGAAAATCCCTTTGGGAACTTCCTTTTTCTCTACCCCTTACCCCAAGATGTGTGTTTGCAATCATCCTCCAAGCAAATGACCAACTGACATATCTCTGAAGGGTCTCAAGACTGAGGTTTTACTAGACAGTAGTAAATGACCACTTAAGGTCCTGGAAACCTTGTTTCCAAATTCCTTAGAGAACTAGGCTATCTCTAACCCCCTTCCAACTTGAGGGTATGTAATCAGTCACTCCTCACAACTCCAGTGTTGCTTTTTCCGCCCACAGGTCCTGTCCCTGAGCTTTAATAAAACCACCTTTTTTGCACCAAAGATGTCCCAAGAATTCTTTCTTCACTGTTCCCAAACTCTAATATTTCCCATCAGAACTATAGCGTTGACACTTCTGAGTCCCCAACTTGCTAACTACAGATCTTGGGACTCCTTAGCCTCAATAACTGTCATCCAATTTCTTATAATAAACCCATGCATATGTATCATATTGGTTCCTTTCCTATGGAGAAACCAGAGTGATCCATGTACGAGATAACATCCTATTTTCTTCCAAAAATTGCTCTTGGGGGCATTCCAAAAGCCTTATTAGTTAGTGCCTTAGCAGAACTATAAAACTGAACCTTTTAGGTTCTTATGGTGAACCTTTAGGTCTTATGGAGATAGAGAACTTTACTTATCTAGGTAAATAATTCAGTTCATGGTTGGCAAAGTATGCAAATGGTGGTCAAGGGGTTCCAATTCAGATGACCCTTGCTCACAAATCATCCCTTCCTTATGAATTTTAATTGAAATATAACACACATAAGTAAATATGCACAAATTATCACATATATCTCAAGAAGTAATAACAAACATGATTTGTCATGCAACTACAATCCAGGTAAGGACATAGAATATTTTCAATATCTCATTATTTTCTTGCTAAATTACTATTTTTATCCTCTTTCTTAATAGTTTCCATTATCTTGACTTCTAATACTATATAATTTTTGCCCATTTTTTGACTTTATAGGAATCAAGGAACATTGTGTATTCTTTTGTGCCCAGCGTCTTTTGTCTTTTACCATATATATGTATATATATATATGTATATACATACATACATGTATATATATACATATATATGTATATATATATACGTATATACATACATACATGTATATATATACATATATATGTATATATATATACGTATATACATACATACATGTATATATATACATATATATGTATATATATATATATATATATATATATATATATATATATATATATACTTCTTGCAATGGTAATAACCCTAGTACTTTAAAAAAAATTAATGTTTATTTGAGAGAGAGAGAGTGTGAACAAGTGGGGGAGGGCAGGGAGGGGAGAGAGAGAATCCCAAGTAGGGTCCACACTGTCAGCACAGAGCCCAATACTGGTCTCGAACCTATGACCTATAAGGTCATAACCTGATCCTAAATCAAGAGTCTGATGTTTAACCAACTGAGTCACCCAGGCAGCCCATTAAAACAGGTTTATTGTAATATAACTGACACATAATAAACTCAAACATTTAAAATGTGTGTGTGTGTGTATATATATATGTATATGTATACATGTATGTTTGTGTGTGTATATATATATATATATATATATATATATATGCACATATATACACATATACAAATGAAACCATCATCGCAATCAAGTTAATGAACATGTATATAATCCACAAAAGTTGATTTTTGCCCCTTTGTAATTCTTCCTGCTTGTCTCTTCCCAAAGGCCCTTACCCCATTACCCAGGCAATTAATGGCCAGCTGTTATTATTTAAATTGCAACTATTAATAACAGTTTGTTTCTTTTCCTTAACTTTGTAGAGCTTACAAAATTTCTCACTTATATATAATTCTAGGCACAAACTTGTGACATGGCTTGGAATGAAATTAATTGAGAAAACAGGTTCAGAGAGGTTATGCCATTTCCTTAGGGTTGGTCACATATTAAACGGCAGGCTAAGAACACAGTCTCATTTGGGTCTTCTGATTCCAAGTTCTTTGTTTTTATTATACACAAAACTCTCACGCTGTACCTTTTTTGTGGTCAAATTTTAGATTTTCTGTACCCTAACAAAGCACTAGCTTCTGAGGTTACCAATATGTGAATACTTTAAAAGTTTAATATTCTTTTTTTAATTTTTTTTTTTTTTTTACATTTATTTATTTCTGAGACAGAGAGAGACAGAGCATGAGCAGGGAGGGGCAGAGAGAGAGGGAGACACAGAATCAGAAGCAGCCTCCAGGCTCCGAGCTGTCAGCACAGAGCCCGATGCAGGGCTCGAACTCACAAACCATGAGATCATGACCTGAGCCGAAGTTGGTCGTTCAACCAACTGAGCCACCCAGGCGCCCCAAAAGTTTAATATTCTTAAAACAAAATCACCCTACTCCCAAAAGTCTTCACGCTTCTTAATGAGTGTAACTGACATTTAGGAAGGCACAATTAGAATCATAGCTCATCACTTACTACATTATTGAAAACTCATGCAGTCATTCATAACTCTGCTTTTCTAACAGGGAGTGACTTATAGATTATGTGCAACTGGACTGATCATTTGTAAGTAAAAAAAAATGAAGAGGAAATAGAAAGAGTAAGGACATTACACACTTACTCATATTCTAACTATTCGCTCTCACACATTCTCTGTCATCAAAATGATGATTGTCTATAAATATTTGTTATGCACTTGAACCTATAGCAGAGTGTGACAGATTCCAATAAAATATTCAGTGTGATGCTTTGAGGTCTTCAGAGGAACATGAAATAGTTCCCAAACTGCACATTACATGTGGTTTTCCATTACAGACTGCACAAAATGTCCTTGACATTCAAGAGTGCACTATCATATTTTAGTCTACCTCACTCCAGGGTGTATTTGAAAATACCCTCCATTTGCCTTTAATAATAATGACTTGTCATATGGAATCCAGATCTCAGCTAATCTAACATAATACGTACTTGATGGTTTTTATGAACTGTCAAATGAAACCCAACAGTCGTCAGAAACATTTCCCCCTTCTGTTGTGCAATTGTTCTCAGCATGTTCCATTTCTGACCATTAACGTAAAAGGTTAATAAACACAACTCCTTGGTGTTATTAATATTCAATATGCGTGGCAAGTGAATCATTTTGCAGACTTATGATTTTTAAAGATGCTGGACCATTAATGTTACTGTTTTGCAGGCTTGTAAAACTGTACTACGCAACATGCCTGCCATAATTTGAATGCTAAAATGTCTGCGAGGAATTCTTGCTACATTACATTTTACTCACCTTTATTGAAATCAGACTCCTTCTTTGGAATGTAAAAGAACTCTATCTCACTGTCTCTGTCTCTCTCTCCTTAATAATTTATTTTTACTTGTTCTTACTCCTTATTAATATTTGTTATATTTAATCCAGTGTTATTTAATTCTTGGCTTTATAGAATTGCTGATTAAAGTAAAATCCACCCCAGATTTTATCTAAGAACTCTTTAATGGTCAATATACCTTGTCATATAGATTAGCAGTTAAATATGTTTAACTGAGTTCTGCAGTTGTAAAATATGTTTCAAATGTGAAAAGTGTCTGAACCAGATTTCAGGCAAAATTCACAGAGTGTTACTCAGAATCATTGAAGAGGTGTAGGGTTATAAAAGTAATGGATTATAAATGGGAATTCAAAGACAAGCTTTGTCTTCAAAATGGATCTTTTAATTTAGTTTTCTTTTTCATTGTCTGCATATCTATTAGGTACTTTTCTATTGAAACTGAAATCAATTTCCCGTAATGCATTTTATTATCAAATAAATACCTAACCACCAAAAAAAGTAAATAAATAAATAACAAAAGATACATTAGCTGAATGAATCTTATTAAAATAATTAGAACTAAGCAAAACACTCAATGCTTACTAAAATAAAATAGAAATCTATGTCAGGATATTGTAAGCTGTCATTAGAACGTAAGAAACATGTCTTTGGTAGTAAATGACAGAACAAAAGGTAGAAAAAATGTACAAGGGTACCATTCTCTTTTTTTTCTAGGTACTGTATTTGTAATCAACTATCAAAAGACATCAATTTTAAATGATTAGGATGTAAAACATAATTAATTAGGTATATATCGTTCCTAAAGTAATCTTGAAATAAACAAGAGAATTTTTGGAGAAATATCCTGGCCAGATTATTTGTCAAGTACATAAAAATGCAAATAACCACATGTGTACACGCATATACTCAATATAAACATGCCCACAGAATATACTTTTTTTGTATTGTGATTTACAAGCATAGAGCATTTTAACAGTATTGATAATCTGTTACCTAAAATATAGTGACTAATATTATCAACCAAGCATTTTTCTCTCAAGGTTTAGAGCAATTGTACTGTTGACTTGGAAGATTTTAACCCAAATTTTCACTTTGTATTAGAGAGTAAACATCAAAGAAATTATAGATGACTTATTCCATGGAGATGGGGATAAAATTTATGGTTCAGTATGATTTTGGGGACCAAAAACAACTGTACTACTGGAATTAATTTAAAGATCGTTTGATCTGAGGCTTCTAAGAAAGATTTAAGTTTGCAAGAAATCTATTAAAAACTTTTAAATTCAACTGTGGCTTCATGGAGAGGTATTTGACAATGAAAAAAGAAACAAGTGTAGAGGAAAAGATTTTTGAGAAACTAAGGAGAACACCTCAGATAGCACTTGATATAGACAAGGCTCTTATTTCTGTCCCCCAAACCCCCAAAGATTCTTTATCTCCAGTATTTCACAAAGTAGAATTACAGAAGTGTTTTACATTTTGAAACACCAGCAGATGCACGCATTAATGTTATAACAAGTAAAACCAGAGAGGTGACGCATTAGACAAAGCACCTTTTTTAATAAAGATTTTGTTCCTGGGGAACTGGCAAGCAGAAAATGAAAATAATTTTCAATTTTTGATTAAGCCCTGATAAAATAAAGGAACAAACGTATTTGAATTGTGCGGGCTGATGTAGGATAAGATTAAGAGATACCACAGAGTCTGATTTGATGACAAAGGAAAATCTGGATCCAAATAAGTACAGAGTCATTGTGTGGTCATTACTGGCCATTAGGTTTCTCAATATCACAGGCAGCAGAAACTGACCAGAAACAAATGCAAAAAGTGAAAATCCCATGATGAGATAATCAGGTAAGCATACATTCCTCTAAGTCTCAGCTCATTAATGTCACGAATGCTATAAAAATTTCCCCTGGTTACAAGGGCAGACAGAAAATTTCTCTTCTCATCTTCTGTAAATTGAGGCACTTATAAAATGTATGTTAAATATGGCTTTGGAATTTATAAATCCTTGTTGCAAAGGGGAAATAAAATGCTTATAACTTTAATATTTTTTTCTTAAAAATCTATGAACTGCCTCTATGAGAGAAATTAACAAAAAATTAATATTGGCTTTAGCTTTTACTTTCACAGAGTTGATCAAGTCAACATCAGATTCAAGCATAGATAGTTTCAATGTTGATTTTACACATTCTCTAAAAATTTAAGTATTCACAAGGGGGCAGGGCTCGGAAATAAAAAATAAAATAAAAATAAATATTCACATAGAATGTTTTAGCATTTTTCCATTCTGCTTAGAAATTTTAACCCCAAGTTAAAATTTTGATGTTTTTTTGTCCAGGTATGCAAAGTATTAGAAGACCAACTACAAACAAATTTAAGGGGCAATGATAATGGCACAACAAATATGCTTTTCACTGACTGTCAAAGAGGTAATGAGGAAATGCTTATATCCTTAGCTATGTGCAACTCTCTACAGAAACAGCATGATGCAGGCACCTGGGTGGCTCAGTTAGCTAAGCATCTCAGGGTTTGTGAGTTTGAGCTCCCCCTCATTGGACTCTGCCATCAGGGTTGAGCCCACTTTGGATTCTCTGTCTCCCTCTCTTTCTGCCCCTCCCCCACTCACTCCCTCTCTCTACAAAATAAAAATTAAAAAAAAAGAAACAACACGATGTGTTTGACGAAACACAATTCATAAGATCTTTAAATAATTAAAAACTAGAATTAAAAGTAGCAAGTCACATTACATCAAAGTACAAAAATATTACATTGAAATTGAATTTCTCAACAGCAAAAATGGAAGCTGGGTCACAGTGGAAAAATAACTTTAATGGTGCTGGGAAGATATAATAACAAAACCAAGAAGTGTATACAAAGCGAAATTTCTTTTGGAGAACAGGAGGACATGAAAACATTTATAAAAGGAAAGCAACATATGTATGCATGTATGTATATATACATCTGAAAGCTTACCTTTTATTTCCCAACTATTTTACACAATTAGAAATAAAAATAAAAACAAACATGAAAAAGTAATTCATAAAGTTAATTTTTTTCAGGTATTTTGAAAGAAATAAACTGCTGCTTTGGGTTTTGGTTTAAGCCTATACATCTTTTTTCTTAATGTTTTTGGTTGTTTCTTTTTTAATATTTTTTAAATGTTTATTTTTGAGATGTGAGTGTGAGCAGGGGAGGGGCAGAGAGGGAGACACAGAATCGGAAGCAGGTTCCAGGCTCTGAGCTGTCAGCATAGAGCTGGATGCGGGCCCGAACCCACAAATGGTAAGATCATGACCTGAACCAAAGTTGGACGCCTAACTGACTGAGCGACCCCGGCACCCCAAGACTATACATCTTTATATCTGCCTCAACTATTAAATACTTGACCCAAAATATGTATTTAATATTTATACATATATGGCTGAAAGAAGAAAATTGAAGTTCAAAAATATTTGATTTTTATGTGTTTATATACTAATATATGAAAGAGCAGTGACTCACACTGCTATGTGTGTATATATTTTCATTTTCTTTATTGATTCATCTATTGATAGACCTTTAGGTTGTTTCCATATCTTGGCTATTGTGAATAATGTTGAAATAAACATAAGAGTGAAAATATCTCTTTGGGATACTGGTTTTATTTCCTTTGGATATATACCCAGAAATGGGATTGCTGGATCATATGGTATTTCTGTTTTTTAATTATTTGAAGAACCTCCATAATATTTTCCATAGGGTCTGTACCAGTAACATGAGCCTATTTGACTTTTAGTGAACCTAGGTAGAATGGAATTATTGTCTTTAATGCTGATAACTCTAAAGGTATGCCTTTCTTGAATCAACAAACTTAAACTGACTTTTATTTTTTTATTATTTTATGTATTTTTATTTTATTAAAAAATGAACAATATAATCCAGCAATTCCACTTTTGGGTATTTATCTAAAAAAAAAAAAAATGTTCATTGCACCATTTTCCACAATAGCCAAGACATGGAAACAACTTAAGTGTCCATTGATGGATGAATGGATAAAGAAGGTGTGATATATATATATATATAATTCATATATCTATTACATATAATGCATAATTTATATATACAATAAAATACTACTCAGCCATAACAAACAATGAAATCTTGCCATTGGGGACAGCATGGATGGATCTTGAAGGTATTATAAGTGAAATAAGTCAATCACAGAAAGACTAATACACACTTTGGTGTGTAATCTAAATAAAACAAATTAACAAAACAAAACAAAATGAAACTCATAGTTACAGGAAACAGATTGGTGGTTGTCAGATGCAAAGGGGGTTGGGGGTAGGAAAAATGGATGAAGGGGGTCAAAAGGTACGAATTTCCAGTTATAAAACAAATAAATCATGGGGATATAATTTATAGCATGATTAACTGCATATTTAAAGTTGCTAAGGGAGTAAATCTTAAAAGTGCCCATCACAAGAAAAAAAAAATTGTGACTTTACATGGTGATGGATGGTAACCAGATTTGTGGTGATCATTTCCCAAGGTATACAAATAGTGAATCATTACATTGTACATATGAAACTCATATAATGTTATATGTCAGTTACTCCTCAATAAAAAAATAAATAATAAGTTCATATCAGACCATAAGTACCACCTTCCAATTTGGTCAATTTCTTACCATAGAGCTACTTTATTTATTTATTTTTCTTTATTTATTTTGAGAGGGAGAGCATGAGCGGAATAGGGGCAGAGAGAAGGAGAGAATCCCAAGTAGGTTCTGTGCTGTCAGCACAGAGCCCAATGTGGGGTTTGAACTCAAGAACCTCGAGATCATGACCTGAGCCAAAACCAAGAGTCAGACACTCATTAGAATAAGCCACTCAGGTTCCCCTAGGAGCTACTTTTAAACATGACAACAACAAAGTTCAAGTATGTTGTTACTCTTCAGCCTGAACAAACAGAAAATATTCCTGGCAGTATTAAAACACACACGTACACCAAAAAAAACATGGACCCAAAGAGGGTGAAAAAGATACTACTCTCCCAAGATCCAAGCTACTCCCAAAAATAACCAAAGAAAGGTTACTTCTTTTAGACAATTCCCCTGGGAGCCAGCACAGCGCATAGAACCCTAAGGGCAAATGTGGTGTCAGCCACATTTCTCTTCAGCCATATGTAACCACAAATAGGGAACAACCACATTTCTGTTTGGCTATATTTTGGGATGCTCTAACCTGACAGTTGCCAAGCCAGATTCTCAGGAAACAACCGAAGACAAAAAAAGTCCTTGGGAGAGAAAAGATCAATAACCAATGTTTTCTCCTCCCCATCTGAATTTAGAAAGGAAGGGACAGTGTGAAATTTTGCCTTCCTTTCTCCACCAGGCACCACAGACGGAGGTGTGGGAGAGTTGGCTTTCTAAGAGTTCTTACCCGTTGCAGTCTCCTGCCAGTTTTCCCCGAATCTGGCTGCAGGCTCTGGAGTGAGTGGGATATCCCAGCAAGTCCCATCCTGGTCACCAGAAACTGTAGAGGAGGACAAATAAACTATGGTGACTGCTTGGCTGAGGTTTCTTTTTTCTCTAGGGCACCTCCTAATGGATGTGCTTATCCAAGATGGTTAAAAGTTTTCTGCTGTGGCCACTTTAATTCAAGATTATCTTTGGTAGGTTAACCTGCTGGTTGAGCCTTAGAACAAAATCTCACTCACCTGAGACCTCACGCCTGCCTCAGCCCTGTTAGATTCATTCTGATCCCGGACTGGTCTGGTTTCTGAGTCGACCCCAGTCTGACCCTAGACCCTCTGGTTTCTAAGTCAGAGATAGTCCGACAGCAGAAGGGGTTGGGTTTCTAAGTCAGACCCTCCCCCGGAAGAGTTTTTAAATGGGAGCCAGTAAGACACCAGCCCAGGGAAAGAAAACACACACACACACAACCTCAGGTCAAGTCTGAAAGCTCCTAATGAAGACCTGCAGAGCAGGGGTCCAGGACATAGGAGGGATTTACCCACTGGAGGCAGCAAGAAAGCAGTGAGCTACCGAGGCTCAATAGGTACCCACACTTGCTCTTTGGTATTGTTGGGGGCCTCCTTTGGTTTCTTATCCTGACACTAGAACTGTTAAAAGGTAGACTGAGACATATTAAACATTCCAAGGGTTTCCATGAGTGAAAATTGGCTAAAATACAGCAGGGGCAAAAAGGACAGGGTTAAGAATGCTCCACCCACACGAGCTTAAGAGGCTTTTATAGGAAGAAAAAAAAAAAAAAGGCAGAAGCAAAGTAAGGAAATTTTTGATTGGCTATAGCTAAAAGCCTGTTAGGCTGCTTGGGATTGGTTGTCCTTAATGTTTTGGCTTCCTAATCTCGAGGCATTTACAGGTTTACTGGTTTGCTCACTGAGAGGTTAGTGTCAACTCAGTCTCTTGGCTTCCTTGTTTAATCAATTTAACAATTGTATGAGTTCCTTATATATTTTGGATATTAACCTCCTTATCAGATATTTCATAGGTTGCCTTTCATCTTCTTGGTTGTTCTTTTGCTGTACAGAAGCTTTTTTAGTCTGATGCCATCCCACTTGCTTATTTTGCTCTCACTGCTTATGCTTTTGGTGTCATATCCAAAAGAAATAATTGTTAAGATCAATGTCAAAAAGCATTTTCCTTAGAATTTCTCATAGGAGTTTGATGACTCCAGGTCTTACGTTTAAGTCTTTAATCCATTTTGAGTTTTTTTTGTGTGTGTATGGTGTGAGATAAGGGTCCAATTTCGGTCTTTGCGCATGTGGATATTCTGTTTTCCCAGCACCATTTATGAAGATACTATCTGTACCCCGTTGTGTATTCTTGGCCGTTATGTATTCTTGGTGCTTTTGTCAAAGATTAGCTTATTGTGTATGTGGGTTTATTTTTGGTGTCTTTATTCTATTCCACTGGTCTATGTGTCTGTTTTTATGCCAGTGACACATTGTTTTGATTACTATAGCTAACATTGTTTATATACTAATATGTGGAAGGGAAGAGGCTCAAACTGAATTATTTTAGACTTCCATTTCTTAAATTGTAACATTTATACTATAGTTTATTTTTGAAACATTTTAGAAATGTGAATAAGATTTTAAAGCATACAGCTGGAATTTTGTATCAATACAGACTAATTACAAGATGTGTATTATTCTTATTTGCTATATTTATAGATAAAGCTTTCCCAAACATAACCCATGTGCAGTGGATATTGAAAGTGACTTGAATACCGGGGTATCTCCCTGTTCTTGATCAACACCTTTATAATAACAACAATTTCAAAAACTGAACAATCATTTATAGATCTCAAAGAAAGGTCTACTATACAAGATATAAGACACCAAGACTCAGATTAATGTTGGGCTTTCCTGTTGTGCTTATTTTCTCTTTTTGATTGAGTTTAGTCAATAGGGGAAGTAAAAGTGGAGAAGAGGTTTTGAGAGATACGTAACTTTTGTAGCTTCAGTGGAGTCCAAAAATTAAGAAAACCACTTACAGCATATTAATTTCAATGGTTAGTCTGTAGGCTTTCCATTAAAGAAATATTCCTGCTATGGATACTGACATGAGTCAGAATGTTCACCCACACAGAGACAGTTTTCTAGTGAAGCTATCATTTTCAGCTCTTCAAATATTTCAACAAGTTGTTTCTGATAGTTCAGTGGGAATAATTAGAGATTTGGTCTCTGTGAGGGACAACTGATACAGGCAAGCCAGGTCTGAGGAGCCCAAGAGGGTCCCCCTGGGACCAACCAAGAGGGTCCTTGACTTCATGCAGGATGGAAATCAAATGTGAGCCAGCAGGAAGTGAAAGCAGAAATTGAAGATACTATGTATAGAGACAGACTGTCCAGGAGACTTGGAAAAGAGGAAGTCTCTACTTTGCTTGGGGTCTAGGGAATTTTTTATTGAGGACAGTGGATTGGTGTACATATCCCCTCAGACATCTTGGAACCAATTACAGCAAAGATGAGGCCCCAGGTGTTACTCCTTGGAGCCAGGGAGTCCTCAGAATCCAGATGCCTAGCATCTAGTACAGGTGATCTGGAATAGCTTCCTTAGGTCATTCTCATCTGGTCCTTCTATTTTAGAGAAATCATTAACTCCTTTACAAGGAGGACATATGCTATTTGCATTACAAGACCTGTGTAAAATGAGGTGGGGAGGTTCAGGTCCCAGCAAGAATAGTAGCAGGAGGCATCACAATCCCGGACTTCAAGCTATACTACATAGCTATAATGAACAAAACAGTATGGTACTGGTATAAGAACTGACACTCAGATCAATGGAACAGAATAGAGAACCCAGAAATGGACCCACAAACGTATGGCCAACTAATCTTTGACAAGGCAGGAAAGAATATCCAATGGAATAAAGACAGTCTCTTCAGCAAGTGGTGCTGGGAAAACTGGACAGCGACATGCAGAAGAATGAACCTGGACCACTTTCTTACACCATACACAAAAATAAACTCAAAATGGATGAAAGACACAATGTAAGACAGGAAGCCATCAAAATCCTCAGGGAGAAAGCAGGCAAAAGCCTCTCTGATCTTGGCCGCAGCAACTTCTTACTCAACACGTCTCTGGAGGCAAGGAAAACAAAAGCAAAAATGAACTACTGGGACCTCATCAAAATAAAAAGCTTCTGCACAGCGAAGGAAGCAGTCAGCAAAACTAAAAGGCAACCAACAGAATGGGAGAAGATATTTGCAAATGACATATTAGATAAAGGGTTAGTATCCAAAATCTATAAAGAACTTATCAAACTCAACACCTAAAATACAAATAATCCAGTGAAGAAATAGGCAAAAGACATGAATAGACACTTCTCCAGAGAAGACATCCAGATGGCCAACAGACACATGAAAAGACGCTCAACATCACTCATCACCAGGGAAATACAAATCAAAACCACAATGAGATACCACCTCACACCTGACAGAGTGGCTAACATTAATAACAGGCAACAACAGATGTTGGCAAGAAGGCAGAGAAAAATGATCTCTTTTGCCCTGCTGGTGGGATTATTGCAAACTGGTGCAGCCACTCTGGAGGTGCCTCAAAAAACTAAAAATAGAACTACTCTACAACCTAGCAATTGCACTACTAGGTATTTATCCATGGAATACAGGTGTGCTGTTTCGAAGGGACACATGCACCCGCATGTTTATAGCAGCACTATCAACAATAGCCAAAGTATGGAAAGAGCCCAAATGTCCATCAATGGGTGAATAGATAAAGAAGATGTGGTAAGTATATATACAATGGAGTATTATTCGTCAATCAAAAAGAATGAAATCTTGCCATTTGCAACTATGTGGATGGAACTGGAGGATATTACGCTAAGCAAAATTAGTCAGAGAAAGACAAATATTATATGGCTTCACTCATGAGGACTTTAAGAGACAAAACAGATGAACATAAGGGAAGGGAAACAAAAATAATATAAAAACAGGGAGGGGGACAAAACATAAGAGACTCTTAGACATGGAGAACAAAGAGAGGGTTACTTGAGGGGTTGTGGGAGGGAGGATGGGCTAAATGGGTAAGGGGCATCAAGGAATCTACTCCTTGTTGCACTAGATGCTAACTAACTTGGATGTAAATAAAAAAAAGATGTAAAAAAAAATAGAAGCAAGAAAAGAAACCTAAAGCAGATTCCTATGAAGTCCTTCAGTTTCCATCTCATAACTAAATGCACCTGCTTGGATTCCCATGGTGGTTGTTTCAGATTTGGGCAGGAGTAAAAAAGTTGCAGTAGTTGTAGCCAGTGAAGCTATGGCTGTAATTAGGCACAAGAGATGCATGGATGTGAAAGATAAAGCTATCGTACAAAACATTCTTTTGTAGGACTCTAGAAGAAATCGGGTCACTATGAAAATATTTAATCATCTCATGCTTTGATATTTAGAATTAAATATCAAAATTTATGTCTCTGAAAACATTTAGAATTTCAGAGAAAATTATTTCCCTATTCACCGAAGACTTTTTTTTTTTTTGCTAATGCCAGTAAATACAGAGATAAGCAAAACCAAAATATAATGTATGTGCTATGTCTGTCCTTAAAAGCATACAGATCAGTGAAAGAAAAAAAAAAAACAAAAGTAAATAAATAACTACAAAGTTTTGGCATTAGTGCTTAAATACAAATTTAAAGTGGGGCCACATGTGAGCTCCGTAAATAAAAGTCTACTTAAAACAATGTGTGTATGTCTTCGGCAGGTGATGAAATCCTTTCTGTGGATTCTGTTACCAAAGAACAGGCTTGTAATCGAGTGATTTCTTATAATCAAGTGATTCTGTAAAAAGTGTTGAAAATAATGAGGGTGGCTCTACATCGAGATTTTCTGATTTATAAGGAAAATAATGGATTGCATGTCTCTGTACCTAAGCTACAATATTTGCATTTTGTGTATTATATTGTTCCATCAAGGAAGCTTTGGGTGATAATCACAGAATTGCCATTGACTTATTATTTAGAGTTTATTAATATTAAGCATTTGGGTTCCATGTTATTGTAGCATCATTATTTCAAACAAAACAGAAATTAATAAAATATTCATAGACATAATTAGTCATGAATATTAAAAAGCCTCTAATTCACACAGACATTCAATCAACTAATTATCTATAAAAATATATTTACTACTTGAATTGCTGTCTACCAAGTGTAATTTTGGCAGATATAGTGAATATTTCCTGCCAAAAGCAGTATTTCATCTTTTCTTTAGCAAAAAAAGAGAAAGAAAGCACACGGCAGAGACCAGTACGTTCTTAACCAGGAGCTTGGAAGCTGCTTCATAGTCCATCGCATTACGTGGGTCATTATAGTTACTAATACTTTCATATGTGTTTGTTTTTTATGGAGATACCCTGAGTGCCATGCACATATACATACTACAAAATATACTTGATATTAAACGTTGAAAAAAAATATACTTGATATTAAATAACAGAAGATGTTGGAAATCCCAACCTAAATTCCCATAGCCTGATCTTTTACTAACAGTGTCCTTGTTACCATACCCACCTCCTTTTCCCATTATCCCCCTCTCTTACCCTCGCTAATACTTGTGGATTGGAAATTAATCACACTGTTCTTTTATCTCTCTCAATTTTTTGAGCCATTCTTTCTGAGTCAACTGATACCGTAAGTAGCCTTGGCTGTGGTTTTCATATTGTCTCTTATACTTAGTCTCTCCTCGAACATCTTGCTACTTTTGCCATAATGTTACTCCCCACCCTCCCCGTTTTTTTAGAATAACGAAAGAATGATGAATTGCAAAATTGTTTGGATATTGTGGTTTCTATTTTACTTTCAGATATAGCTTATAGATATATGCAGTCATAAGTGTAGTAGCAGTTTAAATGGATTTTTAAACATATGTTCTTGTGGGGGTTTTTTTCTTATAAAACAACCTATGTTTTATTTCTCTTTAATTACACTTGATTCAGGGACTGTTTCCTGGTGCTTAGTAACTACTTAATGAGGATTTACTATTTCCCCAGCACTGTGATAACCACACAAAACACACTATCTCATATATTCCCAATAAATCCATGAAGTGGATTTTTATTAGTCAATTTTAAGATGTTAAACATATTAGCTGATTTTAAAGTAATAAGTTATACTTTAATAATTATAATTTAAATGATAAGATATAATTTATCATTGAAATTATAAGACAATAATTAACAATTTCAGGTTCATATTTCATATAAAAATAGCAATAACTATCCTTGCTGGGTTGTCTACCCAAGTCCTTAATGGCAAAAATAAGATGTAAATGTATCTACATTATCCTTTTTCATTAATTATGGCAGTTACTCTGTATTTTTCTAGGTTTTATTCTCTTTTTATTTTTATTTTTTTTAATGTTTATTTATTTTTGAGAGAGACAGAGACAGAATGTGAGTGGGTTAGGAGCAGAGAGAGAGGGAGACGCAGAATCGGAAGCAGGCTCCAGGCTCTGAGCTGTCAGCACAGAGCCCAACGCAGGGCTCAAACTCACAAGCCGTGAGATCATGACATGAGCCGAAGTCGGACGCCCAACTGACTGAGCCACCCAGGCGCCCCTAGGTTTTATTCTTGATAATGGAACTATGTTGTAATAACCAATTTAGAATCCAAATCACATTTTCCCATGTAAGTTATGTTTCAGGATTTCAGAAGTTTTCCAATGAAAGTAGATAAATCCCTACAAAAAAATATTTCACCAATTTATTCATGCAGTTCTAAATTTTTCTTCACTCATGTAGGGAATTGAGGGATATTTTGCATACCCAAGCTAAAGGAGGTATGCCTAGTAAATAAACAAGGCAAGAAGAAAAAGTTTCTTTTGTAAAGAAAAAGTGCTTTTTCAGCAAGTCAGATATATTTGTTCACACAAGAAAGGTTACGAATAGGGACACATGGGTGGTTCAGTTGGTTAAGCATCTGACTTCGGCTCAGGTCATGAGTTTCGTGAGTTTGAGTCCTGAATCAGGTGAACTTGAGCCCCGATTTGGGTGAGCACAAGCCCCACTTCTCTCTCTCTGGTTTTCGTGGGGTTCTCTCTCTCTTTCTCTCTCAAGAAAAAAAAAAAAAGATTACAAATAAAAAAAACTCAATTAACCTAAGTATTTGGAAAGTTCAGCTCAAATACTGATAGTCTTGATTTTCTTTTTTTTTTTTCTTTTTTTTTTAAATTTTTTTTTTGTCAACGTTTATTTATTTTTGGGACAGAAAGAGACAGAGCATGAACGGGGGAGGGGCAGAGAGAGAGGGAGACACAGAATCGGAAACAGGCTCCAGGCTCTGAGCCATCAGCCCAGAGCCTGACGCGGGCTCGAACTCCCGGACCGCGAGATCGTGACCTGGCTGAAGTCGGACGCTTAACCGATGGCGCCACCCAGGCGCCCCTTGATTTTCTTTTTAACATATAGTAAAATTTCCAATCTTGTATGGCAACGTCAATTACTTGAGTAACTTATAGAATGCACATGGCTTCTCCCCTGTCTCATTAGAGATCTTCTGAATCAAAATCTCTGAAAGATAGACAGTAAAATTCAACTTGATATTAGTGAGCTTTCTAAAAGTTATAATTACATTCACTTTATAAAAATTTTGGGTCATAATTGGTTCTTGATGACTAAAATCCAGAAGAATTCTATGATCTGTTAAAAAATATAATTTAGATTTTGCAATATATTGTTATACTTGTTTTGAAATAAACCTTAATTAGTGATGACTTGTATAAATTTGGCTATATCTGTGAAAAAACTGGTATATTTTATAGCTACATTTTATTGACGGGATTACCTTCCATTTATGAGATTGTAATATAATGCTTTCATTTAATAATAAATGTAGTTAAGAATGGGTTTTCTAATTGATGGAAAAGACTGTCATTTTAAGTTTTAGGAAGGTATCTTATTTTTGTAAAAAGTGAATGGAGACATGTTTATTTGGTACACTTATATAATGAAAAATGATTACCACCATAGAGTTAGCTAATACCTCCATCAGGTGATTTAACTACCATTTTTGTTTGTTTGTTTTATGTCAATAAACAATAATCATATAGGTGAGTAAAAGTGAGTGGAGAGGAATGGAGAGGTATAACGACTGTGCTCTTACCCCCATTTCTTATTAAAAGTTAGAAGGAAAATTGGAAGTTCAGATTGAAAAAGAAATGACAATAAAGCTTTTATAATTCATATCATCGTGTGTCATTTGGAACTCTGTGCACATATTTGAATTCTCTTAAAAGTGACCTGACTGCCATACAGCTTTATAATCAATGATAAAAGTTTTTTAGCATCTCCACTAATTAGTGAGATTTGCATTAATATACTCAAGCATCAAATAAATACAGAAGCATAATTGTTACATATTTGTAAAACTTTCAAACCATACATTTTTAAAAAAAACTTTGAAAATACTCTTTAAAGCATTTTAGAACTAAAAAAAATCCCCATTAAAATGAAAGCTTTATCAACTAAACTCAAGTACAGTTGGTTTTTGTCTTAATGTTATTTTTTTCTCTAATAGTCATAAATCGTAACTGACGTAATGTAGGGTGCATCAAGTTAAATCTCAGATGTCAAACCATTTATTCCACTGATTAAAAATATAGTACTTTAGGGGTGCCTGGGTGGCTGAGTTGGTTAAGCAACCAACTCTTGATCTCCACTCAGGTCATGATCTTGCAGTTCATGGGATCAAGCCCCACGTCAGGCTCTGTGCTGACAGTGTGGAGCCTACCTAGGATTCTCTCTCTGTCTCTCTCTCTCTCTCTCTCTCTCTCTCTCTCTCTGTCTCTCTCTCTCTCTCTCTCTGTCTCTCCGCCCCTCCTCTGCTTGCTCTCTCTCTTTCTTTCTCTCACTCCCTCAACATAAACTTAAAAAAATATTTAAAAAAATTAAAAAGATATATAGCATTTTATAAAAGCTATTCTAAATATGTTCATATGTTACATTTGTTGTACTCATGAAAAGGATATTTCAGGTTTTGACTTCTGAAATTCATATGGAAACTATACATGCCAAAAATAGATGACTCTTCATTATTCAATGCCTGGGGAAGGGATGTTGTTATCTGACCGTGTATTCTTTAGTGAGACAACCTGCATATATATACTAGAGAATAAAGCTCTGTCTAAACACGAGCAAATTTGACTTCAGTTAAATTTAAAATAATTGATTTTTTAAAAATGTCTTTTGTTTATACTTTATATGTGGATCTACATGGTGCCTAAAGGACCTACATGGTGCCTAGAGGCTTATTCACTATGTGTTTTTACAAAATTTCTAACTACTTGCTTAAAATTAGGAATGTTTTAGAGCAAAGAGCAGTAGACTCATATTGGAAATGGTATGTTCTTGCTCCAGTTCTGAAGCTAGAACTTTGAGCAAATAATTGCCTCTTTGTTTTAGTATCTTTACTCGTGAGATGAAACTACAGGGCCAAATGGACTCCCAGTTTGAACATTGCCAGTCTGAACATTCTTTAAAAACGAAGATTTGTTGTCTTCCTTTCAAAGAATTGATATTTCCATGGAGGCCAATGATTCGTCCCTGGTATCAGGACTTTTCAGTGCCATAAGAATACTGCTCATTTGTTCTTCTTAAAACTTCAAAGAGCTTAATAAAATCATCATGCTATCTTCTCTAGCATCATAAGATTAATTACAATGCCATCATTTTATTCTTGGGAAAGGAATGATGTCACTCTGCAAGGGAATTATGGATATACTAAGGCTGATTACAGGGTTTTCAATTTTAAGCAGGCTGGAATTCCCCGCCACATCCTGACCTTCTCTTCTCCAGGATCTGTAAGTATCCACCACACTGGGCTTTTATCAGTGCCAAATTCCTCAGCCTACATTCTCTTGGAAATGTTGTAGCCTTATTCTGGAAGAACTCTCCCTGTTTCTTTCCAACTGGCAAGTTGCTACAAATGCTCCAAATCCTAGCTTGCATATCACTTGCTCAGCTAAGTTTATTATGACTAACCCAACATTATCTTATCCTCTCTCCACTGAAGAAATAAACTTTATTGGTTTCTGGTCATTTGTTCCAGTGTTTCTTTCAAAATGGCAAGCACAAACAAGCATGGGTATATATTTTTTATTTTTTTCCATGTTATCGCATAAATATTCGCATCATTCCAATTCTTACTTCTTGCATTAACAAGCGTGGGGCTCTTTAAATGTCATACAATTGTGCAGAGTAAGTATAATACATAGAAAGCTTCTCATTTTACCTATATGATTTCAAAGTATTCTATTATATGGTATATCGTCTTTTACGCATCATGTCCCGATACATAGACATCTGAGGTTTTCCCAGTCTCTTTCATAAAAAAACAATGAAACACCTTGTACACATATCATTTTGTATCAGGATATTGCTGGCCTTATACAATTGTTGGGTCATCTTCCCCTCTTCTATTATCTAATAGTTTTCTTTCTATTTGCTGAAAGAATTTGAATTGAAATGGTATCGTTTCTCTGTAACTCTTAGATATTCACCTGGAAGCTATTTGAGAATCGAGATTGTGTTGTTGTTGTTTGTTTGTTTGTTTTTGTTTTTGTAAGGAGGCTTTCCTCTTTAAAGTGCTTGGATGAATGTAGAGTTTTAGGGTCATCTCACCAAGTTGTGACATCTGTGTCTTTGGGGAATTGATCAATCTCATCTATCTTTCTGCAACTGTTAGTTTAGAGTGTGCATAGTGGACTTATAATACTTTTAATATCTTTTTTAATATTTTCAGATCTTGATTATCACCTCTGTTTTGTTCTTGCAAGGAGCCTCCTCTCTATTTCTCTTCCTACTTTCCTTCATTTCCCTCTGTTTCTCTGTTGTGATTTTTCTCTTTAATCTGTTGTAACCTCTGGTCACTTGAGTTTTGGAAAAACTCGAGCAGTAACTCTTGTCTCTACTTTGTCCACATTGGAAGCGGAGAAAGAAATCGGTTGCAAATGTGTCAGATATGTTCATAAACATAATTACCTGTGGTGACAAATGCATACTGACTAATTTGGCAGTTTAATAAAGTTCTAAAATCAGATTTGGTTGATATTAGGTGGTATCTGAAAGATGGTCCAGAAATACTGCCTTAGCACACTAATCTATTTGATATGCCAAATATGTCCTTAAGTAAGAATCTCATTCGTTATTCTGGAAGCTCTAATGTTTAATTTTCTCCATTATGGTGCATCATTCTATACTTTGGTCCTGTGGCTACAGTTATTTTACAGCTCACTGCCTGAGGGATTAAGAAACAAAGCTATGGCTATTGTTTCCTTTTGGACAGTAGAGGTAATGATGATGGCTAGGTTATCTAGAACAACTGTGAAGAATGAAATAAAACCAAAGGCATACCTCAACGGATGAGCAGACAATAGTGGTTCTCATTTCAAATCCTGAAGTTACAAAGTGTTACACACTTTTCTAATTCCTTGTAACATTTCCACACAGGTATCTTTATTATTAAAAATATATTAATGCATATTTCCAATTTTATTAAGTATTTTATATCTGTTTCCTTCTGAAAACAAATGATTATCGTATTGGTCCAATTAGGAGCTCTGTTTGTTCCTTTATTTGGACTCCTCTAATTAGCCATTGATAAAAGTCTGTCAGTGGGTAATGCCTGAGAACATTATCAAATGGTTTGGTAATGATTCATGCAGAGCAGTGATATCTTTCTTTATTTGCCTAATCACTAGCACACTTTTCAATTTGCCCAGATCATTACCCCTGGCCTGTCTCTCAATACTACTGGGGCCCAAGAATTTAGCTAAAAATTCTAACATATAAAGCATCAGTTGCTGTCAAATTGTTCTTTTCTATCTAAACTACTGAAAAGATCCAAGGATAAACAGTACATACTGGATGAATAGCTATCAAGAAGTTTCATATTTCCTGTAAATATTAAATACTTTTATAATGTTTCATAAAATTTAAGAGAATACTGCTATATCACAGATATATTTACATGTAGAATAACTATAAAAGTCAATTCCTGTGTAGATTTTTATAGTAACTTCATTTACTTTACTTGAATTTTTCTTCAATGCTAAGTCCTTAACAATAATCGTTTCATGTGTTGACTTTTTTTTTTTTGATGTATAAAATGTTGGTACTATAATAACATATACATAACAAAACTGGTAGTATGTCACATAGGACATGCATTTAATATATATTTTGGCCAATATCATTCGCTACTCTTTTTATTTCTATAATTCTCTTCTTTATGTTTTAAAAATTATTCTAATAAGATTAAAAAGAACTATTAGGTGCCTACTATATGACATATTTTGTCTTCCATGGTATTGATAACACCTTATTTTTATTGAGCCTTGCTATACTTCAGGTAATGTGCTAACCATTTTAAGTGAATTTTCTAAATATATTATGACCCTATGATGTAGGTTTATTTTTAGCTCCACTTTATAGATCAGGAAGCAGAGGTTTATTCTGGATGAATGAGTTACCCTGAGGTTACACTTCTAGGATGTGGCAGAATTAGGATTTGAATCTAGTCATTTGGATTACAGTATTTAAGAGCTTAGCCACTACTTTTGCTATTGAGTTCACATAGCACACTCTGGGGAAATATTTTTCCAAAAGCCACTGGTGTTTAGACACAGAAAAATGTAACGTGTTGATTCCATACTCCTCTTCTAATATGCATCCATGGCTGTACCTCCCAATGGAGAGAGGACACTTGTCTTCTGGACAGAGGGACCACTATTAGCAATAACTTTCTTGATGACAAGCCAATGGAATCCCATTACACTGTCCTGTTACTTCTCTCAGGCAGGGGAGCTAGTGAGTCAAGCAGGTAGTTTATGTAATAATTGATAAAAAAGTCAACAGAGGAAGCGACACATTTCCAGTTCCCAGTAGCTTGCTTGAGCAGGCAAAGTCGAAGCAAATTTTTTAAAAATATTTTTTAAAGTTTATTTATTTTTGAAAGAGAGACAGAGAGACAGAGCATGAATGGGTGAGGGGCAGAGAGAGAGGGAGACGCCGAATCTGAAGCAGGCTCCAGGCTCCCAGCTGTCAGCACAGAGCCCAACGTGGGGCTCGAACTCACTAACTGCGGGATCATGACCCAAGCCCAAGCTGGGTGCTCAACAAACTGAGCCACTCAGGTGCTCCACAAAGTGACTTTGTTACATAAGTTATACATTTTCTCTCATGAGTTGATTCTGTTGATGGCAACAACCTTTCTAAAATTTTTCCTGAAACTTCCTCAAGGTCACCACTGATATTTTCTATTCTGATGAATGTTAATTTCACTTACATTCCTCCCAAATGCAGTCATGCCTACAAAAACACCAACAAAAATCTCAGCAACCTGGAATCAGACTCAGTCTCTGTTCTAAAAGGATGACACCTAAATAAAACCCAGATAAGAATGAGGCTATGAATGAATGAAACAAGTTAGCCGGTCCACACACTCAACATACAATATTGGATCAAGTCGAGGATAATCAGTATGGATACTTCTGTTCACAGTTCACAAAGCAGTAAACTAGGAGTCACTGATTCAGAGAAATTCAAAAAAAATTGTACACATTGTCAATTCCTTAATTAGGGTTTAATCCTACTCCCTGTGTTCATCGTTCCCTCAGGCTTTTGCTATCTGTGTCTTTGGGGACGACTCTGACTCATTCTTTCTTTTCCGTAAGAAATACCCAGTCCTGTAGATGAAAGACAAACCCACATACATCATTAAGATAAGCCTGTCTGTGCCTTGAGATTCCTTGTAAGAGTATTGAGGGGTACCAACCCTAAAATTCTAAGAAGCTTATGGTTTTATAGATGAATTAAAGAGGCGTGTCTTTGAGATATTTAGATTTTTTTTCTTTTTTCTTTTCCCCTATCCAGAGAGTTCTCATGGCATTTGAGACCATGGGCTTTTAACGGCACCCTAGAAGCCGAAATGTTAATGCTGTATCACTGCCATTTAGACAGCCTGGGATAAGTTAATGATTTTGTATTTGAACTTTCTGTGTGTGTGTGTGTGTGTGTGTGTGTTCATCAATATTCAATGTACAGTACAATAAAGTTTGAGGCATATGTACAGGGAGGTAGCCCCCACCACAGTCATAATATAGAGTGATTCTGTTATGCCAAATGTTTCCTCACGTATTTTTTGAATTCTAGATCATCCCCAAACCCTGACTCTGGCAACCAGTAATCATTTCTTGCTATAGCTGTAGCCTCTGTGTGTGTGTGTGTGTGTGTGTGTGTGTGTGTGTGTGTGGAAAATGTTGCATAAATGAAATTATATAGAATGTTGTCTTCTGTGTCTAATTTATTTACCACATTCTTGTGACATTTATCCATGCTATTTTTTATCATTAGTTATTTTCTTTTTACCACTGAGTAGTTTATCATTATATGCTTGCACTACAATCTGTTTATTTCTTGAATAAATAATTATTTCTTTGAAACTAATGTAACACTTTGTTAATTATACTTCAATAAAAAAAGAGATGATAGGCAAAAGTGTTGTGTATACTCTGGGTTATTATGAATTAACTTTTGTGTTACATTTATGATTGTAGGAGAGAACATGCATTTTTATTTCTTTTGATAAAATGGAATGGGATAAGCATGGGAATATGGAAAGTGTTTATTTCACTTGTTAAGAAAAAGCTACATTTTTTCAAGGTGGCTGTAAACATTTGTATCTTATCACTGTAAAAATCTGTATCCTATCAGGTGTGTGAGAGTCTAGTTGTTCAATATCCTTGTTAAACGTGGTATTGCCTGACTTTTAACATTTTAGCCATATCGATAGTCTGCTTTCCCCCCAGTTTTACTGAGAAATAATTGACACATGTCACTGTATAAATTTAAGGCAGACAGCGTGATGGTTTGATTCAGAGATGCTGTGACATGACTACCAAACAGGTTTAGCTAACATCAATCTTTTCATATAGATATAATAAAAGTAAAAGAGAGAAGGAAAGAAAAACAACTGGAGAAAAGTCTGCTAGTGATGAGAACTCTTAGGATTTACTCTTAGCAGTTTTCCTATACATCATACATCAGTATTAAGCTATACTGAGCATGTTCATTACAGCTCTATGAATTATCTTACAACTGGAAGTTTGTACCTTTGACCCCCTCCCTTCCACCCCCCCTCCCTCGAACCCCCATCTCTGTGTAACCATAAGTCTGAACACCTTTTCTGTGAATTTGTTTTAAATATTTTATTGAGGGTTCAATTTGCATCTCTCTGATGACAAATGGTGACAAGCAATTTTTCATGTGGGTATTCATAATTTGTATTATTTTGATGACCTGTCTGTTCAATCTTTTGCTCACTTTAATTAAGTTGTCTTCTTACAATTTTGACAAATTGATGAGTTCTTTATACATTATAGATACAACACCTTTGACACACATATATTTTACAAATATTTCATTCTAGCCCAAAGCTTGCCATTAAAAAATATATATTTATTTAAATTCAAGTTAACATACAGTATACTAATGGTTTCATCACTTACGTGTAACCCCCAGTGCTCATCCCAACAAGTGCCCTCCTTAATGCCCATCACTCATTTAGCCCATCCCCTCATGTGCCTCCCCTCCAGCAACCCTGTTTGTTCATTAGCAAAAGTTATTTTTTCTTAATCCCCAATGACCAAGCTTTTATTTTTTACCCTTCGTCTTAAAACTTTCAAGTTTATAATACATTATTATTCATTATAGTCACCGTGCTATGTATTATATCCCCAGAAATCATTCATCTTATAGCTGGAAGTTAGCAAAATTTTAAATTATTATAAAGTCAAATTCAGCAATTGTTATGCTTCGTTTGACATATGAAGAAATATTTATGTAACCCAAGATCAAAACTTCTTGTACTATATTTTAATAAGACTTCTGTTAGCTTTGAAATTTACACCTATGAGCAATTTCAAGATAATTGTATGACATGTGATGGAGAGTATTTTCTGAATAAAGATACTCTGTTTTTATTTCATCAGTGTTGGTTGAAACAACTATTCATTTTCACTGAAGGGCGTCAGTATTTTTGTTAAAAATTGGTATATGTGTGTTTATTTCTGGCCTTCCTATCCTATTTAGTTATATGTGTGTATATGTATGTATCCTTTAAATCAAAACTACACTGTCCTTATTCATTGAGAATATATAGAATATATAGATCCATTTGTGGAGCACTAATAACAATATTAATTCTTCTGATTAATACACATGGAATATGTGTCCATTTATTTTAGCAATAGTGGAACAGCGTCAGCAGTTAAATTTTGCTTTATTTTGTCAGCAGTTATATTTAGTTAAATGTATTCCTAATGAATTTGTATTTTGATGCTATTGGAATGGGTATTTTTTTAAACTTTAGTTCCAATTGTTCATTACTTTCTTAGAAATGCAGTTGAATTTTTATATACTTCTTTCATATTCTTTCATATAGTTTCATATTCACGACACTTTCTTTTTTTCATTTTCAATAGGTATAATTGAAAGGGACATCAGTCATTCTGGGCAAATATAAGATCACAAAAAATGATTTTTGACAATTTTTAATTTGAGAATAATGTCTCTGCTGCTGTTGCTGTTCCTGTTAACTTACAGTACTGTATTTTATTGATATTGAGACTGATAAATTATTTCTGAGTATATAAATATTAGAATGGCATGTGCTGATGATTTTTGAAGAAATTTGTTTTAGATCATTTAACTCTTCAGACAAATCAGTTGAAGTCTGGATCGAAAACAATCATTTTAAAGCAATTGCATATTTTCATGCACTTGTAAGAAATAATACAGAGATTGCCTAGAGGCCATATGCTCCTTACTGAGTTTCCTGCAATGGTTGCATCTACCGTAACTATCATGCAATATGACCACTAGGAAACTGATTTTGACAGGCTTCACCGACTTCATTCAGATGTCGCTGGTCTTCCATGCATTTATGCCTTTGTGTGTGTCTTTAGCTCCATGTATGTTTATCACAAGGTCCAGAACAGTTTTATCACATGGATCGTGTACACCTGCCATCGTATAGCCTTATAGCCTCATCCTTGCTTCATCTTAGTCTGTTCTCCCATCTTAGAAAATTGCCATTATAATATTGTCAAACAGATTGCAGGGTGTAATGGAGATTTTCTTGCTTACTCAGCATAATTCCTCTGAAATTCAAAAGTGTACCTACTAATTGGTCCCTCCCTATTTCAGATGAGTAGCATGGCAGGGTCGAGATGTCCCACAGTTTCTTGAACAGTTGATCAACTGTAGGACCTTTCTGTAGAATCTTTCTGCCTACTCAAGACCTTTCTGTAGCATAGCCTAGACTGATGAAATTTACAAAGTGACATCGTTATTCATTTTTCACTGTCTCAGCAAATTAACACAGCACATCCATGAGAGTGATTGGCAGGTATTATTTTGCTTATTTTACGGGTGAAACAGTAGGTTTTTTTCTTTTTCTTTCCAGTGTTAAAGATTTATGTGTCACCATATGGATAGATGGGGGAAGACCCTAAACTGAATGCATTTTTTTTTTTCCTTAGCTAAGTGTACTGAAACACAAACTGGGCATGACTTTTTCCCCTCATGCTCTACTAGCATCAAGCAAAGATTTTCGTATAAGGAAGGATGGGAGAAAAGTCTTATTCTAAAAGAATATGGATGGTTACCTAGGATATATTTTGCTATTTAATTATTTCTAAGGCTAGGAGATGTCTTACGTTAGCAACTAAAGTTTCTTTCCCAGTCTCTTAGTGAATTTTTATGAAAAGTATGATCAGTAATGAGCTCAGGAAGTTGAATTACATGATAAGATACATTTTAAATAATCTTACAAGCACTCTGATAAATCCTTTATTTTTATTCACACATTCCACAGTGTCTCACCTTATGAAAATGGGACAGAACACCTGCTATTCTTTGAAGGAAATAAGAGCACTTATTGGCAGGCAGGCAGAAGAAAGGCAGACAAAAGAATGTGCACGAAATCATAATATAATGAACATTTATACAGGATTATATTTTATTCATTACGCTGTAGGGTCCAGCCGGTGACTGAGCGTTAAGCAGAGTCAAAGCATATTACTCACTTCAGGGACTTTTCTAAGTTTCCCTAACAACTACTTTGAATTTTTGGTCCTATATATATCCCCTATTACATTAGTTTAATATAAGTTAAACTAACTTTACTAGTGGAATTTCTCGTTTATTATGAGAAAAGTCCTTATTCCTTTAGTCAACTACTAACCTGGCAAGCACTTTTCCTTTGCTGGGAAGGTAGAAGGGTCAGTGCCTGTGTCAAAGCAGCCATGCTAAGGATGTTATCAGTCTTATTATCTTCCCTAATTTTAACCCAGGAGAAGAGTTCACCAACCACCCTCACGGGTGACGGATTGATGCCTATCATCAAGCAGTTGATTGTGGTTCAGAACTTTCCCTTTTAGTCCAGAAAGAAAAATACAGATAAATGACACAGATCCAGAGGTCCATAACTGTGAATATTCTTTCTCGATTCATGTTGCTACTAATTTGAAGATATGTGTGTATTTTTTTCTTTCCTAATTTTCTTCTGGATTTGCAGATTGAAGCAAATTGGAGAAATAACGCTTACTATTATAACGAAGACCCGATCCTCTACATTTTATAAGATAATACGCTTTTGGTCAAATGTGATCTCCAGTGAAATGGATGCAAAGGTTAGGCTTTAATACTGGGTCAGTCAGGGTTTATTCTTTGCTGTTAGATCTTTTTGTGGTTCGGGGCCACATTCAAAGCTCAGGTGCTTAGCGAGTCTGCTGCAGATTCTTTTTGCTTAATCAAGGCCTCATGCTCCTTTGAGATGAGTAGGTAACCAAGATTCTCTGGCTTTCTCCTGAGCCTGAACAAATACTCAGAAACGAGCTGCCTTCTACACCAGGGATACATGAATCTCATTAACGTCCGTCATGAGCATTTCACTCTCCCGTGTTTGCTAAAATTTCTGGCCTTTCTTCCAGGTTTTGGCTGGTCTCAATCAGTATCACCATCTCAGGCTAGCTGTGTGTTGACTTTCCTAAATGGTTTGGGATCTTTTTGGAGACTTTTTTTTTTTTTTCTCTTAAACATTTTGTTTATATTTATTTATTTTTGAGACAGAGAGAGAGACAGCACGAGTGGGGGAGGGGCAGAGAGCCAGGGAGACGCAGAATCCGAAGCAGGCTCCAGGCTCTGAGCTGTCAGCACAGAGCCGGAGGTGGGGCTCAAACCCACTAACCAAGAGATCATGATGTGCGCTGAAGTCAGATGCCCAACTGACCGAGCCACCCAGGCGCCCCTTCTGTTTTGTTTTTCATAGCACTTCTCAGTACAATTTTCTATGCATTGTACTCTTGCTCTACATCAAATCAGAAGGCCCGGCAGTAAGAATAACTGTAATAGAGTTGGAGGTAGGGTTGAAATGGAAGCATTCTTCCACTAAAATATCGGACTTCTGTCGTTCCTATTAGGGTTCAGTAGTCTTTTTGAATAAAGCCTTTTCATCGCAAAGTATGATTCTAATTAGTTTCCAGAAGTAATTGTTTTTGACGATTGTCTTTAGTTTCATGCTTGTTTTAGGAGAATTTCTGCTTTCTTCAATCGTTCTGGAAGTTGCATTTACCACCCATAAGCTTTTGCAATATAGGAGATTGTGAATCTCTATAACATTTTTTTTAAAAATGTTTTCTCTACAATTTAAAAAGAATGTGCTTCTGGAGGGTAACGCACATGTAAGCATAAATTTACTAGAAGCAAAGAATGAAAATACACAGTGATACAAATGTAGAGATATTGTCTACATTACCATATGCAGTTGAACAAAATGAACACATTTTAACAGTGTGCAATGCAATATTTTGTTCATTAGCCTCATTACAAGAAATATTTCTTGTTGGTTTTGTTACCAACTTTCATATTATAAACTTTCTATATTATATTTCATATTATAAACATTCTATAATTATAGACAACTTTCATATTATAAACATTCTATAATTAAAAAATAAAGATGTTAAAGATGAAAGGAGAAAACTGATCCCCACAAATATACATGCCCTTTTGGTTATACTTATGTGGAAAGATAATTGGCACATTGTCCTGTCATACTTACCTGAAACAAAAATTAAAGAAAAACAAATGACCTAAATAATTACCTAAGGCAAACTACAACTGAATACGTTAGAAAACGCATATGAACTATATTGTAATGGATCATTTTTTAACAAATTGGAAAACATTTTCCATGAATATTTTTATTTAAACCAGGGAAAAATCATAACTCTAATGCCCATTAGTTAACTTTCAAAGTTTCTTTTTATATTCTACATGCTAAATTTCAATGCTAAAAATACTTTAACAAGTACAAAATTTGGATGAGAAGTGTGTACCAGGAGAAGACGCAAAATTCATGTCTATCATTCTACTGAATATATTTGCTATTAATGAAAGTACTGAGATTTTTCCTAACCAAATGAGTATTAATCAATCATTGCTTGAATCATCAAATACTAATGTATAATTGACAAAATTTGTTCAACTTTGTGTATAAAAATGTTTCAAGTTTCTTATTTTTCTCATAAATAGGACTATTTCATTATTTGGTCTGAAGTCTTTTCATTTTTGATTTTTAAAACAAGTAAAATAAATACTTTTTATCAGTAAATTCTCAAAATTTCAATTTTCTACTTTAATACACTAGCAAAAAATCTAGTTATTTATCTCTAAATTATGTATTTTTGATATCAAAATGTTGAGTTTGGGAAATATTATTCACTGAGGAATTTGAAGGCTTATGATGAATAAAGATTGGCTGGGCACTGTTTCTGTTTTATGGGGATTATAGGTATGTTGCTAAAGGAAAATGTAGAGATAAATGATTCAGCGCGGTTGAAACTATGCAGCCTACGAAGGAATCAGAGATTGTGCATACACACTATCATGTACAGTCAGCTCTAAAATTGACAAATTACCATCTATAAGGACATGGGTAGGTGCCAGTTTCTACCACTTTCTATGGTGATATATTGTTCTGGTATAATGTGGGGAGATGAGAGTGATCTCATCACCCTAAGACTGAGTCAGAACTGGATCTCGTATAGAGTCCAATTTTCATAGCTCAATCCTGTTACCTGATTGAATCACTTCTAACCTGTTGCATATCATTCATTAGCATATCAGAAAGTATTGTATTTCATTGTTTTATATGAGCAAGAGAAGACAGCGCATGGCATAAATCAACTTCAATAATGTTGCTTCTAATGTATTAGTATTTGAAGCTTATCGTAGGTGTGCTTTAATGAATAAGGTCACATAGTAAAAATCTTTTATTTTCAGATTACAGACAGTATAGGAGATAATGTATTCACATTGACTTTTTAATGAATCTGAGATTAATGTCTTTGTTATTTAAAAGAACATTGAGAAATGCACTTTTGGGGCACCTGGGTGGCTTAGTTGGTTAACCCTCTGTTGATTTCTGCTCGAGTCATGATGTCATAGGTTCATGAGTTCAAGCTTCCCATCAAGTTCTGTGCTGATGGAGTAGAGCCTGCTTGGGATTCTCTCTCTCTCTCTCTCTCTCTCTCTCTCTCTCTCTCTTTCTCTCTCTCTCTGCTCCTCCCCCACTCATTCATGTGCTCTCTCTCTGAAAATAAATAAATAATCATTATGAAAAAGAAACACACTTTTGTTTTTATTTGGAGAGAAGCATTTGTTTAAATCTGTTATAAGACTGCATACTTATAGTCTAGTTCATAAAAGTGTTTGATTAATTATCGATTTCTGGATTTGATATGCAATGAAAGCTTAGGTTTTCTTTCTAAGAAAAAACCCTACCAGCTCTGTTTTTTTTCTTTCCTACCTGCTTTTCACCTCTGAGTTCAAGAAGGAATTCTTCCTTTATCTAGCTAGGTGCGTTTTGGGCCGGTTTCCATCCAGCTCATGTTTGTTTCCACGTTGTTTAACACAATATTTAGTATGAAATTATTCACTAAATTTGTGTTTGATGAATTAATGAATCAGTAAATGCATGGATTAATTAAAATTATTAGCAAAGAAATATAAAAACCGTCAACAGATGTCAGTGGATTCATTTTATTGGAAATAATCAGATTAATATAATCTTAGAAATCTCTACAAATAACATTAGAAATCACATTGTTGATCACCTTAATGTCCTTTGTGCTGTTAGGAAAACAGACATAAAAGCTTAAAGGTATTTTTCAGTGTTTTTATAGAGAGAAAATTTATTTAAAAAAATTTTTTTAATGTTTATTTATTTTTGAGAGAGAGACAGACAGAGCAGAAGCAGGGGAGGGTCAGAGAGAGAAGGAGACAAAGAATCTGAAGCAGGCTTCAGGCTCTGAGCTGTCAGCACAGAGCCCCACATGGGTTTGAACCCACAGACCATGAGACCATGACCTGAAATGAAGTCGATGCTTAACTAACTGAGCCGCACAGGCGCCCCTATAGAGATAAATTTTAAAAAGACATGTGACTTCTCCTTATCACATTTGGCCAACCGCCTTCTGTAAAATTACACAAGCACATACATGCATATCAATTAGGGCAAATAAATTATGAAAAATATTTTTTCCTTTAGAGAAAGTCATATTATTGTTTAGAGAAATCAATCTCTTCTTTGTTTGCTAAGGAGAAGTTAATATGTTCAATTAATAGATTAATAGATCATTTTTGGCTTCATTTTTAATTTGTCTTCAGTTATGTTTCAAGGAACTATAATACCAGATGATAGTTCACTAGGATGATCGTCTCAGACTTCCTTTTACTGCCCCAACACATAGCAATCTCTACAGTCTTAAACCAGAATTCACATCTGACATCTCATCACCACATTGAACATTTAAAAATGGTTATATTTGTATTTAGATAAGTAAAAACAAATACTGTTTCTTTTATTGTTTCACACTAAAATCCCTGAAATGTATCCTGAGTCTTTATGTCACGAAAATAATCATGTGTACTTTTCTTGTCTTCTTGTGGCATGTAATGGCTAATTTGTGATACATGGCAAATAATTGTTAATTTCTTCTAAATCTCACCACGTATTTATGACTCACTTCAACATGAATTGCTATATTCATTAGACATACATTTTTAGACGTGATTAAGGAAAAATTTTTAATGCATTTTCCCAGCCTGAAAAATGATACCAAATAATAAATATACATTATTCCTCATGCAATTTTCCTGTGGTTTGACACAATATAATATGAACATATAAATGGCCTTATACAGTGCTTTCTTGTTTCTTTACACAAAGATGTGTGTCCTCAGCGTGGGACACTGATATCTTACAGTTATATGCATGCTGTGTCAAAAGGAATTTGTTTTAAAGGATAGTTAGGTACGGTCTTTTGCAATTTGTTTTCTTCTTTTTAAAATAAGTACATACAGGGGCGCCTGGCGGGGGGGCTCATTCGGTTAAGCGTCTGACTTCAGCTCAGGTCGTGATCTCACAGTTTGTGAGTTCGAGCCCCATGTCAGGCTCTGTGCTGACAGCTCGGAGCCTGGAGCCTGCTTCCCATTCTGTGTCTCCCTCTCTCTCTGCCCCTCCCCTGCTTACTCTCTCTCTCTCTCTCTCTCTCTCTCAAAAATAAATAAGCATTAAAAAAATTAAAAAAAAATAAAGTAAGTACATACAGTTTCAGACTTTAGCCCATGATCTATCATTATTTACTAAAGTTAATATAAAATTTAATAGTGGAAATTAAAATAAAGATCTAGGAGCAGCGTTCAGGATGATAAATAGAATTATCCCATGTTTTTAGGGCAAAAGAAAAAAAAAAGACAAGTGGGCCTTGTTAGTCTTACATTTTAATTTTTTACCCCCAAAAAGCACCCTATATATTGTTTTGTATAAGTGTGCCAACTGAGAAAATTACATCAAAGTTAGATGATTCCAAACTATTAAATGGTATGTCATATTATGTGGTATGGTTGAAATAATTTATATACCCTCAATCTATTTGCTAACTTTCCACAACATATTTTATAAGTATACTGTTTCAATGGGGTTATTCTAGTCATTAAAATTTCCCCTGTAGTAAAGTAGATAATTGCCAATAGAAATATATTTTGTTAAATTTCAGAAATCTCACAAGCTAGTATTATTCACTTATTCTCATATTAAGGAACATTAATTTTGTTCCTTATTTTTCAAAAAGGACAGAAATTCAAACTTGAAAAACCATTAATGTCTGACTGTATTCTGTTTCCTTTTTAGAAGCTAAGCTTTGATGGAAATAGGATTATCCAGCTATGTTTAATATAGCAAAAGTTCATTGTATCAGCTATTAATAATGCCATTAACTATAATTAAGATAATTTCTTTCTGTGCGAGAAGTTCTTATTGAATGTTGATCTTCTTGACTTTTTCTTTATATCCCAAATGTGTGGTTAAGTTCAAAAAAAGGTTTCATTTTCTGTATTTAATTAGATGATTTTCTTTTGATCCTACCAATACATAGTCATTCAAATGATTTTATTGAAATACACTTTTTTTTTCTTATACTTCCCTCAATTTACTACTAAAAACAAAGGTGCCATCTTCCTGTGTTTATTGTATAAAACTAGGTTGTTTGCTTCTATTTTTAATAAAATTTTATTGATACCTGATTTGTTTAATTTTGAACTATTACAAATATTTATATAAATTTATTGAGGACTATATTGACAATTTTCTTTAAAAAAAGTGAAAATCGTATGTTGATAAAAATAAATGTTTTAATTGTTCAGAATGTCTGTCATTCCTGTTATTTTTTTTTAAAGTTTATTTATTTATTTTTTTTAGTAATCTCTACACCCAGTGTGGGGCTTGAACTCACAACTTCAGGATCACAAGTTGCTTACTCCACCGACTGAACCTCCCGGGCACCCCTGTTTTTAGTGCTTTTTATTTATAAGAAATATTTGCAAGATTCTGAAGTGGCATGTACACTAATACCATCACTCTGTTTCCATCTTCTCCTCTTATTCTTCCTTCTTGGGTGGCTTTTCTCTTAGTTTAACTGCCTGTTTTGTAGGAGATGACTTTGATTCTCAGTTCCAGAAGAGATTTTCCTCGTTGCTGGTTCCGCTACTTCCTGCTCTCTAAGCTTTCTGTCTCTACAATTCGTCTGGCAGAACATCCACCTATGAATAGAACTCATTTTGTTTATCCTTCCTCTGGTTAGTTAATGGGCGTTTGCATTTCTCTCGCTTTGGGTAATTATCAAAACTGCTACTTTAAACATGAGTGTGCAGATCTGTGCATAGATCTATTATGTTTTCATGTCTCTTGTCTAGCTACCCAGAAATCGAATTCCTTGGTGGTACATTAAATTTCAGTTTGCTATCTTAAGAAGCTTCCCAACTGTTTCCGTGAAGACCATACCATTTGCAATCACACCAAAAATAAAAGAAGGTTCCGGTTACTTCACATTCGCACCCGTGTTTGGCACTGTCTTCCTTTTGGATCATTGCCATCCTAAGAAATATGATGGGATACCTCAGTGTGGTTTTGATTTGCTTATTTTTTTTAATGTTTATTTATTTTTGAGAGAGGGAGACAGAGTACGAGTGGGAAAGGGGCAGAGAGAGAGAGAGAGAAAGAGAGAGAGAGAAAGAGGGAGACACAGAATCAGAAGCAGGATCCAGGCTCTGAGCTGTCAGCACAGAGCCTGACATGGGGCTCAAACTCACAGACGGTGAGATCATGACCTGAGCAAAGTCCGACGCTTAACCGACTGAACCACCCAGGTGCCCCAGATTTGCATATTTTTAATGATACACAATGCTGATCATCTTTTCCTCTATTCAGCCGCTATTCATATGTTTTTTTGTTGGAAATGTCTTTTAACTCTTGAGTGCATTTTTATATGTGTTCTTGGTCTTATTTATATAGTTTTTGTGCTCTGTATATATTCAGAATGCAAATCCTTTAATATAATTTGCATATATTTTCTCTCATCTAGGACTTTGCAATTTTGAATTTGTGTGTTTTAAGGGACCAAATTATTTAATTTTTATAAAGTCCAATTTATCAAATTTTCCAGTATATATTGTACTCTTGAACTCATATCTACAAATCTTTGCCTAAATCAAGAACAGAAATATTGTAGCCTCCTATTTTTTAATTCAAAATTTTAATGCATCTGTTTAGGTCTGTGATTTATTTTGAATTATATTTTGATGTGATTTTTTGAATTATATTTTGGTGTGATTTATTTGAATTATATTTTGGTGTGGTATGAGGTGTCTAGCTTTTGAAATTTTGTTAATTAATTAAAATTTTCATATAGCTATCCAAAGCATTTTTTAAAAAAAATTTAATGTTTATTTATTTCTGAGACTGAGAGAGACAGAGCATGAGTGGGGGAGGGACAGAGAGAGAAGGAAACACAGAATCAGAAGCAGGCTCCAGGGTCTGAGCCGTCAGCACAGAGCCCGACGCAGGGCTTGAACTCACAAACCGTGAGATCATGACCTGAGCCAAAGTCGGTCGCTCAACCGACTGAGCCACCCAGGCGACCCTCCAAAGCATTTTTTAAGGACTGTCTTTTCTCTAATCAATTGGTTTGGAACCTTAGATGAAAACACTTGAGCATCAGTGTGAGTTTGTATTTCTAATATCTGTACTGTTCCATTGTTCTATAGACTTGTCCGTATACCAGTATCATTGTCTTAAGTGTAACTTTATGGTAAATCTTCAAATTGGACAGTGCAAATTTTGAAAGTTTCGATAGTGTTCTATCATGGCAGACATCACTTTAATCAAGTGATCCAAATTAACGTCTCATACATGGGACTAATAGCCATGTGTATTTTCTGATATGCTAAAAACACCATGTCATTTCTGGTTTATTCCTTCCCCAAATCTACAATCTGTACCAGATAAATCCAGCCTGAGGGATATTCTACAAAGTAAATGGTCTGTACTTTTGAAAATACCCCAGTGATAAACAAAAAAGATGGATGAACTACCCGATTTAGAGGCAACTAGAAACATGATAGCCTAATGCACCTATAATACTGTATCAGTTTCTGGACAAGCAGTATTTGTTTTATAAAGTAAGTTAGAGGAATAATTAGGTGAAATTATAACATACTCAGTAGATGAGATAATTGGATCAATATTAATTTCCTTATATTTATAATTGCACTGTGCTTACATGAGAGAATTTCCTTATTTTACAGACATATATAATAAAGAGATCAGAAGAAAGGGGACATTAGATAGACAAGTCACTTTTAAAAAATTCAGAAAAAATACACACGTGTGTATAATGTGCTATATACGTAAATATATGTGTAAATACATATATTTGTACACATATATATAAACCTACAAATAGATAATAAGAGATCAGTAGATGGATTGATAAACAATATAATTACATGGTAGTTTTTGTGAAATTTAGATGAAAAATGCATGGAAATTCTTTGTAATATTTTTTCAGCTTTCCTATAAATCTGAAATTGTCTCATAATACAAATTTTAAAAGTAGATAAAAAACAAAATGTGATGACTTTATAAATTCTACACAAGTTTATGCATAAAATAATTTAAAATTTTATCAAATGTCTTAAGATTTGACCAAAATATCACAAATATTTAAAAGCATTTTTTAAGAGCTTAAGCCTGAGTCAGGACTGAATAGTTCAAAACCCTTAGATAATTTGAATGAATTACAATTTTTGTGGATTGCAAATACATGCTGAAATGGAATAATTTTACTATTTTTTATTTATCCCATCCTCTTTTCCAAAAAAAAAAAACTCTTTAAATTTAAGAGTTTCTATACCCAGAAAGATAATTATAGCAGAATGATGTTGAAGTAAATTGTGCCAACTTTGTTTATACATAACAACAAAGCCAAGTTATTTTCTACATTCTTACATGATCATTATGGAAAGTACTTTGTGCTAAGAAAACATTATGTTGTTGTCACTGCCAGAAAACAAATAATTCTTCTAAAGCATTGTTAGAATGATTATAAAATTGTGTTTACAAATCCTGTAGAAAGAAAAGTTTTAATCATTTTCAATTTAAAGCTCCGCATTTTGAATGGAAAACATTTCAGTGAGTGGAGGATGTAACACATAATATTATATATAGTTGTATGAAAATAAAGATGAACTCTTCCTGGTAATTTTATTTCTTTGTTGTTTGTTTTGTTATGGTCACATGCACAAGAATAGCAGTAGAGAAACTTTAGTCTGTATTTATGTTTTCATTCTTCCCACACCACACTGAAAATGAAAATGTGCTGAGTTTTCTTCGGGGTAGTTCTCGAGATATCATGCTTTTATAACACATACGGCTAATTTTCCTTCAGCAGGCAAAATATAAATATTTGATATCACAATTATATAATGAAATGAATATCCTGATTTTGTTCAACTGCCCCGCAGGAATTTAGTGCATTGGCAGAACTGATGACCCAAAAATTTTACAAAAAATAAATTTAGAAGTTGTTACATATCTGGGTCTATCTTTAAGAAATTAGAATGTAATGAAATCTAATGAAGAGAGTGACTGTTTTTTAAGATACATCTCATTTAAGCATATGCTTGAGGGGAATTAAATATTTGTGAAAATAAATTTGTAAACATCGTTTTTCTTCCATGGATTTCTTCCTTGAGTAGGATGGTGATTTGGGTACCATAACCAATAAAGCCATGACAATCTGTGTCCCTATATCTTTTGAAAATCACTGACACACTTTGATGGGTATGTTTGCCCTTCGTTATTAAAACCATGACTCTACAGTGACCACTGTCATATGTTGTCATATCATACAGTACAAATTATATTATATTAGTTTCAGTATACCCTTTGATCTGGTTATCGATTTAATTAGGGAAAAAGACTGGTGAAAAGAGAATCAAAGTACTTTTCAGAAAGTTATTTTATCAGCAGTTGCATTTTTAAAATGTTTCCAGTTAGAAATTTCTGTGATAGAAATCATAAGGGGGGTATTCTTTCTTTGCGAATGTTAAAAGAAAGTAGGAGACTTGATATTAATGATGATAAAATAGGTACCTGTATTCCGATATTTTTATCAATACCAAATAAATGGAAAAGAAAGAAACATCTAGAATCATCAGAAAAGCATTGCTAAAGTTAAAAACAAAGTCTTGAAACTACATATTAAAAGTGTAAAATATAATTTGCACCTAGAATAATCAACATCAAGACATAGTCCAGTGAAGTTACTGGCCTTTAAGTACAAGGAAAAATTATAAAAATGAAAATATTGGTATGTACTAAACAAAAACAAACTAAGCTTGTTACCAGATTATTGATCCAGAGCAAAAGACCAACCTTTCGTACTAGAAAATATTTTAAGAATCTCCATGAAGAAAATGCAATGCAAGATTGTGTTTCTGTCTACGTATACCATCTTCAAATATATGTGCTATAGTCCAAATTTTAGGAACATGAAGTACTCAGAGATATTTAACTCATGAACCTCTCTAGGGTATTTGCTAGAAAGGGAATACCAGACAACCTTGCAATGATTGCATGAACTTCATTAGCTTATGCACTGATGCATCTATTCACAGAATAAAGAATAAAAGGAACAAATAATATGATGAAAATACACTACACAATTGTTACGTGTTCTGATAATGTAGAAATAATATGATACACCAAATGGGAAATTTTGGTTCTACCTGTGAGGGAATACTCACATTGAAAAATCCTCTTTCTGGAAAGACTTGAAAAAAGTATAAGATACATAGAGAAGCTGTTTGAAAACCTTGGAACACAACAGATACAGGCAGAAATTGAAAAGCCACTATTCCTCTGAAACAGAGAAGTCTTGTGAGCAAGATACACTCTCAGTTTTTCTCCCTGAGGGTACTTGCCGCTGGGGCACAGGCAAACAGAAACCTAAAGAAAACTGCAGCCTCCGTGGGCTGAATAGACAGGTCAAAGGTCACAGCTGCCCAAACTGCTGAGTTGTGAGGGGCAGGTCCAGGCAGTCAGTGAAGAGGCTGAAGGGAAACCCAAACATCTGTGTGGATTATCACTTCAAAAAAATTTTTGCAGACTTTTAAGATAAGCATGCACAGGGCATAATTGTAAGAAACCCCCCAAAAAACCAAAACAAAACAAAAAAAACAAACCAAAAACCATAATAGCTAGTAACCTAGAAAGCAAAGGAGAGCTTTCTTCAGCCATGCAATGCTGAGAAGAGAGAAGTCAGAGTTTGGGTTAAGATTACACAAGGGTCTGGGTGCCTGTGGGACTCAGTGGGTTCAGCAGCTGAATTTGGCTCAGGTCATGATCTCCTGGTTCCTGGGTTTGAGCCCTGCATGGGGCTCTGTGCTATCTCAGAGCCTGGAGCCTGCTTCGGATTCTGTGTCACCCTCTCTCTCTGCTCCTCCCCTGCTTGTGCTTGTGCTCTCTCCCTCTCTCTCTCTCTCTCTCTCTCTCTCTCTCTCTCTCTCTCAAACATGAATAAATGTTAAAAAAAAAAAGAGTTAAAAACAGAAAGATTACACAAGCGTTACACTCCAGGTATAGGGTAGTGTACTATACCTTTAACTTTAAAGAGAAATCTGAAATTAAAATTAAAGAGATATCAGATATAAACCAGCCTTACCAATGCCTAAATTAACCTGGAACAGGATGAACATGATCTGTTTGCTTTCCACCTTCCCAGCAGAAAAACGCTTACCGCTCTGCCCTTGGGGAGAAGATACCATTAGCCTGGACTTTGACAGACTTTCAAACACAATGTCAGTCATTGGATAAAACATGGATAAAAAAAGCCTAATCCCTGAAAATGAAGATAGAGTAATAGAAAATAGGTCTAGACATTGAGTGACTAATACATTTCAGTTATTAAATAGGGACTTTAAAACAAATATGATTAAAATTTTCTCAAAGGTGTCTGACGTGTATATAAATGAGTACAATATAAATTTTGAAAGCAAAATTAAGAATTAAGTACAGTTTCATAGCTTAGGGAGAACAGAACAAAGGCTTAATGGGCAGAACAACAGGAAATCTAGGTTGAAGCACAGTGTTAAATTAATTAAACAAGGAGGCCGGGAGACTGTGCTGGCTCTAACACCATGGTGACTTATGTAAGGAAACCAAATCTAAGCCTGTAAATATCTAAGTTTATGAAATTGACACCTAAGAACAACTAATCACAAAGAGCCAAATAGGCTTAAGCTATAGCCAACTAATAATTTCCTTCCTCTTCCACATTTTCTTTATGAAAGTCTCTCCTGAGCTCTTGTTGATGGAGAATTCCCTGATCACTACCAGTTTGGACTTGCCCAGTTTGAACCAATTTTTGCTGAAATAAACTAAAAAAAAAAATTATATACTTCAATTTATCTTTAAAAAAACAGCGAGATAAAAGGGAAAATCACAAAAGAGAAAAAAATCGAACATGAAGAATGTTGCATATATTTGTAATTGGGGTTCAAGACGGAGAAGGTAGAGAGAGTGGCGAAGATGCTATATTTGAAGTGTATTTGCCAAGAGTTTTTTAAAGGTGATAAAAAATATTAAATCACAGGCCAAGAAGCTGACAACATCCAAGCTCTATATTAAAACTGGCTTAAAACACATGGGTGGATTTGTTTTAGAAATAGGCTTGAATAATCAAACATAAAAATACAATTTTGAGAAAATCAAGGAAGTTTGATCATTAACGAGATTACATGATGTCAATAAATTATCTCTAATATTGTTAAATGTGATGATAGCATTCTGTGCACATAAAAGTAATCTGAGTTGTTTTTTTGGAGATGCGTAGAGGAATCTGAGGGGTAAAGTTATACAATTATCTGTGATATTCTTTAAAATATTTAATATTCTGCAAACAAATATTTTTAAAACATAGATTCATAGTGGAAACAGAAGCATGTCAGCTGACACTCTCTCATTTATACCTTGTAATGGTTTCCAATCTACAGTTTCCTAGTAAGACTTGTTTCTTAAGTTACTCATCCTGTTTGTCATGGTTAACTCAATTAAAATTAGGTGATTTTCTGCTTAACTAGATGTAATTAATTAAAACACATCTCAAAACACCTAATTTGGAAGAGTCCCTAAAGCCATACCCACCCTCTCTGCCCAAGCCATTTCCATTAGGATATCTCAGATGCCCGAGTTGTTGCTGGGCACTGAAACAGAAGGACCAAGTGATGGTATGACAAGGAATCTGTGTATCATCTATTACGGAAGCAAAATGCTTCTTTGTAAATTTCACATATACATACATAATTCTCTATAATGTCATCTATGAAGAAAAATATAATATATATGTTAAAATTTATAATATCTAATTTCTGTACTCCATGGTCTTTGCAGCCTCACATAGGTATATACAAAATGCTTTGGATAACATCCCCTTTTTTGTTTTTTGGTTTTTTTTTGATAATGCAATCGGTACACCCAACATGGGGTTTGATCGCATGACCCGGAGATCAAGAGTCACATGCTCTACTGGCTGGGCGGCCAGACACCCCATGGATAACGTTGATTTAAATGGCCTCAATTTGACCTGTTTGAATTCAAACACTACCACAATTTGATATTAGGCATCTTGGTACATTGCCATGAACACATTTTATATAACAAAAAATCACCACTAGCTCATAACATATACATACTTTATAGTATTTATTGGATGTGTAAAAAAATATAAATGTGTCCTTTTGTGATATTTGCTTCTAAAGGTGCTGGTCTTAGGAACTTTCTTAAATGATGAGATGAATGAATTTGATTCAAAGATATCTTTTTGCTTTACTTGATAAAACCCTCTGCCTACTTCACTACTCCAAGGACTTTTGTACTGCTTTCATAATTAAGGCCATCAATCTTGAACATTTTTATGGCTGATTGTGGTACAAGACTGCTTGGCTAAGCCTCTGAAAAGTAAATGATTATGGAGTGTAGTTTTCTATGGCAATTTCAGCTTTGACTTTGTCTTTGGTTTCCACAGTCTGTTACCCACTACTGTGGATGAGATGCTTATAAATAAGAGCTTTGGTGGTTAATGTGCGTACTTGGAATGACAGAAAACAAAGAAACAAAAACACAAAGCAAAACTCAGATTCCTGAGATGCAATGTAACCAGACCTATAAGAAGTTACACTTAAACCCTAGTTCTCTCACTTCTTTCCAGATTAAGAATTATATGTGTTTTTTTTTTTAATTATGGCCATTTTACTATGTTGGAAAAAAATCATTTTCCCCTCAGCACAAAAGTAATTTCTACATAGCTTTGGTATCCCAAGCAAAGATTGGGATAGATATACATACATATATATATATATATATATATATATATATATATATATATATATATACATACACACACATACACACACACACACACACACACACACACACACACACACACACAAAGACATTTACCAAGATTGGGAGTCTCAGTGCCCAATATCAAGTCTGTTAAATTGCTCCCTAGTCTGGTTGCTCTAAAGGTCTGGGCTGCTAACACTACTGATTTCTTGGCCAGCTTAATAAACAAAACCCAGTGACCTATGTAGTATTGCAGTATTTGCAGTATCTGTGTCCTAGAATCCTTCTCTGCTTTTCCACCTCTTAAAAAGCAAAGCAAAAAAAAAAAAAAAAAAAAAAAAAAATCACCAGTATAATTTCCAGCAAGCCCGGCATTTCCAGTATTGACAATTCAAAAAGTTACAATAGGCAGGAAACAATTTCAATGGGTAGATACAAAAATTATAATAACTATTTTTTACTAAAATATATCCCATCCTATAGGGGCTCTGAACCCAATTTCAACACGTGTTAGCCAGCGGGATGGTTTTCCTACAGCACAAAGCAATTCTCTGCTCTACAAGCTGGGTGACCTACAATTCAGCTTGATTCTGACACTATTTATCAGTAGATAGCATCAGATTCCACGGTTTGAGGGCTCAGTCTATAAGACCCCCCATCCCCACCCCTCACCCCCAACTGCTGTCCATGGGACACCTCAGACACCAAGTGAAAGTCCAGGCTTCTGATAGACCAGTTATAGATTGCAGTTTTCAGTGACCCCCACCTGAGGTTTGTTTAATTTGCTAGAACAGCTCATAGGACTCAGGGAAATATTTACATACTAGATCACCAGTATATTATGAAAGCCTATAACCCAGGAACAGCCAGATAGAAGAGATGCCTAGGGCAAGGTACCGAGAAGGAGCCTGGGGCCTGTGTTTCCTCCGGACACACCACCCTTCCCAACACATGGAGACACATACCGTTTCCATTTGTTCACCAACCCAGAAGCTTTATAAACTCTGTCCTTTTGGGGTTTTATGGAAACTTCATTACAAAGTCATGGCCGATTAAACCATTAGCCATTGGAAACTGTTTCAATTTCCAGCCCTTTCCCCTCCCCTGAGGTCAGCAGATGAGACTGAAAGTTTCAACCCTCCCATCAGCCAATAGGTTTCCCTGGCAACTAGCCTCCTCCTTCCGTGTGCAGGGTCCAAAAGTCACTTCATTAACATAACAAAAAGACATCCTTAGCATTCTCCTCAGGTGATTTCAAGGGCTTTAGATATTCTATGCTGGAAATGGAGACAAAGACCAAAAATATATTTATTAGAAATCACAATATCACAATATTTTGTGCAATAATGAAAATATGTTTAATTTTTGGCAACAGTATTTTAAGTTCAAAATTGAAGAAAAGATAAATAGATCAATGCTTTTTTTTTTTTTAATCTTCCAGTTTGTAAGTGAAAACCCTGCATCTGTCTTTTATAAAAAGAGACCAATCTTAGGTTTTTTTTCAGGCACTTAGTGTTTGAATATCGTCATTTTACTGTTCAATTTTGTAATGGCAATATCAATAGAAAATATGCATCATTCCCCCATGTTTTAACATGTATAGTGTGGAAATATAGACTCTTAGTTTTTTTCTTTAATTTTTGAAATAATTTTAGATATACAGAAAATTTGACAAGACGGTGTAGAAATTTCAGAATTTTCTACAGAAAATTCAGAAACAATTTCAGTTTCCTCTAATGTTATCTTGTATTATCATAATATCTTTGTCAAATCTAAGAAATCAAAATTGTCACATTACAATTCACTAACCTCCAGCTTTTTTGGATTTCACCAGTTTCTCCATGAAGGTACGTTATCTATTCCAGGATCTGATCTGGGATACCACCTTGTATCTACTGATTCCGTCTACTTAGCCTGTTGTGGTTTCTGCGACTTTCCTTATGTTTGATTACTTTGACAGTTGTGAGTGTTGGCAAGTCTTTTAAAATACATCACTCATTTTAACTCAGCTTGGGTTTCTAAAGTTTCTAACTGATAATCAGACTGAGGTTATGGCTGTTTAGAAGGAATACCACAGAAGTGATGTGCCCTTCCTATCCTGTCCCATCCCATCATATCACATGAGGGCAACAAGATGGCCACATAATAGCATCACTGGTCACTTGGTTAGGTGGTCACTTGGTTAGGACAGAGGGGTCCAGTCTTCTCCATCGGAAGGTATTAATTTTCCCTTTCTGTACTCTAAATTGAAATCCATTTCACATGATAGATGGGGAAACGAACTTCCACCTCCTGAAACGGGAGTATGTGTACATGTTATTTAAGATACTTTTTTTAAGATTTGTCTCTTTTCCACATTAATTTACTTTTCAATTATTCATTTATATCAGGAGAGACCCATGTGTTTTTATTTTGTGCTTTGGGTTATAATCTGGAACTATGTGATTCATTTTGTTGCTAATATTGTTCCAGATTTGGACATTGGGAACTTTCTAGGTAGATTCTGGTGTCCCATTGACGTATACCTATTCTTTTATTTTTGAGTACTTCTTTACTTTTTTGGGCTACAAGAGTGCCAAGCTCATCTTGTGTTTTCCTTTTACCAGTCTAGAATCAATCAGTGCTCTAAAGAAACTCAGCTTCCTTTTATTGGAAATTGGTATTTTATTGGTTTATTTTATTGGATATTGGTATTTAGAAATAAGATTTAAATGTTGGGAGTGTTATGTGTTACTGGGGTTCATTGCTTCTAGGGGTTGAAGGCAGAAAGAACCAAATAGTATATGTATGTTTCTACATCTACCCAGCTAACACATACATATGCTTACACACACACACACACACACACACACACACACAAACATAAGTCCATACTGATGTCTCCAACTGTAATCCAGCACCACAGGATTTATTATAGCCTGGTTCTCCTGCTTATCTGTATCTTTTCTGGCAGTGAAAAATCTGTATCTCACCATCCACCCTCCATTCACTTATTTGTTCAACCCCAGTATCTATGAAAAGTAGTTTCGGAATTGTTAACTCATACCTCCATGAAAAACCAACTTACTGATTACAGTGTTTATATATTGTTCATTTTACCTTGAACTCACAATTTGTAGCCAAAACACCATTTTCCAAACTTACCATGTCTGCTTTTTCCTTCCATACCCTGTTTGGTGCTCTTAGGTCAGATTTTTTATTACAGTCCCATTCATCTGTCATAGTCTGCATTCCATCTTGGGATCCCTTGACATTCTGGTTCATGATTCTTTTATTTGTTTTGATAGTTTGTTTCCTGATTTTTGAAAAATTTGCCTATATTAAAATTTCCCCTTTGTGATGAACAGTTCTGTGTGTTTTGATGAATGCATAGTTGTGTATCCACTACCCCAATGCAATATAAAATAGTTCTATCATCTTAAAATTCCCCTGCGTCCCCTTTGCAGAAAAGACCTCCGCCCCCAATCTTTATCACTTATATGTTTTCTAAACCTATGGTTTTGCCCTTTATAGAATGTCATGTGAATGGAAATCACGCAATATGTAACTTTTCATTTCTGGTCCCTTCGTTATAAAAATGCATCTAAAATTGATACATATTATTCCTGTTGCACCACATCCTTGCCTATCAGTAGGCTTTTTTGTTTTGTTTTTGCTTTTGCATATTAACCATTCAAATAAGTGTGTAGTGTTATCTTATTCTCACTGTAATTTGCGTTTTCTTAGGAATAAGGATGTAAAGGCTTCTCTCAGCTTTTTACTTGTCATCAATATACTTTTGGTCATTTTTAAGTTGAAAAAAATAAATTACTGTTTTAATGGTTCTTTATATATTCTGGATATAAGTTCCTTATTATATATGTGGTGTGCAGTCATTTTTTCCCTAAGATTATAGCTTGTCTTTTTATTCTATATAAGTAAGTTTCACAGAGCAAAGTATTTAATTTTGATAAAGACCAGCCTTTTAATATTTTCAACCTAAGTTTGCATAAATATTGTGTATTTTCTTTAAGCAATGTTATAATTCTACACTTTGCATTTATGTATGTGATCAATTTTGAGTTAATATTTATGTGGGTTCTGACACGTGTGCTGTGGTTCATGTTTTCTTTCTTTTTCTTTCTTTCTTTTTTTTAGGTTTATTTATTTATTTTTGAGAGGGACAGAGAGAACACACCTGCGGGGGGCGGGGGGTGGGGGGGAAGGGACAGAGAGAGGGAGAGAGAGAATCCCAAGTAGGCTCTGCACTTTCAGGGTGGAGCCAGACATGGGGCTCGATCTCAGGAACCCTGCGATCATGACCTGTGCTGAAGTCAGCAGTCAGACGTTCAACCTACTGAGCCACCCAGGCGCCCCTGTGGTTCATGTTTTTAATCAATTTTATTTACATTTTCAAAGAACCAGCTTTTGCTTCTCCAGTTCTCTCTACTACTTTCCTATTTTAAATTCTACTCCTTTCTGCTCTAAGTTTTATTTTTGTAATCCTTTAGCTGCCTTTAGGTTTAATATGTATTTTTTTTTTCCTGCAGTCTCCTAAGACAGAGCTCAGGTTATTCATTTTCAGTCTTTCTTCTTTTTTTATTCTGTGCATTAGTGAAAAATAATTACCTTTAATCACTGCCTTGGTGAAATCCTACACATTTTAATAATTGTTTTCTTTTAATTTAGCTCAAAATTTTGTTTTTCTTAAAATTTATCTGTGAGTTCCTCTTTGTCCCATAGTTGCTTCTAAGTGGATATTAAATTTCTAAATATTTGCAGATTTTCCAGAAATCTTTCAATTATTAGGGTCTAATTTCATTTTATTATGAAAATGTATAATTCTTTTCATTTAAATGTATTCCCTTTTTAATTTAATAGCCTAAGGATATAGGGTAAATGCGTCTGCGTGGCGTTAGAGATGACTGTTCTTCCCGTTCACCAGCTTCTACTACTCTGGGGGTTGTCGGCAGTCAGGGGAGGGAGGGGTGAGCTTTCTCCTGACTCTTCAGGATTTTTCTGAGAGCCTGATGGGCTTCTGGAGGAAAGTACAATAAATAGGTGGGGACTTCATTACACCTGTGTCCCATGCTGGCCCTTCACTCTCCTGCTTGCCCAAACTCTGTCTTTAGCAATTTGTCAATCCTTCCTATCCAGTTTTCTAGAACATTCCCCAGGCTTTATGGCCTTTGGCACTTTCACCCAAGTAAGCAAATGCTCAATTTTGGTGTCTCACTGAAGTCTCAGGTTCAGGTCTTGATTTTAGTAGGGCAGCTGGCCTTTGTTTCTCAGTTTTCTTATGGGCTCACAAGAAATCTGTAATGTGCAGTCTTGTAAGGGAGTGGGGGAGGGACGTCTTTCCTGTTTTCTGTCTCTGAGCTGAAACCAAAATTGCTATTTTTTAATATCCTTTTGCATTGTGTTTTAATAATCTCCTCTAGTCGTTTTCCATTCATACTCCATAATAATTGAGAAAAGTGAACTGGAAAATGTTAAATCATAAAGGTTGAAATTAGATAATTTTCTTTATCGTCCAATCTTTAAATCCACAATTTTTGGGAAAGTGGATCAGACTATCAATTTCATTTCTGGAAAAGTGTTTAAGCACAGAAGGATGACGGCAAGAGAATGAGTTTCCTAACATCTGTTTTACTGCTATGAAATAATAAAATCATATTTTTTTTGGTATGTAAAAATATTCAACAGTTTTGGGCGCCTGGGTGGCTCAGTCGGTTAACCATCTGACTTGGACTCAGATCATGATATCGTGGTTCATAGGTTCAAGCCCCACCTCGGGCTCTGTGCTGATGGCTCAGAGCCTGGAGCCTGTGTTGGATTCTGTGTGTGTGTGTGTCTCTTTCTCTCTGTACCTCCCCTGCCCGCATGCTGTTTCTCTCTAAAATAAATGAACATAAAAAAAAAATTTCAACAATGTAAATGATCCAAATTTCATCACAGAAGTATTTTCTGGTAAACTGACTTAGAAATTTTTTCTTGAATGACATAAATAGGATTATTTCTTTCATCAGGTGAGCAACAAAAGAAACAAAGCTCCAAGTACCCCAAGACTAAGACACCTAGGATAACATTGTAAAGCTGTTGACTGCAATACATCCAATTGCTTGAGAAAATTATTGAAAGTTCTTTGCTTCTAACATAGGATAATAATCCTATTGTTAATAATTACTCTGTTCATGATGAGGTCCTGACTTTTTGCTTTACTTTTTTTTTCATTGTTTTTGAGTACAAATCTATTCATGATGAATGATGCCATAAATATTGTATGTTCCATATCTTTGCAAATGCTAGATCTTGTGTTTCTATTTCATAACAAATCTGATATTGTTGGCATTTTGACTGGAATTCTTTCTCCTCTAAATTATTTAGCAAATCTATATCCATATATACATGTTCTGTAGATTTGGGGATAATGACTTTTATTCTGCTATTTTAACATAAAATACCATAGTAAACTCATGTTTATTACAATAGATTCTCATTTATTATATTGTCTTTTAATAAAGAGAACTCTTAAAAATCCCTCAATGACTATATTTAGGTTAAAATCTAAACTACTTATAGTGACCTTTCAAACCCTACATGATTAAGACTCTACTAATGTCATTTTGTACCCTATTTATTCTTCCCCATTGGGACTCAGTGTTCTATCTTGGAACATACCACACTTATCTTGGGATACCAGCCAATTGATAATTTACATTGCAGTGTCAGATTTTGAAATTAATCATGCTTAGTTATATCAGTATCAGTACAAGAGATTAGATATTTTTCTTTTCTTTCTTCTTTCTTTCTCTCTCTCTCTCTCTAAGGAGAGAGAGAGAGAGAGAGAGAGAGAGAGAGAGAGAGAAGGGCAGAGGGAGAGAAAGAGAGAGCAACTTAAGCAGGGCTCACCCAGGGCAGAGCCCTATGTCTGAAGCAGAGCTCAGTCCCAGGATGGTGAGATGAACTGAACCGAAATCAAGAGTTGGTCACTTAAACAACTGAACCACCCAGGTACCCCAGAGATTAGACATTTTGAAGGGCATATAAAATATATAAGGATTAGTGTAAGTCAGGAGAGAGTTAAAGAAGGAAACCAAAGGAAATCTTTAAAATGTTTATAGAGGGCCACCTGGGTGGCTCAGTTGGTTAAGCATCTAACTTTGGCTCAGGTCATGATCTTATGGTTCGTGAGTTCAAGCCCTGCATCAGGCTCTGTGCTGACAGGTTCTATGTCTCCCTCTCTATTTGCCTTCTCTGCTTACATTCTGTCTTTCTCAAAAATAAATAAACATCAGAAAACAATTTAAAAATAAATAAAACTTCTCTAGAGATAAGCTCTCATCTTCCAGGTGGTCTTCATTTTACTTGTCTTAGTTAATCATGATCTCTGAAAGAACTCCAGAGGCATTTGTCAAATACCTCCCAAATTATGGAAGAACATGTAGGGTTCAGTGTTCCTATTTCTTAAGGCCAAGAACCTTTCACCAAAATTATTAAAGGGAGGGAGTATATGGAATATATAGACTATAGGAATGTTTGTTCTCACCAAACATCATTGTGAATATTGCTATACTTAGATTTGGGGGATCAAAGCTGTTAGCCTTACTTATAACTTTCCCCCATTGCTGCTCATTTGACAACTGAAATTTAAATATTTTGTGTAATTGCCAACATTTCCAGTGAGAAAGCATTTATAGCAAATATGTTCACTCATTCCCTTGAAGTTTTACACCACCATGAGCCTGATGGACTATTGATCAGTTTACTGTGGTTGCCAAAATCTTTCTGCTAGAGCAATTTCCTGTAATTGCACTTGTACAAAAAAGCTGGTGACATTCGGGGAAAAGAGTGAGAATTAAATAGATAAAACATTTTGAGGAGCTAAGTATTCCTGGGGACTTGATTATTATTAGGCTGATAGCATTGAAATGAGATATTGTTTCTTGGCTAAAACAATGAAGCCTTTTTATTATAAGCTTGTTTGTGAAGGTAGACACTGTTAATAAAATAATAATAATAATAATAATAATAATAATAATAACAACAACATATTTTGAGTGAAAAATCAAGGTTTATTTACCTTTGGCTCCTTATGCTCATGATACTGTCCCCACTCTTGATTGAGCAGCTAAGAATCTCTATAAATACTGTGTAGACAATGATATAGTTGAAAATAAAGAATCTATTTTTTAATACTAAGTTCTAAAATAGAACATTACAATACATAAAGGAAAAACTCTACCTAAAAAGAGCTTTCAACTCCAAGGTCTAATTTTATCAAATAATTATTTTAATCATATAAGCTAAGAATTTTGAGAAAAAAAATTACAGAAATTTAGGATATAGAAAAAAGGATAATGTAGAATTTTGTAAAGAAAGAAATACCATCTGAAAAGAGGATTAAATTTCCTCCAGTCAATGAGAATTGGATGAAATTTAACATGAACTGAAATGTGGGCATGGAATTTTTAGTGCTAGAGTCAAGGAGGAGAAGGGGGGAAAAAAAAAGAAAAAGAACCATCCACTTATATTTTGGAATCCCAGAATACAGAAATTATTGCCTAGCTTCCAAAGATAGCCTCTAGGAAGATTGCCAGTGTCCTAGAAAGATCCACATGCCTCACAATAGCAGTGACTGAGCTGAGATTGTAAATAATGGGCCTGAGGGGTTGTCAGAATTTCCTGGTCCCTCAGTAGGAATATGAACATATCTGCAAATGTGCCAGTAGACCTGGAAAGGGTTTGGCGACAGGATTAGCAGGATATTTAGTGAATGCTTAAGATAATGGAGCTAGAGAATATGAGGATATTTAGATGTGCATATTTAGATGTGTATGCAGTGTGATACATGACTCTTCTGATTATCTGTTTTGGGCAAAGTTATAACTTAAGACAACATTATTTACTCTGTCCACAAATCTGCAACCTGGGAAACGCTCAGGTGGCATCTCTTTTCTATTTCACATAGTGACAGCCAAGGTGGCTCAAGTGGGGCTACAAGAGCTACTGTCAGTATGGCTCCCACATGGCACATTGATGCTGCTTCTTGACCAGTGGCTCAGCTTAGACGATCAGCTAGATGACTCATTTTTCTTTCCTTCTGGAGCTTTCTACTGAGTTGCTTGGGCGTGGGCTTCCTCCAGTGGAATGATAGCGGTTCTAAGGAAGAGCGTTCCAAAGTTTTAAGTGAAAGCTACAAATCTTCTTATAACTTAGCCTCAGAAGTCCCATATATCACTCTACACCATCCTATTGGTCACATAAGTCACTCAGGCCAGCCCAAGTCAAGATGAGTAGAATTTGATTCCAACGCTTGGTGAAAAGAGTAGCAAACACTGGTGGCCGTCTTTAATCTACCACAGTTTACTCTCTGGCCACAAAAAAGCGTATTACTTCCATCTGCAAATACAGTCACCCTCCCCAAAGCCTTGACAAAGGCTCATCCTATTTTTGCATTGGTGTGAAGGCCAGGATCTTGTCATGTAAATCAGGTTTACATAAAGCTAAGACTGCACGGTTACTGTCCTTTAAGTACTATTAATCCCCTTGATCCATCTATTCTACGAAATCAAAAAATAAGTTTTACTTTAAAAGCTTCTAATGTAAACCTCCAAATGAGTAACATATACTCTTCTCCAAAGTCAAAGTTTAGGTTGGTAAAGTTTAGAGAAACAATAAAGATATCTTATCATCAGAATCTACAAAAGTCAATATCAGGTTCTAAGAGTACATTGTATTTTATTCTATTATCTCCACATAAAAATAAAGATCTCTTCCTCTTTAAATACCACGAAGGTTATCAGTGAGGTGAGTTGGTGATGTCTGCGTTTATGTGTGATATGTGTTTATTCCATGGGTTTTATGTTTGTGTACATGTGCACAATGTATGCAGTTTGTTCCTCTTAAGGATCAGAGTTTGAATATCCATTAATGCATTTCAAACATGCCTAAGTACAAAAACTTTTGTTAGTTTAATTTAAGGAATTTTCTTACTGTAAATATCTGGATCCTGTTAACAAGGGCAGAGCTTGACCCCAACAAATCTGTCTTAGTCTTCCTAAGATTTTACTGTCACTTTTTTAAAGCAATGCCATTTGCATTCTAACATTGTCATAGAAATAAGTTTTCAGTGCACTCCAGGCACACTTGTAAATCATTCTTTCAGACACTTTCTTCTCCTTCCACACATTTATCTACAGGCCTTTCATTCTCTTGCAGTTTATTCTTGCCAATATCATGGATTAAAATCTTTCACCCAGCTGGACACACTGACCTTTGTATTTGCATCTGTTTGAACTAAAACTTCTGTTAATTAAGAGATTTTTACCAATTAGTTACATTCATATTTAGTCTATCACTGTGTAATGACTACAGAATTTGCAGGACTTAGATAAATGTATGCAAATTAAACCTGAGGTTTACCTGGCTTTGTTCAAATTTGTTTAAACAATTGAGTTCTTCCAGGGAAATTATTCACAATTGACAGTTATAAAAAGATAAGATCTAATATTTCAGGATTATTAACAAACTTGAGAATGTTATCACCTAAAAATAAATTTAAAAAATGTTTGGTCAAGTTGTTGTGCAATTCTTGATATGGTAACTTAGTTCAGCACTGAAATTTTGATTCTAACTTCAGCTATCTTAAAATTGTAAATAATAAGTAATTCTATTGGGTGTCACAGTCACTGTTTCAAAGTTACTGTGAGATGAATTTTAGATCCTATGGCCCCAGACTTTAATTTTTTGAGTATATAAAGAAAATGTAATTCACAGGCTACACAAATAGGCAGATAAAGTGTTTAAAAATTAATGCCTAATGAATGCTGTTTTAAAGACTTGAGAGTGAATAGAAAGATTCTTTAAAAAATATAGAATTGTTTTGTTCTATTTATACATTTATTTTTAATTTTTTTAATTTTTAATTTTTAATATAATTTATTGTCAAATTGGTTTCCATACAACGCCCAGTGCTTATCCCAATAAGCTTTTAATTATTTTAAAATTTATTTATTTTTGAGAGAGAGACAGAGAGACAGAGAGGCAGAGTGCAGGCAGGGAAGGGGCAGAGAGAGAGGTGGAGACACAGAATCAGAAGCAGGCTCCAGGCTCTGAGCTGTCAGCACAGAGCCCGATGCAGACCTTGAACCCACGGACTGTGAGATCATGACCTGAGCCGGAGTCAGATGCCTAACTGACTGAGCCACCCAGGCGCCCCTAGGATACTTGTTTTAAAGGGACTAGAGCTTTATAGCATCTCTCTCATATTTGTTCCATTAAAATGAAATGATATTTAACATTTAACTTGTTCTTTTTAATTTTGAAGTTTCTTTGAGGATATACTTATATCTGCCAAAAGAGAGTAATAGTGATATAATTTTGGTAGGTATCATATGTTAACACAATTACTTAATTTAAGAAAACATACTAAAAATATAAAACTTTTTTTTTTTTGCTGAACAGTGTAATAATGTATGAACAAACTACTAATGACTGTACAGTTTTCACAGGCATGCTTGTGAGAAAGATGTCATCTTTTAATACCATCTAGAGTACGTTCTGTTTCACAGTCTTTATCAACATCATACCTGACCGTTTGCCACCTCCTCTCCTCCTTCTCCCCCATAGTTGCTCCTCTATTCAGTTCCCTGGGATAAAAAAAGTGATTTATTGGTAGATCCTTTGCAGTTAACTTATTTTTTTAATGTTTACTTGTGTATTTTTGAGAGAGAGACAGAGTACCCACACAAGTAGGGGAGGGGCAGAGAGAGAGAGAGGGAGAGAATCCCAAGCATTCTCGATGCCCAGCGCTGAGCCCAATGCAGTGCTCCATCTCACTAGCTATAAGATCATGATCTAAGCCTAAATCAAGAGCCAGATGCTCAACACACTGAGCCACCTAGCTGCCGCTGTAGTTAATTTGAATACTTAAAAGCAACACCTCTGTCTATAAATGAAGCAAAAGAACATAATCTTCAGCTATGTGTCTGTGTTGTGTTCACATATGTATAAAATTGTAATGTATATGCAAAAATATAGAATAAAATGAAAGCACTATGCATTACTAACTTTCGTATACTTTAATTTTGTTTTTGTTTTTGCCAATTTAAATTGGTTACCTTTTGTGGTAAGACACAGTATGTAACTTATTTTATTCAGCTTCTCTGCTGTTGAATTGAATATTTATTTGCTTCTGGTAATGCATATATTTGTATCAATATTGAAATCTGATAGAAGTGTATATGAATGCATCTTTTCATCTTGACTTATTAACTATGACTATTGTCCTATTTGTTTTCAATTTTAATGGAATATTTTTCATATGATAAAAATGAAATATATGCATTGAAATATATCCATTTTAATGTCACTGCCACTGGTGATTTATAACATAATATTAATGTCATTTCTATCTATACGTCATGTATATCTGAATATAATGGTCATCATAGGTTATATATGATTGTATATACTTTTTAATATAAATATGCATCAGAGTCATTTTCTAGAAAATAATTCATAAATATAATTCTTGCTAATTTTATACTTCTTTCAGAACATGAAAAATTTATTCAGGTGGGTCAGTAACTTGTCCAGTATCTTATGGTGGTGACATAGTAGAACATGTATTAATGCTCAAGTCTTTTGATTAGAATGTTGTTTTGTTTTTTTTCACAACATAATTTCAATTTCCTCAAAAACACAATCACTTCCAGTCATAAAAATGTAGTGAAAACTAGCCATATGTGAAAGAGAGAATTACATGGGTGTCCATGATATCAAACTCATTTAATCTACCAATGAGAGGTGGATCACCTGGGTGGCTCAGTCAGTTAAACATCTGACTTCTGTTTAGGTCATGATCTCGCAGTCTGTGAGTTCGAGCCCCACGTAGTGCTCTGTGCTGACAGCTCTGAGCCTGGAGCCTGCTTCAGATTCGGTGCCTCCCTCTCTCTGCCCCTTCATGGCTCGTGTTCTATCTCTCTCTCAAAAATAAACATTTAAGAATATTTAAAAAATCTATAGGGTCCCCTGACAGTTGGCTCAGGACATGATCTCCCATGATCTCATGGGAGTTCGAGCCCTGCATTGGGCTCTGTGCTGACAGCTCAGGCCTGGAGCCTGCTTCGGATTCTGTCTCCCTCTCTTGTCTGCTCCTCCCCCACTCATGCTCGCTCTCTCTCTCTCTCTCTCGCATTCAAAAATAAATAAACATTAAAAAATTAAAATAAAACAATAGAAATCTATCAATGTGAGTAAATTATGTAATATTTAATAAGATCAAAAAAGTGTTTGTATATGGAAATATGTAAGAAATGCTTATCTGAGAAAAATTTGATCACAGCTTTGTTGTAAAAATACCTCCCTTCCAAAATGTTCAGTGTCCAATTGACAAAGAAAACACAAAATCATACTCTTGAGAAATTCTAGATATCAGTATAAATTGTTGCAATTAAAGTGATGGTAAAATGGGTTTCAGTGACAGCTCTTCTTAATGAAACGTTAGCCATATAATCATAAATCAGAAAAAGAAGTTAAAAACATCGTTTTAGGAATGCAAATCATGTATAGAACGGAAGTAAGTAAAGTAATGATTTTTGGCAACAGAATATATAAAAAAAATAATGTGTTTTTTTCCTCACCTACAATCTGAACAACCATTAATAGCATAGGTAGATGGGCAAACCAGCGAGAATCCTCATTAGAGAACAAAGATGTGTCATTCTCATTCTGTGTTCCACTGTCACCTGTAGTTGTCAAACAGGAAGATTCAAAATGGGGACAAATGGAGACCATGTCTTCTTACCCTCGCTTCTCCTTTTTTGCTAGAGAAAATGCTCTGAGCTGGCTTATTTGAAATTTGAAAAAAGAATAAGCAAAGGAGAATTCGAACATTTAGAAGCCTACACACATACATGCAACACAAGCACATACAGCCTGAGACAAAAAAAGAAAGGGTCTGGTAATAAGAACCACTTATCTCACCTGAAGTCTGCTGGTTACAGACTTGCATACATCCAGAATTGGGGGCTGAGTTCAGATGCCATGAATTCCATGTGAAAATAATCCAGCGTGCTTAAACTTTATCCCAAGTCCCTCTCACAAAGGGCATCATAGGCATGTGAATACAGCGTTGACTATATTTTAAGTCCTGGGAGCCCAGCTGAAGTACAATTCAGCAGCTTGTTAAACAGATGTGTTCTCTTCCTGTTACACTACATGAAAGCCTGAGTGGTGGGGAAGTTCAAGTAGAAGTCTTTGTGATTCTCCTTTCCTTGGAAAATAAAAAGCTAAGTGGCATCCATGAGGATATGGCACGGATTAGTGTTGCCAGAAAATCCTCTAAAGATTAAGGGTGTATATTTCAAATTTATTACTGTAAGAATAGCCTGTCTGCCAATGAAAAACAATGATCTAAGATTTTGACAACAGGATTGCTTGGAGCCTCCAATCAAACAAACTCTTGTTGATGGTCTCTCTTTGTTAGAGCAAATCATTTGACCTCTGGCATCTGTAAATATCCATTGTTAAAGAAAACACCAACTCTTCACCAGGCATTAGACCATTACTTTTGAAAATATTGAAACAACTAAACATGCAGTTCTATAAATAAGCACCATTTAGGTTGAGTTTCACTTTATCAATCACTATGCCAAATAGTCATATAATAATTTAATCCAAACCACACACACAAAAAAAACATTTTAAAGTAATCTATAAGGAACTGTATCTCAGTGAAGTTAAACAACTTAAAAACGTGTTACAGATAATAGACAGGTAAGTTTTCAATCCCATGTCTCTATGGGCATGGTGCAATATTAAAAAAAAAAATTACATTGTAAAGATACTAAGGCCCAAAAGACAAATTTGTAAGAAAGGTAAACTTTAACAAGATGAAGACAAAATTAAATACACAACAAATTCTTTAGATAAGAATTAACATATTTACTAATACAACTTAGACAACTTTAAAAATGGATAAAGCAAGTCAAATTATTTCATTAAAGGAATCCTCTGTGCTAAACCTTGGGATTCTTGGCAAAAAAGGCTATAGGTTGGAAAGTTAACATCAGGAAAGAAAAATAAGACTAATGGGGCTCTCTGTCCTCTCACAGTGTAACTTCAACTTGTGTTATATCCTTCCAGAACTTCTGTGAGACTAGGCAGACTGTGAAAGAAGTCTGTGTCTGAGATATGCCTCCAGTGTATGCAAAAGGAATGGATGAACAGTCTCTGTGCTTAACATTCTCAAATTTATAACTCATCATCACATTGAAATTAGCACAAAATTCTAAAATGGAATATTTTACTATTTAATAATGAATTCTTTAATTAAATTATTTGTCTTGCAATGGTCTAAGATAGCATTCTTTCCATAGAGGAAAAAAAGTCAACCATGCCATTTGCTTAGAAACAATATGATTATAAAAACAGGCTTATAAAAATCACTTTAAAGTTTTTTTTTTCTTTCAATTTTTAGTTAGGTAATTTTCTTTGAATTTATGTAATTTTCTTTGTCTTTAAGCTTAGGAATTCACAATAATACATGTGTTCTTAATTGGCAGCCTGCAGTTTAATTATATCAATATAATAAACCATTCCCTAAGGTGTCTTTTTGTTTATTTTGTTCTAAAATATGTATGAGCTTTCAAAGTTAATATTTGGATTAAACTTAACTGATAATTAAATGATCAGAATCAGTATTACTACATGCAATAACATAAACCACTTTGTTCCCTAACTGCAAACAGATTATGAGACCAATTCAAGCCGCATAGATTTTATGAACTATTCAGTATTTTCATCAAGGCATTATAGCTTTTTTTTTATATAACAAACACATTGTTAACTGATGGGAAAAGCATTATGAAGTCAGGATTTTATATGTCTGTTATAAAATAGTTAGCATTTATAATCATCAGTAATGAAAAGTTGTAATAACTACCTCCTAAGAATTTGTTGACCTCCTAAGTAAATTATTGCAGAAAGTATCATTTTTCAAACATTAAATTATATGACCACATCTACCATTTATTTTTAGGTACGTCTGAGAGTCAGGGAATTTTCATTTAATCCTCTATTTGGAGAGTTATTTCAAAAAGCACAGAGTATGGTAATATAAGACTTTTACACTTTTATCATCGAACTAGGTACTAGGAAAAATGAGTTTTTGAAATGTAAAATCATTTTGAAAAAGCTGTTATACAAAATGAGAGCATAAACTTAACACTTTAAAGAAAGATCTACAAGGTTAAACATAAAACAGTTGAAGGCACATGCATATTTCAAAAGCACTGGGAGAAAGAAGGACATTAAAATTTACCGAAAGCCAATAAGACGCCAAACACTGTGGATACCAGCTCTATGATCTGGTTTAATTCACATAAACACCTTTCATAGTAGGTTCAGTGTACCATCATTGTAGGAAAGGAGCCTTAGAAGCTTATGTAATTGGCTTAGATCCACAAATACAATAGAATTAGACCCAGATATTGACACAGGTATGTCTGTTTCCAACATTAATAATCTTTGCATTCTAAAAAATAAAAAAAAATAAAAACAATTGGTTGAGAGTACAGCTCTGGAGCTAGATTGTCTGAATCCATTTTTTTTTTCTTTTAATCTGCTTCCTATTAGTCCTATAACTTGGGAGAACTGCCTAACACTCAGTTTCCAACCTTTGCATTGGGTATAATGTATGACTATTATGATCTCTTAACTTAGGGTGACATACACATAGTAAATACTCAATGATTATCAACCACAATTCCTTTCATTCAAGATCTAATAGCTCCTGACTGGCAAAGTAGGGACAAAAATTCTGGTCCTCACCCTTAGTCCAACATTGTGCTCAGTCACCTAGATACTATTTTGCAAAACAAAGTACATTAATATTTTATAACACTGTATTATGTATATGGTCTGCTCTGAGGATGTTAAGTTACTTACATAAATTTGACAATGTGTAGTGATTCTAGAAGCAATGAACCCTCACCAAAATAACTGTACCCTTTAATACGTTAACCTGCCACAATTGCATGGATGCTGACAAAGATGAGAGACTTTGGGGTCAGAGATGAAAACTGTATTAGTCATAGCATAGCAAGCAACAGGCACATCAGAGTACTTGTGCCCAATTCCCCTGTTCCATGAGGCAACATGATGAATCTAGATGGATGCTTGATGTGCAGCAGGCAGTCTCACAGTCAAGGAACCCAACGCCTAAGGGACCTGAGTTCTACAGCAAACGGTAAGAACACCCTTTTCTTTGCCAGGAGAGCAACCAGGTGCAGGCAGGAACCCCTACTCCATTTCTGCATTGTTAATCTTCTTTTCAAAATTTCCAGCAGCAAAAAATGATCCTGAGAACTGTTCTGGAATTTGGTTTGCATTATCTCCCTGTCTCTATATGGAATAATATATTATCCAACCAGTAAGACCAAATCAATGGAAACAATTTTATCTTTGAAATAGCTTCTGAGAGATCAAGGTGAAATGGGTGTCTTTTGGTATTCTTGACAAGCCCCTGTCAACCACACCCAAGTTTATATTAATGAGATGATTTTTGGACAGCCCCTAGATAATCACAGGGTAGTGGCTCATTGCCAAGGACCCAACCTTGTGGTTTGAGAATTGAATCATTCAGCCCCACTCTCCTACCTCGGGGAGGGGAGAGGGTGCTGGGCTTAAATTAATCCCAATTGCCAATGGTTGGCTCAACCATGAGGATGTAATGAAGCCTCCATAAAACCCCAAAAGAATAGGTTTTGGAGAGGAGTTTCTGAGTTGGTGAAGAGGGGTACACCTATGTGCTGGGAGAGTGGCCAACCTCAAATTCTGTGGGGGACAGAGTCTATCGTGTTCAGAATCCTTCTACACCTGATCCTATGTATCTCTTCATCTGACTGTTGATTCATAGCCTTTGTGATAAACTAGTAATCTAGCAAGTAAATCATTTCCCTTAGTTCTGTGAGCTGTTCTAGCAAATAATTGAACCTGACAAAGGTCATGCCAACCTTTGGTTTATATGTGGTTGGTCAGAAAGAAACACAGCTGACCACATGGACTTGTGATTACCATCCGAAGTGAGGGCAGTATTGTGGGACTGAGCCCTTTATTCCAAACAGTATGATAAAATATATAATTGGTTAACAAATATCCACTCTTCCCTCTGTATCTTCATGGGGAGAGTATACTAATTCTCCCCATTAATGTCTGGCTTCAAATGGTCCTCGGAGTGTAGCTAAGAAGAAATAGGGATCTCAGTCCTATAACTACAAGAAAGCGAATTCTGCCAGTAATCTGATCAAGAATCAGATTTTCCCACTAGGGAGACACACAGCCTTACCAGCACCTCGGTTTTATGCCCGGAAGACCGGTGCTAGACTGCTGATACACAAAACTGTAAGATAACAACTTCATGTTGTTTTAAGCCCCTACATTTTTCGGAATGGTAATAGCAGCAATAGAATACTAGTACGAAGGACACACATTGCAGGCCTGGAGCAAATGTTTGGTTTTCAGACACTCTTGGTCTACGCTAAAATATTACTATTCTGGAGTCACATGAGTAAGGAATAACTCTACATGAGGTATAGCACTGATGATCAATGTCATTTGTTATGTCTCATTTTTATGGCGGTCTGATGTTGACTGATGCAGAGATAAACTAGCATTACTTTTCTGCTAATAAAGAAGAAACGAAGGCAAAAGTTTAATCAACTGGATCACTGTTGCAGTGAAAATGTAGCAGACTTAAACCTGGAGCTAGATTGCTCTCCCTGACACCTAGGTTTACGGATGTCAGTTGCAATGCTACACTGATTCCCACTTACCACCGAACATACACTTTCCCCTTTGGAAGATTAATATGGTAACACTGAGTAAGCTGCATTTTATGGAAATAAGAAAAGAGATAGGAAAAATATCAAACTACCGAGGACATGAATTAGGCTGTGTGCACTGAAATAAAAAACAAAAACAAAAACAAAAAAAGCAAGCAAAGGACTAATTATATTTTAAGACATTTCTGGAGTGCCTGGGGGGCTCAGTCAGTTAGGCATCCGATTCTTGGTTTCGGCTCAGGTCATGATCTCATGGTTTCATGGTTTTGAGCTCCGCCTGGGGCTCTGTACTCAAAGTGCCCAGCGTGCTTGGGATCCTCGCTCTCTCTCTCTCCCTCTCTCTGTGAGCCTTTTCGGCTCACGCTGTCTCTGTCTCCCTCAAAAATAAATAAACTTTAAGAATTATTAAAAAAGACATTTTTAAAAGAAAAATAGACTTTGCAATAAGGTGGAAAGATTAAACGAATGGGAAAGGAGGAGAAAAGGATGGTTATATAACTATGAGATCAAAGTTCTTGATGGAGTTGATTAAGAAAGGTATAATTACAATTCTGGAAATATTGACTTTTAAGTGATAAGGCATATGCATTGAGGATGTATGGGACCTCTCATGTCTCATGTATGGGACCACTCATACCTTGAGTGATGAAGATATGCAACTCTGAGTCTTTTGTGGCTTTAGTTGTAAAAGAAGGTAAACTTTCCACAGAAAAGAAAAAGGACGAAAGTATTCCTATAATACTTCTGGCATAAAGGGGTGCTTCTTTTTTTTCTTTCATTTCTTCTCTCATCTACTGAAAGTTACATGTTTAAAATAAGGGTTGGATAACCTCAGTAACCTGAGATGTTTACCCATTTCTACGGAATACATGTGTCTTTTTAATGTAGCTTGCATAGCTCTCCACTATTTAGCACAAATAACCTATTCAGACTTTTATACATTGTTCCAAAAATTCTTGGCTCATACACATACATGACCATTACTTTCTGAATTCACTTTTTCTATACCCATTTCTACACCAATACTGTATTCTATAATTTACATATTTATTTCTTATTAAAATAGTCTTGGGGTACCTGGGTGGCTCAGTAGGTTGAGTGTCCGACTTAGGCTCAGGTCATGATCTCGTGGTCTGTGAGTTCGAACCCTGTGTTGGGCTCTGTGCTGACAGTTCAGAGCCTGGAGCCTGCTTCAGATTCTGGGTCTCCCTCCCTCTCTCTCTGTCCCTCCCCATCCCCCACTCTTTGTCTCTCTCTCTCTCTCTCTCTCTCTCTCTCTCTCTCTCTAAAATAAATAAACGTTAAAAAATTTACATAAACTATTAAAATACTTTTGATCCCATGTCCACTAAAAACACTCTTTTCCTCTATGAAGTTTTCTTTGATTCCCTGAATACCAACAAAGCTACTTTTTCTCTAGAATATAGCAATAACTTAATGTTCTCACTTAGTCAATTAGGACACTCTCCCTCCTTGTTGATTATAATTGTGTCTCTCCATAATCGATTCCTTGCAAGTTTCTTCAATAAATATACAAATCTCATTTGTTTTTGTATCTCTCACACTCTAACAGGGTTCTGTAGACATAGTATCCTCTCAATATTTGCTTAATGTACCTAAATTGGTAATTAGCAATTATTTTCTTTAATATGTGAAATATGCTACATTTACTACAGAGGCTACCCAACTGAGTAAGTGTGATGGAATGTGCTTGAGTTTGTAGAAAATATATTTTGCAATAATTTCCAAAGTGGCTACTAAATATTAACAATTAGCACCCTTTCTAATGAACAGATGGCATGAAACAATCATGGGAGTCAGAGGGAGCCAGTTTAGCTAAGGTGTTTTTAAGGGACAGCAGATAGTCTCAAGGAGTAATAGAATTTTTTTTTTCTTTTTCCATTTTACAAAGGTCTACTTTATGGTCTAGTTTCTTATTAGGCTTTCCAAGACGCTGCATGTGAATGATGCTGCAGTACAACTCTGTATAGATTATTGGTTTGACAGCTACTAGAGACAAGTCACTATATGAAATGAGATGTCCTCTAGGTTCAGAGCAGCGTTCCAGAACGGAATTTTAGGTTTAGTACACTTCTATATAAACGAGTTGAATAAATAAGTAATTTAAATGCAGATGTTACTATTTTCTATGCTAGTGGGGATTGGTGAAAAGTTACAGTCTTCCTGGGGAAAGATCTTTGCTGCTTCTAGATAACTTTATTTCAAAATAGAAGGCTTTCTAAGGAAGGGACAATGCAACTACTGTATATTTTTGGGGTTAGACAAGATCACCGGGACATGGAATTAAAATACAAATGTTGAATCTCTTCAGAAGTTATACATGAAAACTGATATTTAGGAATTTGTACATTTCATGGTAGCATGATTATTTTTGTTATAATTAAAAAAAAGGTAGCTTAACGGTTAGCATGAGTAACCAGAATTAAATGATATTTGGTAGGTACTTTATAGCATAGCTGTCAAAAACAAACAAACAAAAAAACTGATGAGTATGGAATTATGAGTAATTAATTTGTTTTGACAGATATAGAAGAAGATGCCCTTAGCAAAAAATAAAATAAAGTAAAATATTTGTGTAAAATAAAAAAATGCCTACAACTGGAAAGTAACAAAAAAAATTCTCTCATATACTTCAAACATCTTTTATAATTTCCATATATTTTATCTTTTCATTTAAGAAATTAATGAAATGGATTTTTTTAAAAGTCAGAAAATCAAGCTTTTCAGAAGGTTTTGTCTCCTAGTCAAAATGCCAAATATGAGACTGAGCAGATAACTAAGATACTAATATTTCTTTTAAGCTCTCATTTAAAGGAATAAAAAAGAGATTGGAAAGTTTAAAATGGAGCTTCATGTCAAAGAAATTGATGTGATTGAAAGTTATGAGGCCTTGTTAGATATGTAGACTCGTAAAGTACCATTGGTAATAGAGACTGGATATTACATTTTGAACATAATTATTAGCTACTTGATGTTCATAGTAATGTGCTACTTTGCTGTAGAGAATTTTTAAGCCAGAAAACATGTTAGCTTGTCATAAACAATGTCATAATAGACTATTAATAAATAGATATTAAAACAATGAGGGAAAATAATGACATTGGACAAAAGAATAAAAGGAGGGTATCTTGAGTTGGAATGAAAATAATAATATTCATACTCAATGAAATATTGGCAAGGTTACCTGTTAGAGGTAAATAGAATTAGAAACAGGGACATAAGATAAATTATGCCCTGCATGAAGGAAAAGGAGTGAAAAATATTCTAAAAACAATATCAAGTGTACAAAAGTTAACATATGGTTATAAATAGTAGACACAACTAAATGGGTTTTCTGATCACATGTTATATACCATATACTATATATTATATATATATACACACACACACACACTACATGTGTAACATGTTATACACTATATATATTGTGTGTGTATACTATATATATATGTATATATGTATATGTATATATATATGTATATATGTATACTATATATATATATATATATATATATATATATATATATATATATATATATATGAAATAAGAGTTGGGAACAATAGAGATGCAGTAGCTTACTAGAGTTTAACAATAATTGGGGCGCCTGGGTGGCTCAGTCGGTTAAGCGGCCGACTTCGGCTCAGGTCATGATCTCGCGGTCCGTGAGTTTGAGCCCCGCGTCGGGCTCTGTGCTGACAGAGCCTGGGCCCTGTTTCAGATTCTGTGTCTCCATCTCTCTGACCCTCCCCCTGTTCATGCTCTTTCTCTCCCTGTCTCAAAAAAAAAAAAATAACAATAACTGATCTACATATCGTCCAGTAATCAAGATGTTTATGTCATCTCTCTCTCTGTTCCCCTTTCCACTTCCCTTCATTTTCCTGTTGCCCTTCCTATCTCCCCCCTTTGTCTCTGTTTAAAACATGATGTCTATAATCATTTTCATTCAATTCACGATACTTTCTAATTTCCCCTGTGATTTTATTCTCAGATTCATCAGTTATTTAGAATGAGGTTGACTAGTTTCCAAATATATTGGGACTCATGTTATTCAAAAGGTGGAAACAACCCTAATGTCTATCAAGAAATGAATGGATAAACAAAATGTGATATATAAAACAGACTACTATTTAGCCTTAAAAAGGAATGAAGTGCTGGGGCACCCGGGTGGCTCCGTCAGTTAAAGCACTGGACTCTTGACTTCAGCTCAGGTCATGATCTCACGGTTCGTGAGGTCGAGCCCTGCACTGGGTTCTGCACTGACAGTGCAGAGCCTGCCTTGGATTCCCTCTCTCTTCTCTCTCTGCCCCTCCCACCCTCAAAAATAAATAAATAAACATTAAAAATAAAGGAATAGAAGGAATGAAGTACTGATGCATGTTATAATATGAACGGACTTTGACAATTGCGTATTGTGTGAAAGAAGCCAGACACTGAAAGCCACATATTGCACAATTCCTTTCAAGAAATGATCATAATATATTAATCCACAAAGACAGAAAATTAGTGTCTGCTACTGTCTTGGGGAGGGGGAATGGGTAGAGAGACTTCTTGAATATGATATTTCCTTTTGAGGTGATACAAAATTTTCCGGACCTAGATATTATTGAGGGTTGCAGAACATTGTGAATGTGCTAAAAGCCACAAAATTGAATGTTTTAGAATAGTAAACATTACAAACTTTACGTAAGTTTTACCTCAAAAATGCAGTCTAAAAAAAATCATATTTGGTGTTGCCAAACATGAACTATTTATTTAACCATATAGTTGAGGCTTATGCATTGAGTATTATAAAATATTATAAAAGACAGTAAATGAAGAAATATTCAATTTTAATGGCTCAATACATTACGGTACAATATTGTTAAGACTATGATTCTTCTGACATTGTTTTTAAATTCAAGGCAAGCCTGATAAAATCAAAGCAAAGGACCCTAGGGTAGAAAGAATAACTTGGAAAAAGAGAACGAAGGCAGTGGACATAGGTGAGTGATTTCACTATGTAATCTAAAGCTGAAGTATTCAAGATGGTAACGTATAAATCAGTGGGACCTAATGGATCATGCAGCAATGAACCCCCAAAAACATAGTGAAATATTTGCTGACAAAGATGTCAGGATAATTCAATTGGAGAAGAAATCTACAATGACAAAGGCACTAGAACAACAGATTTTCTGTGGAGGAAAAAGACCAACATTGCCTCTTACCTCATACCATCTACAAATAAAACTAAGCATATTCACAAAGGACATAAAAATCTGAAAGGATACGTTAGTGAGAATCATCATAATGGCATGAGTGAGCAAAGATTTCTTAGGAAACAAAATTCACAAACAATAAAGGAAAAGCTTGACAAATGAGACTTTCCCTTCATGAAATCCCCCCTTTAGTCTGATAGTGTTATGGAAATGAATAGTCAAGACACAGACTGGGAGCCATATTAAAAATATATAGATTCAAAAATGTAAATATCTCTAAAATTTAATAGGTTAAAACAACAAAAAATCATCAGTGCTTCAACAGAAATTTCACACAGGAAAATATATGAATAACCATTAACCACATGCAAATTTGTTTGCTATTGTTCTCAAGCTAAAAGTCACAGTGTGATACCACTCTCCACTCACTCAAATGTCTCAAATAGACTGGGAAAGCTGAATGTTCTCAAGAAGAGAGGTCAGCTGAAGTTCCCATTCATTAATAGGGGTGGTATGATATGGCAAAACCACCTTTAATATATACTTACATGTGATGTAGCAGTTCTACTTTTAGAAATTTAAACAGCAAAAATGAAAGCACATGTCATATAAAGATTTGTACATGAGAGTTTTTTCAGCTGCTACAGATTAAATTGTGCCCTAAAGATATGTTGGAGTCCTAACCTCTGATTCCTATGAACGTGATCTCATTGGGAAATAGGGTCTTTGCAGATGTAATCAAATCCAGATGAGGTCACTAAGGTGGATCCTAATCCAATAAGACTGCTGTCCTTTATAAGAAGAGAACAAAGGCCATGTGAGAATACAGATGTGCAGGGGAGACTGGAGTATGCAGAGAGAGACAGAGATTGAAGTGAAGCATCTAAAAGCCAAGACATGTCTGAGGAAACCACAAATTGGAAGAAACAAAAAGGGATTCTCTCCCAGAGACTGAAGAGGGAGACTGACCCTGCCAACTCCTTGATTTTAGCCTTCTGGACTCTGATTTCTGTGGATATACACTACCCAGGTTGTGATACCCCCTTAGCCATGGCAAATCGGTACATCACACCTACGCATAAAGCCCAAACTAGAAATAATCAAAGCGCTCTCCCACAATTGAAAGGATAAACAAACTGTGTGATCCCTTCTGTGGATTACTATTCAGCAAAAAGAAGAATGAGCAAATTAAGCACAAAAAACGTTGATGAATCTCAAAAACATTAGGCAGAAGTGAAGGAGATTCCTTGTGTGTGACCATGAGCAAATTTTGTAAGTCTTTAGTCTGCACTTTAATAATCTGAACAGTGGAAGGATTTTATTTTATAATCTTTAAAGTGTCTTTTATTATAATATTGTATAAATCAAGAATCATGTGCTGGATCAAAACCTACACTTTAAAAAATCAGCCCATGATTATTGAATGACAATTGTAGTAATCACCTATTAGGGATGGGAAAGGATTCTTTTCCTTAGTTATGTTGGGTAGAAAAGAATGAGCAGTAGCAAACTGTAATGAAGAACTATGTCAGAGATAAATCTAAATATGGTGAAACAATTCAATGTAATTTAATTTTTTTTAGTTAAAATTAAATTCTATTTAAGGAACACAATTACCATTTCTGCTGACATTATCCAAAACAACCAAAAATAAATAGATAAAACAACATGTTATAATAATTTAAAAGCCTTCAAATTATATAAAACTGTTGAAAAAAAGACTGTCAAAGTTACTATTTGTAATGCAGTTGGTCATTACCACTGTACTGCATTTCATTTTTAAATATCAGAAATGGCAATTACAAAGCTTTGTTTTTTCATGGAGGAATTTGATAAACATACTTGTTTTCTAAAAAGTCTGCACAAAGACTTATTATATGTAGCATTTCATATTTCTTATCTATTTTTAATCTTTAGTTATTTTTGAGAGAGAGAGAGAGACAGAGCACAAGCAGGGGAGGGGCGAAGGAGAGAGGGGGAGACACAGAATCCCAAGCAGGCTCCAGGCTCCAAGCTGTCAGCACGGAACCTGAGGTGGGGCTCCAACTCACAAAACGCAAAATCATGACCTGAGCTGAAGTCGGATGCTCAACCAACTGAGCCACCCAGGCACTCCTTTCTTATCTATTTTTAACAGATTTTTATTTACATATCCTGTTAAAAACTAATGGAAGTTAAAAATTATTATGTTTTTACCATGGCATATGCTCAGAGTAGTCCATGCGAGGTACTCACAAATAATCTGTAGAATTCTTGAGTCAAATTATTCATAATAGAGTGATGTAATGGCAAATAAGTTTCTATCTTCAAATATCTCAAAATACGAAGAGAAGACATAGGCATAATTACTTACTACAGTACACTTAAAATATGAGTATGGTGGGGGTATTTGTGGTCTTTAGGCGATGCATACCAATGAAAATTCAATGGACTACTAAGTCAATTGTTCTTATTTAGGTTACAATGTATTAGGAGTTCCAACTCAATTTCAATTGTTTAATATATGTTATTTTCACTCTAAGTGGGCTGAACTCACTATAATTATTCCTTCCTTGGTTCTAAAACACTTATTTCCCTTAAAATGAAATCATTATTCACCACCGTTCCTTCTTTAAAAAAAAAAAAAAAAAGCAATTTGTATCTTGGGTACAAGTATATCTGTGAAAAAGACATTTTAGCCTTTAACAGATGGACTTATTTCAAGTCATTGATTTTGGGATGTTAAAGAAAGCAGCAGAAAAGTATTCTTGGTAATTTTTATTGAATAGACTCCTATTAAAAATGGAAGGCATGGCAATAAATAACAGTAACCTTTGTGTAGTACAGCTTTAGGCGGTATTAAGGCCAAAAACTTCTCATGGGATTGAAGACAATTTTAGTGCTAATTACCCCTTTTTCTATATGAAATGTTAACTGTCTAAGAATTAATGGAACAAATCCTTTTCACTAATCTAATGCTTCAAGAGTTATGTCATCCTTAAATGTCTCAGTTGTTCAACGATAATCAGTGTATTTTCACTGCATGTTCAGGCCTTGTGTCTGTTTCTTTGACATGCCGAGACTGTGAGGCCCAGATGTTGAAGTGCATTTTTCTCCTTCTTGTATTTTTAAGGGGCATTCATCCAGGGGCAAAATCTCATGTTAAAATGTTACTAGAGTTTGAGATTTGACGGACACAGCCTTATAAAGCAGCTTGATCTTTCCACTCGCTTGCGGAACCATCAATCCTTGCACAAACGGACATTGAGATGAAACATCCAGACAAGCGTGGAAAATGGCACCTTGTCCCTGTCATAGCTGCAGCGAGGAGAGAGCCCTGGGAAAGCCTGGAGTCAGAGGTTATTCCCTTGAGCATGAGAGCTCGCATCCGAGGCTGACCAAGACACGGTGTTGTTCAGAATCAGAAAGATCAGGTAATTTCCTTACCTTTTTTTCCCCTGTAATACTGGAGGCTGCTATTTGCCACCATGATGAATGCTGTCATTTATCAAAAAATTAGTTTAAGCTGGAAGACGAAGTCTTAAGATCCCTTCAGCAATTGAAACTTCACTGAATGAAACACATCAGACAATTTGGGAGAATACAGAACAATTCCACATTGTTCCTCGGTGTAGGGGAAGCCAAGCAACTCTAAATTTATCAAATTATTTGAAATGGTTCCCAACATTGATTCTGATTTACAGAGAAAAGAGACCATGATTCTCCATTATGAAGCAAAAACGTAAGTCAAATTATAGGAAAATAAGCTATTTGAAAATGATATGAATGATAATTTTATGTCTCAAAACTCACGTTAGCAACACGAGCTGGAGAACACAGCACACCGTTTAGCTTATGAGATGGTTGGGCCTTCTTAGAGCTGTGAAATCCAGAGACCCTTTCAGAGATTTGTAGGAACCGAAGGTAGAATTTGTGATTGCATCTATCTTGATCTGGTTTACATACTTAACTCACCCTGTGGTCTTTACAAAGGCTAATATAGAAATCAAAATGTTTCATATGGAAATAAGACCAACAATGAAATAAGTTCGGAAATAAATTATAAAGTAGTTGTTTTGGAGAAACTATAATCCAGCTAGGGAGAATTTGTTGGGTACTTTTCATGGCCACTGTCATCTCTTCAAAGAATTGTCCGCTGGTGGGATATGCTTGGCCATCATACTAGAAATGTGTGGTCAACCTTCATCCCTCAGTAAAGACAAACTTGTCTTTCTTTGACTCATATTTTCTTTAGCTACACACAGACTATTCCCTTCTGTATCTTGATTCCTTATTAAATTTAATATCATTTTAAAATTGTAGTTTGATTTTAAATATTGATCAAATTTGATCAGATTTCTAAGTTTTGCTTTGCCTTTGATCTGGCAAATAACTCACTTCTTGGATAAGTTCCACTCATAACCTATGTAGTCCTTTCCACAACCTATGTAATTGATTACAACTATTTCTCAAGAACATGCACCAACTCTGAAAATTACATGAGGTATTTTTTTTTAAGATTCCTTCCCTTCCCTCAATATTGGAAGTCTTGTGTCTGGGAGTAGGACCTAGAAAACAGTTTTTCATGAGCTCCCTAAACTATTACCCTGGGTTCTAATGTTTGAGAGCCACTGGACTAGAATATGCTTGTAGCCTAAACTTTAAACGAAGTGAAATATGTTTAGTCTTTCCAACACTATCAAGTCCCCAAGCTCATATAAGACCTGTGTTATCCTGCTCCTAAATGTTTGCCACAGAGAAGGTTTGAAAGGAAATTTTTTTAATAAAGTTTAAAATTTGTGCAGAGAATAACTATTCAACTTCTTTGTCATTAAGTTCCTTTCAATATCAGATGCATCATCATGATGACATTAGCATAATGAAAGGCTTAGGGAAATCCCAGCAGATTGCTATGGATGTTAGCGAGGAGAAAGGCCCTATAAATGCATTTTCAAGGATAGAATGGAAGTAAGTCTTGGCACTAATTGATAAATGATGAATCACCTTCTCTACCAGCCAGATATCACTTGGGGTTTCTTTTGTTTTTTAATTTGCTATTTGAATGTGTTTTATTTTTGCATCTAGAAGGAGAAATTCATAGGAAATATACAAAAAAGGCAAAAAAGGATGATTCGTTAGAGGTCTTCAAATGATGTGCTGCATATGCTCGAAAATCAACAAGCGTCTTTTATTAAGAAGTGTTTTAGCTTTTAGCACAATGTTGAATATAAACTTCAATGCTTCTTTCAACGTCTCTTCTCCCTGCTTCCTTTCACCCTGAACTTGATACAGAGGTGTGTTTGATACAGAGATGTGTTCCTGTTACTTCGAGACTAGATTTTCCATGTTCTTGTTAATGCTAGTCCTCTCTTTCCAAGGGCTCAAGTTTAATGTTCCTGGATGTCTTTTCTATGCACCCCCTTCCTGTGTAGGCACTACTCTTTTCAATGACACCAGCATTTTCTGCATAGCATAAGAGTAATTTATACAAATGCCTTAGCTCCCTCTGTTGAGTACCTGTACTACTTTAGGGGAGAGAAAGTATTCCTTTACTCTCACCCCACATGCAATGACTAGTGGGCTACTTAGTACAATACCTGCCCAGGTGTACAATAATTTCTTGGTGTAGAAAGGAATAATTAAATAAACGAATAAAAAATGGGGACTATTCTATTCAAAATCTGTTGAGAATTAAATGTCTATCTCCAGTCCTTGTGAACAATTTGACTCCAAAAAAAGAAAAAAAAAAAAACGAATGAAATTCAGTATTTTAAGGACTATGTGCAAATGCATTGTAATTGTTTTCACACTTCTGCCTGGAATGTGTGTCTTCCTCACATATTGTGGGTATACAGAACAGAGAGTAGCTATAAAGACAACAGTATCCTGGTAAATCTTGTATCCTTTCATTTTCATCAACTCACTTTAAATGAGGTCTTTATAAAATGTAATATTAACTAGATCCTCAATGGATCCTATATATATCAGGAATATAATCAAGAAATATAATTTTCACATACAGGCTCTGTGTGTGTGTGTGTGTGTGTGTGTGTGTGTGTGTGTGTGTAAAATCTATAGATCACACTAGATTGGGATCTCATGATGTACTTAGTGACGTTATTTTGACATACTTTATGTTTTAATCAGAGTTCAGTAATGAAAAGTAATTACTGAGTAAGTAGAGTTTGCAGTTTACTAAGGAAGAAAATACTTTGTTGTTCTTTTTTAAAAGAGCTTATGTATGTATGTATGTATGTATGTATGTATTCTAGATGCAAAGAAAGAGAGACAGAGAGAGCAGGGGAGGGGCAGAGAGAGAGAGAGATGGAGAGAGAAATCCCAAGCAGTCTCTGCGCTGTCAGCACAGAGCCCATGAGATTATGACCTGAAGCTGAAATCCAGAGTCAGACGCTTAACTGACTGAACCACCCAGGTGCCCCAATACGTTGTTGCTCTGTAAACTGGTTCCGTGAGTCTGTTTTAGACCTACCTGTGTTCTTTTTCTCATGTCTACTGTATCACCACTTCTTTCTGCAGAATTGCACTTTCTTTATAATTCCCAGCATTTTTTAATCTGAGTTTTTTCCTCATATCTTAGTTTTTTCCCGTTTTCTGCCCCTCTATTTTGCTATCTAACTACAGCTTTGGACCATGTTATTTCACACAGATCTCCAATCAGTCCATCCTGTTCAGGAACTGGTAGCCAACCCTGAACTTGGACTCTTTGCCCTGTTATCCAGAGGCCTGTCACCAGAAAGCAAAGACATTAATCTAAGCCCAGTCCCTTCTCACCTGAAAGAGAGAACCTACATTTGGGTTATTATGCATAGACGAGCAATTACAGTTAACTGAATACCACCTGTGTCTCAGAACCGCTCTATAGCCGTGGGGTTACAAAATGAGCAACACTCATACAAAGACCACTCTCTTGGAATTTAGAGTTTAATTTTTGGAAAGCAGACAAAAGCACTAAGACATAAGTAATTCATAAATTACATGGAGACCATATCGTAGAACGTTGAACATGGTTTGGGGAGGCAACATGATACCTGACAAAATTTTGAAAAGCCTCATCCACAAAACACTGTTTGAGCTGCAAGAACCTAGTCATGTTGATATCTGAAGCGAGCGCTTTGAGATGGATGAGGCAGCGAATTCAGAGGCACTAAAGTTAAAGCAGAGTGAGTCCCGTCTAGAAAGGGAGAAAATGTGAGGGTGGTTTAACGCAGAAGCCTATGGTTTCTCTCTTTAGAGAATTCACGATGCCGTAGCTGAGCCCCTGGTCATGTTACTTGCTGATTGTCACTAGTACTCTCCTCATCAACTTCTTACTTACTATGACTTGAATTATTTTACTCTTGAGCATATCAAAGTTTGGCTCTGATCTCAGAGATCTGTTGGAGGATAAGAGTTCTCTGACTTGTCGGGATACCAGTGGTTGTTGTTTCTGAGTGCTGCAAAAATAGTCTGCGCAGAAGCAATTCTTTGTTATCTAGGGGTACTTCAACACCTTCCACAAGTGAGTGTTTAAATTTCTTAATTAGGGGCGCCTGGGTGGTTCAGTCGTTTAAGCACCCAACTCTTGTTCGTGGCTCAGGTCATACCTTCGTGGTAGTCAGATTGAGCCCTGCCTTCATCAGACTCTGCTAGGCCTGGAGCCTGCTTAAGTTTCTGTCTCCCTTGCCTTCTGCCCCTCCCCCGATCGCACTTGCTTCCTCTCTATCTGCAAAAAAAAAAAACAAAAAAAACAAAAAAACCCAAAAAACTTCCCCATGTAGACTTCTAGGTGGCAATATTGTTACAGATGCACAATCACCGACTGGGTGATGTTCACTCCGTTTCTATTTCAGAGTGTCCACATTTTGCATAATCCTTAACTCTGTCCAACCTGCGTTCCCACTCCCAGCCTGAGCACTTATAGCCAGGGGACATGTGGAATGCCACATGCACCCACATGTTTCATTTTATGCTTACGTTCACATATTTGTGTTTGTACGTGCACATAAACACATAGATTTAACATATTTAAGGCTGCTTCCAATAGTCCATATTGGCAGAATATCTCTTGATTCAACTTAAGTTTTTAAAAATTAGCTCTACACCCAACACAGGGCTTGAACTTATTACCCCGAGATCAGGTGTTACGTGCTCTAGGGACTGAGCCAGCAGGCACCCCAAATGTCTCTTCATTTTAAAGGTTATATAATTATAATATATGGAACTAAGTCTACATAAATGTATGTGACCAGATTATATGGAAAGTGACAGAGATGAGTTCAGTTTGGGTTTACAGATTATTAATTATGTTTTATTTCAAGTTAAATCTTATCTTTTTGTTTCCCAATAAGTAACACTAAGATAATGTTATTTAATTCCCAAGGTTAGGGGGAATAAAAATTATATATGTGAGAGTATTTGAGGTGGCTGTTAGTAAAAGTTAGGTATTCAATACTGTCAATACTTTCTCCTTTTTAAAAAATGCTAACTCAACATTTATTTATAGAAAATGTAAGGAGTTCTGTGATCTGATTCCCTGAACCAACATAAATAGCAATCAATTTTGTGAAGAATTTCTTATAGTTGGGACTAGGTCTAAATAACGAATGAACAGATGAAACCTTTTTCTTTTACTCAAATAAGAAGGAAGGCAATTTAAATATAGTAAGACTTTTTTTCCCATTCGTTTCTAGCTATTACACTTGATGCATTAAAAGATAGTAATTATATAGTACACATATCATGTAAAAAGGATGATATTTTTTAAATGCTTGCTAAGATTGTCTTAATTTAACAGAGAAAACTAGGAATTAAAACTGGTTTTAGAGACTATATGAAGGTTTTTAAATGGCCCGTGATTTAAGGTTGGTATAACCGGAGAGCGTTATCTAAAAGTCTTCGAATGTGATTGATAGTAACATTAAAGAAGTCTTTGATCTTGAACTTCAAATAAAAATGGCACCTTGAAAAGAAGGTAGGGTATGAGGCCATCCCTAGGGAATCAGAAATTCTCAACACTGTGAGATCTTAACTTCACAAGTGATTTAATAAAATCCATGGCACAACACTCCTAATGTTTGTGTAATTGCATAATATTACTAAGGGATTTTCCCTTCAGGGATGTGATGTTCAGACTTACATATCTTAAAACACATAATCGTTTTGAACCTACAATCTTAAGAGAATGTGGCTTCAGTAAGGCAATGTGCTGTGTGTGTGTGTGTGTGTGTGTGCATGAGTGCATGTGTGTGTATGTGCGTTTGTGTTTTTCCCCCACCTAGGAACCTTTAGTAATTTAGTCAGGAAAGGTACCAATTAATTGAGCACACAGGGACTGCAGTCTTTTTTGGTAATCTGTATTTGCTTTGCCTTTGTAAGCCTCACCAAATGAAAGCACTCGTGAATGAAAACAAATATATCATCCTGCTAGGTACAAACCAGGGCATTCCCCAATATCCTCAATCCTGGTTAATAGAACAAAATAAGAAGGCTGCTTTGATTACTGGTTTCTTAATGATTCACACAAAAACAAGTCTGCACTAGAAGCAAAACGCTATCTGCTGTCAAGCAGAGAGCCCAGTGAAGGGAAAAAAAAAAAACCTTTAGCAAATTCTACCTAGAGGAAGTAACTGACTTAAACATTTTTTTAAGCTTATTTCTTTATTTTGAGAGAGAGAGAGAGAGAGAGAGCGAGAGCATGCAAGTGTGAGTGGGGGAGGGGCAGAGATAGAAGGAGAGAGAGAATCCCAAGCAGGATCTGCATTGTGAGTGCAGAGCCTAACGTGGGGCTCGATCTCAGGAACCATGAGATCAGGACTTAAGCCGAAATTAAGAGTTGGATGCTGAACTGATTGAGCCACCCAGGCATCCCATGACTAATTGTATTAACTAATCCAAAGACAAAACCACTTGACTCTGTGAACAAGTATAATATTCATGTTGAAGATTTAAATTTTAGGGACATATAAAAACGCTATCAATGTTGTTTGTCCCTTCTTCCCTGTAAAGTAAGTGGAATTTTTGAAATACCTAGAAATGTCACATAGATCATATCATAGCAATAATGTAATATTAAGAATTTTCTTCTTTGAACTGGGTCATAGAAAGAATGCCTGTGTTCACATAATTATTACTCATCCTTGAAAGAGCATGCTTGGCTATTTTTAGCAACAGATGAAACCAGCATAGCTCTTCACATAAATATGCCTCATGTTTTAGTGAGAAAGTCATTCCAGTAGGCAAGAGAATAACACTGATGATATGATATTGTACCCTGCATATAGAGACCTCTCAATTAAGGTTCAGTACATAATGGAGCTACCAAACTAAACTTAAGGAACTGTATCATAAGGCTCTTGAACCTCAGGGAGTCCACAGGTTGTAACTCTTCTGATGGTACGCTTGTCTCTCCCTTGGGCTCGTTTTGTCATTTAGGTCTACATAAAATAATTTCTGCGAGTTTGTCAAATGCCAGAGGTTCTGATGTCTGCATTGTAACTATCCCAAGGATTCTGGTTCAAGTAACCTGAAGTACCACACCTGGCATAACATTGACACGGGATGATGCCAGGCCGACTGGTAAATCCCACCTATTCCACCAAACAGCCTTTGACCTTGCACCTGTGATTTAACCTCTCTAAGTCTAGTTCTTTTCACTGATAAAAGGGACGGACATCATAGTACTGTTATAAGGACCAAATAAGAATATTTAAAAAGTGACTAACACATCTCAGAGTCAATAAATTATTGATTTGTGTGTTAGTGATTAATAGTAATACATTATTAACAATTAACACAATGTTAATATAAATTCATAGGTGATGTTATATACAAAAAGTTAACACATATGTATTAAACGTCTGCTCTATAACAAGCACTATTCTTTTTTCTTGGAATAAAATGGCTCAAAATTATCTTAAGATAGTAAAACTAGTTAAGCAAGACTTAGTGACTACCACCGGTGAAGCATGTCTTTTTAGGGGAAATGAAAAGGTTATATGATGTTTTGAGAGGAGATTAATTAGCTGGCAGGCAGTAGTGAATAAAGAACAAGTTATGCACTGCCTGTAGCAAAATCAGCGAGGAACATTTATTTTACTGAGGATGTTCCAGGGCAACTAAAAACTCTAAATGCTGACACTATAATCTGATGTGATCATGCAACATGTTTCTGTTAAATAAGGGAATATACTTATCAGGAAAAATATTTTGAATTGGCACACGTAGTAAATTAATGGAAAACATTTAATTTAGCTTTTCCCAGAAACCTTGATTCCCTCTTTATAGGAAATCGAGAATGATGAATGGACCTCAACTTCCTTATGAAATAATTCTCTTTCCCATGGAGATGAAACATGATGTTTGTGCATTCCTGTCACAGACTTTTTTCCTATTATACGTATTTCCTAGATCTTAGACAACCTCGTGTTCTCCCTGTCTCTTCTTAGGCTATTCCCCAAAATATCTCTTTTCTGCAAGTTAGAAGCCACTCGATGCAAATCTTAATTGCTTTTATTCCTCCTTTGGTAAAAGGGAATTTCCAAGCTCTTGTGACTGTGGACCTTGAGATATTTTTTCATTTTTTCACTCAGTAGTTTCAAGAAATTTACCAGTTTCAGATATCAGTTGAATACTGTTGATTTCTAATTGTATATTTGAAGCTCAGCTCTCACTCCTGGGTCTCAGAAACACATACTCATATTCTTATGCACATACTTGACCAGTTTCCCTTAATACCTTAGATAGATCATGCTTGAAATCTAACTGCTCGTCACCTCTGTGAACTGTGCTTTTCTCATTTGTTTGATGGTGAGACTCATGCTTCAAGATCCCCCAATCAAATCTATTCTAGAGTCTTTTGCTTTTAACTCCTATTTCCCAAATTTCATCTGTTGCGCAATTTCTGTTTTTCTGCCTTAGTTTAGAACTTCGTAATCTTTTACCTGACTCTAACAACATGCAAAACCATGCCAAATTCTTCTCCGTGTGGCATTTTCCTCTCAAATGTATGCTCAGAAACTTCTGTCCATGTTGCTCTACTAGGTATAAAACCTTTTATATAAAACCTTTTAATAACTTGACTGTGACTGAAAATGTTTCAAGGATACTTCATCTGGTCCTTTATTCCCTAGTCTCCTCTCTAATTACTCTCTGATTTCTGCTTTCCACTCCACTCAGTTGGTATTTTAGGTTTGTTTGGTTGGCTCATATTCCTTTTTTGTTTCTCTTTTTGGTCATGAGGTGCCTTGCACCATATCTCATGACCCCAGTGTCTTCATTTGACCTACACTTACTTATGTTTCAGGCCTTAGACTACAAATTACCTCTTCCAGGGAGGTTTTCCTTACTCAACCCTATAAGCCTCCCCCCATATCTGGGTATATAACCCTTTCGTTGTGATCATGACGCTTTTCTGTAATTCTAACACAGAAAGAACAGGCTCTGTCACTGATGTAACTTTAGAATGATGGAGGGAAGTTACTTAAATGTTGTAAGCCTCAGTATTCTTTTTCCAAATGAATAAGTAAGACTGACCACTCAAAATATTGCTATTGTGTGGATTAAATAGACTAATATGTGAAAGACTTGTAACAAAGTCTGGCTTATAGTGAGGAATCAACAAAGAATAGATCTACATAAAGAAACCTGTTGAGTTTCTGTCCTCAGAGGATCAGTTCTCCCCCTTCATGGAGCACAGTCTGAGTCCCCCAACCGCATTTCCAAATTAGAACTACATGCTCTACTGGTGACACTCAATCTAAAACAGATAAAATTCCTTTCCCCTGAATTCATTAGCTATTTCCAATCCAAAATGATCACTGCAGGAATAGTGGTTTGAGTTATTGATTCAATTACTTAGCATTTCTGTTTCAGGTACTGTAGACGTATTTCGTAAATATTATCTCATTTAGTCCTTGCAACAACCACGTGGAACTATTTTATATGCAAAACATTAAAATAAATTGAGGCTTAGAGAGATATGATTATTTTTATAAATCCTTAAATTAGAGGAAGAGCAGCGATTTGAACTTGGCTTGAATGGGAACGCCCATTATACCACACATTTCTTTATCCTCTGTGTTTCTCCTCTTCCACTTTCCCATCAGGGAGCTTTGGAAATATTTCGAGGAATAAGGCTGGACGTTATGGAAAAAGCTCACCAGGTGATTGTAATAGTGCCTGAAAACTTCCTCCCAACTCACTGAGATCATAGTGATTAACATTGGAAGGGGATTATTTATTTCTAATTAGGAGAAAAAAATGTATTAATCATGTTGGAATTTTTATGAATGAGTCATTCCTTTTAATTCTTTCCTACACAAACATTTGTCATTTTAGTCTTGAAGGCTGAAAATTAGCAAATATGGAAGGTTCCATCTTCCTTTTGTCAGGGCTAATAAAAATGACAGAGAATTCTATTTATATAACCAGTTGTTTCAGGCCAAATATGCTGCTTAGTGGAGTCTATGTCTCTGTGACCTCTTTTCTGCATATTTTTGTCTTGCCAAAAATTATAGACAAACACACAATTCTTGTGAAGAATGTAGTTTGCTGTCTGAAAACTACCTTTCAATGATGCTCAAGCAGTGTGTGATATTTATCAACCCTCCGAGCAAAAAAAGATAGATTTAGAAGTGTCATCTATCTACCTACCTATCTATCTATCTATCTATCATCTATCATCTGTCGATGTTTTTCTATTTTTTTTTAAATAACATACATTTGTGTTTCAAAATGATTTTAAAATTGATTCCTCTTTAGAAATTACAAATAATGACAAATTACCACCCCTCTACCAGATATACTTTAGATGGGCAGAGGGACAGAATTGTCTTGACTATATTGCTAAAGTAATGTAGTTACGGGATAAGTGATAAGTGGCTGATGACAAGCAGAATTTACAAGAAATGGGATTAGATATTCATTTAACAGGACTCTCATTTCCTTTTTCTCATTCTTTATGTGGATATGCTGGGAAGCTTGTTATATTTATGAAGAATGTATTGGTATGGAATATATAGACACAATCACATTAAAAGTAATGGAATGGGATTCCTTGTACCATTACTTTCAATGAGATAATTCAATTTTACTTGATAAATGGATACACCATTCTTGATATTTCCTGCCACACATGCACACACACACACACACACACACACATTTTAGAATTTATTATCGGTTGAACAGAAACATATGATGTATGTGGTAAGATATATGATTTTTGATCCCTTTTTTTACAAGTCCAGACTCATAGCTTTTATTTATTTCTTTTTTGCAGTTTTACATGGGAAGGTCGAAATTGTTTACCTCAGATAAAGTGTTTTAAATTACTGTTTGAAGATATTTCTTACTATATTATTGAGCTACGACATTTTATTCTCCTTATACACTGAGGCGATTTCTTATGATAGGATATATTCTCCTCTAGCTAACCTTTGAAGGCAAGCTGTCAAATAGTGATGGTCTTCCCTGTGCTTTGAGCTCTCCTGGAGTGTGCAGAAGAGTGGAGGCACCTCACAGTTGCACATTTACTGCCATCTAGTGATTGGATAATAAATACATCCCGCACACTTCAATTGCTATTATTTATTTATTTATTTTTTTTACCATAGTAACACTGAACCATGGAATAAAAATAAATGCGAATTTAGAAGTCATGTAGACTGATACAAGAAAAAACCCAGCCCTCAAAAGGATAAATTCCCATCAATACTATGGGGTTGAATCAGGGTTGATACCTGCTCTTTTTACACTCTTATTCAGTATTTTTTTTTTTTTTTACCTCTGCTTATCTCACCTGATTTGAATAACCCTGCTGTCTTTTCCTTAGCTGTTTCACTTCAGAAGATTTAGCATGCAATTTTTTTCCCATGTTGCTGTTCTATAGTGTCTAGGGATTTATAAGCATTTTTCAGTTATTAAGCACCAACAACATTCCAAAGATTTTGAGTGGGTTTATATGTTACAAATAACCTCCGCAAATATTTCAAATATATGTTTTATTTAGGAAGATACAGGATAGTGGTGAGAAATGACACTAAGTTGACCTTCATCACTGCTTAAAAATCTCCAGCTATTAGGGGAGCCTGGGTGGCTCAGCTGGTTAAGCAACTGACCCTTGGTTTCCACTCAAGTCATGATCTCACGGTTTTGTGAGTTCGAGCCCCACATAGGGCTCCAAGCTGACAGTGCAGAGCCTGCTTGGAATTCTCTGTCTCCCTCTCTCTCTGCCCCTCCCCCACCTGCACTGTCTCTCTCTCAAAATAAATAAGCTTAAAAAAAATCTCTAGCTATTAGTCCAGCATGATTTTAACTTATTTGACACATATGTTATTGTTGTAATGTGTTGGTGAGGAATTTTTTGAAAGTTTATTTCTCATTTTTGAGAGAGAGAGAGAGAGAGAGAGAGAGAGAGCATGCACAAGTGGGGGAGGAACAGAGAGAAGGAGAGACAGAATCCCAAACAGGCTCTGCACCATCTGTGAAGAGGCTGATGCTGGGCTCAAATTCACCAGCCATGAAATCATGACCTGAGCTGAGATCAAGAGCTGGTCTCTTAACTGCTCACCCCCATGAAGAATTTTCTTAATGACAAGGCCTAGCTCTATATTGTCACTTGAAAGAAAATCTCATTGATATTTACAATTCATGGCAGACATCCTCATATTTAAAAAATAAAATAATAAGCAATATGTTTAATTTGTGTACAAATGGATATTGGCAATAGGTACAAAATTAAATCATGTTGTTTAAAATAACAGACATAGAATTTTAAAATTCCATTGTCTTTCACAATTTCATAAGCACATATATTCCTCTTCCTAAGTCCTGTGCAAGGTGTTTCAAACTTCTTTATCCCTCTCCATGTACTTGAAGGTACATCTAATATGTATTTTTTTCATAAATTTGGTCGATCTTGGGTAGAGTTCAATGTTCTGGTTCTTAGTAAGTATCCTTGGAAATTCTGAAACAGATAATCCCTAAACCATATTTTTAAAACACTATCGTTGAACTTATTTTTCTAGTTCCTCTGTCAGTTGGCTGTCTCCTACACCTTCCAATGGCTTCTACATCTCAGGGGACACAACCTACCAGCTTTTTCTCTCACAAAAGAGGTTAGCTGAGAATTATATTTACATTATGGTGCTAGGGACTCAAAACTCCCAGAAATTATTGCAAAAGCAGAAGCTGAGAAGCCAGGTGAAAAAAAATGATGTTCAGGGACATGGGTTCAGGTTCCAAACCAGCCTCTGAAACTCAGGCAATGTGTGACATTGGACAAGATGATTCAAACCTGTTTCCCCTAGTGTAAGTGCCTCTCAGAATGGTTGAGAGAATTAAATGAGTTAATGTGCACAAGTTCGAGAACTACACACTGTTTTATTTACATTAAAACAGTATTTTAGTTAATTGTTTAACTTGTTTAATTTGTGAATTAACATTTTACTGACATTTAATTTATTTTAATTACACCAAAATAAGTTTCTGAATTGGTTTCTGTGATTGAATACAAACCAGTTGGTTTGGCTTTTGATTCTGCAGTGAAAGAGACTGTGGTAGACTGTCCTGGCTCTTACCTGTGGACCTGAATTGTGGAAACTACATGGAGGGCCGACTCAAGTCCCTTTAGTCCTGTCCCATATAAGTTACTCGAGCCTCTAAACTTTACAGCTCATCTAATGACTGTGCTCAGTTCAAAAGTACTTACAGAAGCTACTGTCAGTATTTATATTATAGTTGATTTTCTATAGGTATATTTGATGTGATAATTTACTTTAAAAATGATTAGATAAATGAGAGTATTTGGAACTTACGTTTTGTTCTCCTAGTCAGTGTCTATATAGATTAAGCATGTGTACCAACATATATACATATGCCTATACATAAAGCAAAGTAGTGACTTCAAGAGGCTTATAAAAATATTCTGATTCAAGATCCCAGCAACATCTGGTTGCCTTTAGCTTGAAAGGATGGCATTATCAGGAGAACTGTATCTTATTCCTCGACTTTACTTTTGAACACTCAGTCTTAGTCAAAGCCCTATGCAGGTAATCAGATGTTTTGCCAATAGGCATTTGTTTTGAAGTGTATAAACCTAATGTTACAGATCAAAAATCAATATATTCCTGTTTTTCTTTTACTATTTTGTAAAATTATATTCTTTTTCTTGAGAAAAACACCCATGCTATCCAAGTGATATAATCTCAATAATTAAGTTCAATGAAATTTAAAAAAAAATGAACTTAGATATGTTATAAAGTGAACTCTCAAAGCATAAACCAATATCGAACAGCTACTAAAACTAAAACATGAGTATATGTTCCTGTTTCCCACTACCCCTGGTTGTCATGGACACCACCACCTGCCTCCACAAAGTCACCCTCTTCCTTCTTCCTCATTGACAAAACCAAAACTTTGCTTATGTTTATGTTTACGTTTATGTTTATGTGCTCTCCTACGTGCTCTGTGTCATGGGCAAGGTTGGAGCCATCCTTAGTTTTACAGGAGAAATATTAATTATTCTAGGCTAATATAGGCAAAAACATTTAAGGAACGGACTTGGGATTTTGGTGCATGGAGAGGTGATGCTTGGTGCCGCTGTAGCCATCCTGTGACACATTTTTCTATCAGTTAAACCTGGCTCTTTGATGATGATGTTGAGCCATGAATTATTCAAATCTACAACCTAACCTTAACTATTTGTTCTGAGAGATAATAAATATCTTTATTTTGGGGGAAGAACAAACCCTCCATTATACTAGCCATATTTTCTACCAGGACTCAGGAGTAATTGATTTAAGTACATACACTGGAAAATTACTGAAAGAAAATTATATTTGGTAAAATCATGAAAGCACCAGTAACTCATATATGGCAATCTATTCCATACCAATGTGAGGTTTATATATTGTTTAAAACATAAAGAAAATGACTATACACAGCCATGTAACATTTGACCCACATTATACATATTTGGAGAATATGCAGTACTGAATCCTGTGGGACCAACATAAAATTTTGTCAGTCTTAAGGGTCAGATTTTGATAATTCACATACTCCTCTTACAAAATTTGGATTTTATTATTTGACTTGTAGTCAGGACAAATCATTTGAAAGCTTATACTTGTTTCTACCTTTACTCAATCATTTTTATTTCAGAGTTTATTTATTTAAACTTTATAGAAGCCAGCAAGGGATATATTAATTTAAAAAAAAAAACATGGGGATTAGTTGATAGAGCAGTAAAAATATGAAAACTCATTATAAACAAACATTTTATAATGTGCTGGGCAAAATAATGGCCACCCCAAAGATGTCCATGTTTTAACCTTTAGAACCTAGGATATGTTAGGTTACACAATGAAAGAAAATTAAAGTAGTAGATGGAGTTAGGATTATAAATAGCTAACCTTAAAATAGGAACATTGTTGGGAGTTTAGGTGGCTCAGTTGGTTGAGCATCCAATTCTTGACTTCAGCTCAGATCATGATCATGGTTCCTGAGTTTGAGCCCCACATTGGGTTGTGCACTGACAGTGTGGAGCCACTTGGGATTCTCCCTTTCTCTCTCTCTCTGCCACTCTCCAACTCGTGCCCTCTCTCAAAATAAATAAATAAACTTAAATAAAATGGGAACATTGTCCTGGATGATCTGAGTGAACCTAGTGTAATCACAAGAACCCCTATAAGTGGGGGAAGAAGCAGAAGGGAGGAAACCAGAGAGATCACAGTGGGAAAGGGATGGCATTGAAGATGGAAGAAAGAGGCCATGAGTTGAGGAAATCAGGCAGCCTCTAGAAACTGGACATCACAAGGACTTGGATTCTCTTCTGACTTAGAAAGAAGTTTAGACCAGCCAACACCTGGATTTTAACACAGTGAGACCCGTGCTGAACTTCTGATCCCCAGATAAATACATTTCTGACCCTCAGATAATAAATTTATATTGTTTGGGGCGCCTGGGTGGCTCAGATGGTTAAGCGTCTGACTTTGGCTCACGTCAGTATCTCATGGTTCGTGGGTTCGAGCCCCGTGTCAGGCTCTGTGCTGACAGCTCAGAGCCTGGAGCCTGCTTCAGATTCTGTGTCTCCTCTCTGTCTGCCTCTCCCCTGCTCATGCTCTGTCTCTCTGTCTCTCAAAAACTAATAAACATTAAAAAAAGGAAAAATAATAAATAAATTTATATTGTTTAAACCATTAAACTGTGGGAATTTATTTAGAAATATGACTCAGTCAAATCTACACACATTTGGTGAAAAGTTGTTATGGTAGCAGTAACTATGGTGTTTATATGATACCTTTCCTAAATTTGTTACATATAGCATTTCAGTGAATTGCAAGATTGGAACTATATGCCAAAACATGAACGTGGAATATGTTTTATGGGAAATTTAGAAGAAATATCTGTGACACTACTGATATATTAGAAAGAAAAGGCAAAGAGGAGATAAAATCTTATGATGATAATATACAATTCATTTTAATGGTTTGTAATTTATAATTTATTTGTGATAGTGTTCTTATAAAAAGACACCTCTTCACAAATGTCTAGAAACCAGAAATTCTTCACTTTATTTTACAGAAATAAACTATTTTTCTTATTTTTCTCTCATTGAATTTGTAAATACTTTGCTTTTTTAAAAGAATGTCTATGTTTATCACATGGTTTTTCAACCGAGCTTTGTTATATCAATATAGAATATAACTCATTTTGTTAAAAAAAAAAACCTCCTAATACTGTGATATAATAGATGCTGATAGCCTTTTTTCTTGAGCATATTTTCTGAGCCTATATAAGATAATAGAAAATTCTTTCAGTAATCAATTAAATATGTCTATTAACATGCATATCTCCCCAAAGTATTCACTATGTAATTAGTGTTCGGGTCATGCAGAAAGTAAGTCATTTCATTTCTGTGACTACTAAGCATGAAAACATTGATAAGATGATATTTACAGCTATAAATCACATGATGAATAATTTTCTTTGGAAGAATAGAGAAAGCCAAACACATTAAAAGTGGAACTTGTATAATTTTAAAAATAACTCTTGAATTCCATTTACAAAATTGGAAAATACTGACCCCTATAATAGGAAGTTAATCACTATCCATTAATCTTTTCTGTGGATTGCTGAAGGTAATCTTCAAAATGTAAAATCTCCACTGGTTTCAAATTCCAAACCTGACAAATATTTTAGCAGTTCAGCATTCCTGACCTTAACAGTATAAGGGCAACCTTGTGAAAATTAGCCATAGCATTGTTATTCCAAATGTATATTTGTTTTGTAATTACCTACCAACAAGAAAGTGGACATGTGAGGCAAATTGACAGTTCACATTTGTGATCGGACAACCCAATCAATGACCATTGGTGGTCTTTTCTCTGAGAAGCTACAGGAACAAATCTATACTTGAGTATGAAGTTATGAGGTGATATGAAGACATTTGGAAAAACCTGGGAAATCTATTTCTTATGTTCTTCCTTAACATGTAATTGTTAAAACCATTCTTTAGCTTCTGGCTAGCACACTGTCTTCTGTCAGTCTTTTTTAGACTCACCCTGATAAATGTTTTCTGTTTACTGAATTTTTCTGCAAAATTCATCACAAATATTGCTTTGGTGACACCTCATTAGTTCTTAAGTTTGGTAAATGAAACCATTTTTATATGTCAGAAATTAAATATTTGCAGTATCATTTTGTTTCTGTTTTAATTTCCTTGTTGTACATTAATCAATAATAGCATGCCTCTGTAAATTCTGGTTTCTCCAAGTACCCCATCTCTATTTATAAACAACATCTTTATTCATATGATCCATTTGACATACATAAGCTATCCTCTTTAAATCACAAACTTAAAACAGAGCTAAAGTGGCTAAATGTTATATGGAAGGAGGATGTTGGTCGTATGAGTTAAATGGGTGGCTTGAATTTCTGTTATAAAGAAAATCACTGCTGGGGTGCCTGAGTGGCTCAGTTGGTTAAGCGTCTGACTTCGGCTCGGCTCGGGTCATTCATGATTTCCCGGTTTGTGAATTCAAGCCCCATACCGGGCTCTGTGCTGACAACTCAGAGCCTGGAGCCTGCTTTGGATTCTGTGTCTCCCTATCTCTCTGCCCCTCCCCTGCTTACGCTCTGTCTGTCTCTCTCTCTCTCTGTCCCTCTCAAAAATAAACATAAAACATTTTTTTAAAAAATCACTGCTATCTTTCCAGGAAAATTATTTTGACTAAATTATTTTGATTGTTGATTATTGTATCCAGTTCTTTGTCTTGTGGAAGTAGGAAATCGCATATTAAGGGCTATCATTTGTCTTATATGAGAAAATGACCAAAATGTTTTGTTTCTTACAGAAAGATTTCAGTGTGAATAAGAGGTTTCTTAAAAGATTCATCCAATTCCTGTATTCTTCTGACTTGGTGTGCTTTCCTTTGGCAAATGACATTCATAGCAAGAATTCCCAACATTTTGCTACTAAGCAAAAATGTGACTTTCTATAAATACTTAAAGCAAAATTTTATGAAATCAGCAAGCCTGGGAGAAGATGTGTGGTATGAAGTACAACTGGATGGGTAGAACAAAGCACAGTGACAATTTAATTTATTTCCGTTTTAGAATCTTTCTAGTTTATTGACTTCTTTCAGCCTTGAAGGACACAATCTCAAAGTAGGATAATTTGCTCTTTAGATTTTCTAGTGAATTGCAAATCCTATAAAGTAAATTTTCTGGATATCTGCTAAAACTTCATCCCCTTTGCTATGTTTTTAGTGGTTTTGCTCTATCATGTTATTGAAACAAAAACTCAAACTCTGTATGAGGAGAAACAAAAATCAAAATGGTGAATATACTTGTTATAACAAATCTGCTTAAGAAATTATTAGAGGGGCGCCTGGGTGGCTCAGTTGGTTAAGCACCTGAGATTGAGTCAGGTCATGATATCTCAAGGTTAATGATATTGAACCCTGTATCAGGTTCTCTGCTGTCAGCACAGAGCCCGCTTCAGATCCTCTGTCCGCTCCCCCCCACCTCATCCCTGAGCTCGCTCCCTAAAAATACATACATACATACATAAAAATTTAAAGAAATTTAAAAAAGAAGTCTTTAGAGAATGGAAGTTTTGTAGATGTGTCTACTTATCTCCCAAAGTGAGAAAATTACCAAAGTTTGTATATTTGTTTTCTAAAGAAAATAAACCCCACACAGATTTGAAAGTAATAATTATTCCATTTACTTTTATATGTGTGTGTGTTTTCATGCATATACATTTCTCCCTCTTTCTCTTTCTCTCTCTCTACATGTGTATATTTACATACACGTGTTTGTGTATAAAAGCTCTAGTGTGGAAAACTGACTTTGACCTTCATGTGATAGTGATAGCTTTTTTTATTATGGATAAATTTTATATTGGAAATAATATAAAAATATTGGCATATTTTGGATATCACTGGTAATTCGTAACCAGAAAAGATCATGCACAAACAGAGACCACATATTGAGAAAACAGAAGGTCCACAAACAAAAGAAGATAAAATAATACCATCAGAAAACTGGTGTTAACTAAAACCTATTTTTAAAACAAATGTATTTATAACACATGGTTACTTAGAAAATGAATCACCAGCAGGTATTCATTGTTGTTATGTAAGTGAGCCAAAGACTGCTCTCTGTACATTGGCTTCTAGGTTTATTTCATTACTGCTGGCTGAGACCTTGTAGCTCAAAAGCCTACCATGGAGAAATTCTAATTGTTATACATCAAATTATTTCAAAAGTAGCCCAAACAAGTAAATGTTTAGATACTTGTAACCTGCCTCCTTTCCATAGAAGGGAAACATCATCCAGTACCTGGGACCTCCTGATAACATATAATGCTTTGCAGTTATGAGGCTCTAGGAGCAGCTGTACTCTGGAGGTCTCAGACCCAGAGAAGGCCCACCGTGCTGCTGAGGGACATCGCGTAGACAGATAAGCCCTCTCTTCAATTTCTCCTTTCCCCAGGACATTCCATTACCTCCCACCCCTTCCGAGTCGCATGGACCCACCTTCCTCCCCAGTCTCTGGGCAGACTCCTGCTGTGCGTGACTTCCCCCACACCTCCAAGCTGTTGCCCAGTAAATCTTGTGTGTGTGCTACTGTTGTCTTGCTGTGTCTTTTGGGTTGGCCCCCAAATTCCTTGATCCCCTACACTTGCCTACAACACATTACCAACGGACTCAACAGATCTCCCCCTTCTTCTTCAGTCACCTGCTGTCAATGTGAAAAGCAAGTGTTCACCATTTTTCACTTTGTCTATATTTAGAGCTCCTACCCATTCCATCGCCATCTGTACTACCTGTCAGGAAGAGATTTATTTCTCTGAAGCACCCTAATAAGGACACTTTTTTTTTTTTTTTTACTTATTTCATGTCTCTGTACGGACTTTGGGAAACACGGATATTTTTTAAAACTATGTAAGGCCTCCCATAGTTTGCCTTCCTATTAATTTAACAGCTTCTTCCATCTCTCTCAGCTTTGGATCTCCAGTATGTAACATGGTATCTGAAACATACTTTTCTTTTTTTTATTTTCTTAATGTTTATTTATTTCGAGAAAGAGAGAGGGAGAGAGAATCTCAAGCAGGCTTCCCACTCAGTGCAGAATCCAAGGGCTCCATCTCGTGACCACAAGATAACTACCTGAGCCAATATCAAGAGCCAGACATTCAACTGACTGAGCCACCCGGGGGACCCTGGAGCATACTTTTAAATAAATACTAGGTGTAAGAGTGAATAGTTATCACTATGAATAAAACCTTCATAAGCTTTAAGCCTGATGTCTGAGTGATACGTAAGTGTCAGAGCCTGATGTTGCTTTTTACTGAGAATATTCTCCCGACAGATGTTAGGTTACGTATTCCTGTGCTATTATGAAAATCATCTGTGCTCTTTTAAAGATTTTGTTATTTATTTAATCAAGCATAAAGAGAATGAAGACCCCTCTGAGACGACACGGAATTATTTTGCATTAAGGGATCAATAATGAGATGCTTCACTGCTATTAAATAAAATAAAAATGAATTGGATAAAAATAACTTTACTATTTGCTAGAAGAAAAGGAACATAAAAATGATAACAGGAAAATATAAGACGAAATTTCCTGGTGTACCATGAGGAATTCAACCCTACAAAGTGAACAGTCAAATATCTAAATACACCTGAAGATTCTTGAGTGGCAAAAAGATTTATACAAGTTCAAGAGATAAATCTCTGTCTTAGAGAAAGGCTTGGGAACCTGGAAATATTTTTACATAAAAAGAGGTCAGTGAGGGAACAAAGCAAGAGAGAGAACTTCTGAACAGTTGCTAAGTTAGTGTTATTAGGATTTATGTATTCAAATATCTATATACATGTATATATATAATATGCATATGATTTTATTATATCCGTGAAAGTTATAGTGCTCCTAATTATAGAAGGTTTATGTGGCTGGGAATGCGAGAGGATACATGATCAACTTCCAGGGATAACATGACATTTATTCCCAGGTGTAATACCAGACAAAAAGCAGAATAACCATAAAAGTCTTTAATCTAGATATGCTTGGACAACCAATGTAAAACACAGTTCTTAAAAATGCTTGTGTGTGTATTTGGGGAAGAATGTTGAATACAATTGTAACATAAGTACTAAAACCATCAAAATTTTGTTATCTGTAAAATAATAAAGCCCAGAGGGTTGGATCCTGCAGAATATCATAATTTTTGAAAGTTTGATAGTTTAGGTAAGCCCAGAGGAGATTATAAAGCCAGCCTGTCAAGCCAGCCTGTCACAGCCACTCTGAAAAATTATAGAGTTGCACTCAGAATATAACCCCACCTCTTTTTCTTGAGAACATTGAACAGGTTGCATGTAGAATACTGAGAACACGTACCTTCTGAATTTCATCACGACCATCTAGTAGGTTCTGGTGTGGATCCATGTGACAGGGCACCTGCCACTTACCTTTCAGTTTGCACATGGGGATACTGGCATCATTCTGCTGACCTCACTTCTTTTCCCTTTTCTCTTTTCTCTTTGTCTGAAGTTCCTAACCGTTATCTTCACATCAGACATGTTCACTCCTCTCTGTTGAACAAGATATCCATATTGAAACCCTGGTCTCACTTTTACGATACTTATTGCTGAGTGATTTTTACACCCATCTTTCACTTAAAGACTTGAAATCGTTTCTCAAAATCTTGACACAAAGTGAAAAAGTGTTTAATAGAAGAAAAAGAAAATAATCTCATTAATCTTAAAGGGGAAATTGTGTTGCATTCAATGACAACCCTAGATACCCCAGCGATTTTCAGGATTATTAACTGTATCATTAAAATAGGTTTATACTTGTAAGAAACACCAATCTAAAAGTAAATAAATGCAGATTTGCATTGAAAATCAATAAAATGGTGTTATTGACTAGTCAAAGGAGAGGGAGAAAACACTTGAGAGATTATAAAAGAGGAAAGGGTTGGAAAGGGTGGATATCATTCTCTGGGAGGTGTGATGGATTTTCAGACAGGTACAGGCATTTCACATCAGAGTCAGTCAAGCCTGAGGATAATTTTCTTTTCATTGAAACTTTGACACTTAGCAAGAGTTCTGATGCAGAAAGTTTTTGGATAACCATAAAGAGGTGAGTTCTTTGGGTCAAAAAAATGCACGATGTATTTTTGTTTCCTCCTCTAAGTTTCAACTTATATACCTTTTTAAAAGCCAGTCTGCATAACAAAATACAATTTCAGAGAAATGTATAACTGATTCAGAACTTGTTTATATCTTCTTTTATCAAAAAAAAGTCAGAGATTCAGTACAACTCAAAAGAGACTTTAATATTATTTATTTTCTATCTGTAATTGTATTTATATAATAAGAAAGTAAAACTTTCTTACTTTATTTTGTTTTATTTTTTTTGAATTTTTTAATGTTTATTTATTTTTGACAGAGACAGAGACAGAGTGTGAGCAGAGGAGGGGCAGAGAGAAAGGGAGACAGAATCTGGAACAGGCTTCAGGCTCCGAGCTGTCAGCACAGAGCCCGACGTGGGGCTCGAATTCACAAACCGTGAGATCACGACCTGAGCTGTAGTTGGACGCTCAACCGACTGAACCACCCAGGTGTCCCTTTTACTTTATTTTAATATCTATGAGATATTTTTGTTCACACTGTGGGGTTTTTGATTATCTTGTACATGGAGTGCTCTCACACACCATGGTGCAGAAAACAATTATAGAGCAAAATAATGAGTAAATGCAAGGGTCTTCTCAAATACATAGAAATAGCACCCCTACAAAAACCAAAAAACAAAACTGAAAAGCTGAAGAATAAGGAGCTTCTTCAACTGTCTTCATAGCACACATGCAAAGAGCAAATCGCTTTGGTTCCTTTAAACATGGTAAAATTTTGTGTTTATCTTGTAAGAATATTGTTGGCAGAAACTGAAGAAGGTGGCTTTGCTCACAGTTTAAATGTTGAAGACATTACTTCTTTTAGCAAATTTATGTATAGCCTGTGGTTTTAAGTAAAAGTAAGCTTTTATTTAAAAAAAAAATCTCTTTTACCTAAACAATGGCATATATTTTCACTACCTGATATAAATAAAATGTAACTAAAATCCATACTTCCTTCCTCTCATCTTGAATACAAGACTGAAGGCTTTTTGTTGTGTTGTGTTGTGTTTTTGTTTTCATTTTTGGAAAATCCCAAGTCTACGTGAATGTGTACATGATCACTGGTTACTTAATCATAAGGATTGCAAATTCCTTCACTTTTGCAACAGTATCCTAGCTCTGCCCATGTGATTAAGAGTCCCTTCAATATCTTTTCTTCTGTTGGATGAGTGCCTTCCTGGCTAGAAACTGAACTTGAGATTTTAGATTTTTATTAGGTAAATCACCATCCAGTTAATTTGACATCTTTGAAGAATACTCTATAGTCCTGAACAAGGGGAAGCCGGGATTAAGTAAGCAGGAAACAAAATAGTGGATCAAAACTAATAAAGAGTTTGGAAATTATTAGAAGAATGAACAATATGACTTCCAGTTAATTTACCAACCTGGAGTCTATTGGTAGCTGATAAAGGTGAAGAAAAACATGAAGTTTAAATTTTGTGCACAACTAGCACAGTTACTTAATCTTCTTTTCTCCTGGCCTGAATCATGGAAATGATTCAAACATAAAGAAATAAAGTTTATTAAAATGCATGATGTACTTTTGTTAATAATTATCTTTCTTTTAGGGGCGCCTGGGTGACTCAGTCAGTTAAGCGTCCGACTTCAGCTCAGGTCATGATCTCATGGTCCATGGGTTTGAGACCTGCCTCAGGCTCTGTGCTGACAGCTCAGAGCCTGGAGCCTGGAACCTGCTTCAGATTCTGTGTTCCTGTCTCTCGCCATCTCTCAAAAGTGAATAGACGTTATTTTTTTTTAAATAATAATAATCTTTCTTTTAAAATAAAAAAGTCTTATTTTATCTAGATTTTTAATTATTGCTCCCTTGACAGTATTTTTTTTGCATCATACATCTTCTGTAAGTGCTTTTGCTTTAAGCATGTCTTGTCATTATTTTAAGATACCTGATTTCTGTTCTGATTTTTTAAAAAATTTTGTCTCAAGGCATCTTTCTTCCATCAGAAATCCCTGTCTTTGCACATGAAGCATGTATATTCACTATCTCCATGATTCTAAATGATATGCTGTCGCTTAGATAGTTGACGATAGCTTTAGTTCCACCATCTACTATGCATGACATTCAAAATTGTTGCATACTTTGTAAGAAAACAAATGAGTTGTCACAGAAATTTTAAAAAGAAAATATGTATGCCGAATTATTATTGTGTTTATTTTTTGTGTGAGAAAGAAAATGCTGCTAAGAGTTACCATAGGGATCTGATCTCACCTCTTCTGCTTTACTTGTGTGGTGTTTTCATGGTTCTTTTCTTCCCCTGACCTGACCCCAGGCTCCAAATTTTTGTGTCCCGTGGTCTCTTTGATGTATTCATTTTACCGCCTATTGGGGAGATTTAACCTGGCATGGATTCGCCAGTGAGAGCAGACATAGGTGCAAACAATGTCAAAAGTCAAACAGCAGGACAGCGGCCTTGGAGGTATTACAACTGCCTGCTCATGTGTGGAGGCCGTGGGTGTGCCCTCCCCAGGCTGGCATGCCCAGCCCCCTCTGCTGTCAATGGTAAGGGCTAATGGCTCATACTCTGGCTGTCCCCTTCCCTGGGGATTGCCCTCTGCTAATGGGAGACCTCTCTTTTGTTGGGAGGATTTAATTATTATTTCTGTTTCTCTGATATGTATAATATTTTTCATATTATCTGTTTCTCCTGAGGTGATTTTTGGTAGGCTCTTTCAATCAATTGCTCCATTTCATCTAAATATCAAGTGTGTAGGGCTAGAGACTTTTTATATTATCTCTTTAACCTTTTAATGTCCATGGGATTGGTAGTGCTGGCTCCTCTTTCTGATTTTGGTCATTTTTTTTCTTGGTTGGTCTGGTTAGAGTTTAATCAATTTTACTGATATTTTTTCTACAGTTTTGATTTCAGTCATTTTTCTCAGTTATTTCTCTGGTTTTCTTAACTATGGGAACAATAATTTTATTTTGGGCTTTACTGAGTTATAATTGACAAATAAGTTATGTTTAATATGTACAATGATTTGATACACACACATATTGTAAAATGATTCCCACAATCAAGTTAATTAACACATCCATCACCACACAGAGTTCCCTTTGTGTGTGCGAGAGGGAATGCTTAACTACTGTATTACATTTCAAGTACAGTCCCCTGTTGTGCATTGAAGAATTTATCAATCTTATACCTGTGACCAACCTCTTCCCATTTCCACCTCTCAACCCCTTGAAAATCACCATTGTATTCTGTTTCTATGAGTCATTCATTCATTCATTCATTCATCCATTCATTCTAGATTTCACATATAAATGATAACAGTATAAATCTGTATCTGGCTTATTTCTGACATCTTCTCGATTGTTTACTGATACTTTTTATTTCTTCTTGCTTTATGTGTATGAAATTCTTCTTTCTCCAGTTTCATAAGATGGAAACTTAGGTTATGGCTTTTACTTCTTTTTTAAAAAATTATATATGCATTTAATGCTGTTTTCCCTCTAAGTGCTTTATCAGCATTTAACAAATTTTGATGTCATATTTTTTTTCAATTCAGTTCAATTTTTAAAATGCCATTTGAGATTATGTGTTTTGTAAAAGGTGTTTCATTTAATTTCCAAATATAAGGGGTTTTCTCCCTAGCTATCTTTCTGATATTGATTTCTAGAATAATTCCACTATGGCCTAAGAACATACTTAAATTAAAAAAAAATTGTCAAGACCTATTTTGTGGCCTGGAATATGATCTATCTCCACGAATGTTCTGTCTGTGCTTGAGAATAACGTGTCTTATGTTGTTTTGGGATGCTGTATAAATGTCTTTGTGTGTGTGTGTGTGTGAGTGATATTTGTTCTGCTTAAAGTTATTAGAACTTTTTAGATGTAAACTTGAGTAAATTTTGGAATGTTCGTGGCCATTACTGCTTCAAATATTCATTTTGTTCCATTTTTCATCTTCTCCTTTTAATATTTCTTATACGTATGTTATACCTTTTTTAATTTCCCAGGATTTGAATGTTTTGTTCTGTGTTTCTTCAGTCTTTCCTCCTTTCACATTTCAGTTTAGGATACTTTTCATTGACCTATCTTGTTTTTTTTTAAATTTTTTTTTCAATGTTTATTTATTTTGGGGACAGAGAGACACAGAGCATGAACGGGCGAGGGGCAGAGAGAGAGGGAGACACAGAATCGGAAACAGGCTCCAGGCTCCGAGCCATCAGCCCAGAGCCTGACGCGGGGCTCGAACTCAGGGACCGCGAGATCGTGACTTAGCTGAAGTCGGACGCTTAACCGACTGCGCCACCCAGGCGCCCCTCATTGACCTATCTTCAAGCTCACTGATTCTCTGCTTGGTCATGCTGTGTCCACTGATGAGCACATCGAAGACAGTGCATTTCAGTTACAGTCTTTGATCTCTAGCAGTTCTTTTGCTTTTTTTTCTTGGAGTTTACACCTTCCTGCATGCTTTAGTTACATGTTCGTGTTCTGGTATGTTTTTTACTTATTCTTTACAGAACATAACATATGAAAAACTGGTTATTTTGAAATTCTCTATTGTCTGATCATTTTAGCCATTGTGTCATATCTGAGTCTGATTCTGATGTAAGCTTTGTGCTCTCATAGTCATTTTTCCCTTGTCTTTTGTTAGCTTTGTAATTTTTTGTCGAAGATGTGATGTGTTGCATGAGCTAATAGACACTGAGTAAATAAGACTTTTTCATGAAGATGTAGGAGCCAGTAGGTTTCATGTTGGTTGCAGGTATGGGTAACAGAGGCTCCACATCCCATAATTTTCTGGGCTTTCATCTTCCTTGTCTGGGGCTTTCCTATATTTTGCTTCTGGGAGAAAGTCTGTGTATCACAGCCCTTTCACCATAATGCACTGTTGTGATCGAGAGCCTTGTGATGTGGTAGTAAGGTGTGGGGATTATAGTTCTATGATATTCTGATCAAACCAGTCTTTCAGAGGGTTATGTCTCAGTGCTAGGCACTTTACAGGTTCTTTTGTCTTTTCTTCAATCGTATAGTTTTGTGTCTCTTGCCTTCTCCTCTCTTAGCTGGCCACAGTATTCCTGCAGTATAAATAATTTATTTCTTACAGTCTCATCCCCCATTGAATACATTGTTGTTGTCCCCCTCCGTGACTCACTTAGAGAAGACAGGAAGACCAGAAGAGGTTGGAGAGGGGAGAAATTCTTTGCAGCTATCTGGGAAGGTTTCAGAAGCATGCTTTGGTGAATCTGGTGCATCTTTTCCCCTAGAGAACACATTTTGATATGGAGAAGTCTCTGGGCATGGGTCACAATTATTTTTCTTCTTTCTGTCTGAGGCCACAAAGGGAAATTTCTCATCATTGCCATGCGAACCTCGTGGAGTTCATGGAGGGAAAACCCAGGTAAATATACGGGACTTCCCTCAGACAGTGACCTATAGGAGATTATTTTCATGCTAATCTACACCCAGCCTTCATCAGTTTATTAAATTCACAATTTATGTGTTCCTACCAGGTTTGTTTGTTTGTTTGTTTGTTTGTTTTTGTTTTGCTCCAGTGACTTCCAATCCAGATAAACAGGTTTCAGTTACTGGTCTGCATAAATACACCTGACTCTCAGATTTCAGGATAGCAGCTCGCCTTGCAAACTCATTTCTATAGTCGGTATAAAGAAAGACTGGTTTTTCAGTTTGTCCAACTGTTTTCTGTTGTAATAATGGGGAAGAAAACTCCCCAGATCTTTACATGGTATTGCTGGAGCCAGAAGTCTTGAGCTGTTTTCCAGCAGGATAGCTCTGTCTTTGGAAACTGAGATTGTTCAACGGAACCTCTGTTGATTCTCCAGTGGGTGTTTTCGGAGCCTCCGCACACTAAATTCATCTATCATCATTCTATATCTTGGATCATGTGTCCCAAGGACTCGAGCAGCTGACACCAGTGCTTGGAGCTGCTCCATTGCCTTCTCTTTTCCTGGTATCTATCTGAAACTGGCAGTCTCCCAATCTAAGAAAAGTGGATCAAAGCTCCTGAAGTGTAATGTGTGTTGCCTTCAAAACATATGAAATCTCACCAAACTGTGTGTCTTATTATTATTTGCAGAAGATATGAAAACAGCATCTTAACTTTTGTACAGATATGCTGGCTAGACTTAGGAAACTGGAATCCTGAACATATCACCAAATATGGGTCTTATCTCAAACCCTCTGTCATGCATGTGTCTTATTTGCCCATTCATACCCACCACATCTTATTAGCTTATTGTCATCGACATATTAACTAGCATGATGTTCTTTGGAAGGTCACCATGATTAAGATCTCTTTATACCCATTATTAGGGATGGTAGAACAATTAAGATACCCATGAGTTCAGGCAGCAAAGAGTTTCTTTTTTCTTGCCATGCCATGGCAGCTTGCTTTTCATCTGTCTTCTTCATCTGTCCTGAGAAGAAATTTGCTAAAACAAAAGCTGTATGCCAGGTGTCTGAAGCCATACTTGTCTGCTCTGATCAGCATACAATATCCAGGATGGCAACTGCAGTTGAGGTCTGACCTGTTTATATTCATCATTGTCCACAACCATTGAGCACGATCTGTCTGTTTTTGCACTGTCCACAGAGGTCGATTAAATAGGGCTGTGGTAGAACCTCCATCACTGCATTTTGCAAGTATTTGAAGGTGCATTAATTTATGTGACCTTACTTTTGATTTACTATCATTGGTGTATGTAGAGGGGGAGGGCAATTTCACGGGCTTTCACTAGATGTTTTGTGTTATAGTGGCCCTTGTTTTCCAGGCCAGGAAATCGATGTGAAGTTTCTATCAGCTGCTAAGTATATCTATCCCATTATGCTTTAAAAATGAAAAAAAAAAAAAAAGTTCAAAGAGGTTCCATTAGTTTCTTATTGCTAGTGTAACATAATTTGTGGCTTAGAGCAAAAACAAAATAATTATATATCTGAAGATCAGAAATTCAAAATGGATCTTACAAGACTGAAATTAAGGTATTGACTTCAAGGTGAGTTCCTTTCTGAGGCTTTAAGGGAAAATTTCTTTTAGGGGCACCTGGGTGGCTCAGTTGGTAAAGCCTCCAACTTCAGCTCAGGTCATGATCTCGCAGTTTGTGAGTTCAAGCCCCGTGTCAAGCTCTGTGCTGGCCGCTCGGAGCCTGGAACCTGCTTCAGATTCTGTATCTTCCCGTCTCTCTGCCCCTCCCATGCTCAAGCTCTGTCTCTCTCTGTCTCTCAATAATAAATAAACGTTAAAAAAACTTAAGAGAAAATATCTTTTATTCTCTTTCCAACTTCTAGAAGCTTCCTTTATTCCTTGGCAAGTGGCCCTTATATCAGTTTTACCTCTACTTGCAACGTCACAATCCTTTCTCTAACTCTGACTGTCCTGATTCATTTTTTCCCATAAGGACCTTTTGGATTACATAGAACTCACACTGATCATCCAGGATAATCTCACTATCTCAAACTCTTTATTTTTTAAGTTTTTTTTTTATTTTTAATTTTGTTTTAGAGAGAGAGAGAGAGTGAGCACAAGTGGGGGGTGGGGCAGAGGGAGAGAGAGAGAATCTCAAATAGGCTCCATGCTCAGTGCAAAGGCTGATGAGGGGCTCTATCCCACCTGAGCCGAAATCAAGAGTCAGATGCTCAACCAACTGAGCCACACAGATACCCCTCAAACATTTTAGTCACATCAGATAAGCCCCTTTTGCCACGTAGGTTAACATATACACGGGTGGCAGAGAATAGGTCATGGGCTTTGGTGGGGGGGAGTGTTACTCCTACTACGGTAGTCATTGGATATTGGATTAACTGACTCATACCACAATTCCATTTATTACCTGGAGTTTTCATTTATATTCTTATTATAAAGCATGATGGAATTTCAGGCCTCTTGGTATTAGTTCTGTATCAGTCTTAGGATTCTCCTTTTCTTAGTGACATTTGCCTTGGTGAGTAGCTTTAGAATCTGGTTGGGAAAGAATGTTTACTGAATATATTTATGATGTGCAACATCTCGCCTCAAAGCTCATCTTGTCTTTTCTTCATCCTGGATCAGTCAACTGGCTCTAAATCTGATACTTGGGTAAGAGTCCATAATTTTTCGTTGTAGTGACTGATACATTCACCCTCTCTGTGCCAACTTTCATTTTTGTTTTCTTACGTAAATATATCAAGCAACACTGTCATTAGCTATTTTTCTATCTCAACACTCATCACTCTAAAATGTATTAGCTGCTACTGTAAATAGTCGCAGGTCAAGAGATAATGCTTCCCACTCGGGCCTCGCTGGTCATTTTGACGTTATGATCACCTTGGCTTTAGTGTGAAATGCTTCCCCTTCTCCCTGTCATTTGGGGATGGCCCGAAGGTGTCTTTCCCACTGTGAAGTGAGAGCCTACCTCTGTAACAGAATGTGTGGTTTACAGGGGAAACTTTCCTCAGCTTCTCAGAAGTCCCAGCACTTTACTCAATAGTCCATGGTTTTTTTGCCTTAATAAAAATAGGGCTCTCTGGACCAATCAAATAAATGCAACAGATGGTGGGTTCTCAGACCAAATATGATACATTAGGCCTAACATTTCCACTTCCGGGAGTTTTTGTGCCTTTATTCAACACCAGTATAAGGAAGTTCTTATTTCTTCATTTAATTTGATAAAGACCTTCACTGGGGCCATGTTTTTAAGTAGCCATCCGAGAAATTATTGCTACTAACTGCCGGTGTCTTTGCCAAAGTATTCATGGGTGAGTGGCTTTTCTGTCAATACTGTGTTCCAATTCAGTCCTTATATTCTGCATTGTCGGTCAAGTTCCTTTGGTGACTAGGTCATTTCTACTTAGAGCGGGGTTTATTTTTCTCCGCTTTGGCCAACCTGACCTACAAGTACTGACATGAAGCAGCAAGAGAAGGAAACTGATGGATTTGAGGAGAACAAAAGGTGCCTTAATTTAAAGGACCTTTATTTACATTTACAGGACATTTATTTCAAGTGAGATTATGTGGTTTAAAGGCAAGGAATGACTATTTGCTTCTGATAAAGGGAAAGGCGATATTTCAGGGATATTTGAGAATTCAACATTTTCAGGCATCAGTGCCCTGTAAGCTGGGGATTTAGAAGTCAAGTCTATAAGCTTCTGACCGGATAATATGCAGAGGCAAGAAAGACCATACTATTAGTTTTCTACAAAAATACATGCTATATAAAATACATATTGAAGAATTAATATGAATTAACATAAAACAAATGGCACGTAGAGAAGCATTCCTCTAAAGAAAAGGGAAATATCCCAGTGATTCAAAGGAGGTGTGTACATCTGGTGATACATTGTAAGTAATAGAAAAATAATTTGGAATCATTTCTTCAATCTTAGTAAAAAGCACTCAGCCTACATTTTATGACAATAGAAAATAGAAAATAGAAATAGGCTTTTGCATCATCAAGATGGACGAGGTCTGGGAGAGATGAAAATAAAACAGAATGAGGTTTAAAGGCAAGCTGAGGAAGCACAGATAAAGGTATTGTACAAAGTATGGAAAAAGCCTAAGTGGATAAATTCTAACAGTGCTGTAGAACAACTGATTGGACAGCACAAAGAGCAAGATGGCCAGTGGGAAAAATTCAGAGTGCGAGGGACCACAAAACTGAAAAGTTTTCAAAGAGTAGAGGCCAAAGGAGCAAGAGATTAAAGAGTGAAGTCAAAGATATAGAGGAAAGTGAATAGGTGAATAGAAATCAAGGTCCATCCTGCATTTTCTAAGGTGGCAGCTAGATGAATACAAACTGATGTTTACATGTTGTAATTGATGTAATAGAAGCACATCTTTTTGGGATGGAAATACAAGAACTATGAGGCTGGAGGAATGAGTTTGCTCTCAAAAATATTTTTTTAGAATTAATTAGATAAAAGATGTTTTCATGAGGTGCCTGGGTGGCTTAGTCGGTTAAGTGTCCAACTATTGATTTCAGCTTATATCATGATGTCAAAGTTCCTGAGATCAAGCCCCACATCAAGTTCTGTGCTGACAGCATGGAGCCTGCTTGGGACCTCTCTCTCTCTCTCTCTCTCTCACTCTCTCTCACTCTCTCTCTTTCTCTCTGCCCTTCATCTACTTGTGCTCTCTCTCTCTCAAAATAAATAATAAACATTAAAAAGTTTTCATTTGGTTAGTTTAACCACCATAGAGAAAAGTGCAGTCATCACTTTTGTTATCAGCGCTGACCCAGGATGGAACTTTGTAGACATTTGAGCAAAAAGCGTTATAGAAGGATTTAATAAAAACATTACCATTAAGTTAGGCAAAATTCAAGTAGTTATCAGGCAAAAATACCTCAAGAATGCCATAGACTTTTACAGATATCAACAGGCAGGACAAAAAAAGTACTCTGTTACTAATTTAATGAATGATGTATTCCTTCTTCTAATTTTTTCTGATCATTTTGTTTGTTTGTTTTTTCTAACTACATCAAACCTCCTAAATGTTTTGGATTTATGATACAGATATTTGGAATAATTCAACTGAAATTGGGAATGCATCCATTATACTATTATGTTCAAAAATATATGTAATTAAATGTTCTAATTTAACAAGTATTAGTTTCAAAAATTCCTTGCAGACTAACATAAAATCCAAGAAGTTTGTTAGTCATCATTTAGTCATTACATAACCTTGTCAACATGTTTTTGGCTCCATTTTACTGAATAAATCATGACTGATTCTTTTTATTTATTTTTGTCTACTGGAAATAACTGATAATATAAAAATTCTACAAACAAAAATATCTGAGGCAATCATCATCAAAATGTCTGCATATCAATGTATTAATTTGCAGGATCATGATATTTAATTTGCATTATTCTTAAATTGGAAAACCTAAAACAGAATTGAGTAAATTTGACTCAATCTGATTCAATTCAAATTAAATTTTAAAAATAGTAAAACTTTAATCAGAATACAGTCAGTTGTAGCCCACTATATTTTAGGTCATATTACTCTTTCTCTTTTATTCTGTGATGATGGTATTTATGTTAGTATCTCTTTCAAAATCATATTGCTTTGTCCTATTCTGATTTTCTGGGAAAGCATCTATTATGATGCATTAATATTAAGATTATGACAGAGACTTCTTTAAACTTACCATTCTCAGAAGGCAGTTGAAATAGCTTTAATGATTTCTATTGATCTACAATTAAGCATAGTATTGTGTAATGTTTTGTTGTATAGCAATATAGCTTTGCAAACTTGAATGGCATTGTGTAAATCAGAAATGCACATTATGGACTCAAGAGATATACAAATCCTGCAACCTAAGACTTTTTAAGACTCTTAATGTTTAAATAAAAAAGAGTAAACAAATTCTATAAGCTGTTACCAAATGCCAAGTTTAACGTGGAAGACAAAGACACTTGGGAGGATTGACTTAATTTGTGTCTTTCCCATTCTTCGTTTTTGCTGCCTCTTCCTCCATGTTCTTCCAAAGCACCATTACATTCCCAAAATCTGCCTCTAATTTTAGTCTTTTTTTTTTTTTGCTACATTTCCTTTGTAATGTTTCACACACCCAGAATCCCAGAATTTCACTAACATTTCTTGCATGACAAATTACCTTTTTACGTATTTGTTTCTCTTGAGCTCTCAATCCTGTGTCTCCTCCCTAGTAGAAGCTCTCTCCTGTAGTTTTGTAAGTGCCTTAAAGACCTCTTGACATTTCTTCTTTCATATATTATCCATTTAATTCATCCTGAACAAACAAAAAGAAAAACAGGCAAGCAGATTAATTTCTCTAAAAGTATAGTGGTATGCATTCCTTAGTCAAAAGTCTCCTATGATTCTTCATGTCCTTCAACTTAAATAGAATTATGTCAGCAAAGCATTTAGCAGCTTCCATAAACTACACTGACAGAATCTCTGTACATTGCCCCTCACAGTTCTCTTGCAACCTGACTAACATACCGGGTCAAATGTGAACATTCATCTATGACTCAGATACATGTTAATCTAACTTCATTTCATTTAGAACATTAATGCTTAGTTTTTTATATCTATCACTCCTCATCCATGTTTTAAGACACTGATGATATAAAAAGAAATTACATGAATCTTTCCTTGATCATTTTTCCAGATAATCTTCACCCTCTTCTGGCTTCAACTTGACTTTGTATGCATATAACATAATTTTTCATAATTTGGTTTGCTTTATCTTTCTTCCCTAACCCAAAGATAGACAGTTATAGGAGACAGTCTTATTTTGGCATTCCATAAAGACTTCATGGTTTTTCTTTTTATTAACAAACTAAGAAAAACGATACTGAATTGACTTGGGTATTTTTTTAAATATTTATTTATTTGTGAGAGGGAGAGAGGCCGAGTGCTAGTGGGGGAGGGGCAGAGAGAGATGGACACACAGAATCAGAAGCCGGCTCCAGGGTCTGAGCTGTCAGCACAGAGCCCCACGCAGGGCTCAATCCTATGAACCATGAGGTCATAACCTGGGCTGAATTCAGATGCTTAACTGACTGATCCACCCAGGCGCCCCGAACTTGGGGCGTGAATGTAAGTGTGTGCAGAAGATCGTCTCATCAAACCAGAAAAGCGCATTGGGACTCTTGTGGATTATGTGTTAACTTTTCTGTTGTTCCTATTGATATTATGTATATCAACTTTATATTTTTTCTTGTTTTCTCATTTAACCAATATTTTAGAATTTAAATTGTCACTGTCATGGAAATTGATTTTATATTGACTTTTTTTCCATTAAAAATTTTTAGTTCTGCATTCATCATCAATTGGAGGTCACATTACTCAGGTTTCTATACTTTGAATTGTGTTCTTAATTACCAGTATGGGACATTTATTCTAAAGCGGTAGATTAAAACAACTATTATTTACGTATTATATAATAAGTATACAGATAATGTGATTACAATTCGAAATTGCTCATTTGAAGAGCATTGAGTCTGAAGTTCCGGAGCCCAGTGCCTGGCCGTACTCTGGTGAGGAAGCAGGGCAAATTCCCAGGAGCAGGTGGCGGAGTCTAGGGTTCCGTGTGCCCCCTGGGAAGCATTAATTCTCCTGCATGGGAAGAATTGGTTCCCCTGCTTTGATAGCATTTGGTAGAGACAATATCGCCTCCACAGCGGCAAAGTTTCCAGCAGATTCTCATGATGGCTGGGATTGGGGCAAAGACGCCAGAGTGCAGGGAAACCTGGCTCTGTCTATGTGTTGTGATTTGCCACAATATCTGACCCTCTGCTGTGTGATTCATGCTGCTGTGTGATTACATGAATATTTTCTGGGGTGAGCTGGCACCCAGCCATTGCTCAGTGAGACCCTCCCCCAGAGAGTCAGCCCCGGTCAAAGCTGCGGGGGTCTCTGAAGTGTGAGGTTTTGAAACACAACCCCATCTGAGATAACTCTGGAGGGAGGAGTTGCCTCACAGACAACATGAACAAGATGAACATTTCATCCTAAAGATGCAGAATACATAGTCTTCTCTGGTGCACGTAGAACATTCTTCAGAACAGATCACATATTGGGACACAAATCAGCCCTCAACAAGTACAAAATGATCGAAGTCATACCTTGCATATTTTCAGACCACAATGCTATAAAATTCTAAATCAATCACAAGAAAACATTTGGGAAGACCGTGAATACTTGGGGATTAAAGAATATCTTACTAAAGAATGAATGAGTACATGAGTTAACCGCGAAATTAAAGAGGAAATTAAAAAGTACATGGAAGCCAATGAAAATGAAAACACAACAGCCCCAAACCTATGGGACACAGCAAAAGCAGTCATAAGAGGGAAGTATATAGCAACCCAGGCCTTCCTCAAGAAGGAAGAAAGGTCTCATTTACACTACCTAACTTTACACCTAAAAGAGCTGGAAAAAGTACAGCAAATTAAGCCCAAAACCAGAGGAAGAAGGGAAATAATAAAGTTTAGAGCAGAAATCAATGATATTGAAATAAAATTTAAAAAGTAGAATAGATCAATGAAAGCAGGAGCTGGTTCTTTGAAAGAATTAACAAAATTGATAAACTCCCAGCCAGGCTGATCAAAAAGAAAAAGGAAAGGACCCAAATAAATAAAAATCATGAATGAAAGAGGAGAAATAACAACCAACACCACAGAAATACAAACAATAATAAGATAAAAGTGTGAGCAATTATATGCCAACATATTGGGCAATCTGGAAGGAATGGACAAATTCCTAGAAACATAAACTACCAAAACTGAAACAAGAAGAAATAGAAAATTTGAAGAGATCAGTAAAGAAATTGAATCAGTAATCAAGAGTCAGGGTCAATGGCTTTCCAGGGGAATTCTATCAAACATATAAAGAAGAGTTAATACCTATTCTTTTGAAGCTGTTCCAAAAATAGGAATGGAAGGAAAAGTTCCAAACTCATTCTACAAGGCCAGCATAACTCGGATTCCAAAACCAAAGATCCCACTAAGAAGAAGAACTACAGCCCAATTTCCCTGATGAACATGGATGCAAAAATTCCCAAGAAGATACTAGCAAGCCAGATCCAACATTACATTAAAAGAATTATTCACCATGATCAAGTGGGATTTATTCCTGGGATACAGGGCTGGTTCAATATCCACAAATCAATCAATGTGAAACATCACATTAATAAAAGAAAGGATAAGAACCACATGATCCTTTCAACAGATGCAGAGAAAGTGTTTGACAAGATACAGCATCATTTCTTGATAAAAACCCTCAAGAAAGTAGGGACAGAAGGATAACACCTCAAGATCATAAAAACCATATATGAAAGATCCACTATAATATCCTCCTCAATGGGGAAAAACTGAGAGCTTTCCCCCTAAGGTCAGGAGCATGACAGGGATGTCCATTCTTGCCACTGTTATTCAACATAATGTCGGAAGTCCTAGCCTCAGCAATCAGGCAACAAAAAGAAATAAAAGGCATCCTAACAGGCAAGGAGGAAGTCAAATTTTCACCCTTTGCAGATGACATGATACTCAATGTGGAAAACCCAAAAGACTCCACCAAAAACCTGCTGGAACTGATACATGAATTCAGCAAAATCGCAAGATATAAAATCAATGTAGACAAATCAGTTGCATTTTTCAAAAAATTTTTTTTAATGTTTGTTTATTTTTGAGAGAAAGAGAGAGAGTGAGTGGGGTAGGGGCAGAGAGAGAAAGGGAAACATAGAATCTGAGATAGGCTGCAGGCTCTGAGCTGTCAGCACAGAGTCTGATGTGGGGCTTGAACTCAGGAATGGCAAGATCATGATGTAGGCTGAAGTCAGATGCTTAACCAACTGAGCCACCCAGGTGCTTTAGTTGCATTCCTATACACCAATAATGAAGCAGAAGAAACAGAAATCAAGGAATCAATTACAATTGCACCAAAACCCATAAAATACCTAGGAATGAACATAACCAAAGAGGCGAAAAATCTATACATGAAAGAAATTGAAGAACACACACACACACACACACACACACACACACACACACACACACACAATGGAAAAGCCTTCCATGCCCATGGATTGGAAGAACAAATATTGTTAAAATGTCAATACTACCCAAATCAGTCTACATATTCAATGCAGTCCCTATCAAAAGCTGTACTACAGAGCTGTAATCATCAAAACAGCATGGGACCAGCACAAGAGCAGACACTCAGATCAATGGAACAGAATAGAGAACTCAGAAATGGACCCACAAATGTATGGCCAACTAACTTTTGACAAAGCAGGAGAGAATGTCCAATAGAAGAAAGAAAGCCTCTTCAGCAAATGGTATTGGGGAACTGGACAATGACATGCAGAAGAAGAACCTGAACCACTTTCTTACACCATACACAAAAATAAACTCAAAATGAATGAAAGATCTAAACATAAGACATCAAAATCCTAGAGGAGAAAACAGGCAACAACCTCTTTGACCTCGGCAGCAGCAACTTCTTACCTGACGTGTCTCCAGGGCAAGGGAAACAAAAGCAAAAGTGAATTACTGGAACTTCATCAAGATAAAAAGCTTCTGCACTGCCAAGGAAACAATCAGCAAAACTAAAAGCAACCTATGGAATGGGAGAAGATATTTGCAAATGACATATCAGATAAAGGATTAGTATCCAAATCTATAAAGAACTCATCAAACTCAACACCCAAAAAATAAATAATCCAGTGAAGAAATGGGCCAATGACATGAGAGATACTTTCCCAAAATAGACATCCAGATGGCGAACGGGCACATGAGAAAATGCTCAACATCATTCCTCATCAGGGAAAGACAAATCAAAACCAGAATGAGATATCACCTCACACTTGTCGGAATGGCTGACACTAACGACACAGGCAACAACAGAGGTTGGCAAGGATGTAGACAAAGAGGAACCCTCTTGCACTGCTGGTGGGAATGCAGACTGGTACAGCCACTCTGGAAAACAGTCTGGAGTTTCCTCAAAAAATTAAAATAGAACTGCTCTTAGACCCAGCCATTGCACTAATAGGTATTTATCCAAAAGATATAGGAGTGCTGATTCATAGGGGCACGTGCACCCCGATGTGTATAGCAGCAATGTTGACAATAGCCAAATTATGGAAAGAGCCCAAATCGTCGACTGATGAATGATAAAGAAGAGATGGTATACATATACGATGGAGCATTACTTGATGATCAAAAAGAATGAAATTTTGTCATTTCCAACCACGTGGGTGGAACCGGACTGTATGATGCTAAATGAAATAAGTCAGAGAAAGACAAATACCACATGATTTCATTCCTATGTGGAATTTAAGGTACAAAAAAAGAAGAACATAAGGGAAAGGAAGCAACAATAATATAAAAACAGAGAGGGAGACAAACCGTAAGAGACTCTTAAATACAGAGAACAAACTGAGGGCTTCTGGTGGGGTGTTGGGTGGAAGATGGGATAAACAGGCAAGGGATTAAGGAAGGCACTTGTTGGGATGAGCACCCGGTGTTATAAGTAAGTGATGAATCACTAAATTCTATTCCTGAAATCATTATTACACCATATGTTAACTAACTTGGATTTAAGTAAATAAAATAATAAAATAAAATAAATAAAATAAAATAAAATAAAATAAAATAATAAAATAAAATAAAAAGCTTGTTTGTATTATGACAAATCATTTCTAAAATTTTCAGGGGTATATGTTATTCAACCCACACATTTTCATGTGTTTTTTTTCTTCCCATGTTTTGGAGGTATAATGTAAATACAACAAAAATCCATTTTTGTTTTATTTATAAGTTTTTTTTTTTAATCTTTAGGACTTACAGAAATGTAAATGTTCTGTTAGTTTGACATGTCGAAAGCTAAGGCACCTAAGTCCGTGTAGGAATTTCAAATGCATTAAAATAACAAATACAACAAAAGCCCATTTTTAAAGTACACAAATTGATTAGTTTTGGCATACGCATCGCCATGCAAAGTCAGGTTTTGAAATATTTAGTGTTTGTGTGACCGTAAGTGCTAAATGGTTGTTGCTAAAACACAGAGAAGGAGGGCCAAATGCCAAATGCATAAGCACTTGTCCACTGCTGTGAAAGAGAGTGAGCACAAGGTATGCCAATTAGGTTTCTTGCTGTTTTTGAACATATTTTCTGTTTGCTCACTGCCAAACTTTTGTTTATCCTGTTCCCTCTGTCAGAATCCTCCTACCACAACATCCAACTGTCAAAATGCTCCCTGTTTGTCAGTGTCTAAATCCAATCCCAGCTAGTCCTTGGAGCCCTTCTTTATGTCCTCATCAAGAAGTTCTATCATCCATTTTTAAACTCCCATAGTGTGCTAGCTCACATCCTTTTTTGTGTTGCTTCTGAAGATTTACCAAGTACTGTTTTCCAAGGCAACGGTGGGCTCATGGTCCTTTTCGACAGAACATACTCAGAAACTAGCTGTAAAAGAGTAACAATGTAATTAAATGTATATATTAACTTGTTTATGTAAATAAATGCATACATCAATGCATCGTGGATCTGTGAGCCTGCCATAACAAAACTCTACAGGATGGTTTGGCTTAAACAGCAGACATTCATTTTCTCACAGTTCTGGAGGCTGGAAGTCCAGGGTCAAGTTGCTGGCCAATTTGGTTTTTGGTGATTGCTGTTGGTTTGTAGATGGGCCCTTTCTCACCATGGTGGCATCTTTCCTATGTGCACAGAGGGAAACAGCTCAGGTGTCTATTCCCCTTTTATTAATTAATTAATTAATTTATTTATTTATTTATTTATTTATAAGTATATTTATTTATTTTAAGAGAGAGAGAAAGTGCAAGTCAGGGAGGGGCACAGAGAGAGAGAGAGAGAGAGAGAGAGAGAGAGAGAGAGAGAATCCCAAGCAGGCTCCCCACTGTCCACACACAGAGCCAGATGCAGGGCTCCATTCCACGAACCGTGAGATCATGACCTGAACCAAAGTTGGACACTATACTGACTGAGCCACCCAGATGCCCCTCTCTTCCCCTTTTATATGGACCATAGGATTAGGGCTTCAAACCAATGACCTCATCTGACCTTTCAGTAATACCCTATCTCCAAAAGTAATCACATTCAAGTTAGGTGCTTTACATTTGAGTTTTTAAGGGGGACACAATAAAGCCCATAATAATCAGCAAAAGATTCACCTCGCCAAGCACATTTATTTTGAGTTCACTTTTTTAAAAATAATTTAAATTTTCCTGAACAGAAAGTTATCAAAGCACAGCAATCTTCCCTTTGTTTACAGCATGATCTATCACTTAATGTAACAGATTGTGGTGAATATGCTTTTTAGTAGATCCTACTGCACCATGTATCACATCTACCTAATAAATAGCTGAGACTACATAGGGCATTAGAAATCTAGAAAGGCAGAAGATAATATTGAGGGAATAATTTCTTTACAAATGTTTTTTTATGTTTATTTTTGAGAGAGACAGAGAGACAGAGAGCAAGCAGGGGAGGGGAAGAGTGAGAGGGTGACACAGAATCCAAAGCAGGCCATAGCACAGGCTATAGGCACAGAGCCTGACACAGGGCTCGGGCTCACTAACTATGAGATCATGACCTGAGCGGAAGTCAGGCTGAGCCACTCGGGTGTCCCTTCAGGGAATAACTTCTTGACATAAAGGAAACCCACACTCTTGATTCTCATAGCTTCAGTTGATAGTATGAAAATACTAAAATCAGCACTATAATAGCCTGAAGGAAGCTGGTATATCATTCATTTTTCATTTTAGGTATCTACTTACTTAATTTTATTAAGTATTTCTAAAATTATTTTGCATATGCACTAAAATGTTCTTTCAGTGTTTTTGTTTGTTTGTTAACAAATTTTCTGGGAAGAAGGAAATAGATATACCCCCTCTACCCACAAATAATTACCTGGAATATACTTGTAAAAATACATATATACTGTTATATAAACTAAATAAAACATAACTTTGTTGTGGGAGAATAGATAAGTTCTAATGTCTCCAACACCAATGTATTTTTTTTTCCTTTAGTCATTAAATCCTGAAATTGAAAACATACAGTAGATCATAGAGTCCACTGGTTCCATCAATATCAGTTTTAAGATAAAGGAACTGAGCCTATTGATATGTTTAGATGACTAGCACAAGGCCATATCACCTGAACAGTAGTACCTCCCTGATGAAACCAAAGGCGATCAGGTTCATAATCTCTAAATCTTTTTATTTAACTTCATGTATTCCTGACATGGGATTAGTGGACCTCTCAATAACTCCTCGTCCAAAAATGATCGATCAAAGACAGTCTCTGATATTGTGTATTTTCTTTAGATAAAGTCTAATGACTCTTCAATTTAGATATGACCATTAAGTTAGATATGTTCTTTAAAAAACATATGAGCCACTTTTACTTCTCTCCAGGAGGGAAGGGGAATAGAGATGGGTTTTACCCTCCTAGTCAAGGATATTGACACTGAAAGGGGGAAACTGTGGTGTGCCTTCCCATTGTCCCATCATAATGGATGGAGAATTTCAAGGCTGCAGTGCAGTAAAGGGGAAATCAGAAAGATCCTGGAAGTTTTCCTAATCTGAGAAGATACAATTAGGTGTTCCTGCAAGTCTCAACAACGGTAGTTTGCATGTTGGAGTAATGGAGCAGAGGGGCTACAGAGAAAGATAGATTCAGAGATTTACACAAGGTGGCTCTCAAGTCTTCAGATGAATTCAGATCATTGTATGCAGGGGAGGAAACTACCTTAGGTTAGAAGGCAACTCCTAAGAGAAAAGAGCCACATGGAAGGAGAAGAGAAAAACATCCTGAGAGCTCGAGAAGCACTTGCAATAGTCTTTGTTCCCATTAGCTGCAGAAGAAAAACAGTAATTTAAGAGGTATTGAGCAGATTTTTCAGAATGGCACTGGCTCAGTAGTGGGATAAAATGAGAACTAAATTAAGGCTGTTCTTTCCACCCTGATAAAATTTACGAACACATTTTGAAAGGATCAAACTATAACCACCTACTTTAATTGCACACCAGAACAAATTTCCAAAATATTAAGAGGACTAAAAAACTTTGCTGAACTAAGCAAGGTAAAATTCACAATGTCAGGCATCCAGTAAAGAATATCCAAGCCTGCTTTCGTGTATAGATATGTTTTACGTGTCATTTTCTTCCTCGTTACGGATATAGAGAAATGCTACTTTTATTAGTATATTGACTTTTATCTTTATACTGTGGTCTTTCTCTACTTTTCAAAAATGATCTTGATTTAAGATTCTTGATCCCCAGATATCTGCATGCCTCACTTCCTCACTTAATTCTTGTCTCTGTTCAAATGTCATCTCCTCCAGTGATATCTTCTTTAAAAGGTTTTAGTTGAATACATCTGTCATGTCTCTGCTTTATTTTTTATCATAGCACTTATTACTTAATATATTATAAACCTATGTTTTGTTTGTTTGCTTGTTTCTCTAACCCACTAAACTCTAAGTTCAGTAAGGACAGCTACTTTGTTTCCTTCTCTGCTGAAATGCCCCAGAGTCTAGTGATGGAACAGGCCAAGGATTCAGTGATGATTCCTTGACTGTATAAATCGGTTAGTAATTGTATGGCTGTGGTTTCTATAGTCAGTTCAAAACCAGATACAGACTGATCTAATGATTTTCGGACTAAGTGAAGAGTCTATTCTAAATAGTTTATAGAATTAAAAAAAACAAATGAGATTTTTGTGTGTGTGAATTATAGAATTGCTTTTATGAAGAGACTCCTAGATCAAAAGACCCAGCTATTTCTATTTCTTGGATTCTGGATATAATCAAAAAGGTGGTCACAAAGATGAAGAAAGCATCCATCCATGTAAGCAAATATCCACATGATTATAAAATTATATCTATTATGCAATACTAGATATAAATATTAAAGGAGCACAGGAGAGTTCTAAGATCAATGCAAATAAAAGTTTAAAATCATGAATTAAACAGGGGCACCTGGGTGTTTCAGTCGGTTAGACGGCTGACTTAGGCTCAGGTCATCATCTTGAGGTCCATGAGTTCGAGCCCTGCGTCAGGCTCTGTGCTGACAGCTCAGAGCCTGGAGCCTGCTTCAGATTCTGTGTCTCTCTCTCTTTCTAGCCCCCCCCCCATTTGTGCTCTGTCTCTCTCTGTCTTCCAAAAATGAATAAATGTTAAAAAAATTAAATTATGAATTAAACACTAACAGATATATGTCTATATATAACCCATGGATATATTTATATTTAAATATATAAAAGAGTTGAGATAAAAGTAATAAATGCAAATGTCTGGTAAGATACCATAAAGCAATATTAGAGAATAATGGTCTGTAAAAGTCATGTTCTTAAGAATATTTTTATGAGTTCTATGTATAATACATCTAGGACACAAGAATCCGTTCTTTATTAAACATAATGACTATCCATCCATGAAGTTTATAGAAAGAACTGAAAGCTTTGTGAATGACAATAATCAAGAACTTCAAAGCAAAATGGACTAGCTGCTATCATTAAATAAGTTTATGGAAATACTTTGTACTCAATAGTATTGATATACTAGCAAAAATGAAAGCAAATACACGATTGATAGAATAGCAATAGTGTCATAGAATGCATATTGGCTAATCAATCCGGATGACTACTTCAGTGCTTCAGTTATATACGCATAAAGATGCATCTCTGTATATTTGTAAATATGGTAACTGCAATAAATTTGCTTCAGTAATAAGGTTGACACATTCATATACGATTTTAGGAAGAATTTCTCCTTAATGAAATTTTCTCCTTAATGATAAATCGATGATAGAGTACCAGGAACCACTATTGTCCAAATTAAACTAATGAAACTGTTTAGCTATATTTTTCATCATCTAGAATCACTCCTAATGTTAACAGATGTTGAAAACTTCCTGAATATTAGACTACTTTTTAATATATTATCTATCAAGGAAAATATTCTATCTCAGCTCTCCTTTAGATATATCTAGATACAATCAACAGAAAGAAAGTTCAATTTAAAACCTGTAACCTTTCAGTTTTTAAAAGATATGTCTTGGGGCGCCTGGGAGGCTCAGTCTGTTGAGCATCCCGACTTCAGCTCAGGTCATGATCTCGCGGTTTGTGGGTTGGAGCCCTGCGTTGGGCTCTGTGCTGACAGCTCAGAGCCTGGAGCCTACTTCCGATTCTGTGTCTCCCTCTCTCTCTGCCCCTCCCACGCTCATGCTCTCTCTCTCTCTCTGTCAATAATAAATAAACATTTAAAAAAATTTTTTAAAGATATGTCTTAACTCAAGTAGCAAAATTCAAAACGTCATTTAATGTGAGCCAAAAAAGACATCCATTCCTGACCACTAGAGATGAAAAGTTCAAGAATTAAAGCCTGCATAACTGTCTAATAGGTATGTTAGACATACCTATATCATGTAATCTAACACACAGCTGTCATTTTTTTTTCATTTTTAGCTTAAATCAAAACCAAGCTGAATGAAATGAAATTACTGCTAAAACTATTGGTAAATGAAAGTATAATGAATATTAGACAAAAACACCATGGAAGATTAAAAATAAGGTCACTTAATTTCAAAAGCCTAAGAAATTATTTCATATGTCAACATGATGCAATTATTGTGCAAAAAAAATGCAATTTTTGTATATCTGAAACTAATATAACACTGCATGTTAACTAACTGGAATTTAAAAACTTTAAAAAATTATAAAAAATAAAAATAAAGAAATTAAAAGAAAAAAGCATGCATTAGAGTATTTAGCTTAAAATCTGCAATATTCTATTTATAAGCTATTTCACACACATGCAATAAAGTCTTGATATTTTTATCAATTCATAAAATATGCTGATAATTTTTTAAAGTATCAAATAAAATATTGATGATAATTTTTCCTTAATAAAGAAATAGAAATAAATTGGAACCAATACTCACAAGCTAGGAAAGCATGCAAGGAAAACAAGTGACATTTACATAACCATGACTATTTTAGAAATCCAAACAATCTAAATTTGTCAGAAAATATTCGTAACATCAGCAGAAAAAAAAGATAAATTGGCATATACCTATTTTGTGGCAATGAGTTCATTTACCTTTACTTTTATTTTTATTTTCTTGACATAGACCTTTTTATTCTGAAGTTTACCCTGATTTTCCTGAGAGCACAGCTTAACTTTGTCCTTGAACTTAGTGCCATCTCTATGCAAATGTACCTGTGCCGGCTCTGATTTATGAGTCATTGACAAGAGCTATGCACTGTAACCAGAAAACATCAAGATAATATCTTCTTACCCATTTAATCCACACAGGATTTTGATTTCTAGCATATGAACATTAGATCCAAGAGCAGGAAAGGCAATAAGGTCAAACAAGGGCCCATAGACTCATTTTCTAATTTCTGCTTCATCCTGAACACCATTATTTTTCCCTAGGAAGAATTTATACATAACAGACTTCTTTTGGACTTTCACTGTCATGATAGTGACTTTCGTTTTTATTTCTAATAATATATACAACTTTCAGCAAATTTTTGTTTTTCATTTCTTGCTAGTCATTCCAGCATTTTGTTTCAGAATGACTATATACACTCTGCAACTCTCACCCTTTATTTTTCTTTTGTAATGATATTGATTATTTTTAGTGATCAAAAATAGAATCTTGATTCAAAGATCTTTTTATGAATCCAAAATTTCTAAACATTTGAATTAATGCTTTAAATCTTAGCAACCTCAAAAAAGCAGGCAATGATATGCTGATATCTGTAAATGTGAATTTAATATGAATTTAATGTTACACAGTTTATTTTTATTACTATTTTGCCAGATTCAAAGCAATGGAACTATTCTATCAAACTTGTTATTATGATTCTTATTTGATGTTAGGAAGCGGTGTTCAGAGACTGTGGTTTTTAGTAATACGAAATTTCTATTTCTCTAGGCTCTGCTGGGATTGTGTTTTGGTTTTAGAATCAATGTGACGTGTCGGTGGCAGGCCTTGAGAAGAATAAATATGCCTTTGGGGTTTCAACTCCCGTAATCAAAATGCGTTTGTCTTTGTTTGTTTGTTTGTTTGTTTGTTTAGTTCTTCTTTCTTTTCCTTCCATGAAAATAATAGGTACCTCAGTTGGACGAAGTGCCTTGGCAGACCCTTATTTCTGAGGCTTGGGTATTCAAGTTTCTCAGATTTGTTTTTATCTTTCCAAATATCCTCATCTTAAATATTAGGATCCCACTGGCTTGTAACAAATAACTACACATGAATAGAGTGCATCTTTATAAGATTTTGCAACTCCAGGACCCAAACATCAGGTGCTGGGACTAATCCTATCACTGTGGTGACTTCCGTTAGGTCAGCATATACAAACACATACAAGATTGTGTTTTTTTTTTTTTTCATTAGTGCTTTGATTGAGAGTTCAAGTCACCATATAGATAGATAGATAGATAGATAGATAGATAGATAGAGATAGGGATACATATATATGTATACGTATATGTACATGTCTATTTTTTCTTTCCATGGTCACTTCGTCTTCTAATGTCCTTCTTTCTAGTAACTAACAAGTTTTATTCTTACCAAGGTCAATGTGGGTGACTGTGGTGGCACCACGTGATACAGATTATGAGTGTCACATTTCCACCCTGAAAGAAAGTATTCTGTGTGCTTATAAAACGTGTGAACAACCCCATCCAGAAACCCATCTTCAGGCTGTGCTCCTTGAGGCATCCATATGAATTATGGAAACCTCCATTTAGCATTTATGTCTTGTCATACGCTTGCCCCATTTTTGAATAAGGAGTCGCCTCTTTTTCCATTTACTGGAAAAGTTTGCAGAAGATTGGTACTATTTTCTCATTAAATGCTTCTCAAGCTTCAGCCGTGCAGCCATCTGGGCCTGTGAGTTGTTTTTGTAGGATGGTGTTTATTAACAGCTTCAAGATATTCATAGCTTATACATTATCTTTGAATCTATTATGAAATTATGTTTAATTGTATGGTTTTCTAACAAAAATGTAGCAGTTAGCAATTATATTTTCCATACACTATACTTTTCAATAAGCAATATATAATTTTCTTTTAATCCTCAATCTAGAGTTCACCAATCATTTCATTTCAAAACTCCACTATTTGTGATTCTTAAGTTCTATTTTGTTTTTTTCAGCTGGCTGGATTACAACGCCAAGTACATTTAAAAAAAATACTTCACAGATATTAAATTCCTATACCATGTAGATAGATGAGAATACTTTCTTTTTTCTTGACTTGTGAATAATATCTGGTACATTATTCCATTGTCTTCTGTCACTTAATATTACTAAGACTTCTGACGTTAGTATGAAATATTTTATTTTACTTTTTAATTTAATTGTTGTTTTATTTTATTATTTTATTTTATTTTATTTTATTTTATTTTATTTTATTTTATTTTATTTTATTTTACTTTAATTTCATTATTTTATTTTACTTTTCCCATGAAGCTGGCCTACTTTTTATGTTTGGTTGCTGCAAGTTTATAAATATTATTTATTGATGTATTTAAATCTTAATCATTTCTCTTTATTTTTCTTTGAACGTAAGTTGTGGCAGAGTCTCATTTATCTGCTCAGAGTCTTGGAGATTTTACCATTTTACCGCTTCTGCTCCCTTCAGGTGCTTCTGTGGGCTTTTGGAAGCCATATCAGCACCTTCTTTTTGGAGGACTGGCTTGGGCCCCTGGAGCCATTCTACCAGTAAGCAGGGAGAACTAATATACCCAATTTACATCTTTCACCCCTTTTGCCTGTTCATCTGCTCCCGAGGCAGCAGTTAACCAATGACTACACTTTCCTTCCTTTTCCTTGGAAACCATAAGGCATCATTTATACTTTATAGCTCTTCTAGTGGATCCAGTTCATGCTGGTCCTCTGCAGGACATTTTCGTGACACTCTATTCTGGCGTGGCCTTCTACTCTCATTCTTCTCTGGTTCCTCTGAAGGTGCTTTCTTAATCAATAATTTGCACACAGAACCTAAGTTGAATATATGTTTCTGGGACACCAAAATGGAGTCATACTTTTCTTTAAAAAAATTTTTTTTGTTTATATATTTTTTTGAGACAGAGAGAGACAGAGCATGAGCGGGGGAGAGGGAGAGAGAGAGGGAGACACAGAATCTGAAGCAGGCTCCAGGAGCTGAGCTGTCAGCACAAAGCCCCATGTAGGGCTCAAACCCATGAACTGCGAGATCATGACCTGAGCCAAAGTTGGACGCTCAACCCGCTCAGCCACCCAGGTGTCCCTGGAGTTAATCTTTTCTTAAATCTACATTTTATGTATATATGTATGTATATATATATATATATACATATACATATACATATATATATATACATACATATATATGTATATATATGTGTGTATATATATATATATACACACACATATATATATACATATATGTGTGTATATATATATATATATATATATATATATGTTCAATAGTAGCTTAACAATGTATCACAATGCCTCCATCATTCACCTCGCTCCAGTCATCACATAGGCATTTTATCATCTCACATCATCACAAGATGAAGGGTGAATACAGTACAATAAGATATTTAGAGAGAGAGAGAGAGATCACATTTCACATAACTTTCATTACAGTATATTGTTATAATTGTTGTATTCGTAGTTATTGTTGTTAATCTCTTATTATGCCTATTTATAACTTAAACTTTATCATAGGTATGTATAGGAAAAGCGTGGTGTAAATGGGGTTTGGTACTATTGGCAGTTGCAGGCACCCTGTGGGTCTCGGACCACATGCCCCAGGGACAAGGGGAGGTTATTGTGGTTTATTAGTCATGGGTTAGTCCTCGAGAGGACACATGCACCATATAGGGCTACATGGGCGTTGTACTCAAGAGTAGTGGAAACAACCCGGGACCGTGGGAGGCAGATTTTGTATCAAAAGGGTGAAGTGAGCCCTGGTTCCCAGGGGCAGTTACAATATTGGCCTGTTGAATAATTCCTGGAGCTGGCAGCTAATTGAAACCTGCTATTTAGGGGTAGTTGGAAAAGAGGGTGGTTTGGCCAGGGGGCTTTGTTCATAGGAGCAGACTAGGGAGGGGAACCGTGGTGAGGCCACTGAAGACCTCCCCAGTCCCACCAGAGATTAAGACCAGCATAATATCTTATTTCATGGTCTTAATTTTAAACCTTATACCACATTTCTGAGACTCTTTCCTTTTTTTTTTTTTTTTTTGTTCATTCATTTATTTATGTTGAGAGAGAGAGAGAGAGAGCATGAACAGGGGAGGGGCAGAGACAGAAGGAGAGAGAGAATACCAAGCAGGCTCAATACTGCCAACATGGAACCTGACATGGGGCTTGAACTCATGAACTGCAAAATCGTGATCTGAGCTGAAATCAACAGTTAGACGCTTAACTGATTGAGCCACCCAGGTTCTCCTGAAACTCGTTCGTATTTAACTGTTCATTGAATTTTAAATGTATAGTCAATGTAACCATCACCATCCATGATACAGCGTGAATGCAAGGGCCACTTGAACATTTCCAGAGATAATTTTCAGAGAGATTTCTTGGTGTCCCTATAGAGAAAAGAAAGTCTGGGATTGTGATATGAGAAGGAACTGAGGTATGACAATCCCATGCTTTGGAAAGTGATCACTTGCTCTCTAAATTCCTCTTTGTTTCTGAAATGCAGTTCTATGAGACAGTTTATTTTATTTATTTATTTTTTAATTCTGAGTTTGTTTTCTTGTTTCCCATAGCAAAGCTAAGTGTCTTATCTATGCCCATACCACCCAGAACCCACACTTATCTACCTTTTCTCATTCTAATACTATGGATGTGCTAAAGACTTCATATCACGAGATTTTGGGTCATTTTGCTCTTGTCCATCACCTCTCATGTATGTAATAGACTCACTGATACAACTCATATATCCTGTAACTCCACACGATACCTCACAGACATTTCATACTCAACGTGCCCCAAATCAGATATCAGATAGAGTCCACCACAAAACTACTCTTTCTGCAGTATTTTGGTCTTAGTAAGTGGTCACTACATTCTTCTAGTTTAGTTCTGGGGGTAAAATTTGAATTATTGTTGTGTTTTTTTTTTCCAAACACTTTATTACCAAGCCATCAGGAAATCTCAAATCCTATTGGCTCTCCCTTTAAAATCTACCTAGAATTGAATCATTTCATACTTCCTCCTCCATCAGTACACCAACCAAGATACCGTAACTGCTTTCCTCTCTTGCAATCATTTCATAAGTGTTCACCCTGGTGTTAGAGTCTATTGTCCGCACAGTAGTTGGAGAGATAATTTTAAAGTGCACATCTGATAATATCATTCTTTTGCTCAGGAATCTCACCTCATTCCAAATAAAGTAAAGTTCTCACCATGGTCTATATGGACCTAAAATACCTGGCCTGTGATGATGTGTCCAATCCCCCACTGGCTATGGTAACCTCCTTGCTCTGCTTCAAGTATTCCCTAAATGATCCATTCCAGTCACTTTGAACTTACTTTTTCTTTCTGCCTAAGAATTCCATTCCCCAGCTATCTTCTTAGTTTGCTGTCACTCTTCAGGCTGGTGCTGATTAACTATCACCTCCTTAGAGAGGCCTTTCTCACCCACCCATCTAAAATGACACTTGTCACCCACCACTTCCAATTTGATTTCTCAGCTTTATTTTTTTCATTGCATTTATCACCACCTGATACATTACATAGTCGGTTATTTTTAATAACTAACACTAAAGTAAAACGTAAACTCTAAGGAAGTCAAGGAATCTGACTGTGTTGATCTCTTTCTGTTTGCCAATATTAGCAACTGATAGTAGCTAAGTTCAGTCACTGAATGAATGAATGAATGAATGAATGAATGCATAGTTAAAACTAATCGGCCCAATTGCATTTTAACCGATGCCTCTAGTGTTTGGAGATGGATTCATTTTATTTTAAATACTTTAAGAATGCACCACATTTCGTTTTTAACCTTTGCTTAAAGCAAATGCTCTTCAAATGTTGAACACAAAAAGACAATTCAGCTGAGGATCTTTGAGGCACCATAATTTCTAGGTTAACATGGCTCAAACTATTGGGGTTTCTCAGTTGCAGCCTGTCCCTGCTCATTAGATTTGTCGCCTTACAGAATTATTCAGACAGGTACTAAGTAGGTACCTATCGATGACTTGGGAGAAACAGAGCTGGGTCCCTTCCCTAATCTTTTTCTTTGCATGAATTTTAGCAACTCATATGGTTTCATCTCCTGTAAACAAGGCAAACTATGAACTATGTTGGTCAGCAGTGGTATATTTTGCTTTTATAACCACTTATATTGAAAATATGATATTAATCATAATAAATCAGATCTTGCTGTCTTTTCTTTTCAAAATTAAACTCATCTACGTTTCACATCTATAGCATTCCTCGTAATAGATTTTTATTTTTATTTTCTTTTTTAACATTTATTTATTTTTGAGACAGAGAGAGACAGAGCATGAATGGGGGAGAGTCAAAGAGAGAGGGAGACACAGAATCTGAAACAGGCTCCAGGCTCTGAGCGGTCAGCACAGAGCCCGAAACCGGGCTCGAACTCACGGACCTCGAGATTATGACCTGAGCCAAAGTCCGACGCTTAGCTGACTGAGCCACCCAGGCGCCCCCTCATAATAGATTTTAAATAACACTTAATTACAGTTTCTCTTTCATATTATATAAAATCCCTCTTTAGCATTTCTTAAATTGTTAAGGATTCTGAGGTTAACAGGTTTACATCTGCTCTAATGCTTTGAAACTAGATTTATTTATACCATGTTGCAACATTGAGCTAGAGTTACTATTGTTCACTTCACACATTTTGTTCAAGATACTATCCAAAACAAAAGTAAAGAAATGAAAAGGGAAATGCCTTTCTTTATTTTAGGAAATTAGAAGCCCTTACACACAGATTCATGGCTTTCTCAGTATTCCTCTCAGAGCATCAGGGATTTGTCCCAAGGGAGTGTTCTCAGCTGTCCAGATGGTGATGTAGAGTGTTTAAAAATTATAGAATTTTTAAAATTAATGTTTCCATTTTAAGCAGTTTATTTTTTCTGGATTTATAAATAGCAATTTGCGTATTGTTTATAGAGATTATTTTGAATTTCTCACTTGCTTATTTGAAGTCATTCCGTAAAACAACATAAAAATTTAACATTTTATTCTTAGAACTGACATCTACAAATTACAAAGGAAAAGTGTCTAAGAACAATTCAACAAGAGGAGATTTTTCAAATATGCTGTTCTTTCCAGTACTCCTTCATTCATTTCATAAATATTTGTTATGCTGTGGACAGGGAACATTGTTATGTGCTAAGAACACACACACACACACACACGCGGAGAGAGAGACAGAGAGAGAGAGAGAGAGAGAGAGAGAGAGAGAGAGAGAGAGGGAGGAAGGGAGAGAGAAGACATTTCCCCTACTTTTAATCTGAGTGATGGCCATGTGTAAAAAGAACAAAGACTTCCATTCTTGACATACATTAACTTCTAACAAAAATACCTACTATAATTATCTCCAGTTTGTAGATGGAGAGACTGAGGAAAAAGGAAGTTAAATAATTTGCTGAAGTCAGACAGCTGGAAAGGACATAATTTGAAATTTGGCTTATTTTCTGTCTCTTAACCACTAGAGCACATTTCTTCTCTTAGAAAGATGTTCTAAGATAAATCTGTGTATCTTCCCGGTGGTGCATGGCATTGTGTTTCGACTGGAAGGTGAACTCTACAAGAATTCTGCAGTTGACATTGTATGATAACAATTAATTTGATAAAAATTTTGTCTCTGTTTAGGTACTTTTGTGAGTTGATCACATTCAGAAAATGTATCTGCTGAGACTGGAAGATGGACACGTGGTTGAGAGTGATGGTGGGAGGCACTGGTTAATGCTATTCCAGAGAGAGGGTCACTATGAACTAGCAAAGAGAGGCTGGAATGTTCAGAAAAATAAGTCATTCAGGCATGCCTAGAATATGGGGCAGAGAAGCCTAGAATACAGACCAGACAAGAGCAGATGCAGTGCTGAGATAGGAAAGCTTCTGTAGAGAAAGATGTGCAAAGAGACGCATAAGTGAGGGCCATGTGTGCCGTGGTAAGTGGTTCAGGCTTTATTGCAGAAGAACAAGGGAGCCATGAAATATTTTAAATGTGTGTGATTGAGGGGGAGGGGATTCAGTAGGAAAATAACTTCAAAGTCATCGCATGATTTGGCCATGACATCAATGCAGCCTGCACCAAGGCTCCTGCCGTGGGGACACGGGAGGGGATGCCATTTGAATGTTAAAATGAAAACGCAGAAGAGGGGGATTTAAGTGCGAAGACGTGAAATGGTGGGGAAGTCAGTAGTGGTTGCCAGATATTTTGCCTTGGTTGTATCTACCTACGTTAAACAAGAACAAAAGTGAGATTAAAAAAATAGTGGTCAATATGAAGAAAGAGAAAGAGGAAGTCATGTCTATCACAAAGAGGTTACAAATAATAAGGATGTCATGAACAAATTTCTGCAATACATTCAACCACTTAGATAAAATAGATATGTTTTTTGAGAGGCATAAATTGCCAAAGCTGAATCAAGAGGAACTAGAAAACCTGAATGGCCATATATCTATTAGGTAAACTGAGTATTTTTAATTTTTTTTTTTAATGTTTATTTCTTTTTGAGACAGAGAGAAACAGAGCATGAGTGAGGGAGGGGCAGAGAGGGAGACACACACAGAATCCAAAGCAGGCTCCAGGCTCTGAGCTGTCAGCACAGGGCCCAACGCGGGGCTTGAACTCATGCACTGTGAGATCATAACCTGAGCCGAAGTCAGACGCTCAACCGACTTGGCCACCCAGTTGCCCCTCAATAAACTGAGCTTTTAATTAAAGCAAAACAAACAAACAAAAAAAACCCAGAAAACACTTCCACATAAAAACACTCAGTCTCAGCTGAGAACACTGATGAATTCTATCAATGTATTTTAAAAATAAAGGAGCAAGAAACTTCAAATCATCCTGTCAGGCAGGTGTTACCCTGAGAGGCAAACCAGCGAAAGACTACACAGAAGGGAAACTATTGGCTAATATATGAACATAGATATGACCATCCGTAAGAGCATTTTACCAAACAGTGTATATATTTTTTCATATAAAATTTTATCTCAGGGGCGCCTGGGTGGCTCAGCGGGTTGAGCGTCTGACTTCGGCTCAGGTCATGATCTCATGGTTCGTGGGTTCAAGCCCCATGTCGGGCTCTGTGTTGACAGCTCAGAGCCTGGAGCTGGCTTTGGATTCTGTATCTCCCTCTCTGTCTGCCCCTCCACTCCTCATGCTCTGTCTCTCTCGGTCTCAGAAATCAATATAAATATTTAAAAAATTTAAAAAAAGAATAAAGTTAACAAAAAATCTATATGAAGAAAATAATAAACTTAAAAAAATTATCTTAGATTTCTCTAAAAAATACAAGGTCTGTTTAATATTCAAATTTCACCAACTTATTTTCATTATATTAATAGAAGTAACAAATTAGCCTGGCATTCCAACATGTGGAGAAAAAATCATTTCAGAAATACTGACACCCATTTATGAAATGAGAAGACAAGGACTAGAGAGAGTTCCCCCCCTCTCCACCACTGGCCATAAGGATCTACAAACATCCTTGTGTTGACATTGTGCAATAACAATTAATTTGATAAAAGTCTTTGTCTCTAGGTACTCTTGTCAGTCAATCACATTCATAATACATTTTACAGAATAAAATAAAGGTATGGAGGTTTGTCAGTATCTTTAATTTCGATAGTCTGCTTTTACAGACAGATTAATCACTGGCTAAATTATTTAAAATTAATTGTGTGTTGTACTTCAGTAGAAGCTTCGACTCTCTTATTATGCAAAAACTTCATTGTCGATATCATCTGCAGCCTTCATTAGTTATCCTGTGCCCTTCAGAGACCCTCCAGCCTGCTTTTCAGGAATCAATTAACTGCACGCAGAGAACCTGCGCGTCTCAAGGGATGACAGGTGAACTCACTTCTATAGATGACACTTACCTTCCTCATACGTTCAGTGTCTGACTAATGTTTGCTTCTTAAACACCAGCCATTCAATTGCCCGGCTGCACACATATGTATCTAGGTGTACAAAAATTGTGGAGAGACTTTTAGACATTAAAAATCCTACTCTTCAAGTAGACCACGTTTCTTCATACTTAAATGCTTCTACAATGACACAAATTTAGGCTACTCATGATAGATCGCAGGAGGACAATTGACTCCTTCTTTGTATATGTGTAATCGTTTTCCAAGAAATGGTAGTATGGTAAAATTATAAATGACCCTATTTAAGCCCTAGAACACTAATTTAAAATCATTAGCCAGAATTGGCATGGAACATTGCATTTGCTTGCTTTCCTCAGCTGGACAAGAAGGGGTATACGTCACCATCCAGGTTGAATAATCTGTGCTCAGATAACTAAAAATGACATATGGATTTTTGTTTTTTTACAACATCCAACTGGACTTGGAACATATTTTTGTAGTCTGGATTTGGGGATATATGGCCATGACTTGTTTTATCTTTGACAAGGACTAATAATTATTTTCCTTTTTGTAATTCCTTAAATTGCAAAAGGCCAAAACGTTCCTAATTGACACTATGCAGACACCTTTCATCAGATCATTGAACAAAAAGAATATCCAAGACATTTAAGTTTTACCCTAAAGGCTTATCCATTCTCCTATCTCCAGCAAAGTTGGCCGAGCCATAAATAATTCATGAAAGCTCTTTTTGCTTATACCAGATGTCTGGCCACTCATGGTCTTTAGGCGCAAACCTTGGTGTTGGCCCTCTTAATTTTCTCACTCAAATAGTGAGATGTGAAAAGTCAAATCAAAGGGAAGAAAATGAGCTTAAATTTTCTAATTCATGGCCTTCCTTATGATGGCTTCCCTGGTCCTGCCGGGCTTTCCAAATGCTTGGGACCCATCCCCAAGAATGAATAACGTCAGTGCAATCTTAACATTTCATCAAATTAGAAATGCCATTAAATATAAATCAAAAAGGGAGAAAATAACACACGGAAAATAATCAATTTCTTTTTTCTTCCCCAAGAAGTCTCCATTCGTTAATACATGTTCTGACCTATATTAGAGACCTAGGCTTAAAAGCAGTACTGAGACAGGGAAACTAGAGACAGTGTGAAACAATTGATATGAATGTTCAACTTGCATAACAAAATTAGAAAAATATAGTTCTTAAACCAAACTTCTGCCTAATGAGCTTTCACTGAGCTACTAGAACTAATGTAAAATTTCAATTGACCATTATCGCACTTAGCACTCATTCTTCTTTCCTGGTGTTCCTCGAATGTCAGTGCTCTTACATGCAATGTCGCAAAGATTGGTACAATAATGTGTATGTACTACCCTCAGTTCCTCGGGAGAAATTTAAGCAGGAAGTAGTAGTATCAGTTGTTACACTGGTACTCATTTTTGCCTCATTTTTAGAATGAAATGGATGCAGAAAGCCAAAAATTTCACAGGAAGTGAAATTAAATATGAACTGCTTCATGAACAGTACTCAGGTTATTTTTCTCAGGTGATTAGTCAGCACCCCTAAATACTTTCTACCTTGGGTTCTCTGAAGTGTACAGTGCCCAGGACTGTCAGGGACTTTTTTTTCTTGTTTCCAGAGGAAACAGAAGATATCCTAAATATTAAGAAGTCGACACCACCCCCAACCTCATCCATTGAGAATTTTGGATTCCGAATCACATTTTTTCTTCATTTCCTGTCTTCTGAAATGTATCTGTTTTTCTTATTAATCCCCACCATCCTTCCCTCGTCCAAGATGCCATCATTTTTTACTGAATTGGCCACTGCTATGGGGGGACATCATACAGTGTGCGTGCACACACACACACACACACACACACACACACACACACACACTTCCTATTTTAAGCACTTTCATTAGAGACAAGAAATATCTCTCCTCTCTCTCTATACCAGCCTCGATTTGCCCTGACACTTCTGCTTTGCCACGTTGGCTCTGAACGCTCCTTCAGATACCAGTTCAATCACCTGTTCCTTAGGAACCATTTTCTAACATTCTGGTTTTGTCGATGCATTCCGTTGTATTACCTCATGCATCATGTATTTCTCCTTCACAGAATATATTATAAAGTTATTTATATATTTAAGGGATCATTTAATTCATGTCAGCCTTACCACATGACTACAAGACCCGTAAGGAAAAGAACTGATTATTTTAAAGCAATTTTATTGCCATCAATTAGCTTGGTGTGTGTGCCTGTGTGTGTGTGTGTGTGTGTGTGTGTGTGTGTGTAGATGTCAGTTTTATTTCTCTAAGATAAATGCCCAGGAGTGTGACTGATGATCCCTAAGTAAGTATATGTTTAAATTTCAAAGAAACTGAGAAATTACTTTTCCAGAGTACCTATATCATTTTACATTCTCATCAAAATATTATGGTTTAATTTTCATTTTTCTAAGGAAGAATGATCCTGAACATCTTTTTCATGTCCTTTTTAGCCATGCATATATCCACTGTCATGAAATGTACCTTTAGAGCTTTTGTCCATTTTCTATATTTTTAATGTTGAATTTTGAAATTATATATTCTAGATATGAATTCTATGTGCATACATGGTTTGAAAATATTATTTTCTTTGTGGCTTGTTTTGCTTTATTCTCTTAATAAAATCTTGGAGCAAATATTTTTAATTATAATGAAGTGCATTTTTTTTCTTTTATGGACTGTATTACTGTCTAGTTAGGGCATCCAGTACTGTGTTGAATCTAAGTAACGGAAATGAGTATCTTTATCTTATTCCTAATGTTAGAGAGGAAAGAATTCAGTCTTTCACCATGAAGTGTGACGATGACTGTAGTATTCGTGTAGGTATTATTTGTGAAATTGAGGAAGTTTTCTTCCATTCCTAGCTTTCTTAGTGGTTGTATCATGAATGTGGATTGAATTTTGGTAATTACTTTTCTGCATCAATTGATATAATCATATTATTTTCTTATTTAGCCTGTTATTATTATGGTTGATTAAATTGATTGACTCTTTCATATTGAATCAGTCTTGCATCTTTAGAATAAATCCCAAATGACCATGGTGGATGATTATTTGTATATGTTACTGAGTTTAATTTGCTAATATTTTGTTAAAGATTTTTGTGTATTTATGAAGTGCACTGTCCTGTGGATTTCTTTTTTTGGTGTTTCCCCCATCTTTGGGTATGGAATCAGAATAATGTTAGATATTTCTTTTTTTGGAGAACTAAAAAAATTTCCAGTTCAATTTATTTAATAGTTAGTAGGACCATCCAAGGTATTGAGTGATTTGTAGTAACTTGTCCTTTAAGAAAAATTGAAGCTGATTGGATTTAAAAGTAAGGCTGCTCAGATGGTCTCCAGTAACAACATGTGTATGGGGGTGGGGGGGGGGGAGGAGAATTTTGTTACCATTGGGCAGGAAGAAATTTCTAGTTCTGGTTTGGAATTGTCTGATACCACACCAGTGAAGTATTCCTCATTACAGCTGGTCCCCCACTCAACTTTCGGGGACATGGATGGGGGTGAGGCACTTTTTCTTTTTCTTCTTCTTTTTTTTTTTTTTTTTTTTTTTTTTTTTTGGTGGTGGTTTTGGCTTAATTTATGATCTAGAGGTTTTCTGCCTTCCTATACTTCCCCCTTCCTGGTCCTTTGACTGAAGAAAGCAGGTTTTAATTTACTCTTAATTCTTATGTTTTTGTCTGTGTTCAGCGGTGCTTCTGCATTTCTGGCTTCTTCAGCTCTAAGTCTGGAGCACATGAGGCATATAGAAAGCCCAGGGAACTATCTGCCTTGGTATTCTGTGGTTGTCAGTCTTCCCAGCCAGGCATTTTCTTTTCAACTTATTGTTTGTATGTTATTATGTCATAGAGTGTTTAGTTATATATGCAAAACATATAAAAGCCATCATTTTTTATCTGTGCTTAGCAGGAAGAATAAATAGGAAGACGAATATCTACTTCCTTGTGTGGAAACTGAAACAGCAATTTAATCTTGACATTCCGGAGAGTGAATCCTTCTGACTGGTGTTTATTGAGCTTCCTGTATCGCTGGGCTCTAATTTTCACCCAGTGTGAGTAATTCTCAGATGGTGTTTCAAGTATTTTTTCTCCTCCTGCCCTGTCTTATTCCAAACTCTAAATATACACGGTAGATTGACATTGCTCATAATTCGTGAGATCCTGTTTTCTGTAGCTATCTCATTGATAGAACAGTATTTTATTCCTCTTTTCTACATTTTTGTATTACTATTATTATTATTTCTCACATGGATATTTACATATAGAAAGTGCACCTAGTTGGGTGTCTGGGTGGCTCGGTGAGTTAAGCCTCTGACTCTTGATTTGGGCTCAGGTCAGGATCTCATGGTTTGTGAGATCAAGCCTTGCATCAGGCTTTGCACTGACAGGGTGGAGCCTGCTCTGGTTTCTCTCCCCCCTCTCTCAACAAATAAATAAAGCTCAAAAAATTAACAAGCATCTGTGGCTTTTATCCAAGGGTATAGTAAATTATATAAAGATCTATCTTTGTCAGGTTCAATAAAAGGCAAACAATAGAACACAACAGACAGTTTGGGTAAACAGTTCTCATTATATTTGAAAAAAATATAAATTTAATGGCAGAAGTGATTGGGTAAGTCTTATTGCTCAATTAATCACGTAAAAGCAATTGATTGATGATTTAAGACAAAAATATAAAGATTGGCTTTTGCTGCGGAGCAAATACTTTTGAGATAAATAATGTTTAATTATGATTGTAAAAACCCGAGGAGACCCTTGAAAGTTCTTGAAATATGAAGGGACTTCTTTTTCATTATGAGAGAGAGAGGGAGAGAGAAAGAGAGAGAGAGCAAGCACGAGCAGGGGAGAGTAAGAGAGAATCTTAAGCAGCCTCAATGTTCAGTGTGCCGCCCATCTTGGGGCTCCAACCCACAACCCTGGGATCACAACCTGAGTCGAATTCGAGTTGGGCACTCAACTGATTGAGCCACCCAGGCGCCCCTGAGGGACTTCTTAAACATAAAAATCATAGGAGAAATCCAGGATAATGGGTCATTTTTTGAAATTAAGGATGTTAAAATTTCCTTTTTTGTAAAATGTACCAAAATGAAATTGATATTTAAAGGACATATTGAGATTAAATGTCTATAGCAAGCATAATGGGGAAAAAAAAGGACTATCCCATGACATAAATAGCTCCTAAAGGGCTTAAGAAAAATCTACACATATAGTGTAGAGGAAATGAATAAATAGTAAGTATAAAAATGGCTGGTTGAAATAAAAAATGTTAAATTCAATGTTTAGAGAATATTTTTTAACTGTTTTTATTTGTTATACAGAATGTACAGTTTTATCATCTCTTTGGGACCTAGTTCAGCAATTTTTGTATCATTTGACCTAGTTATACAGCTTTATTCAAAGTATATTATAGCACAGATATTAAGAAATCTAGATCTGGATGAGACGCCTGGGTGGCTCAGTCAGTTAAGTGTCAGACTTTGACTCAGGTCCTGATCTCATGGTCCATGAATTTGAGCCCCGTGTCAGGCTCTACTGAGAGCTCAGAGCAGGGAGCCTGCTTCAGATTCTGTGTCTTCCTCTCTCTCTGTGCCCCTCCCCTGCTCAGGCTCTGTCTCACTCTGTCTCAAAACTAAATAAACGTTAAAACAATTCTTGAAAAAAAAAAAGTGAAAGAAAACTAGCTCTGGAGACAGTCTCCCACTGTCAAGCTGTGTGATATAAGTCATTTTTCTGGTATTGTCATCTATAGAGAGAATTTTATACATTATTGACTTGTTTAGGATATTACAGTGTTTTACTATAAAAAACATACAGTATTTAACTATTAAATTACATTTCAAACACTCTATATGATTTAGCAAACATTTATAGTATAAAATCTTGCCTTCACGAGGCTCCAAACTCATGATAAATATATACAAATGAGTTCTAGATAGTGCACAGACACCATACAGAAACACAGACACATGTGTGCCTTCACAATACATTCTCTATAGTGTGGTTAAAGGTCATTTTTGTTTTCTCTTTTGTGTCCACTATTTCTAAGAATTCCACATATTTCCATTTTCTAAAATATTCCATGTGAACATGCATTATTTATTGAGTCAGGAAATAATAAAAACAATCATTAACTTTCCAAAAATTTCTCTTTGTTCTCATCTTTGTTTTTTGTTGTTGTTGTTGTTGTTTAGCAATTACATAGTATGCCAAAACTAAAATTGCCTGGTGCTTTTTTTTATCATGGGGAGTCCATATTTACTTCTGCCATCTGGAAATGTGGTTTGCACCATGGAGAGTAGCAGATCATAATACAATGAACTACCATATGTGACAGAATTCAATTTTGTTCCAAAACACTGTATAGTAAAAATTTGATTGTATGCAGTATTATACCACCTGCATTGTCACAAAGAGGTATTTCCTTTGGTTTTGCAATAATGAAACTGTTCATTGTTTTTGTTTTTTGTTTTTTTTTTTTTACTTTTTCTTTTCCCATGGATATTAACATCATAATTCATATATTGTCTGGTTAATTGAACCAACATGCATTAAAATTAGTCTAAGATAATTACTCTTCCCGTCTCCTACACAAAGGAACAATGTCATTACATGCAATAAAAATTGTATTCCTTAAAGCAATGCAATTCACTTCAGATTTGACTTTCTATTGTGTAATTGCACTCTCTCAAGAGGAAATAGAAAACATTTTTAAAGATGTTTGCTTATTATCAGATATCAGATTTACAAAGTTGATTGAGAAAATTATTACACTCTTTGCCAAAATTTCAAGTTACATGGACATTTGTTTATAATTCAGAAAATGTTTATCTATTTTTCTCTTTACTTTATTAAAATAGAGTTCTTTACATAATATGATAAAAAGTGATCTTTTTTGAGAGTGTAGGCTAAATGGTCCTTGCCCTTCAACAGCAGAATTCATTTTCTTCTCTTTTCACCATTTCTGTTCTAATGTGACTTGGTCAGCTTCTCATCATCTCAACCATTGCTTTATGGTAGGCTATTGGAAGTTACACTTGAGCCTACGTAACTCAGTCGGTTAGATGTCTGATTCAACTTTGGCTCGGGTGATAATCTCCCGGTTCGAGAGTTCGAGCCCTGCATCAGGTTCTGTGCTGACAGTGTGGAGCCTGCTTGGGGTTCTCAATCTCTCTCACTCTCTGCCCTTCCCCCATTGGTTTTCTCTCTCTCTCTCTCTGTCTCTCTCAATAAATAAATAAACTTAAAAAAAAAAAAAAGAAAAATACCCTAAGCAGACAATGAAAACCCAAAAGTCCCTGCATCATAGGTACAAATAAGGAGAACTTGCCCCAATCCTGACAACAAAAGGTTTTTTTTTTCTTTCTTTTATTTTTTAAGCATTTTTTTTAATTTTTAATTTTTTAGAATTTTTTAAAATTTACAACCAAATTAGTTAGCGTATTGTGCAACAATGATTTCAGGAGTAGATTCCTTAGTGCCCCTTAACCATTTAGCCCATCCCCCCTCCCACAACCCCTCCAGTAACCCTGTTTGTTCTTCATATTTATGAGTCTTTTCTGTTTTGCCCCCCTCTCTGTTTTTATATTATTTTTGTTTCCTTTCTCTTATATTCATCTGTTTTGTCTCTTAAAGTCCTCATGTGGGTAAAGTTATATGATTTTTGTCTTTCTCTGACTAATTCCTTAGCATCATACCCTCCAGTTCCATCCACATAGTTGCAAATGGCAAGATTTAATTCTTTTTGATTGCCAAGTAGTACTCCATTGTGTATGTATACCACATCTTCTTTATCCATTCATCCATTGATGGACATTTGGGCTCTTTCCATACTTTGCCTATTGTTGATCGTGTGCTATAAACATGGGGGCGCATGTGTCCCTTCAAAACGGCACACCTGTATCTCATGGATAAATACCTAGTAGTGCAATTGCTGGGTCCTATGGTAGTTCTATTTTTTGTTTTTTGAGGAACCTCCATACTGTTTTCCAGAGTGGCTGCACCAGCTTGCATTGCCACCAACAATGCAAAAGAGATCCTCTTTCTCCGCATCCTCACCAACATCTATTGTTGCCTGAGTTGTTACTGTTAGCCATTCTGACAGGTGTGAGGTGGTATCTCATTGTGGTTGTGATTTCTATTTCCCTGGTGATGAGTGATATGGAGCATTTTTTCATTTGTCGGTTGGCCATCTGGATGTCTTCTCTGGAAAAGTGTCTAATCATGTCTTTTGCCCATTTCTTCACTGGATTATTTGTGTTTTGGGTGTTGAGTTTGATAAGTTCTTTATAGATTTTGGATACTAATCCTTTATTTGATATGTCGTTTGCAAATATCTTCTCCCATTCTGTCGGTTGCCTTTTAGTTTTGCTGATTGTTTCCTTCACTGTGCAGAAGCTTTTTATTTTGATGAGGTCCCAGTAGTTCATTTTTGCTTTTGTTTCCCTTGCCTCCGGAGACATGTTGAGTAAGAAGTTGCTGCGGGCAAGATCAAAGAGGTTTTTGCCAGCTTTCTCCTTGAGGATTTTGATGGCTTCCTGTCTTACATTGAGGTCTTTCATCCATTTTGAGTTTATTTTTGTGTATGGTGTAAGAAAGTGGTCCAGGTTCATTTTTCTGCATGTCACTGTCCAGTTTTCCCAGTTTCTTTATTCCATTGGATATTCTTTCCTGCTTTGTCAAAGAATAGTTGGCCATACGTTTGTGGGTCCATTTCTGGGTTCTCTATTCTGTTCCATTGATCTCAGAACACTCATGTCTGTTCTTGGGCCAGTACCATACTGTCTTGATGATGACAGCTTTGTAGTATAGCTTGAAGTCTGGGATTGTGATGCCTCCTGCTTTGGTTTTCTGTTTCAAGATCGCTTTGACTCTTCAGGGTCTTTTCTGGTTCCAAACAAATTTTAGGATTATTTGTTATAGCTCTGTGAAGAATGCTGGTGTTACTTTGATAGGGATCGCATTGAATATGTAGATTGCTTTGGGTAGTATCAACATTCTAACAATATTTGTTCTTCCTATCCAGGAGCATGGAATCTTTTTCCATTTTTTTGGGTCTTCAATTTCTTTCATAAGCTTTCTATAGTTTTCAGTGTATAGAGTTTTCACCTCTTTGATTAGATTTATTCCTAGGTATTTTATGTTTTTTTTGTCCAACTGTAAATGTTATTGATTCCTTGATTTCTCTGTCACTTCATTGTTGGTGTATAGGAATGCAACCGGTTTCTGTGTGTTGATTATATATCCTGCAACTTTGCTGAATTCATGAATCAATTCTAGCAGTTTTTTGGTGGAATTTTTGGGTTTTCCACATAGAGTATCATGTCATCTGCGAAGAGTGAAAGTTTGACCTCCTCCTGGCCAATTTGGATGTGTTTTATTTCTTTGTGTTGTTTGATTGCAGAGGCTAAGACTTCCAATACTATGTTGAATAATAGTGGTGAGAGTGGACATCTTGTTCTTGACCTTAGGGGGAAAGCTCTCAGTTTTTCCCCATTAAGGATGATATTAGTGTTGGGTCGTTCATATATGGCTTTTATGATCTCGAGGTATGCTCCTTCTATCCCTACTTTCTTGAGGTTTTTATTAAGAAAGGATGCTGTATTTTGTCAGATGCTTTCTCTGCATCTATTGAGAGGATCATATGGTTCTTGTCCTTTCTTTTATTGATTTGATGAATCACGTTAATTGTTTTGCAGATATTGAACCAGCCCTGCATCCCAGGTATAAATCCTGCTTGGTCGTGGTGAATACTTTTTTTTAAATATATTTTTGGATCTGATTGGCTAATATCTTGTTGAGGATTTTTGCATCCATGTTCATCAGGGAAATTGGTCTATAGTTCTCCTTTTTAGTGGGGTCTCTGTCTGGTTTTGGAATCCAGGTAATGCTGGCTTCATAGAAAGAGTTTGGAAGTTTTCCTTCCATTTCCATTTTTGGAACAGTTTCAAGAGAATAGGTGTCAACTCTTCCTTAAATGTTTGGTAGAATTCCCCTGGAAAGCCATCTGGCCCTGGACTCTTGTTTTTTGGCAGATTTTGGATTACTGATTTGATTTCCTTACTGGTTATGGGGTCTGTTCAAATTTTCCATTTCTTCCTGGTTCAGTTTTGGTAGTGTATATGTTTCTAGGAATTTGTCCATTTCTTCCAAATTACCCATTATATTGGCATATAATTGCTCATAATATTCTCTAATTATTGTTTTTATTTCTGTTGTGTTGGTCGTGATCTCTCCTCTTTCATTCTTGATTTTATTTATATGGGTACTTTCCTTTTTCTTTTTGATCAAACTGGGTAGTGGTTTATCAATTTTGTTAATTCTTTCAGAGAACAGCTTCTGGTTTCATTGATATGTTCTACTGTTTTTTTGTTTGTTTGTTTTGTTTTTTTGTTTGTTTGTTTTTGGTTTCAATAGCATTAATTTCTGTTCTAATCCTTATTATTGCTTGCTGGTTTTGGTTTTTACTTGCTGTTCTTTTTCCAACTCCTTAAGGTGTAAGGTTAGGTTGTGTATCTGAGATCTTTCTTTCTTCTTTAGGAAGGCCTGGATTGCTATATACTTTCCTCTTATGACTGCCTTTGCTGCGTCCCAGAGGTTTTTGGTTGTGGTGTTATCATTTTCATTGACTTCCATTTACTTTTTAATTTCCTCTTTAACTGCTTGGTTAGCCCATTCATTCTTTAGTAGGATGTTCTTCAGTCTCCAAGTATTTGTTACCTTTCCAAATTTTTTCTTGTGGTTGATTTCGAGTTTCATAGCGTTGTGGTTTGAAATATGCATGGTATGATCTCAATCTTTTTGTAGTTACTTAGGGCTGATTTGTGTCACAGTATATGGTCTATTCTGGAGAACGTTCCATGTGCACTGGAGAAGAATATATATTCTGTGTCTTTAGGATGAAATGTTCTGAATATATCTGTTAAGTCCATCTGGTCCAGTGGGTCAAAGCCATTGTTTGCTTGTTGATATTTTGATTAGATGATCTGTCCATTGCTGTGAGTGGGGTGTTGAAGTCTCCTACTATTATTGTATTACTATCTATGAGTTTCTTTATGTTTGTGATTAATTGATTTTTATATTTGAGTGCTTTCACATTTGGTGCATAAATGTTTACAATTGTTAAGTCTTCTTGGTGGATAGACCCCTTGATTATGATATAACGCCCTTCTGCATCTCTTGATATAGTCTTTATTTTAAAGTCTAGATTGTCTAAGTATGGCTACTCCGGCTTTCTTTTGTTGACCATTAGAATGATAGATGGTTCTCCATCCCCTTATTTTCAATCTGAAGGTGGTCTAAAGTGGGTCTCTTGTAAGCAACATATAGATGGATCTTGTTTTCTTATCATTCTGTTACCCTATGTCTTTTGATTGGAGCATTGAGTCCACTGACGTTTAGAGTACTGAAAGATGAATTTATCGCCATTATGATGCTTGTAGAGTTAGAGTTTCTGGTGGTGTTCTCTGGTCCTTTCTAATCTTTGTTGCCTTTAGTATATATATGTATATATATTTATATACATATAAATATATATACATATATACATATATATATAAATACATGTGTATGTATATGTATACATATGTGTATGTATACGCATGGTATGTATGTATGTGTATTTATATATTTATATATATTTATATATAAATATATATATGTATATGTGTATGTGTATTTATATATTTATATATATTTATATATAAATATATATTTAAATATATATTTATATATATATATATATTTTTTTTTCCATCTTTTCTCCCCTCATAGAGTCCCCCTTAAAATTTCTTGCAGGGCTGGCTTAGTGGTCACAAATTCCTTTAATTTTTGTTTGTCTGGGAAACATTTTATCTCTCCTTCTACTTTGAATGACTGCCTTGTTGGGTAAAGAATTCTTGGCTGCGTCTTTTTCTGATTCAGCACACTGAATATATCCTGCCACTTCTTTCTGGCCTGCCAAGTTTCTGTGGATAGGTCTGTTGCAAATCTGTCTTTCCTTGTATGTTAGGGACTTTTTTTCCCCTGCTGCTTTCATGATTTTCTCCTTGCCTGACTTTTGTGAATTTGTCTATGATATGCCTTGTTGATGGTCAGTTTTTGTGGAATCCAATGGGGGTCCTCTGTGTTTCCTGGATTTTGATGTCTGTGTCTTTCCCCAAGTTAGGAAAGTTTTCCACTATGATTTGCTCATATGGCCATTCTACCCCTATTTCTCTCTCTTTCTCTTCTGGGATTCCTATGATTCTGATGTTGTTCCTTTTTAATGAATCACTGATTTCTCTAATTCTTAAATCATGCTCTTTTGCCTTAATCTCCCTCTTTTTTTTCTGCTTCATTATTCTCTATAAGTTTGTCCTCTATATCACTGATTCTCTGTTCTGCCTCATCCATCCTTGCCACCGCTGCATCCATCCATGATTGCAGCTCAGTTATGGCATTTTTAATTTGATTCTGGCTATTTTTTACTTCTTTTATCTCGGCAGAAAGGGATTCTAATCTATTTCCGACTCCAGAAACTACTGTTATTATCGTGATTCTAAATTCTGGTTCAGACCTCTTGCTTGTAGCTGTGTTGGTTAAATCCGTGGCTGTTGTTTCTTAGTGCTCTCTCTTTTGGGGTGAATTCCTTCATTTTGTCATTTTCAAGGGAGAAAATGAGTTAATGAGGTAGAAAAATTGAAATGAAAAGAAATTAAAATTAAAAATTAAACACACACACACACACACACACACAAATCTAATAGATGATGCTAGATCCTACGTGTGTTTTGGTCTGGGGTTGAAAGCGGTTTGACATATTAGAAAAAAAAAAGGGGAGCGAAAGAAAAAAAGGAAATCATTCGAGAATTTGAAAAAACGAATACACTGAAGTAGAATAAAATGATATGATGGGGTAAAATAGAATTTGAAAACAATATACACAAAAGTAAAGAATATAGTAGAAAAAATAAAGAAAATATTTTTAATAAAAAATAAAAATAAATTATTTTTTTTCTTTTTCCGTATTCAAGAAAAATGAAAAGTAACGAGAAGAGAAAAAAGATTAAAAAGAAAGAAAGAACAAAAGGAAATCGTTTGAAAATTTGAAAAATGAATAGACTGTAGTAGACTAAAATGATGGAAGTAAAATAGAATTTGTAGAAATTTACATAAAAGCAAAAAATATAGTAAAAAATTAAGTAAAAATATTTTAATAGAATTTGAAAGTAAAAATGAAGTTTTTCTCTTTCTGCATTCAAGAAGAAGAAAAGAAACGAAAAAAAAAAGAAAAAGAAAACAAAAAATAAAATGGAAACTGTTTGGAAATTTGAAAAGGTGAATACAGTGAAGTAGACTAAACTACAATGATGGAAGTAAAAGAGAATTTGAAAAGATTTACACAAAAGTAAAAAATATAGTAATAAAAATTAAAGAAACATTTTTAATAAAAATTGAAAATAAAAGTGAATTTTCTTTTTCTGTATTCAAGAAAAGGAAGTGTAAAAGAGAAAAAGAAAAAAAAAAACAGAAAGAAAATTGAATCAATGAACCTGCCAACAGATTGAAGTAGGACTGAAATTACTTCGTTTTCCCCTAGAAGTCAGACCATGTAGTGCTTTATAGTCCATAAGCTAAGCCGGTGGTGAGACTTGTGTTCTTGAAGGGCCAAGTTGGCCCAGTTGGGCAGGGCTTGGTGTAACAGCTCCGCTCGCCACTAGATGGTGCTGCCAACCTCCTGGGGTGGAGTGTGGCGTGGCTCTAGGTGTGTATGCGCATGCGCAGGATCAGTGAAAAATGGCGCCAGCCAGCTGCCCAGTCTGTTTTCTCAGATCAGCAATCTCGCACCCGTCCTCTGTCTTCAGCTGTCGTCCATTCCCCGCTCTTTCACTCCCCGTGACCAGACCCCCAGGCAGTACCTCTCTCCGAGTTTTGTCTCAGACCGTGGCTGTTTTCCCCGGCCCCTTACTTCCAAAGGACTGCGGCTTTGACCCGTTCCGCCCCTCTGTGGGAGGATCTCACTGAGCAGTGGCCGAATGCTGGCAGCACCCAGGAAAGTTCCGTTACTCTGCTGCTGCCGAAGCCCAGAGACTGCGGCCGTGTGCCAGCCCGGCCCAGAAAAAGGTCACGAGACAGTGTAGCAGCAACGTTTCAGGGATTATGGAAAATCACAACACACCTCTGGCACCGGGCTTCACCCATAACGACCTTGTTCCAGCACCCGCGAATGTGGCCGCCTTCCGGGGTCCGCTGGGACCAGGGGGCTTCAACAGTCTCCACCAGATGTCCTTCCAGCCGTGGAACCGCTTCTCCCTGTGTGGCCTGAGAGCCTCCCGGACCTCCCTCTGCTCCTGGGGATTCGCCCTTCCCACCAGAGCACCACCAGGTAGGGAGCTGCCGAGTTGCAGCCTTTGCGCGCCCCTTGCTTACAGTCTTAATGGAATTTAAACCCTCTCCTTTCACCTTTCTCCCTTTTTAGTTTAGTCCCAGCGTCTGTTTCCAAATTTCCACTTTCTCTCCAGCCACTTCTGGGGAGGGGTGCTTTTCCCGTATTCTCCACACCCCCCACCCCCCAGTCTCCATCCTCTCCGCCGCCAAAGCACCTCCCTTCCCGGGGCTTCTCGCTCCCCAAGTTCACCTCTCTGCACCACGTACCTGCTGAATTCTGTGGTTCAGGTTGTGCAGATTGTTGTGTTAATCCTCCAGTCGGTTTTCTAGGTGTGTAGGATGGTTTAGTGTTGGTCTGGCTGTATTTCATGGACGCGAGACACACAAAAAGCTTCCGTGCTGTTCCGCCATCTTGGCTCCGCCCCTCTTTTTTTTTTTTTTTTTTTAAATGGAAAGCTCAAGGCTTGAGAAATGGGCATTAGATTTGGTGCTGGAACTTCCAGAAGAGCATAGTTATTCCCTCTAGCCTAAGTGCACTATCAGATAGTCCTCAATTGGAAAAGAAGGAATCAGTGAAGTATTTTGTCCATATGACTCAATATGCACTATACATATTAAGCATTGATTATTAGCAGTTTCAGGAATGAATGAAACTAAAAGAACCATCTTGAACATGGACCGAACTGGCACTGAGATGTCTTCCTGGAAAACCACTGGCAGCAAATACAACTATTGCTACTTGTAATCTTTCTTTCTTTACATTTTGAGCATTTTGTTTGTTCACCTCATTCTTTTTTCTTCTCCTGATTAGGTCACATTCATCAGATTTTGTAGTGTGGTCATGTCAAAGGTATTTCCAGAGTGATCACATTATTTTTTAACATTATAAGATAATCTGTTATTTTAAGGCATACTGTTCTCCATTATCTTTTTTTTTTTTTTATTTTGTGATCCATTTCTCTTTGAAAGATTCCACTTTTATTGTAAAAAGAAAATCTGGAATTTTATTAAGCAAACAATATAATAAATACAAGCTTAGAAACAAATGTATGCAATTACCTAGTAGGAAATAAAGTATTGTTTTGTTTTTAATTCTTCAGGTGTGACAGAAAAATCATGAATCAGGTGTAAATATTGACTCTCTGGGTGTTGTCAACTCCACATTTTTTACCAGAGGACATCTAGCCTTTTGTTCACATACATTTTATTTTTTTTTAAGTTTATTTTGTTATATATATATATATATAGAGAGAGAGAGAGAGAACTAGCAGGGTAGAGGCAGAGAGAGAGGGAGAGAAAGAGAACCCCAATCAGGCTCAGCACAGTCAGTGGAGAGCCTGATGCCAAAAGTCACAAGGGATTTCCATGTATTTTCTACTACTTTACAAATCTCACTTGTATATTTAGGCCCATAATTTATGTTGCAAAGTATGTGAGGTGGTTCAGGATTTCTTTTCCATAAAACTGCCCAATTATTCCAAAACCATTTGTTGAAATGAATATACTTCTCTCATTGGGCTTTCTTGGCACCTTTGTCAAAAATCTATTGGTCACATATGTCTGTCTTTCTGGACTTCATGCATAGATCAACATAGTGGCCCTGAAGGAATCTGTACTTTGTCTATCTACAAGGTAACCTTATTGGAAATCGGTCAAATAATTTTTTAAAAATTATGTGGGTTTCAGAATTACAGGGTAATTCATTAAGGCTTTCACATGATGGTTAAAGAAGGAATAGTCTCTGAAAATATGACTCAAAATTATAAGTCTCTAATTTACTAGAGCTGAGAACATCTTTGCACAGAGGAAAAAAAGGATAATCTCTCTTTGCACAGAGAAATAAGCAAACAGGCATATTATACACATGCAAAAGTGTGACACAATTGACTGGCAGCTCTTTATCTGGAAAAGGATTCGTCTTTGATGTTGATTATTAAAACAGTTTACTAGCATTAGTGGTCTGGTTGCTCATTAGGGCTGAAAAATAAGTCATACATGAGTTTAGCAAATACATTTGAAACATTGTTTGTCCAGAAAGTGATGAAGAGTCAATCTAAATATTCTCCAGAAAAGATGTAGACCTAAAGACACCCAGAGAGCCATCATTTATGCCTGATTTCCAATGATTTTTCTGTCACACCTGAAGAATAAACAAAACCCTTTATTTCCTAGTAGGTAATGTACACATTTGTTTCTAAGCTTGGGTTCGAACGTATAAGATGGTTTCCTTCATAAAGTTCTAGATATTTTTTAAAAAAATTAATGTTTATTTATTTATTTTTTCAACGTTTTTATTTATTTTTGGGACAGAGAGAGACAGAGCATGAACGGGGGAGGGGCAGAGAGAGAGGGAGACACAGAATCGGAAACAGGCTCCAGGCTCCGAGCCATCAGCCCAGAGCCTGATGCGGGGCTCGAACTCACGGACCGCGAGATCGTGACCTGGCTGAAGTCGGACGCTTAACCGACTGTGCCACCCAGGCGCCCCTAATGTTTATTTATTTTTGAGAGAAAGAGAGAGAGAGAACAAGGGAGAGGCAGAGAGAGAAGGAGAGACAGATCCAAAGCAGGCTCCAGGCTCTGAGCTGTCAGCACAGTGCCCAACGTGGGGCTTGAACCCATGGACCATGAGATCATGACCTGAGGCGAAGTCGGATTCTCAGTCGACTGAGCCACCCAGCTGCCACACGTTCCAGATAGTTTTACAATATAAGTGGCACCTTTTAAAGAGAAATGGGCCGCAAAATGAAAAATACATGGAGATGAGTTTGCCTTCACATAACTTATTGTCCAATTATGTTAAAAAATATGTGATCTCTCTGTGAAATATCTTTGACACCAACACTCTATAAAATCTGCTAAATGTGACCTAATAAGAGAAGACAAAAGAATGAGGTAAGCAAACAACAACAACAACAAAAATACCCCAAACACCAGAAAAGATTGGCCATGAATAGCGATGACCATATTTATTGCTAATAGATTTTGCAAGGAAGACAAACTCGGCGGGAAAATGCTAAGAAAGGGTCACCTTGGCATGTACAGAAGACAAGATGAGTTCAGGAGGGGCGAGAGAGAATTAGCAGCCCTAATTCCCTGAACACAGCATATGAAGTCATACAGGCAAAAACAAAGATAATTATCTTTACCACATATGGCTGAGTATTTTTGCCAGTTGCTCAGCATCAAATGGATGTGACTAGAATGTATTTGCCAAGATTGTCACAGAACGTACTTCATCTAGTGTAAATGGAAAGGGTCTTACAGATGCTATTTGTTGGCTGACAATTTTTGAAGGGTCCAGGAAATCAAACTTTGTGATACAGTCAGGATTTACTTGTGTTCAAACTTGAGCACATTTTTTTTAACAAAAATGATTTGATCCACTGCACACCCCTAGATGCTCAAAAAGCCAGAGGCCAGTACCAGACAACCAGCCTCTCTGCCAAAGAAAAAGTAACAGCCTCCACGATGAATATAGCTAAGAGAGAGGACAGCATGCTCTGCACCACAACTTTCAATCTTTGGAAGTGCACGCTATTTTCCCTTGTTTTGTGGCAAGACACCCTGGGAAATATCACTCTGATTCTACCCAGGGAATGCATGATTCATGAGGTAGAGAAATGCCAACATGAGATTGTGGGCTGGCAAATTTGATGGATGTTGACCAAAATATAATTTCCAATTTGTTGCATGTGATCATGCCTAATCTGGTGTTTGAACAAAGTACATATTGTTCTAACCCTAGGTAACAGAGTTTTCTTTCTCAACTAATTTAAACATAATCTTCATGAATTCCAATTGCTTTGTGTATATGATAAAGATAAATGGACTCAGTATACATGACCATAATCTTGCCTTCAAGTTCAGCTACACTTATAGGGAAAAACAAAATAAACGAAATCTGTCAGAGGAAGTACAATTAACCAAGTTATTTCTATTTTAGATGATCAAATCTTCACTGAAGCAGAATTTTTTCTTGTGAAATTTCAAAAGAGGGACTTTTCTTCGAAAATGGAAGCAAACAAGTCTATCACGTTCTAAAACATGAACAGACATTAGAAGGCTAAATATATATAATATTATGATATAATATTATTAAATAGTATTATACAATATTTACCTAATTGCTACATAATTATTTATAATATATGATTATATTATTATAAAATACATGCACTGTAGTATATTAAATATTATATATTTTTCACATGAAAAGATAATTTATAGAACTACTGCAAACCAGAACTGATGATAAAGTTGCTTCTAGAATTTGGAAAGAATATAAAGAAAGTTTTGGTCAACAGGAATTGTGGTCTGTAGAGGTCTATGTCATAAAATAAGAGATTTCCATCCAACGCAAATGAAGTGCAAATACACTTTGTTGTTCTCTGTTATTTGAGATCCCCTGTCATTCTTTTCGAAGACCCTCATAATTAAGATCAAATTATTGTTTGGTGTCCTTGTCACGTCTTTTTGAAGACCTATGTGATTAGAATCTCAGACATCCAGGAAATGTGAAAAGCAGGTAAACAAAGAAAATTAGTAGCGGATTGTTTATTGCTTGATATTGTTTTCTCCCCGTCACCAATAACCATACTGCACTCACCTTGCAAAATGCCAAGCCTTATTGAATCCAATGCTTTCTTCAATATAGCCCTGGATAAGGGTAGCTGAAAGTGAATACTCTTGCACACACTTGCCGCTCTGCTAGGAAACCCTGTACCTCTAATTCCAATGTTTCATGTATCACCTCTATGCTGATGACTCTGGGAACAGGTTTGCTCTATCCTGGGCATGCAAAAAACAATGCTGATCTCAGTAAAATCTACTTGTAAATATTGCAACGGGACTTATAGCAGCAAGATTATCTGAGGCAGTTCCTACCTAAGGATTTTTTAAAGCAGAACATGCCATTTATCTATAGTGCTTATTGAAAATAACACTGGAATGCAGAGACTTACGGGTCGAACCTGGCTAGAAAATGAAAGTTAGCTGCATGGACTATCTACCTGTATGACTGACTAATGGAGTACAGATACCAGGACCTCTTACTAAGACTACTTCTTCTGAGCTTAATTGCCCCCTGGACATAGTATCTGTTCTTTTTTCAAAATTCAATACACATCATGAGGTGGGAAACACGTCTGTTTTTGCTTTGTTTTGTTTTGTTCTATTTTGCTTTGCTTTGCTTTTATTTTATTTTGTCATGGAAGTTGTATCTGCTTGTTTTTATGGTGATCTGAGATGCTAATATTGTAAGACTGCAATTGGCCTACTTTTTGCTTTTCTCTTTCACTAGTCATTAGAAAAGTTTAATGATGAGTTAGATTTATTGTCTGTGTTCATCTGTTGAAACAGATGAACGAGCACCCCTCTCTTCTATTTTAAAATGTGGCCATAAGGGAAGCATGGGTGGCTTAGTCAGCTAAGCATCTGACTCTTGATTTCAGCTCAAGTCTTGATCTCAGGGTTCCTGAGATTGAGCCCCACGTTGGGCTCCACACTGCCAGTGCAGAACCTGCTTGGGCTTCTCTTTCTCCCTTTCTCTGCCCTTACCCAGCCCTCAAAAATAAGTAAATTAACTTAAAAAAATTTAACGTGGTCATAAAGTATCTTTTAAGGAAATCAAAGCAGTACATGTTTTTATTTATTTATTCAACCATTATTTATTAAAATCTCATCCATGGTTTCCTTTCTTATTCAGAATCAAATCTAAAGGCTGGCCCTGGCTTATTACTTATACTACTACTTTGTTTTCTCAGTTACTTTATTCCATGATAATTTAGTGTATGTAATTGTTGTCTGAGTCAAACTTCTTATGTGCCTGTTATTACACAATGTGTTATCAAGTTCCCACAAGATAGCATGTTTTGCTAGATATCAAAATAAGAAAATAAGACAAAAGAAGTATATTTTTTCACCATGAATATGGCTTATTCAGATATTTGTCTGGTAACATGAAATAGAATATTGAGGAGAAAGTTTTAAAGAAATAGCTGAGAAATATTTCCATTATTTATTTGTTTTCTATTAAACCTTATTTTCACAGGTCTCAAGATTTTGTGACATAATTTTTGTCAAGTTGTTTCCCTTGAAAAATACTGATTTTAAAAACTAACAACTTAAAACTACCCCCCACACACAAATCAAGTGTTTCTCAAAACATTTTCCTCTCAATTTGAAGGTTTTACAATGCGTTCTTATCATTCACAAGTATTTTACTGTTAAACATTTGTAACCAATTGAGACAAACAGCTCTAAAATCATTCTTCCACAATGAATTAAGACTGGGCTAGCAGGTATTAAGGGTAACAGTCATTTGGCTTTCTGAACTTTCGGGACAGAGTAAGTGACCTTGCTAGCCCCAGTAACGTTCTTGTCAACTGTTTTGATGACGCCCACAGCCTCAGTCTGTCTCATGTCCAAAGAACAAAACAACCTGGAGGAGTATCTTCAGAGAATCTCAGCTCCTATGGGCTTGCCAGGAATCATATCAATGATGCAGCATCATGAGATTTCAAGAATTTGGAGCCATCTCTGTCTTCTTCCCAGGAAAGTGATCTATCTTTTCCTTCAGATCAACAACCTTGCAAGCAATGTGAGCTCGGTGACAATCCACACAGGTGCATGGCCAGCACTGATTTGGCCTGGATGGTTCAGAATAATCACCTGAGTTGTGAAACCAGCTGTTTCCATTGATGGGCCATTTTTGCTCCTACTAGCCATGTTGCGACAACAAACACCTTTGACAGACCTGTTCTTGATGTTTAAGCTCACATTGTCCCCAGGAAGAGATTCAGTCAAAGTTCATGGTATATTTCAACCACTTTACTTTAGTTGTGATGTTGATTGGAGTAACGGTGACCACCATGTGAGGTTGGAGAACGCCAGTCTCAACTTGGTCCACAGGGATAGTACCGATGCCACCAATTTTGTAGATGTCCTAGAGGGGCAGGTGCAAGGACTTGTCATTTGGATAAGTTGGTACCAGGATACAATCCAGAGCTTCAAGCAGCATGGTTCCACTGGCACAGTTATCTATACAGGTGATTTTCCATCCCTTAAGCCAAGGTATGTTAGCACTTCACTCTAGCATGTTGTCACAGGTCCAGCCAGAAATTGGCACAAATGCTACTGTGTTGGGGTCATAGCCTATTTTCTTAAGTAGTGCTGACTTTCTTAGTGATTTCCTTGTATCTCTTACGGCTATAGGGTGTTTCAAAGGAATATATATTTTTTAACACCAAAAATTAGTTATTTCACACCCAGTGTGTAAGCCAGAAAGGCATGTTCACAAATTTGTACATTCTTGGAGATACCTACCTCAAATTTATGATATCACAAATGGTAGGATTTTCTTCTTTTTAAAGGATGAATAACATTCTATTGTATGTATATATAATATTTTTGTGATCCATTTGTCTGTCTTAGGATATTTATGTTGTTTTTTATATCTTGGCTATTGTGAACAATGTTGCAATAAACATGGGAGTGTAGATCTCTCTCCTGATTTCAAATCTTTTGGGTGTAGACTGAAAAAGTGAGGTTGCTGGATGATAGGTAGTTCTATTTTTAATTTTTTGAGGAGATTCCATACTGTTTTCCATAGAAGCTACACTATTTTATATTCCCATCAACAGTGTAGAAGTGTTCCAATTTCTCCAAAATATTACCTCTAGGTGTTGGTGAGGTGTAGAAAAGTTAAAATACAATTGGACCATTGCTCAAATGGTTAATTAAACACAACTACCGTATGATCCAGTAATTCCACTTTATGGTTTATATGCAGACAAATGGAAAACTTGTTTTTAACTGATGATAAAAAAATACATTGTATTCATACAGTAGAATTTTATTGAACCATGAAAAGGAATGGAGTTCTTAAACATGCCATAACATGGGTGAATCATACAAGCATTATACTAAGTGAAAGAAATCAATCACAAATAACCACATATTTTATTTATATGAAATGTTCAGAATAAGTAAAAAATTCTAAACAGAGTAGACTAGTTGTTTAGAGGGTCTGATGGATGGGCATGCGGTGATGGGGAGTGGCTGGTAAAGGATAATCCAATGGGATTTGTACGTCATTTGTTACCATAATTGAACTTGACAAAAACTCATGAGTTTGCTGCTTTTTTCTCTAATTTTACAAAATAAGGAACTAGTTTGAAACTCTATGTTGCATGAAAATAATGTTTATGAGTTCAGTATCACAAAGTTCCAGTATTATAAAATTTAAGACTCATACATATATTTTTTCTGGGGGGGGGGGTATTGTTAGGCTCAGTTTTATCACTCCCATATATAATTTTAAATGGTTAGCTTTTCCATTTTTATGTCACTTTTGGTGACTTGAATATGTTCAGTAAATTGAAAGAGTTTAAGTAGGTCATTAGAACTTCACTGTGTTATTTGCACAATGACTTATAACATAAAGAGTAGATATGTTTTGTAACTTTAATTTGCCAATATAGTCATTGAAGTACTGATATACTTTATTAGACATTTTTGAATATCCACTAAGATTTTAATAAATACTCTGATAAAGAGTGAAAACTCAAATTGGCTGAATAATATGTTTCACCACTACCTTAAAATGAATATTAACAATAAAATAGTGAGTTATTAGGGTTTGATAGTGATATGTTTTTTAATAAACACACACAAAAAAGTGAATTATTCCATTTCTTCCAAGCTTTTTATCAATTTTTAATTAAATTTACATGAGATTCTAGAGAAGCCATTATTACATCTTAATTTCTCAAATATTTATATGAATGATTTTTATGCTGTGCTCCTAACTGAAAGAAGAAAAAGAAATAGATTTTGATATAAATCATGTCACCCACTGTTCCTTATTTCAAATAACACATCTGATGCAATGATCTTATGATTTTCAAATATGGGATTTACAGTAGGCACAGGTTATCAGCTTACAATTAAAAAGTACTTATTGAGGAAAATATTACTTATATACAGAATGCAATATTTGATTAAAAAATAATTCTGCTACTAATAGGGTTACTAGTGGCCTAGATGGCAGATAGCTTTCATATTTTTAGAAGCATATGAGAATTTGGGATACTGATTAAAATATTACAGTTTTCAGTATTACGAAGTGAATGTGAGTTAGGCAAATATTAGAATTTAAAAAAACCTTCTGAATGTAAGTTAGGCAAATATTAGAATTAAAAAAAGCCTTCTGCATTATGAACAAATGATAAAGGCATATAATTAGCTACAATTTGACAAAAATATATTTCAGGTACTATTTTAATGTACCTGTAGAGGTATGAAAAATATTGACTTTAACTTCAGAAAGTTATGTTATTAACATAACATTATGCGTATTTAATTGAATTTAATGGCTACATGAATGTGATTTACAATGTTAATAAAAATTAAAACATACATCTTATTGTAGTTGTTCTTCTGAGAGAAGTGTGTTATGTGATTGAGTTAATAGAATATAAAAATTGAGGACAGAAAGCTGGAATTTTAACCTGACTTTGTATCCACTCCATGTTCCTTTCTGATCTCTAGATTCTTTATCTACAATGGGGATGACTGAAATATTTAAGAAGGTATTTAATACATTTTGTTCATCTTTAGTCACCGACTGGTAACAGAATACAAACTTGGGTGAATTATAATGCAAACAAAAGAAGTCAATTTTTATGTCGCAAGACACTCAAATAAAAAAGCATGGATTATACAATATCTTTCAAATTTAGACTGATAACCAAGATTATTGGCAAAAATTAATGTGGAAGAAACTCATCTATTTCTAAGATGAACTGTGTCATCACTACTGACTGTGTGATTAATGAGAAATTCTGTACTGTACCTAACTGCCTAATATTCTAGGGAAAATTATATGATACAGGTATGGCTTTTGGCATGCAATTTGAATGTTAAGCACAGCTTTCCTTCCCCCCCCCCCACCCCCCGCCATGTGGATTGTCTTTGATTATCAAAAGGTAATTTAGTTGGATAGATTTATGACTTTAAGGTAGAAGTTTACCTGGTTTCGAAAAAATGGGAAATGATTGCCTCATACTTTAAAAAAATTACATCATTCAGGAGGACCTGCCTGTTACAGATGAAGGATATATTAGAAGCTTTGCATACAATGATCTAGAAACGTTAGGAGGGAAGCACTTAGATCACTCTTCAGTGCGATATACTTCAAGTATTCATGGCAAACTCTAGCTATTGATGTTGCAAATTGGTTCTAAAAGTGTCTCTTCGCTTTTTCAAATTGATGACGCACTCAAGCCTCAGGTTCTTGAAAATTATTTGAAGGAAAACTCAGCTCTCATCCATTTTGTCTGCGGGATGAATTAAGGCAATGTTTCCTCTATGTCATGATTGAAAATCATCTTTGTAGGCTTGTGCTATTATGACTTTGTGAAAAGCCCTCATAGAAGGGTTTTGGGAATTCTTTTGATTTAATTTTCAGGGATAAGTTCCAGAAAAATACTTTGGAAACTTGTATAATATCTCTTTGCTTACTTCAAAAGAAATGAGTGAATTATATGGATCATTATCCCTTTATTTCCATCTGTACCCAGGGATGGAGATTGTTCCTCCATTTCTGGGTATGAAGACAATGCATTTTATAAAGCTTGAAATATCAATGCCCAGGGCCTCAATTGTTCCTTATTTTCCACGTTATTGTATTGGCCAGCCAGTGGCAAGCAACTTGACACCCATAAGGATTAATATGAAATGAATGAAGTAAACAAATAGTAAAAATTAAATATATTAAAATACATAATATAAACATTGCTTTCCTTAGCTGAATTTTAATGGATATATGTAATTAATTTGAAGATTTAAGTGGCTTAAGGAAATAACATAAAGAAAACACCACTCATTTCGTTTTTAATAGGGAAGATTCATATTAATGAAGAGTTTTCTCTTCAATATTGAGAGGACACTTGAAGCAAGTTTTGTCTAAATTTATGTTCCACCTTCCCTTTCTTGGCTCAAGTCTTGATACTTGTCTTCTCTCTAATTATCCACTCCCTTTTCCTTACTTTTTGATTTCTCTGCAATTCCATTTCTCTTTAATTTCCTCTTGTAGTCACCTAACAATTTCTATTATCCTTCACATTCATTCAATGGCCCTTTAATTGCCATTTATTACATAAGCCTGTCAGGAAAATGAGGAAACTAGTAATTTTTACAATCTAAAAAAGCCTCTGGTCTTAGTTACATCCGAGATAAGTTTTCCCTTGTTATATGAGTGAATATAACTTGTCACTTTTGTTGAAAGTACTTCTCTTAAAAAGAAATTAATTTTATCTTTATCTTTACAAGTAACCATTTTGAAAATGAATTATTTTCCTATCCATTGTGATATATTAGGATATATAAATGAAGTTAGAATATGAATAGAATATATATATATTTGTGTATATATGCATATGATATTTTATATACACATTTTTGTGGGTGTATAAACAGTGTTTACAACAACATAGTATCTCTTTACACACAATATACAAATATATAATTTAGTATTCATTATTAGTTCACCATCTCTATATTTTCTTTTGTCCAGTAAGATGAGAAATCTTTATGAATAACTGATGAACAGGTGGAATTTTTCAAAGGAAATACATGGGTTATTTATTAAAAATGGAAGAATAATTAGTAGATCAATTTGTGTTTAATTCCTCATATACTTTTATTCACAAAAGAAGGACTAACCCAACTTATAAAGACCTACAAATACAAATTATATGCATAAAGTATAGAGCACTGCACCGTATGTTGATTCTTTGCCAAATGTGTATATTGAAATCAACAGAACTGAAATGACATGGAAATCTCTCATCTTGATTCAATTTGATTCCATTTGAGTTTTTCTCAGATAGATTGCAAATATTGCGTTTCACAAGATTTTATTAGGGAATCTGTTGCATTTCACTAGCTTACTACCATTGACTCTAAGAAATATGAGGACAAACATGGAACCCCGATATTTCTGTTTTTACTCCCCACATACCTTGGGGGTCTCTTCTATGAAAGAAAACAATTCTTAGCTGCTCTACCTAATATCACTGCTATTATAAACAAATGCAAAATTTGACATGAAAAAAACTACACATGAGTTAGGGAAATACTATATAAATTACATTATTATTTAAGCAAGTTCAAAAATGGATATTGTTTCATATATATACATATGTGTATGTATATGTATATATATATACATATGTATACATATGTATATATATACATATACAAATATGTATATATATATATATGTTTTACTGTAAACATTTGTAGAGGGAGACACTTGAATGAATATTATGAATATTTTCATGTATTACCTACACGAGACACAAAGCCTTTAGCTGATACAGCATGAGCAATGATCAAGTCAGAATTGACTGTGGCTCTAACCAGGTAGTATAATAGCTGTGTTCAGAAGCTTTGAATATTATATTTTTTTATATTCCTAAATTCAAATTGAAATTACATGTTAAAATATCCTTGCAAATAAATGACCTCTAACATTACTATTACTTGAAGACTATGCATGCTTAAAATAAATTAGAATTCCACTAAGAAAACAGTACCATATATTCGGTACCTGTCAACACCTTTAACTGCTGTAGTCTGCAAAAGCAAAGAAACTAAGATCACACCTCCGAAAACATCAGAAATTATCTGCAGCTCAGTGTAATTCATCAGGCTGAGTTTTCTTCTAACACATACTTGACCCTTTCTTATATAATACCTCTTCTTTTCTGACTTTGGAGAATGTACATTTTGGTCCACTTCTCACATACACCATTTGGGCTTAATGATCTGACATAAGGTCATATATTTTTCTTGTCATTTAGAAACCTGTATTAGCCTCCCCCAAACCCCCTGGTAAATGTCTAATAGTTCCTGGCAGAGTATTAATGACCCAAAGTTCAGGTTTGAACATGAATATGCTGGTTGGATCTAAGATATCACACACATTTCACAAAGTGTAGCCACTTTAATGGATTAGGTGACAGTAAATACATGAATAAAAACATAAGTGAAATACATTTAATGGGTGTGACTTTTCAAAGAATATATATTTGTATTTAATACTTTTAAAATTTGATCTCTAGTCAGAATGCAAATTTACATTGTATAAAAAGAAAGTCTTTTTTTTAAACAATGGCAACACACACTGCATTCAAAAGCATAATTTATACCAAACACCATAATTTTTACCAAATGTTAGAATAACATTGAAAACAGAAAAATAAAATAATGTGATTTTTGAAACACTGAAAACTTTATAGACACGTAAGATTATATGGATAAAAGCCTCTCAGGAACATAGAAGAATCACTTTTGTCATCTTGATTTATTAAAACACTTAATAATTAAGACATTTTCTTAAAACTCACAAATATTTCACAAATTTTAAAGTCACCATTTTGCATTTTTCCAACAGAGTAAGCATAACTTAAGTATGAGTCCGTTGCTCAAGCACATCATCTTTCATATTTAGGACATTTATCACAAAATATGTTAAAAACAAATATATATTCTTTGCAGTATGTTCTCAATAATGAACACCTCCAAATACAGATTAGAATATTAAATTCACTTTTATAGGTATATTTCTGATAGTTTATAGTTGTCCATTGTTTATTTTTTTTTAATTTTTCTTCAACGTTTTTTATTTATTTTTGGGACAGAGAGAGACAGAGCATGAACGGGGGAGGGGCAGAGAGAGAGGGAGACACAGAATCGGAAACAGGCTCCAGGCTCTGAGCTATCAGCCCAGAGCCCGACGCGGGGCTCGAACTCACGGAGCGGAGCGCGAGATCGTGACCTGGCTGAAGTCAGGACGCTTAACCGACTGCGCCACCCAGGCGCCCCTATAGTTGTCCATTGTTAAATGGCATCAACTTTTAGAGATAAATAAGAGATATCCTTTCTAATACTATTTCAGAGTCTCTAAATGTGGTTAAATTCATCTTTCAATTTTATTGAAGAGTAAGAACAAAGAAGAACTCAATACACATGGAGAAACATATATCTAAAAATATATATCTATATATCTATAACCTAGATTTTTATTTCCATATCTCTGTATCAACTATCTATTTAATTTTGCATTTAAGTTTGGCTCTGCTATTTTTGTGACCCGCAGCAGATTTTCAAGACTCTGAAAGCAGCAAGATGTATAAATAGTCAATAAGTGCATATTATTAATAGCATGATAATGGGGATCCCCTGAATAATCTATAAAGGCTAAGTACAGTGAATGGAGCCCAGTAACTGCTTATTAGAATGGGCTATTTTAATATTATAATTATTGACATATTATTCTACCTTCAAGCTAAGATGTTTTGTCTTATCATTGACTAATTTTAATTAACTTAGAAAATTATATTTCCATTTTTTCATTATTTCAGAATTGTAATTTCCAAGTACGAATTCGACATTATATTCAGCTATTAATAAAAATGTTCAGATATGTGTCATTATAAAACACCTCTGGGACATTGTAGTGTTTCTGTTAATAAATAGCTTTCATGAATGAAAACATAAGATATTGTTTTAATAAAATGTGCTCTCCTTAAATCTAAAAAAAAAATAACAACTTGCAAATAGTGGTTTTCAGAAGTGATAATTATGTTTCAAAAAACACAAAATTTCAATTAGTCATATATTTCCTTGATTTCTTTGAGGAAATGTATTTTTGTAATATAGGTTTTTTTTTTTCATTTTAAGACCTAGCATTGTTCTGCCTGACTCTATTGCTACATATGATGCTATCAACTTCAAATTTTTCTGACTTTTCATCTCTGAAGTCAATATTCTTTTACTTATTTTACTGATACATTTTATTTTATTTATTTTATTCTTTTGTTTCAAGTTTTCGTTTAAATTCTAGGTAACATATAGTGTAATATTGATTTCAGAAATAGAATTTAGTGATTCATCACTTACATATAACACCCAGTGCTCATCACAGTGCCCTCCTTAGTACCCATCATCCATCTATCCTATCCCCATCTACCTTCCCTCCAGCAACCCTCAGTTTGTTCTCTGTAATTAAGACTGTTTTTTGGTTTGCTTCTGTCTTCCCCCACCCATGTTCATCTGTTTTGTTTCTTAAATTGTACGTATGAGTGAAATCATACAGTATTTGTCTTTCTCTGACTGATTTATTTCACTTAGCATAATTCACTCTAGTTCCATCCATGTCATTACAAATGGCAAGATTTCATTTTTTTTCTTTTTTAAAAAATGGTTATTCCTTTGGAGAGAGAGATAGAGCATGTGATCTGGGGAGGGGCACAGAGAGGGAGAGGGAGAATCCCAAGCAGGGATTCAAATGGCAGGCTCAAACTCATGGACTGTGAGAACATGACCTGAGCTTAAATCAAGAGTGGGATGTTCAACCCACTGAGCCACCCAGATGCCCCAAGATTTCATTAATTTTTATGGCTGAGCAATATTCCATTGTATGTGTATACCACCTCTTTATTCATTTCTCAGTTGATGGACAGTTGTCTTCTTTCCATAGTTCGTCTTTTGTTGATAGTGTAGCTATTAAACATTGAGATGCATGTGTCCTTTGAATCAATACTTTTGCATCCTTTGGGCAAATACCTAGTTCTGCAATTGCTAGGTTGTAGGGTGGTTCTATTTTTAACTTTTTGAGGAAATTCCATACTGTTTTCCAGACTGGCTGAACCAATTTGCCTTCCCACCAAGAGTGCAAGAGGCTTCCCCTGTTGTTTCTTGTGTTGTTAATTCTAGCCATTCTGACAGATGTAAGGTGATATCTCATCATAGTTTTGATTTGTATTTCCCTGATAACGAATGATGTTCCGTATCTTTTCTTGTGTCTGTTAGTCATCTGTACGTGTTCTTTGTTTAAATGTCTGTACATATCTTCTGTCCATTTCTTAACTAGGTTAATTTGTCTTCTGGGTATTGAGTTTGATAAGTTCTTAAAGAGTTTGGATACTAACCCTTTATCAGATATGTCATTTGCAAATATCTTTTCTCATTCTGTAGACTTCCTTTTGTTGATTGTTTTCTTCACTGTGCAAAAGCTTTTTATCTTGGTGCAGCTGCAATAGTTCATTTTTTGGTTTTGTTTCCTTTGCCTGCAGTGACTTGTCTAGTAAGAAGTTGCTCTGGTGAAGGTCAAAGAGGTTGCTGCCCATGTTCTCTAGGATTTTCATGGTTTGCTGTCTCATATTTACGTCTTTCATCCATTTTGAATTTATTTTTGTGTGTGGTGTAAGAGAGTGGTTCAGTTTCATTCTTCTGCATGTTGCTGTTCAGTTTTCCCAACACCATTTGTTGAAGAGACTTTGTCCTACTGAATATTCTTTCCTACTTTGTCAAAGATTAGTTGAACGTATAATTTTGGGTCCATTTCTGGATTTTCTATTCTGTTCCATTGATCTATCTGTCTGTGTTCAACATTAACTTATAAAAATAATTAGAATTCATCTCTTGGTTGTGGAAACGTTCAAAATCCTATGCCAAATTCTGCAATAATTTGTGATGCGGCAGTGTAATTACTATATCACCCAGAAGGAGATGCTTTGTATTTAGCTTTATAATGTGGAAAATCTATATAAGTATACATAAAAGTATGATTATATTATATGGATTTTTTTCATTAACATGTATAATATTAAACAATATACTTTTGTCATAAATTTGATGACAGATACAGCAATTTTCCCATAATACTTGAAACCATATTTGCATTTATGTTGAGGCAGAGAGTTTTGTATATATGTAGGAAACAAACAAAAAAAAAGGAGATATGTTGTCAAGATAAACATATACTTATAAGCAAGGAAAGAATAAAAGAGCAATGCTTTGGGGCACCTGAGTGGCTCAATTGGTTAAGTATATGACTCTCAATTTCAGCTCAAGTCAAGATCTCATGATTTCATGAGTCCAAGCCCCACAATAGGTGCTGTGCTGACAGTGTGGAGCCTGCCTGGGATTGTCTCTCTCTCCCTTTCTCTGCTCCTCCCCTGCTCATACTCTCTCTCTCTCTCTCTCTCTCTCTCTCTCTCTCTCTCTCTCTCCCAAAATAAATAAATCAACTTAAAAAACATTTAAAGAGGAATGCATTTAGGGAGTAAAATGTACCTCGAGAAATTCATTTTTTCCTGCCCCTCATGTATTTCTGCATAGTTATTTTAGAATAGTAATAATAAACATGAATAAAAATTTTATTCATGCTTTCCTTGGGCATTTATTTTACAAACTTTTTCTTCTCACCCTCTGTATCCATTATTTCTCCCATTTCTTATCTGTTTCTGGGCTTTCTTTCTTTCTCTGAATCTTAAGATGTGATTTATTGTATCTTGAGGGAACATTTGTTTTTGTAGCAATATATCTCTGGTTTCATAATGAAAAACCAATGTGAAAATATAGCTTCTTATGTTAAAATTTCCTCTATAGTTATTTTACATATAATCCCTACCAATATTATCATGACATCAAAAGGATGTTGTTACTAAGACACTTTTCAGAAATCCAATGACATATTTTTAATATTCTATAATATTTTGTCAATTGCTGGAAAAAGAATCTAATATATAGGGATCAGGAAAAAGCAATCATATTCTACTTTATTTGGATATTGATCTAATGTATTTTACTCGTTTGGTAAGGGTGCCAATCAAAATACCACAGAATAGCTGGCTTAGACAACGGAAATTTTTCTCACAGTTCTGGAGGTTGGAAATCCCAGACCAAAATGTCCCATAGCTTTGGTTTCTGCAGAGTCATTTCTCCTTCGCTTGAAGATGACTCTTTTTTCCCCTGTGTCCCCACATGTTTTAGGTGTTGTCTTTGTTCCAATCTCTGTTTCTCATAACACCAGTCATACTGAATTAAGTCCTAACCATTTGACCTCTTTTTACCTTAATACTTATTTAAAACCTTTATCGTCAAAGGGGTTAAGGCCTCCACATATGAATTTTGAGGGGAAACAATTCAGCCTATAACATTTTCCTTCATAAACATGAAGAGGTATTGTCCAAACTTTAGCTATTATGATGTTAAATATCTAATAATTATTTAAGACTGTGATATCAGAGGGTGAAAAACATATCTTTAAAAAAATTTTTTTAATATTTATTATTTTTGAGAGAGAAAGTGTGAGCGGGGGAGAGGCAGAGAGAGAAGGAGACACAGGACCCGAAGCAGGCTCCAGGCTCTGAGCTGACAGTACAAAGCCTGATGCAGGGCTCAAACTCACGAACTGTGAGATCATGACTTGAGCTGAAGTCAGACGCTTAACCGACTGAGCCACCCAGGCACCCCAGGAAAACAGTCTTAATAATAATAATAACCATCTCTTAAGGACATAGATTGTACTTTCTTCCCTATTTTGTCATTGACTTCTATCAGTTTTTCTGACGTATATGAAATGTTCAATAAATGATGGTTGGTTACATGGCTGAATGGTAGAATGCATGAATGAATGGATGTATGAATTAATGAATCATTATGAGTCAACAAGTAAAAAATGCAGAAATTTATGAATTTTAGAGTGCTATTACAGCAAATGAACTGATAAGTATACTTATGGTGTACTAATAAATCTATCGATCAATGATAGGTATATTTTAACCTTTCTACTAATAAAAGCCTGGTTCAAATGTATTCCTTTCAGGAATCTAAGTCAGTCCTGCTCTGATTATTATATTATTACTGCACTAACTCAGCACTTGTGAATTGAGCTTGGGCCATATGTTTGCTCACATCTGTTGGTATGCTACTTAAAGAAATACTGAAATCTACATGTGGATATGTTTTGTCTGTGTAAATTAATTTGTGTGATCATCAAGGCCAGAGGCTGCACTTTTTATTTCCCCCATATAACACCTAAATCGCTTTTCTATACACAGTGGTAACCCAATAAATTTTCTGCTAACTAATGCATCATCCATTCATGAGCCCCCAGTTGATATTTTTTGTCTTTTGCTGCCTGCAAGTTGAAGTGTACATTTCAATTAGAGCTCCACTTACTGAAAAGACAGATTTGTCACAGAGACCAGAGTACGCAATTTGTCATGTGGTTTTCATGAAGCCATAAAACAGTGTTTCAAACTCAAAGTGATATTTGGGGATTACTATGCCATATCCTGAAATTCATAAAATGAAATATACGTGTGCATAACGGATGAAGTGCGCTTCAAAAATGAAAATGATTGCAGTACAGAGTTTGTAAATCAATTTGTGAAGCACTTCAGGATGAAAGGCACTATACAATAAATATAGGTTGTGCAAGGATGCGTATTCGTTGCATAAATACAATCTTCTCTGCCTGGAAGTTTCTTAACCCCACAACAGTCTCCAAGACAAATTTTAAAACCTTTTTCCTTTGATGTAATTTGAACACATCTTTGAACGAAAATAATTCTTGATGTAACAGACACTGATTTCCTCCTGTCTTTTGCTTCTGGTGTCACATCACAATCAAGATGTGACTGAATTAGGTACCTTATCCCCAGAGATTCTTCTTATCATGTACTGATTTTTATTTTCTGACTTGTAATTTAGACCCCTCATGGTTGACCTCACCTCAACAATATTTTTTTTATTATTATCACTGTTACGCACAGAAAGGAGGTAAAGGAATTATTAGTACATATATTTTCATATATACATACACATACATAATATATGTGTATACGTACACACATGCATATACGTACAAATCTAAAAATTAAAAGGAACTTCTTATGTTTAGAATAAACTATATTTAAAATTGCAAACATTCTTTTTTTTAGGCTTATTTTTTTATTTATTTTGAGGGAGACAGAGATGGCATGAGTGGGGAGCGGCAGAGAGAGAAGGAGAAAGTCAGTGCAGAACCTGATGTGGGGCTCAAACCCACAGAGCCTTGAAATCATGACCTAAACACCAAACCGAGATTTGGGCACTTAACCAACTGAGCCATCCAGATATCCAAAAGTACAAACATTTCTTAGCAAAACTTTCTCCAGAAATTGGCTATAAAATGTCTTTGTACAGAAGAACTGAATGTTATAATGTTGTAGAGTTTTAAGTAGTGACATAGGGTTTACTCAGTAAAATATTCCATTAGAGTGTTAGAGACTAGTAACAAAATACTGACATCCAAGATACTGTGAAGTACATAGTACATATTATTTTTTTCCAGTGAAATGACCAAATATTTATAAATGTCAAAATGAAAATGCAATAGACAGGAGTGCCTGGGTGGCTCGGTCAGTTAGATGTCCAACACTTGATTTCAGCTCAGGTCATGATCTCACAGTTCATGAGTTCGAGTCCCACATCAGGCTCTGCGCTGAGAACATGGAGCCTGCTTAGGATTCTCTCTCTCTCTCTCTCTCTCTCTCTCTCTCTCTCTCTCTCTCTCTCTTTCTCTCTCTCTGTCTCTCTCTGTCTCTGTCTCTGTCTCTCTCTCTCTCTCTCTCTCCCTGTCTCTCTGCTTCTCTCTCCTTCTCAAAATAAATTTTAAAAAATAGAATAAAGTGTCTTAAAAAAAGAAAATCAACAGACATCCATATACACACTGATTTGATAATCCATTTTAATATTTTACTGTAATTTTCCCTGAAACATTTATAGATCATAAGAATATCCATCATAAAATATATGAGCATAAATCACCAGAAAATTATGACAGATTGTCAAACCACAACTAACAATTTAAAAATAACTTTCAACATTATTCAGTGCCCAGTGAATCTATGAGTGTCCCTCATTATCCCCAAATGTATTTACCCTTTGATATTTTCAAGCAGGCTGCAATCAAAGACAACACTTTACATTTGATTATCTATTAAGCTTTATGTAAAATTCAATATACATTCATCTAAAGACTCTCAACAAAGTAGTAACAGAAGGAACTTTCTCAATCTCACAAAATGTACCTGCAAAATATCTATAGCTACCATTATACTTAATTATGAAAGGTTAAATACTTTCCATCTAAGATCTGCAATAAGACGAAAATGTCCCCTCTCACCACTTCTTTGCAACATTATAATGGAAAGCCTAACTTGTGTAATAAATCATTCATAAACAAGTGTAATGCAGATTAGAAATGAAAATCAAACTGTCCTTATTTGAAAATGACATGATTGCTTATATAGAGAATGCCAAAGAATTTGCAAAACAACAACAAACTCCTGGAAGCCATTAATAAACAATTGGAATCAAACTTTAAAAAATGCAATAGCAAAACGCAAAAGTTATTTAAAAATCTAATAAATTTGATGCATAATCTGCATGTAGAAGCTAAAAATATTGATGAAAGAAATGAAGTAAGTGGAGAGAGGAGCCATGTTCATGAATAAGAAGATTTGGTATTTTTAGGATGTCAATTTTCCTCAATTTTAATGCAACCCTATTCAAAATGCTTGCAAGATTTTTATACCTGTGAACAGTTTGATATTTGAGTGTTAAAGTATCACTCAATTGCTGGGCTAAACTCTATTTGGTTATGATGTGTTGTCCCTTTAAGTTCTAAACTATGTTGTTTTTTCCTATATTTTTGAAGTATAAATACAGGTCATTAATTTTAGACCTTATTTTGTAATATACATTTGTAATGACACACATTTCTTTCAAAGGAACAGTTTTATCTCCATTACATATTTTATCTCCATATACACATTTTATCTACATATACATATACATATACATATTACCTGTCTTTGGGAATTTAGCATAAATAGAAAAATACGTAATTTTTTTAGGGAAGATCTCTAAAAATATCAAATGGTCAAGCTGATTAATAATGTTGTTTGGATCTTTTATAAATATATTTCTTAATGTTTAGTTGTTATGAAATGCCTCAAGAGATATATTAAAATCTATTTAGACTATGGAGTTCTCTATTGCTCTACTTACTTTTATCAGTGTTTATTTTGTGTATTTTTCTACCTTATTATTAGTTGTTTACATATTTATAACTGTAATGTTTTACTGATGAATAGGCTCTTTTACCTTTATTTCATGCCCTCCTTATTTTGGTAAGTTCCTTGATGCCTATTACAACCGGTATCAATATCATCACCTTGACTTTCTCTTGCTCATAGTTTACAAGGTGTAATTTTTTCTCTATCCAGTTTCTTTGAACTCAATTGTGTATTTATATTTAAATTGTATTTTTAGTAGAAAGCTCTGGGTAGATCTTATTAATTTATCTGTGCTGATTACCTCTGCTTTTTAATTTGAATATTTAGACCATTAATATTTAGTGTAGTTGTTGATATTATTAGTTTTCACTCTATTATGTTAGTGTTTATTTTCTATCAGTACACTTTTTTTATTGATTATTTGTTTTCCCATTCCTATATTTTTTGGACTATTATTTTAGACTAACATTTTTAATCATTAATTGAATTTTTCAGTTATGCTTCTTATCATTAAATTTTTAGTGGTTTCTGTAGAGATTACTATATATTTATATAACTATAACTATATATGTATATATATGAATATAAATGTTCACAGTGAATTCAAAGTTAATATTCTACCACCTCACTTAAACATAGGAAAATTTGCAGGGGCACCTGGGTGGATCAGTCTGTTAAGCGTTTTACTTTGGCTCAGGTCATGATCTTACGGTTTGTGGGTTCAAGCCCTGCATCTGGCTCTCTGCTGACAGTTCAGAGCCTGGAGCCTGTTTCAGATTCTCTCTCCCTCTTTGTCCCTGCCCCTATCATGCTCTGTCTCTCTGTCTCTCTCTCTCAAAACAAACAAACAAATTAAAATTATTATTTTTTTTAAATCATGGAAAAATCTGCAATCTTACATGTGTTCTTAGTGCACCCATTATAGTGAAAGCATTATAAGTATAAAATGTATCACTTCTACATACATTGTAAACATACAAATTAATACCATTATTTTTGCTCTAAAAAGTAATGTGCATTTTAAACAAATAGAGGAAAATGTATTTTAGATTTATCTGTATATTTGCTTTTTCCAATATTTATTTATTTTTGGAAATATGAGTAATTTTTGGTATTATTTTCCTTCATCATGAAGAACCTTCTTTGGCATATTTTTAATGCTTATTTTATACCCAAATTACAATTCAAGCAATAATGTGTTAAATCAGATAGCCATCAAATCACTTTGCATTAACAGTTTTCAAACTCAAATGATCTTTCAAATAACAATGTGATTTTTGCCAAGAAAAAGATTTTTTTTTAAATAACCTCATCAACTTTGGGAAAAACACCCACAAGAGAACATTGGACAAGATTATATCTCCTACACATTGCTGACTTAGCAACCAATGCGTCCATTTTATATGTAGAAACTCAGAACTTTTTCCTGCAATTTACCATCAGGTAAAAAGTGAGTCTTCTGTGACCAGTTATTAAAGTTGGTTAAGACAGTTGATAACTTAATTTTAATTAATTTCAGGTGGTAGAGTATAATAAGATTCCTCTCTACAAACTATTTAGTGTCAACTTTCAATCTACTTTAGAAATGCTTGGAAATGAGAGAGAATTTTTACATGTTCAAAGACTACCAGATGCACTGGCTTTCACCCTGTGCTCGGCACACATAGAGTGACTGCCACCAAGTGAAGACAGCATGCTCATCATGAGAAGTACAATGATGAATGAGTTTGCAAAGATTTATCCTCATGGTATATGCAATGTAGTCCAGAATGCAGATTATTGTAAACCCTAATTTTATCATCATATTACTGTGAATAGAAAAATACAAAATGCTGCATGTGTACATGTTTCAGAAGTCTAGAGCTCTGGCTCAGCAGGAGGCAGGTAGTCAAGCATGGTTGCCCTGAAATAAATTGCAGCAAAGACATTTTTACAAATTTGGATGTTAGTTGGTGGACACATAAAATCGATGTTGAAGATCTGTAGCTATTCATAACGTAGTAAATACAGTGTTTAGATGCTGAAAGAAATGAGGCTTTTCCCTTAATAAAATCGAAGAGTTGTCATCTATGGATTTTAGGCCTGTTTAAGTTTGCATTTTCATAAGATCTCACATGTTAAAGAATGTATTGGAAGTAGGTCAGGATACGTACGGGAAAAAAAATGGTATGATAGTGTTCCAGAGGAAACTCAGGTGTTTTTACTGCAGGTGGAGGAAAATGGACAGTTTCAAGAGAAATGTATAAGACAAAATTAAGAAGATTTGGAAGTCATTAGTTATTTGAGGGGAGTGGGTAGTGAGAGGAAAAAAGATACAAAGGTATATGTGTGTGTGTATATATATATATATATATATATATATTTTTTTTTTTTTGGTACAACTGGATTTTACAACTATATATATTGATGCTCCTTAGTATAATAGGTAGTGCTGGCATAGAACCACATCTGGGGTTCATCATGAACCTTTCAAATCTACGGTATCTGAATGACATTCATGAGATTTGAGGCATAAAATTCTATATGTTTGGAGAACAGGTGCAAAGCATAGTCTAATACCATTGGCTTGCATAGATAAATGATGATTGGTACTGAGAGACCACTAAAGTAAGATCTATAAAGCATCACTTCCATTAAAAGATAGGGAGGACTCAGTGTGTTCAGAGACGTAACATTAAGTTTAGAATTTGCTCGAGATCTTGTGAAAAGCAGAATGTTTCGTGTTTGTTTTCTATTCTTTTACAACCAAATGCTATTATTGACACCACAATATGTTTCTTGCTTGGGAATAAATCCTACAAGTGACAAATAGTGTAAAAGCTATTTATTACCTCCACATTTTTTTCTTATTTATCAGAATTCCAAAACACTGTGACAACAACTACCAAAATCTTAGTGCAACAACAACACAACTTGAAAAGCAAAAAAATTGGGTGCCTGGGTGGCTCCGTCAGGTAAGCATCTGACTGTTGGTTTCAGCTCAGGTCATGATCTCAGTTTGTGAGTTTGAGCCTCACAAGGAGCTCTGTGCTGATGGTGCTGAACCTGCTGGGGATTCTTTCTCTCTCTTCCTCTCTCTCTGCCCCTCCCACACACTCTGTCTCAAAATAAATAAATAAAGTTTTAAACAATTAACAATAAAAAAATAAATAAAATAAGAAATATTGAATCCTAGTCCCCATTTTTATTCTTATCAAATATGCATATGATTATTTTAAGGACAGGTTAATGTGATAATTCAAGGATGAAGAAAGTATGTGGCATACCTTATGAATATCTAAAGAGAACCATTACCTCTCTCTGATGTGATTATGGAAATATCAGGAATGAGGTAGCATTTAAAACAGCTCATGAAATATTAGTAGCACTCCTATAAATAGAAATAGAGATAAAGGAAAACATCACCAGGCAAGGATTCAATAACCAGAACAATGATGTAAAGTAGAGGAAGATATGATTTTTGTATAGTACATATTTCATTAACTGCATAGGGAGAAGCATAAGAAAAACATAGGGAATAGGGGTCCCTGGGTGGCTCAGTTAGTTAAGTGTCCCACTTTGACTCAGGTCATGATCTCATGGTTCCTGAGTTCGAGCCCTGCATCAGGCTCTCTGCTGTCAGCACAGAGCCTGCTTTGGGTCCTCCCTCCCAGTCTCTCATTCTCTCTGTCTCTCTCTGTCTCTGCCTCTCTTTCAAAACATAAATTAACATTACAGAAGTTTAAAATTAAAAAAAAAAGAAAAAACATAGTGAAATATAGTCATTCCTGTGTGTAGAAGACCATGCAAGTTAGGCTGAAGAGTTGTGTCTGTTGCACCAACTCTTATGATTGGTCTGGAAAACACATGTTACAGGTGTCTGATAAGGAAGTGAGGATTCCACAGGAATGTCAGAAGAACCGTGGCAGAAATTTGCAAAGCATAGGTAGAGTTAATAGAGAAATATCACTAACATTCCAGACCCAAACATCAGTGCAGGTGGAAAAACTGGAGAGTATTGGAGAGTCTGAGACTGTGGGTCTGTACAGGAAACCAGTTGAAACAGCAAAGAGGAATATGAGTGAGCTTTGGTGAAATCAGCCTTGACTGTGACAGGAACTCATGGAGCAGTGAATAGAGAGCACTGCGTCTAAGTAAGCTGCTGTGTTAAACTCCCAAGACCATTCAAGAATACTTCTTCTTCATGACTACCTTAAAAATTGCATGTGAGTATCGCTCCTTGGCAAACCACAGGGGAACACGATTAAAAACAAAACAAAACAAAACAAAACAAAAAACATACTTCCCAACTGTGTACAAGGCTGCTAGAGTCAAGTTGGCAAAAATCAGGCAATATGAAGCATGTGCCTGGTTTGTAGTTCTCCCTTAAACCAGTCGTTTTACGAATGAGACACTTCTGAAAGTTATGGGCATTGGAGTGAAATGAATAGGTAGAGATTTAGAGCAGTTAATGTGGTAGCACATTTCAGCATTATTTGGAAGAACATAGAAAAAGAGAACATAGAAAAATACTAGGAAGTGTCGGGTATACATATCACACATGCTTTTTCTTTCCCATACTATTTTTTGCCAGATGTTTCATTTCTGTCAAGTTTATAAGCACTATTGGCTATTGACGAATTTATGCTATCAATACAAGCTTTCTGCATGCATTTGGGAAATAACTTGTTGTAGTAGTCATTGATACTGTTAAACAAATATTTAGAGCCTCGTTTTTCCAGCACAATGGAAAAATTAAACTCTCCAGCATGTTTCAGAGTTTGTGGTAATCATGGGAATTACTTTGGTCAATGCCATGTCCATAAAAATATGCTCCTTACCTGCCAGATCTTGAAAAACCAGGGTGCATTTTACCCTATTCTCTGTTGACAGCTGTGGTGATGTAGGAAATTCGTCATACCACTTAGCAGAATCCATCTCGTCACCGACACAGGACATGTAACACGAACAAGAGAAAAACTTATTTTTTGCTATATTATTGATATTAGGCAGTTGTTAGATTCTATAGTAAAAGTTAGCTTGTTGGGCTCTGCTGACAGCACAGAGCCTGCTTGGAATTCTCTCTCTCTCCCACTTTCTGCACCTCCCCCATCTCAAAATAAATAAACATTAAAAAAAAAAGTTAGCCTATCCCAACTAATACAATGATGTTGAAAGCACATAGCCATTAGAATAAGGTAAGCGTGAGTACACATTTTCATGTGTGTGACTATGGGAAATTGAATATACCCTCTGAGTCTAAACTGGCTAGGATGTCGGAGGAAAAGATCACGCTAGGAAAGGAAACATATTTCTATGAACAGTGACACATTCTTTAGAAATCCAAAATGGGTCAGGGACACCTGGGTGGCTCAGTCTGTTAAGTGTTGGACTCTTGTTTTCGGCTCAGGACATGATGTCACAGTTTGTGAGTCTGAGCCCCCCATTGGGCTCTGTGCTGGCAGGGCGGAATATGCTTGGGATTCTCTCTCTTTCTCTCTCTTTCTGCCTCTCCCTCACTTGCTCTCTCTCTCTCTCAAAATAAATAAATAAACTTAAAAAAAAATCTGAAATGGGTCTAAGAAAAAAAAATCTATTGTTCTCCCTGAAGATTTGCTTTTCCAAAAACAAAGGTTAACATTCTCTTCATTCATATTCACTTTTCGTGTAAAGCCTGGAAATTAAATGAAACAACGTATAATGACTGTTTTCTCTGCTAAAGTTGATATCAGTGTCCAGGGTGAGCAATACTTCATGAATAACACATTGAATCATTAGCATATCAAAGAAGATTTCCTTCTGCTGTGTTTCACCAAATGTCTGTGGTCTTTGATTTGAACTAAAAGACATTTGGGCATGCTGTTACTTCACAAAGGATTAGTTAGTGTACAGAACCTAATCTCCTATCATTCGGGGCATTTCATATTAATTCAAATACTTAGAAAACAAGTCTGCAAGTGAATGTTATGCAAGATATGCTTCAGGTCCAATCTGCTTCTTTCATCCTTAAAATATTGAGTTCCATGATGACCCACTTTAGAGGAGGGATTTCTCTCTCTCTCTCTCTTTTTTTTTTTTTTTTTTTTTTGGTTACAAACAATTTCATGGTTAGATACACATTTTGTTCAAAATCACATGGAAAATCAAGAAGGAAAGACATTCCATGTAGAAAAGTTCTGCCAAAAAAATAGCACTGGGAAACATCAGCCTAATTTACTAATGACCAAGGACACATTCATTTGTTCTTTTGTTCAACCAACAGACTGCATTCCAACATCTGGGAATATGCAGATGAATAGGACACTGTAGTTCCCCATAGTTCTCATATTCTCTTAGATACGACAAGTAAATAATTTACCTAAACACTATTAGACGTGTTCAGCTGAGGCAGCTGGTATATGAGATGGTGTTCAGACAAAAATGGTGGATTAAGTTGTCTAAAGATGGCTTTACAGATTACTTAATCTTTAGGCTGGATATTACATTCAGGCAGGAAAAAAAAGTGTTTTAAAAAAGTGACATGAGAGAGAAAGAAAGAGAGGTGCATTTTGGGGCAAAGGAACAGCAAATGAAATGTATGCTTATATAAAGAAGAAAACATGGAATATGTTGAAGATTGCAAGTGTTTATTTTGGTTGGAAAGTTGGGTGCCCTTTTTAGTATCAGATATGAGAAGGCAAAAAGTCTAATTGGAGGGCCAGACCAAAAATTATCTTGGATGCAATGCCAAAAATGAATTTTTTTCCTTGTGGGCAATGAAGTAGCAATAAAATTTTTCAAGTGTAAAACAATCAGATTAGGTAGGATTTTTTGAAAGAGCATCTTGTGTGAAAGCCAACAAGACTATATGTACAATTATGTAACAGCTGAAATCATTTCTAACATAGTTTTCAGAAGAAAGCTATATATTTAAAATTTTCATAATTGATCAATATAAGCATTCCTAGCTTATTAAATTTTATAATGTATCTGTGAATAAATATTCATAACAAAGAGATTGGAATCAGTGTGTTTAAAACTTAACATTGAGTATTTTCAGTGAAAATGACTTTTAAAAAGATTTTCACCATTCCTAGAATCTAAAAGGAAAAACATGATAAAAGTGGATAAATGACTACTAATATTTGCCATCAGGTTAAAATTAAATGCGTATATAACATGAAAAAGTATGACTATGGAGCGTAATTTTTGGATAGATTTTTTAAATAGTTAAGAGTTAATTAGAATCACTAAAGTTGAAACATAATGTTTATATACTATGCAATAATTGATTTTAATATACCACTTTTTTAAATTATGAAAGTACAAGAGAACTGTTCTGTGTCTTACTCAGAATTGTGTTGACATGAATGTGAAATACAAATCCATCATCAAGCTACGTAGTCTAGATTTGAATATTTTGTTTTGCATAAGGTCACATATCAATAAACATAAAAGAAAAAATCTAGGAAGAAAAGCACAAATGCAATGAAGCACAAAAATAAAACAAGAAGAGTGGAATAAATATGTCTAAGTAAAGAAAGCTCATCTGAAACACACAAACTTTGTAATAATTGTTTAATTTTTGGGGGGCTATTTTTATACACATACATATGAAAAAAGTAGACTAGAAATCTACTACTTGTTAAAAAACACAGGAAAAGAATATAAGGAAGAAGAGATTGAGTCTTCCATGTTTGATGGTTAAAACTATTTACCTGGCATATGTGGAATACAGTTGAATGAAAGACACTAAAAAAAGTTAGGGGGAGAATACCATAATTAAAGTATCCCGTGACTGAGACTGTACTACGTGAGAGGGAAAAGGAAAAATGATATGGCATAATGCTGAAAGTAGGAAAAGTCAGAACAAAGAGAACAGCACTGACCTGATGGTAGTGTAGTTAGGAAATACACAAGATGGCACTAAGCAAGTTCAGGAGGTGGGGTGGGATGAGGGAGGAAGGAAAGGAGAGATAGGAAGAGAGGTACAGGGAGGGAGGGAGCTCTTTATTCAGTAAAAAAAAAAAAAAGGCTTCATAGAAGTATTTTGACAAGCAGAATATATGATGCTATTCCAACTTAATGAGACTAATTTAATGCAAGTGATTACCATAGCCAATTAGGAGAGGGAATTAAAGTAGGATTGTTGGTTTTTTAATGACCATTAGCAAGGAGATAAGAAAAGTGATATAAACTGTGTCCATTCCTTCACATCCTGCACAGTCTGTATGTGAGATAGGTTATAAACTAGCAGATTGAAGGTCTTTTATGTTTAGTTTATGGGAGAGAATAAGTACAAGATGAGCTGTCTCGAAGCATGTGATTCATTACCGAATAATAAAAATGAGCATCATTATAATGACAATAAAAATGGCACTAATAAGAAGACCACTTATTGCATGAGGGCTACCGGTCCCCAGGACTCTTCTAAATACTGTGATGTATTTTCGCATTTAATCTTCAAAATTATCCTATAAACCAGAAGCACAGAGCAATTGTTTTAGTGCCTGCACTACCCCTCCAGGAAGCGACGGAGGGCAGCTGTATGGGGGCTCAGAGGCAGTTTCTGCCTTTAACACATACTAAATGTCTTTCAGCTTAGTGGAATTTAAATAACAAGAGGAGCAAATCTAGCAGATGAAGGTCCAGCTTCCCATTCCACAAATGGACAATTCTAAGGAGGCACAATGCAAGCTTCTCACAGTTCTTGTGAAGTCAAACACCCTCTGCTGATAACATTTCCTATTGGTCGCTTTTCATTCCTTACTTTACTCTCCTTACTACCTCACTTGTTTCCTACGATCTCCTACATAGAATTCCTGAGCGAAATCCTTTTTAAGATTTTTTTTTTTTTGGTGTGGGGGGGATCAGATTAGGGCATAACTGTTATCCAATTTTACATGTAGAGAACACAAAGTTCAGATAGACTAAGTGATAAACCACAGTTTGCCCCATTGAAGAGTGGAAAACAAACACACTCTTAACTAATAGCAGACCAAACTCTGGGAGACCAGTGAGAGACGTAGAACAGGTGCAGGGGTGCAGAAGTCCACACCTCTATTCCCATTGGCTTCTCAGGGTGAGGAAAGACTAGGAGATACTCTTGAAACTAATTGGAGGTCTACACCACCACAGACAGGAGTGTACCTCCTGGAAAATTCTCTGGGCAGTTGTTTATAAATGCTCATTTTCAAGAGAGGTTACAGAAGAGATACTGTGTAAGTGTAAGCGCACACATGGTAAAAAGAAAAAAAAAACTTATCAGAACCAATATTTGGACCCGGATGTTTTTAAAATAATCTATAATCTACGGTCTCAACCACTGAGCACACTTACTCTCTTTACTGGAAACACGACTTAATCAGTTCCACAAATTCTGTAAACTGCCATATATATGAACTGTTATCAAAACGAATTATAGTAAAACACAGTATGCTGCAAAACTATGAAAGACAGGTGGTTTGCAAAATGCACTCATTGCCAAATATTCAAGAGCTTCAAAGTGTTTTTCATAGATCAAAGTGCAACCATTCGTGTCAGGTGATATGAAAGTGCTTGACTTTGACATCAGCGAACATGGCTTATTTTCTAGTCAAGTCTTTAGATGTTGTCTAAGAAGTTTTTAATAGCAGCTACCATTATGTAAATAAACTTTAACGAAATAACTTTTACTTGGAAAGTTTATTCAACATAAAGGCAGTGTAAGTTCTCTGTCTGAAAGGGCCTGTAATCACTTTATGAAATACCGTGCCGGAGAAAGCTTCTGAAACCAACAGATCTTGTTCATTTAATTACAGTTCTGTTAATTTAATCACCTCGGTAGGGGATGTGTTACTTGGTGGGTGATATTTTCTTCACACCCTGGGAGGCACATCCACAGTGCTTGTCTCTATTAACTTAATGAAGAAATTACAATTAGAAAAAGAGCTATGCATCGAACATTTATTTGAACACAGGGAGGAAAGTAATGGGAAGCAAGCGTGTGTGATGAGAACCTATTGTCTATGTAAACCTTTCTGGATTACAAAATCAGCAGCTGGTATTTAAGCGATTGTTCAAGAACTTTCTTACTGTCTGCAGCATTCTGTGCACCTAAGCAGAAACCAATGCCTGAAAGATTTTTAAAACATCTATGCACAAATGCACTGTTACTTTAAGAGTTTTAAAAGGATATGGAATATATATATGAAAAACAACTTTCCACATTTTTTGTTTGTTTTTTTTTTTTGTTTTTTTTTATAGGAAGTGGTTGAGACTATGTTTAATGAATGAGTGACATCTGCCTAAACCCATTGTGCTTTGATTTTTTTCCCCCTCTCTTCGGGAAAGAACTCAAATCTAGTGTGTTCTTTCAAATGAGAAAAGTTATATGTTTATTCTCTGTAGCAGCCATTCTGAAATGCATCCCTAAAGGCAAATTTGCAATAATATCCAGATGTTAGTCAAACTCTACCCTAAAATGTTCATGCTGAACAACTGCACCAAAGCAGAACAGGGAAAATACTAATTTTGATTTTTATGACAGCTTTTAGAATACAAGTAATTTGTTAGTGAACAGGAAGAGTTAACTCCCACAATTAAAGAGTAGATCAATTTGAATATAGGGGTGAATGCAATTGATTTAATGGGACAGATAGAGCCTACTGCAGACAGACCCAAACATATTCCTTCAGAATTATCCTTGACTTTAAGAATCCACTCAATACCATGACTTTCTAGCTGCTTGAGTGCTACTTTATTACTCTCTATTCTTGCCCTCCAATTTCTTTTCTGGAACATCCTTCCCTCCATTCTCAGACTAAATGACTACAACTTATTTTCAAGAGTCCAATCAGGAAAAATCTCCTCCATGATGCTGGGATGCTGGGCTCAGTTCTTTGTTCTCTGCATCTCCCACAGCCTCAGCATGCCCTTACCATGGGTCTCAAAGTGTTAATTTCATTAAATGTCTTATTTTTCTATATTGTGAGTTCCTAGAAGGCAACGATAGAGACATTGTCAGCATTTTATATGCTGAGTCAAGTAAACTATGCTGAGCCTCAGGTATGTGAAAGACAGACCTTACTTTATAATATAATAAAAAGCATTTTATATGAGGAAATTAGTCCAAGTTCGCATTGATTTCAGGAAATTGCCCAACCTACAATCATCTAGCCTCTATTTGAATATTTAAGTGTTAGATAACTTAGGAGGACAATACAGTGTTTTGTCTTTTAGCACGTTTTTATTTTAGAACCATTTTAGATTTACAGAAAAATTGTGAAGCGAGTACAGAGACTCCCCACATACCTAACACTGGGTCTCTCCTATTGTGAATATCTTATATTAGTAAAGCACAACTGTGATAATAAATGAAGCAATATTGTTACAATATTATTTTTAATGTTTACCTATTTTTGAGACAGAGAGAAAAAGAGAGAGAGAGAGAGAGCAAGCAGGGGAAGGGCAGAGAGAGAGGGAGACACAGAATCCCAAGCAGGCTTCAGGCTCTGAGCTGTCATCACAGAACCTGACATGAGGCTTGAACCCATGAACCATGAGATCATGACCTGATCAGAAGTCGAATGCTTAACTGCCTGAGCCACCCAGGTGCTCCTGTTACAATATTATTAACACAAGGGTATATATATATATATATATATATATATATATATATATATATATATATATATATAAAATCTCATTTGTTAATACCCTAATGTCCTTTTGCTGTTCCAGGATCTTATATAGCCTACTACATCCCACCTAATTGTCTGTCTCCTTAGGGTCCTCCTCTTGGCTATGACAGTTTTCAGACATCTTTCTGTGTGATGACCTTAACTTTGAGGAGTCCTGGTAAGACATTTTGTAGAATGTCCCTCAACGGGGATTTGTTTGACATTTATCTTATGGTTAGAAAAGGATTATGTGGTTTTTGAAGAAAGACTATAGAGGTAAATGTCATTTTCATCACATCATATCAAACACATCTTGTATTGACATGACATATCACTGGTCATGTTAATCTTGATCACTGGTCTCAGTGGCTTTTGTCAGGCTTCTCCACTGTAGAGTTATTCCCTCCCCCCACCCCACCCCTTACTATACTCAGTGGAAGGAAGTCACTGTGTCCGGCCAGACTTACGCAGTGAGCAGTCATGTTCTAGCTCTTCGAAGTTAGAATATGATATGCCTTATTTGGAATTCCGTGAGAGAGACTTGTCTAATGTCATTTGCTTATTTGACTTTTTTTCATTTGTTTATTTATTCGATTATTTATTTAGATCACTATGAACTCATGGATATTTATTTTGTGCTTTGTGCTAAAATGCGATGCTCCTTTATTATTTTGCTGCTCAAATTGTTCCATCATTGGGCAAGTTTCGGTTGGTTCCTGTGTTTCTTTGCTGTATCCTCATCGGGTATAAGTGTATTCAACCCTCCCTTCACTTTTTGGCACTCCAGGTTGCTCCACGCTCTCCTTGTACATCCCTTGACCCTGTCCTAGATCACCTGTTTTTAAAAGGTGCCCTGCTCCCTTTGATGGAAGAATGGCATTAGAAACCAAGATCCGGGTGTTTGGTATGTTCATTGCTCCTGGGGTGGGCCCTCTCAGCTGACAGAGCAAGAAAATATGTGCTTGTTTAATAACTGATGTATTAAAAACATGTTTATTAATATTGCTACATGGAACCATTTACATCTATATTAAGCTAAAAGTGAGTTCGTATTGATGTCGTACTGATCCATGACCACATGGATTATTCCAACCTCTGGCACTTATATTTAAATTCTACTCCAACTATGAGAAATATAGCTCTGGCCTCTTTCCATCCATTTTCCTTATTATTGAATTCCAGTATACTTGCATACCATTATCAAAATTGTTGACCCGCCACAAGGAAAATAAAAAACATAAAAATGCCAGCTGGAGTGTAATGCTTCTATTCAGTTTCTCTGCCTTTATAGACTCCACACATTTCCACAGTACTTAGATCAGCTCTTCTCCCACGCCCTGCTCCCCAATTAGGTGAATTATTTTTCATGTTCTTGTAATAATACAGTTGAATTATTTTTTATCACATTCTGAAGTCCATTCTGGAACTCCCTGGATTCCTAAGTGATTTTTGAGAAATTATATATCAAGTTACCCCTTTCTTTGCATTGTAAATTCCTGTGGGTTTTGAAAAATGTGTCCTGGTATGTCTGAGAGAAGTTTTTCTTTAAAGTTCCTCATTTCACCCTTTTAAACCCTTTTGCAACCCATGGCTATTTGCTGTTATTATGGGCTCTATAGTTAGTTGTTTACAAAGTAGAATTGGAACCATTCAATTTGTAGTTTTTCCAGTTGGGCTTATTTTACTTAGCAATAGGCATTTAAGATTTATACATATTGTTTTATAGCTTGATAGGTCATTATTTATTGCTAAAATAATTAATTGTGCAATAAAAATAATATCTCGCTATACAACAAAAATACATTGTTAACATTTCGCTTGCTGAAAACCCTCTTGGTTGCTCCCAGTTTTTGTTGATTAAACACAAACTTATAAATATTTGGGTGCAGCTATTTGTGTGAATATAATTTTAAAACTCAGGTAAATACATAGGAATAGAGTTGTTGGATCATAAAATAAAATTATTTTTAGCTTTGAAATAAACTGCCAAATTATCTCCTAAAGTTGTGGTGCCATTTGGTTTTGATTTGCATATCCCTGATGATGAGTGATGTTCAACATCTTTTCATGTGTCTGTTAGCCATCTGTATGTCTTCTTTGGAAAAATGTCTATACATGTCTTTTGCCCATTTCTTAACTGGGTTATTTGTTTTCTGGGTATTGAGTTTGATAAGTTCTTTATAGATTTTGGATACTAACCCTATATTAGACATGTAATTTGCAGATATCTTCTCCCATTCTGCAGGCTTCCTTTTAGTTTTATTGATTGTTTCCTTCATGGTGCAAAAGCTTTTTATCTTGGTGAAGCCCTAATAGTTCATGTTTGCTTTTGTTCCCCTTGCCTCTGGACATTTGTCTAGTAAGAAATTGCTCTGGCTGAGGTCAAAGAGGTTTCTGCCTGTGTTATCCTCTAGTATTTTGATGCTTTTCCATCTCACATTTAGGTCTTTCACCCATTTTGAATTTATTTTTGTGTATGGCATAAGAAAGCAGTCCGGGTTCATTCTCCTGAACGTTGCCATTCAGTTTTCCCAACACCATTTGTTGAAGAGACTGTCTTTTTTCCATTGGCTATTTTTTCCTGCTTTTTTGTTGAATATTTGTCAAGGATGAGTTGACCGTGCAGTTATGGGTCCATTTATGGGTTTTCAGTTGTGTTCCATTGATGTATGTGTCTGGTGTCTTGCCAGTACCATGCCGTCTTGATGACTACAACTTTGTAGTGCACCTTGAAGTCAGCATTGTGGTTACTCCAGTTTTGCTTTTCTTTTTCAGGATTGCTTTGGCTATTTGGGGTCTTGTAGTTCCATATAAATTTTATGATCAGTTGTTCTAGCTCTGTGAAAAATTCTGGTGATATTTTGATAGGGATTGCATTAAATGTGTAGATCGTTTTGGGGAGTATCATCATTTTAACAATGTTTGTTCTTCCAATCCATGAACATGGAATGCTTTTCCATTTCTTTATGTTCCCTTCAGTTTCTTTCATAAATGTTCTATAGTTTTCAAAATATACATTTTTTATCTCTTTATTATGGTTTATTCCTAGGTTTTATTGTTTTTAGTGTACTTGCTAATGGGATCGATTCGTTCATTTCTTTTTCTGCTATTTTGTTATTGGTGTATAGAAATGCAACAGATTTCTTTACATTGATTTTATATCGTGTGACTTTGCTGAATTAATGAATTAGCTCTGGCATTTCTTTGGTGCAGTCACTCGGGTTTTCTACATAGAGTATCATGTTGTCTCCAAACAGTGAAAATTTGACTTCATTCTTGCCAATTGGGTGCCTTTTAGTACTTTTTGTTGTCTGATTGCTGAGGCTAAGACTTCCAATACTATATTAACTGGAAACAGTGAGAGTGGACATCCTTGCCATGTTTCCAATAGTAGAGTAAATGCTCTTAGTTTTTCCCCATTGTAAATTATATTAGCTGTGGGTCTTTTGTATATGGCCTTTATGTTGAGGTCTGTTCCATCCATCCCTACTTTGTTGAGGGTTTTTATCAAGAATGGATGCTGTATTTTGTCAAATGCTTTTCCTGCATCTGTTGACAAGATCTATGCTTCTTATCCTTTCTTTTATTAACGTGGTTTATCACATTGCTTGATTTGAAAATATTGAACCAACCTTGCAGCCCAGGAATAAATCCCACTCGATCGTGGTGAATAATTCTTTTAATGTACTGTTGAATTTGATTTAATAATATCTTGCTGAGAATTTTTGCATCTATGTTCATCAGGGATATTTGCCTATAATTCTCCTTTTTAGTGGAGTCTTTGTCTGGTTTTGGAATCAAGGTAATGCTGGATTCATAAAATGAACTTGGAAGTTTTCCTTCCATTTCTATTTGTTGGAACAGTTTGAGAAGAATATTAATTCTTCTTTAAATGTCTTGTAGAATTCCCTGGGAAGCAATCTGGCCCAGGACTCATATTTGTTGGGAGATTTTGATAATAGATTCAATTTCTTTGCTGGTTATGGAGCTGTTCAAATTTTCTGTTTCTTCCTGTTTGTTGCTAGTGTGTGAGTTTCTAGGAATTTATCCATGTCTTCCAGATTGCCCAGTTTGTTGACATATAATTTTTCATAGTATTCTCTTATAATTGTATTTTTGTGGTGTTGGTTGTGATTTCTCCTTTTGCATTGTGATTTTATCTGTTTGGGTCCATTCTCTTTTCTTTTTGATAAGTCTAATTATTTCAAACACCAGTTCTAAGTTTTATTGATCTGTTCTACTGGGTTTTGTTTGTTTATTTGTTTCTATATCACTTATTTCTGCTCTAATCATTATTATTGTCCTTCTGCTGGCTTTAGGCTTTATTTGTTGTTCCTTTTCTAGCTCATTGAGGTATAAAGTTAGGTTGTGTATTTCGGACCTTTCTTGCTTCTAAATTGCTATATAATTCCCTCTTAGAACTACCTTTGCTGCATCCCAAAAGTTTTGGACTGTTGTGTTTTCATTTTCATTGGCTTCCATGTATTTTTTATTTTTCTTTAATTTCCTTTTAACCCATTCATTCTTTAGTAGGATGTTGTTTAATCTCCATGTGTTTGAAGGCTTTCCAAATATTTCTTGTGGTTGACTTCAAGTTCTGTATCATTGTATCATCTTGATCCCTTTGTACTTGTAGAAGGCTGATTTGTGACCCAGTTTTTGATCTATTCTGGAGTATGTTGCATGTGCACTTGAAAAGAATGTATATTCTGCTGTGTTAGGATGAAATATTCTGAATAGATATGTTAAGTCCATCCAGTCCAGTGTGTCAATGCCATTGTTTTCCTTGTTGATTTTCTGCTTAGATGATCTGTACATTGCTGTAGGGAGCATGTTGAAGTCCCCTACTATTATAGTATTATTATCAATGAATTTCTTTATGTTCACTATTAATTATTTTATATATTTGGGTGCCTTCAAGATGGGGGGATAAATATTTACAATTGTTAGATCTCGATGGATAGACCACTTAATTATGATATAATGCCCTTATTTTCTTTCTTTGTTCTAAAATCTAGTTTGTGGGGCGCCTGGGTGGCGCAGTCGGTTAAGCGTCCGACTTCAGCCAGGTCACGATCTCGCGGTCCGTGAGTTCCAGCCCCGCGTCAGGCTCTGGGCTGATGGTTGGGAGCCTGGAGCCTGTTTCCGATTCTGTGTCTCCCTCTCTGCCCCTCCCCCGTTCATGCTCTGTCTCTCTCTGTCCCAAAAATAAATAAAAAAACGTTGAAAAAAAATTTTTAAAATCTAGTTTGTCTTGGGGCATCTGGGTGGCTCAGTCAGTTGAGTATCTGACTCTTGATTTCAGCTCAGGTCATAATGTCATGGTTTCGTGAATTCACGCCCCACATCAGGCTCTGCATGGACAGCTCGGAAGCGGCTTGAGATTTTCGCACTCTCTGCACTTCTCTTGCTCGCACTCTCTCTTTCTCAAAGATAAAAATTAAAATTAAATAAAATTTCGTTTGTCTCACTATATATTAACTAACTTAGATTTAAATAAAATATAAAATAAAATATAAACAAAATAAAATCTGCTTTCACTCATTATATAACTAACTTAGATTTAAATAAAAATGTAAAATCAAATGTAAACAAACAAAATAAATAAAATCTAGTCTGTCTGATATAAGTGTGGCTACTCTGGCTTTCTCCCAGATGCACTCCAAGAAGGGAGGGAGTCTTTCTTAATTTGTCCCAGGGAATCCTCAGGTTATGCCTTCTGCCCCTGGGCTATCTGCTCTCCTCCACAGGAGCACTGCAACACCCTCAGGGCTTAACACCACCTAAGGTGCAGACCTCTAAAACTCTGTTCTTTGAGCTCTGCTGGTTGTAAAAACACAAAAACCAAGGTTGTAAAAACACAAAAACCAACCCTTCTTGTTTTCCCAGTCAATGGCTTTGGAGAAGTGTTTTCCTTGTGTTATCTCCTGTGTGATCCTCTCTCTCTCTCTCTCTCTCTCTCTCTCTCTCTCTCTCTCTCTCTTTCTATGTCTCTGCTTCTCTTTGTCTCTCTGTCTCTCTCTCTCTCTTTTTCTCCTCTCTCCGTGATCAGGGATCCCTCTACTCTACAACACCCATGATCCTTTTCTGCTCCATATTGTGTCTCTGCACCTCTACCTTCCATAATGTGGCCTCTTCTCTTCCTCTACTTGTGCAGTTTGTTCTATCATTCTTCAGATTGATTTCTTGGGTGTTCAGAATGATCTGATATTTATCTAGCTGTGTGCGAGGGATGAGACAAGCCTAGGATCCTAGCTCCTACTTCATCATCTTAGCTCACCTCCCCTGCCCCCTCAGCAACTTGGGTTTGAACTGTACTGATCCACTTATATATGGAATTTTTGAATAAATATATTAGAAAAGTTTTATTTATTTTAATTATATGAATTTTTCACATTATCTTTTCATTTTTGATGTCTAGTGTTAGTAGTACGTAAAACATCTATAGTGTTTCATATCATATAAGACAATATTGATGTAGGTACTAACAGATGATGCATATTATAAACAGATGCCATAAACTTATGATATCAGTAAACACATTAAAATATTGTAAACATATTTTCTCTTTCTCATGATTTTCTTAATAACATTTTCTTCTCTGTAGTTTACTTTATTGTAAGAATAGTCATATAATCCATACAATATACAAAACATATGTTAATTGACTTTTTTTTAAATCTGTAAGTCTTCTGGCCAACAGTAGGTTATTAGTATTTAAGTTTTGGGACAACCATGATTTATTAGCAGATTTATGACTGTGCTGGAGGTTGGGTCCTCACATCTTGTAGATTTATACACATCTTGTAGATTTATATCTAAATATTTTGTGTTTCTTGGTGCTATTACAAGTGCCATTGTTTTAACATTTCAAGTTCCAATTGTTTGTTATTTATGTAGGAAATCAATCAGTGTTTTATATTCACCTTGTCTCATGTGATTTTGCTGTTAGTTGTATCAGTTGTTGTTGTTGTTGTTGTTTTTTTTGTCAATTATTTGGAATTTCCTACATAGATAATCATGTCATCTGTGAATTTTTTTTTTGTTTCATGTCTTTCTTTTAATCTTTATACATTCTTTATTTTTCTAGTCTTTTTGCAATTTCAGTATGATGCTGAATAAGCCTGGTGAAAGGGGCATCCTTTCTTCTTCCTTATCTTTGAGGGACAGCATCCAGTTTTCTTCATTATGCATGATGGTATTCATAAGCCTTTGTAAATTTGTTTATCAAATTTAGGAAGTTACCACCTACTTATAATTTTCTGAGAGTTTTTACTTTGAAGAGATGTTAGACTTTACTAAGCGCTTTTCCTGAATTGATATTATATATATTTTTTCTTTTATTTTAACTTGTTAATGTGTTGGATTATATTGATTAAATTCTGAATGTTGAACCAGCCTGAATTTCTGGAACAAACCAATTTGGTCATGGTGTAGAATTATTTTTATACATTATTGGCTTGAAGTGTATTTTACAACTTTGGATGTGGCCCCACAATTATTGGATATACTGGTATTTTGTTTTGTGTTGTTTTCATTGCATTTCATTCTGGGGAGGGGGATACATCAAGCTAATTGATTTTTTTCATTGGCCATGCACAGTATTGATGAACTCATAAAAATAAAAATTTTTATTCTGTTGCATAGCTTTAGATTTCTAGCATTTTCTTCTGCTTCTTTGCATGTTTGTGTTTATATGACCCATGTGTAATTGCATGTAGTCATCATATTAATTAGGATTATTTTAAACTTTTAGTCTGGTAATTCTAACATCTATGTCACATCTTATACTGGTTTGGATGTTTGCTTTGTCTATTCAGACTTTGTTTGTTTGGCATGCTTTCTAATTTTTGGTTAAAAGCTAGATATGTTATATCAGGTAATAGGAAAATAATGAAACTTGTCTTTTGTGTGAGGTTTCATGTTAATCTACCTAGATGTTTGGCTTTTTCAAATATTTACTGTAACTATAGTCGCCCTATGCGTCAAAATTTTTTAATGTCCTTACTTTCCTCTTTCTTTTTGACTTTGGACTTTTCTGAGAATTTCTCCTCAGAAACAGGCTGTACCTTAAGGCAGTTAGTACACTGAAGTCCTATTGATGAGGAAAGATGTTGTGAGATACAGGCAGCATCTACAATCTTATGATAAAGTCTTAGCCTTTTATGGGTTTGTGACTATGGGCTCTAAGTTCTTCTGCAGCTATAGAACTCTCCCACCCTGCCCACTTAGGTAAGACAAGAAAGCTAAGCTAAGCTGCTTTTGAGAATGCTTTCCCCACAGGCTTTGTTTTTTGCTGTTGTTGTTGTTGTTGTTGTTGTTGTTGTTGTTGGTTTTCCTCAGAGACCAGGCTTTTGTGATGGAGAAACTCTGGATATATTCTACAATATTACTTTTCCACAGTGTTACTATTCCACAATATTACCCTCTCTCTGCCAGAAACGTAGGGGATTTCCTCTTATTTTATTTGTGTGAAACTAGGGAGTTCATGGAAGAAAGCCCAACAAAAGTGAGGCGGTGTTTCTAAAAGATTGTGGCCATTAATACTGTCTGACTTCCATTTTTATCCACAAGATTACCACTTAACTATCTACCAGTAGGGCTCCAGCAGTTTCTGTTCCAGGTAAGCAGATCTCTTGTGATCCTCTGGATTCCACTGTCTTTCTAGATTTGAGAGCGGTGGCTTGTCATGTGAATGTGGTCCTCTGATGTATCCAACAAAAGTTATTGATTTTCAATTTGTTCAGCTTTATTCTTGTTGGAAGTCCATGAGTGATAATTTCCAAGCTCTCTACATTTTACAGTGGAAACCAGCTGTCCACATTTGATTTATGAGAGTGACATTTTCCTAGTTGGTTTATACATTAAATTGAAGATAATCTCTCTTAAATGGCAACATTTATTGAATAACAAATCCCTAGACTCAGAATCAGGACAGTTCCTTTTCCATATAAATTCTTTCAAATATTTAAACATATTTATCTCTCCTCTCACTTCCCTAGATCAGAGTTATTATTCCCACAGTTGTTCAAGATGTATATTTCTATTTGCCTTTATCCAGTAGGGTGCTGGAGCTGGATAGTATGAATTTGGCAGAGCAGATTGTTAAATTTTCAGGAATTTGGGGGAGCTGATTTTTAAATGCAATCATTATTAAACATTAATATAATCTTAACATTGAATAAATTATTTAAAAATAAAAGCTAATAAATACACAAGACTTATCACTTCTTAATTGCTGCATTTTAATGTTATTTACATCTTTTTAGTCTGCATGGTAGAATTATATAAAATGATGCACTAATGTGCCTTTTTTTGTCAACTTTACATTCAGTTACATCAGTTGGGTATCTGGAAATCACCCACAATGTCAGTATATACACCAGAAATCAGACACTGCAAATCAGACTTGATATATTGTTTTCTAATTATCTACACTTAAAATGTGATGGAAAAATATTAAGAAGCTGTGTTTCATTAAGCTTAAACTGTAAAATATGTGTATCCATAGCTGTTTTATTATGAATAGCATATTAAGAAAATATTATCCCAGTGTTTGAAAGTTGTTCACATCATTAACAAAAATCTGTATTTATTTTTCATTTTTAATATTGCTCCTTAGTATAAAGAAAACACCAAACAACATTCATGTCACTACTATACTCATTTGTCAGTTGCAATTTTTGTTTGCATTTGGGCACAAGTGTTCAGCAAAACAATGAATGAAAGTATTCTTTGGGAACCAAATGGCTTATGAATTTATAATAGAGCAAATAAATGTTTTATTATCACTTGTAAATTTTATGATATACTCTCTTTACATTAGTAAAATTTGTAATAAAATCATGTACATAGACATACACATACTCCTCTCATCAGAGAGCCAATTAATTATGTATTTGCGCACCGCTAATTCTATCCCTGTATCATACATGCACTCTATTTAATAGTATCCTTATTTACATGAGATCAAACAAGGAGAGTGAAACAGCATCCCTCTTATTGTTAAATAAATAAACAATTATAATTTTATCAAATGTAAGCCCTCCGAAGAAAGGCTTAAAATAAATTCAGTGGATATGGGATTCCATTGGTTTTATTTGGCAGAGAGCTTTCTTTGTATGTTCGTGTTCTCTCTGTCTTCCCCTCACTGTTTTGGTTACACACAGGACACAGAGTTGGCATAATACACTCAGAGTGACCCAGTCTTAACTGTGGGGAAGCAAAATGCACTTTTAGCTTTTTTGGTAGTGTAGTTGAAATAATTTCCCCGAAAGCTAATATTCAGTATTTTATACAAGTTCAAATACAGTGATTAGACCTCTAAGTATAACCAATAACTTCTTAATAAATATCTGGAGGAAGTGATAACTAAAAATTTGATATAATTTATCGTAGGACAAATGTCCTTTAATTTTAAATATCTTTAGGACTTTATAGGTTTCACAAAGATTAAATTTATGTTAAATATTTAACTGATCTTTTTAAAATTCAGTTTTAGAATTTTTAGGATTTAGAATTCTTTCTTTCCCCTAACAGCAATCTCAGTCCAATCAAGTAGACATAACCTTCTGGGTCATAACTGTCCCAATGGGGCATGGATTTATCCATGGGGCCAAAGATTTACCTTCACCTGTTTGGGCTGCTATAACAAAATACCATAGTGAAGATGGCTTATACACAACAGGAATTTATTTCTTGCAGGTCTGGAGACTGGAAGTTCAAGAACTGTCTTCCATGCTGCAGATTACAGACCTCTTTCTGTGTTCTCACATGTAGAAAGGATGAGGGAGCTCTCTGGAGCTCTTTTATTGGGCACTAATCTCATTCATGAGGGTCATCCCCTTGACTAAGCACCTCCCAAAGGCCCCACCCCTAAATGCCATTATCTTTGGAGATTAAGGTTTCAACGTATGAATTTGGGGAGGACACAAACTTTCAACCATAGCAAGATTGAAGCTTGGTTTTTGCTCAATCAGTTCTGGACTTATACTCAGTGTGCCTTGGATCTGATGGTGGGTAGGGAAGATATGGTGATTCAGTATTTCAGTTTGGCCATATGTGTTTCACCTTGGAGTCCTGTTGACAGTAGCCTTAGTTAGATGCTGTAGAAGACAAATTTAATGGATTAATCTGCTAGTCAGATTAATGAGAGTGGTTGGTGACATCCTCATGTTAAAATTCAAGTTTATTCAAGCACCTGTCAGACCAAGCAATGGGTTTTGGGTAGGAACAATCTTCCATGGGTCTTGAATGCCCCTGTGTTCTTCTTGCTAGACATGCCAAGAATGAGGTTCTGACTGCTCCTTATCCAGGCTTCCTCAGAGTTTTACTTGCAATATACAAAGAGCAGGCTTACTAATCGTTCACTATAAAAGAGTTAGATTTCCCAAGCTCATAATTCCATATATGTAATGTGAATCCACTGCATGTGTGGAATTCCTCTGTGCTTCTTGCCTAGTATTCATGGAACTTGAAGAGTGACAGGTCATGAGGAAATGACTCAGGATGAAACTCATGTTGTTTGCTGCATTGCAATTAATAAAATCCTTTGTTTCTGACTCAAAAGCATTTCATCTTCTGTCAGTATCCACAACAGAGTAACCTGCAGACTACAAGCAAGAGTCTTTAACACTTTGCTTCCAAGAGTTTGTCTTCAAATAAGGAGTCATGTAAGACTATTTCAGATAGTGACAAATGCCCTATGCATAAGAATATAATGTCATAGAATATCATTGGAAGGGCACCTAAGACACTGTATCATAGACGAATCCTCTCTGATAAAATTATATTTAACTTGAAATTTAATGTTGAGAAAGAGTTTTTTAAGCCACATTCTGGGGGAATGTCTTTGGAGGAAGAAACAGCAGCATGGATAAAACCTTAAGATAGGAAGAGTTTGACATGCTTGCAGAACAAAAAGAAGGAGCACATGATCAGGGTGAACAAATCAGAGAGTAATATTATCTATTATAAATGAATACATTTATTTTCAAGGAAGCACCTTACTTGCTATGCAGGAAATGAATTACTCTGGGCTTAGGAGGCAGCTCTTTTGGAAGAATTGGATGAAATAATTTGCTTTGTTCTACGGTAGTCATAGTTCAAACAGAAAGAAATGTCTGGAATAAGATACATTTTGGTGGTAGAGCTAAGAGCATTTATAAATGAATTGAATGTGGTATGAGGCAAAGAGAGAAATTAATGGTTAGTCTAGGATGATTGGCCTAAGTACTTGGTTGGATTTTAATGTAACTCACAAGTGGGCAAGGCTAGAGGAACAACAACAACAAAACCAAATCAATAAACAAACAAAACGTAGAATCAGACTTGTAAATACAGAGAATACCACTGGAGGCTGACAGAGGGGGAGGGATTGGGAGGATGGGCAAAGTGGGTGAAGGGGAGTGGGAGATACCGCTTGCAGTTATGAAATGAGTAAGTCAGGGGAATAAAAGGTACAGCACAGGGAATATAGTTAATATTGTAATAGTGTTGTATGGCAACAGATGGTAGGTACCCTTGTGGTGAGCACAGCTTAATGTATAAACTTGTCGAATTACCGTGTTGTACACCTGAAACTAATGTAATGCTGACTGTCAACTATACTCAACTGAAAAAAAAATACAAATTTACTAAAGAAAAATCTCTGACTGTACTTCCCCACCAAAACTAATGCTAAACTTCACGGGCGTTCCGGAGCAAGTTTTTAAATCACTGGCAGGTTCATCTCAGTTTTACAGTCAGACATAGTAGGTAGAAGATTCATCATTTATTTTGTATGAAGGTACTAAGAAAAGAAGGAACAAACTATGCAAAGGACCATTTTCCCAGAGAATATGGAAGAAATTTCCACACTATTGCTTTCCATCTACCCAAGACTCCTGTGAAATATGTATTGTTAGCTTTATTTCACTAAGGAAGAAAAAGTTCCATAGCCTGACAATGGCTGATGATTTGTACTTTGTTTTTCTTTATTCCAAAGCCTCTACTCTTTTCACTAAAAGCCACTGTGTGTTTGCTGATTTGTATGGATGGTGCACAAAAGTTGCATTGTGCAGAGTACAGATGGAGACATAATTAATCACAACAAAGGAAGCCTTCCCTTGCTTTTAAATGTCATTTTACACTGCATAGGTTTGTCCTCTTGGATTTTCTCCCACTTTCGTATAATCTCAGGTCACATTATAATGAGTAAGATGGATGGTGTAACAAAGCATATTACTTTGCCTTCACGTATTCAGAATGTGGAGTATGAATTGGAGTCAAGTTTCTTCCCTCATGTAGGTATTTTTCGTTCTTTGAAAGTCATAGGGAAGTGGAAGACCTTCGTTGCCATCGTGGTACAGTTCAAATATATGCTGAATAGACACAGACTCTGTTCAATGTATTTCACAACTTGCTCTTGCAGTGAATAAACCATTCAGGCTCTGTGCTACCACTCACACCCTTTAATCCCATAAATGGCACATTGCCAGTTTTTCTCCTCCTCTGGAAAGCCATTGTTTTATCTAGCACTGTTCTACCTTGTTCTTTTCATCATTATTTAATGCTAAAAATGCTGCAAGTCATAAGTGACAACATTTTTGTGGCCAATACTAACAGTTGAGGAAAGATGCTGTACGTGCTTATGTTTGTTGTTAGAAAACCTTTATATTATCTAATGTAGCAGCACATACCCTACTCTAGTCCACTAAGCCACCCAAAAAGACATTTAAGTGTCTTAATAAACACAGATTTATTAGACTGACAAATGCTTACATTAGCTGCTGTGCTTCAGATACTGCGGTACAATTGTTGCATCACAGGTATTTTCTCTACAATAATGTCCATGATTGAAAATGAATACTATTTCTCTTTTTAGGAATGGATTATACTGAGAGCAGGTAAATAAAAAATATATATATATTTAAAGCATTATGTGGCATTAGGATAGTAGATAATTGTTTGGATGCTTATATCTTGGTTGGAATATTAAATGCTAGAGGTACTATGGGTCCACTAAATATAAATAAAAGAGCTGACTTCAGCTAACGACTCACTTTTGAGCATGGCTCTTTGACAGTTTTTATTGGCAATTGAAAAAAATGGCAACGCAATTTTATGACTGCGCTTGGAGGAGAGAGCCTAGTTCATAACAAGAAATCAGCCAGCAAAGCATTTCGCTAGGATCACCCCAAACCCCAAAGCAATAGGACAATGTGTTCTTAAAAGTTTCCTTTTATTAAGCTTTTTCCTATTTTTTTAAGCTTCACTGGAAACATCCCTGTCCAGAGAAAACAAGATTCTGATAGCACATCTATAATCAATCATTTAAAAAGTTCAAGAGAAAAAGGAATAAGGAAGGTGACACCCCAGTGTTTAATCTACATACTTTTAAAACATATCCAACATTAAGTTTATATGAGAAAGAGACAGTGACAGAGAGACAGAGAAAGACAGAGAAAGAACAGTCTGATAAAGGATAGGAAACTTGAGTCAACCCCCCCCCCAAAAAAAAACAATACAAATTGTATAATTATAAAGGTTATGCTGTTGGAAAAAATTAATTTAAGAAAAAGAAGAATAATACTGAGGAAAATACACATTTATTTTGCATGTAACTAACCATCCTTTGTTTGTGTTAATTTCACATTTGGGATGTGCTTTTGTGACCTTTGGTTTTAGACTTAAGGAAGTAAGTTTTGCCTTTCTCAGGGTTTGGCATAGCATTTTACAACCATCTAAGTGCTCTACAAATTTACTTACACACAACCTTGTTTCAATATAAATTCCCTATGATATTTTAGAATATGATTAAATGAATTTTTTTTCAAATTCACAGAAAGCTCATCAATATCAATCACTGTTTTTCTTCACCTCGCTTGCCACACTTTCTTTTTCTCGCAATACCATTTCATTAACTTTTTCTTTCTCCAAATCCCCCTCTTCACGTGGTTCATGCTTCTTTCTCTAGTCTTCACTACGATTTACCTCAAACTAATCTCTTCCTTATACTTATGCCATTGTAAATTTTATCAAAAATCTCTGCGTGACAATCTTCCCATATGTTTTGGTTAGCCATTTTTCCAAGCACTTATAACAATTCCATGGTCATTTTCTGGACTTCTATTTATTTGCCCTCTTTTCCACACGGTTCCAAGAAAAACCAAAAAAAAAAAATTGCCATTAACTTTAGGTCACTCTTACATCACCACCCCACTCCCAGATATCAGTTTTTGGATAGGTTAGCTTTATCTATTTAATAAACCAAGTCAAAATTCTGTGGCTTTAAAAACACATTATTTATCACTCATGAAACTTTCAGTTGGCTGGGGTCAGATAATCTAGGATGAGCCTAGGATGTAGCCTCTACTTTGAGCTATGGATTTATCTGTGCTTATCTCTTCTGTTGAGTCTAGACTCATGTCCACTCCAAATGTGTGTGATCTGGGGCTCCAACTAAGGCTCAGGGAGTATCTCTGAGGAAAGTTCTATGGAAAAGACAAAGACATTAAAAGACAAGTGGAAACATACAAGAGTTCTTGAAGTCTAGCATTTTGATGAGCTCATTTTCACCAAAAGCTACAGGTGACATTGAGCACTTTGGACAACTTCTGCCAAGGGACCAACAGGCAGGAAGGTAAAGCATCATCTAGAGAGGTTTAACTCATGGATCCTTAATTAGATGTAAGGATGCTGTCACACACTGGACTCAGGGAAAAATATGTTTGATACCATTTTGGTTCACTTGGATGTTCTTAATACTCAGTTGTCCATCTTTGATGATAAAAGACAAGGGCAATAATCTTGGTCTGGGAATGGCCTAGCATGAGATTCAGGGTCACACCACCAGTGAAGGCATGCGACCAAGAGAGGTGTTTCTTAAGGCTGTGAGGATTCTAAAATGGATAGTAGAGAATGAATATGAGGAAAATTTCTAAGAATGTATATGAGGATGTGAACAAAATGGAGGTATGGTAAATGCAATATGCTATCCAAATCTTTCTTGGGTTACTGAACTTGTATTTTTTTTAAGTTTATTTGTTTTGAGAGAGACAGAGACAGCACAAGTTGGGGAAGAGCAGAGAGAGAGAATCCCAAGCAGGCTCTGCATTCGCCCCACAGAGCTTGATGTGGGGCTCAAACTCATGAAACTGTGGGATCATGGCCTGAGCCGAAACCAACAATCAGATGCTTAACCTACTGAGCCAACCAGGTGCCCCTGAACTTGTATTTTTAAGTTTACATTTCAGTGGATTTCTTCTGTATGTATATATTTTTCCCTTTTGGAGATTAATTTCTTTTGGGAACCAAGTCCTATAAATTTGCAGAGGATAAAGTTATGGAGATGATTGCATAGAATATACCTCAGACTATGCTAATTTTCTCTATAAAAGATACCCTAACAAAAATATCACAGCAAAATATCTGCAAGGGGAGCTACACTTTGTTATGTTTATGGAGTTACATCTGCTGCCATCTTTATGGATATGTTGGTTGTGTTATGTATTTATTGGTGATTTTATAAATATGAAGCCATTTGTTGGAATTTTATATGGCTTGATAAATCAAACAGAAAAATATGAATATAATTAAATTTACTTAGTCTTTTTCTTTAGTGTTTATTTATTTTGAGAGAGAGAGGGAGAGAGCAGGGGAGGGGCCGAGAGAGAGAGAGACAGAGAGAATCCCAAGCAGGCTCCGACATGGGTTTTCAACTCACGAACCGCAAGATCATGACCTGAGTCAAAGTCAAAAGCCAGACACTTAACCGACTGAACCACCTAGGTGCCCCCATTTATTTAGTCATGGCTCAGGAAGTGTGCTAATTTCTATGTATTATGTCATTTATTAGCAAGTTTGCACAATGAATACCACCTCTGCTTCCCGTAAGTCTTTACAGATAGGCCTGATTTCTACCATTCCTTCTAGGTTTTGATATTGCCTTTTATTTACCATCTTATTGGGAGGGAGGAAATTTAGAGGATTCCATCTGGCTATAAGAGAGTATTTGCTCAATTAAAAATATTATAGTCTACAGAAAGATTTAATTGAAGTTGTCAAAACTTTAAATTTTGTAACAATAAAATAAATCTTTGAAGAGAGTAAGGATTTATTTTTTCTTTACTGCAAACAGATGTTATTTAATATTTTAAACAGAATATTATTTTAAATACTTCTGAATATAGTTATTTTATAGATCTACAAATATATAAAATCAATGTGTCGGTTAATACACATATCTGTCAGTTATTTGATTTAATTTGCATAACCTCATTTGCATTCTCAATAGTTACTAATTTCTGAATGATATAGTGTCACCATAGATCTTCCTCAGTTGGCTTTGCAACTTTTATTGGTATCAACTAAATAATTAGGAAGTAATAAGAGCCCTGAGAAAATACATTATTGGTAACAAAATCACTATATTTCAGGCTCTGGTTTTAATTCCTTCCCAAACTACTTACCTTGATGAGTTTTCAAGGGCAGTCTTTGATAGAAAGACCCAGTTTAATTTATGCCCTTTAAAAATGATAAACTATCTTCCCTACAAGAGACTCTCTTAGACTACTAAGTTACCACTTAAAACTCTATACAAGTTTATTTTTTGGGTTTTTTGTTTGTTTGTTTTGCTTTTATTTTTTTCAGAAGCATTTTAACTTTATTACACAGCATTCCTAAAATTAAATATACAAGTTTTCTTATCAACTTCTCAGAGGCCTGTGCTTCTAAACCTGCATATGTTTGAGAAACATAGATTCCAAGCTCAAAATATTTATCAGTCACCACTTGCTGCCTTTTTATAAAAAAGGAGAAAATAAAATATTAATTGATGATATATTATGCATTTATTTAGCCTCCTGTGTCCCAGGCACTGTACTATGTGTTTTCCATGCATTATGCTATTTACTGGCAAACTATGAGATAGATACATTTTGCATGTCTGTTTCACAAATACACATACTAAAAAGGCACTTAAGTAGAATTGCCATATCTCTGGATATAGGAAATGGCGAAGGGCTGTGTCACGTGAGAGTCAGTGTTTGGAAATCTATAACACTTAATTTCTCATTACAACATACTTACTACCTGTCATAAACCTGAACATTTGACCAGATTTGTATTTTTCCAGTGGTCTAACCACTGTGGGTTCCTCTGTGCTCTCTTCTTTTTTATGTGGTTTGACTAAACTTTGTATCCAGGTTCCAGTATTCTTTAACCCCATGAATTGGTAATGACCAAATCTGTGAGTAAAAAAAATGCACTTCTAAGTAATTAATGTCATTGTGAATGAAGTTGTATGTGGCCGTGGCCCCAGGGGATTTCTGTGACACTAAAATATATTCTATACAGGGAAAGTTAAAAAATATTGACCTCACTCACTGTGCCCATTGATGGATTGATATAGACTGAAGAGTAATGATATCACTGCTAGATTCTGATCTGAGGTCTATTACTGAGCCTATTAAAAACAAACTTTTTTCTTTTTTTTTAACTTGTATAAATGATTTAAGTGTAAAATTTCATTACTTCTTTTTTCGTTAAAGAATCCCAGAATAATTAACATACAGTGTTGTATTAGTGTCAGGTATACAATATAGTGATGCAAAAATTTTAATCACTCTGTGCTTATCCCAAGTGCTCTCCTTAATTAAGATCACCTCTTTAACCCATCCCTCCCCCACCTCCCCTCAGGTAACCATCAGTTGTTCTCTGTAATTAAGAGTCTGTTTCCTGGTTTGTCTTTCTCTCTCTGCCTCTTTTTTTTTCTTTGTTCGTTTGTTTTGTTTCTTAAATCCTGCATATGGCAAAAATCATATGGTATTTCAGTAGTTCTTTGTATATATAGCCTCCAGAGTTTTTCATACACAATAAAGTACTGAGTTTCACTCAGAAATTTTCAGATGATTCACAGTATTTCAGAACTGATTTCAGGAATGATGATTTGTTGCTATTGATTTTAGCTTGTTGTTGTTGTTGTTGTTGTTGTTACCCCAAGCTGAGTTTATTATTTCTCTTTCACGTTGGGACCAGTTGTATAAAGTCAATGAAAATTATTGAACCTAAGTCAGTTAACACTTTTGTTGTAATGCAGGCCAGTCTGCAGCGATTGACGTAATTCAGACAATGAGGGATAAAAATTGACTATGATGGAAACTTTTCTGACTTTCAGACGTAATCTTATTTAGAAAAAATAGCAATATTTCTTACTTTTTACTAACAATTTGCAATCTTTCTGCTGAGATTATTCCAGAATATACTTTTGTATGAAAGTATCTTAAACATTCAATTCAATTTTTCTTCTTATCAAGTGGTACAGAATTTTAAAAAAAGTTAGTAGTCATATGTCATGCACACAAATAGGCATGTCTGGTGTTTTATTTCTTCTTGCTTTTATTTTTACTTAAAGATTGGTTCAAGGGGCGCCTGGGTGGCGCAGTCGGTTAAGCGTCCGACTTCAGCCAGGTCACGATCTCGCGGTCCGTGAGTTCGAGCCCCGCGTCGGGCTCTGGGCTGATGGCTCAGAGCCTGGAACCTGTTTCCGATTCTGTGTCTCCCTCTCTCTCTGCCCCTCCCCCATTCATGCTCTGTCTCTCTCTGTCCCAAAAAATAAATAAACGTTGAAAAAAAAAATTAAAAAAAAAAAGATTGGTTCGAATTACTTAAAGGTCATTGTTATTTTACAAATAATACTAAAAAGAATGCTTGATAATGGTTACAATGATCTTTGGAAATTTCTTTCCTGAGACTCCAACCATAAAGTCTGTATTCTGCCCCCACATTTGGTTGTTACTGTTATTATTGATTTATTGTTTTAATAATAAAAAATATATCTCCAGTCTTTCCACACACAAAAAATTTTTATATCCTCCATATGCTAGGAATTCCAAGGCTTCAGTGTGTTTTTGCATATGGTTTCTTCCAATATGAATGTATTTATCGTCTCTGTTTCACAGATAATATCTTTTTAATATTAGTATTTCAAATCCAGACGTCGTAACCTCTATATCAGATAAATTTTCATAATTATTTCTGATTATGTTACTTATTTGTTAAACTTTCTTACTAAGACCTACTTGGCAACCTCATCAACTGAATTTCCTTTTCTTGTTTTGTTCTATATCGTATGTCATTTGCATGTGTGTTATGGTTTGTATTCAATGTCCAACCCTCCCACAGCCAGAAAGGTAAATTGATGATTACAATATACTTTGATGTCCTCTTAAACATTTGGAGATTTTGAATGGGAAAATAAGAGAAGGGGCAAAGAAGTTTTCCTGGAAGATTGGCAATTATGCTCAGTTTTGAAGTCCAGATGTGAGTAGTAGAGTAATAAAAAGGAAAACTCATGTAAGGGTCAGATCACAGGGAGTACATTATTGGGAAGCTGGTGGAAAACTCATTTCTGTGCCTTATTATTGAGGATATACGCCAAATGGTACACACAAAAAAAATTAAATGCAGAAGTGTATAACTGAGGATCAGCAAGCCTCCCCTTTTGATACCAATGAGGGTGACTCTTGCTACCTTTATCCCCAAAAGACAAAATATAAACAGTATAAGAGACAGCAAGCCTGAAAACCTGTGCTATTGTGACCAATGAGATAATGTGATCAATACACCTTTGAGAAAAATTAATGTGGTACTGGTAGGGAAAAAATGTAATTACTGAGAGTCCAGAGGTATGGTTCTATAACCCACATAATACATGAACATGCAGTCTGAGAAAATATAAATATAGTCCTAATCCCATTACCCCATGGTCACATAAAAAAGGAAATGCAGTTTTTATTATTAGAGACAATTCTGCAAACCAGGCTATACAAAAAATCCATAGTTAAGGAGGAGGTTTATGACTGAATCAATCCATAAGTTTTAAATAAAAATTGGCAAGTTATTCTATTGAATATTACTTAAGTAAGGAAAACAGGACTCCTTGGAGAAATGACAGGATGACCTTGGAGATTCTTTATAGATGCTGTGTGTGTGTGTGTGTGTGTGTGTGTGTGTGTGTATGTATATATATGTGTGTGTGTGTATATATATATATATATATATATATATATATATGTAAATGCATCTATGTGTATATACCTGTGTGACTTCGGACATATATGTCCTTCCCTGGCACCAAAATGGCTGAATCTGAGATGCAGCAGAGACATATATAAGATGGGCCTGGAGTGGTTCCCCAAAGCTTCTAGTTCCCCAAAGTAAGAAAGTGCTAACAAAATGATGGGGGGCACAGGAGCCTATTGAAAGAGCTCTTAGTAGCAAATGCTGAAATAACTTGACCAAAACAATGAAGATTTATAATACTTTTATTTAGAATAGATATAAATAAAAATTTTAAGTAAATATCCAGGAGTCCATACTGGTAAGTATAAATGATTGAACACATAAATAATGAGAGATAACAGACAAATGGTCTATGCTGAAGAACTCCCAAAACTTTATTTTATTTATTTTTTAAATGTTTTTTCTTTTTTTAACGTTTATTTATTTTTGAGACAGAGAGAGACAGAGCATGAACAGGGGAGGGTCAGAG